>NC_083703.1:28357884-28970961 GCF_033118175.1 Dama dama | reverse complement strand
CTTTGGCATAGTCAATCAAGTAGAAGGAGATGTTTTTCTGGAACTCTCTTGCTTTTTTGATGATCCAACGGATATTGGTAATTTGATCTCTGGTTCCTCTGCCTTTTCTAAATTCAGCTTGAACATCTGGAAGTTCTCAGTTCACATACTTCTGAAGCTTCAGTTGGAGAATTTTGAGCATTACTTTGTTAGCATGTGTGATGAGTGCAACTGTGCGGTAGTTTGAACATTCTTTGGCATTGCATTTCTTTGGGATTGGAATGAAAACTGACCTTTTCCAGCCCTGTGGGCACTGCTGTAACACCAGTGTGTAATACCTAGGAAGGTCTCCAGCACCCAGGCCTCTTCACCAGCTCTCATTCTTCTCAGTCCTTTTCTGTCCAGGATCTCATCTTCTGTCTGCTCAAGAGCATCCTCTCAAAGCCCACCTGTCCTTCTTCCCAGGTGCAGCCACTAGACACAGGCTTTTTTAGGACCAGATTAATATTTACTTATCATTCTAATGCCATTAGCATGAGGAAGGGTCCATTCCCTTCACCTGCATCCTTGGCTGTCTCACAGTCTTCCAGCCAAAAATGCCATCATGGCAGCCACCTCCTCATTCTCCTTGCTGTTTCTGCACCTACGTCCTGCAGGCTGGTAACAGACCTTAACTTCACTCACTTGATGTGTTCTGTTTCCACTAACCAACCCCCAAACTTCTCTTCACAGCAACTCAGTTCTCCTGCTCAGTACTCTCCAATAAGATCATTAAGGATTTTTAAAAATTAATTAATTAATTAATTTGGCTGAGCCAGGTGTTAGTTGCCACATGCAGGAACTTTAGTTGTGATGCAGGAACTCTTAATTGCAGCATGTGGGACTAGTTCCCTGACCAGGGATTGAGCCCAGGCCCCCTGCATTGGGAGCTCAGAGTCTTAGCCACTGGACCACCAGGGAAGTTCCAAGATCATTAAGGATTTTTGGTGCAGGGAAACTGGTCATTTTTGGCAAAGGATATCCATATGAATGTAAATAAGCAAGGAAGAAGAAATCTATGACTGATCTCAAAATTATCAGTCAGACCTGCATTCATCATTGGTGAGAATGCACATGGGAAGAGCAAGTTTTACTCCCTCTTAATCACATAGAATTTATACACAAATAGACTTACGAATGACTTGTTTGTAAGTAAAGGCACACTGGTACAGTTACATGAAGTGATAACTGGTTGAGCAACTTTACCACAAGATATGGGCTGGTAGACCCAAAGTCAATATTTCCTTTTGTTAAAACGTATAATTTTTAAAAATTGAGGTATAGTTGGTTTATAATATGATGTTAGTTTCCAGTGTACAAGACAGATTCAAAAATGTTATAGCTTATACTCCACTTACAGTTATTGAAAAATATTGGCTATATTCCCTGTGCTATGCAATATATCCTTGTAGTAGCTTACTTATTTGATATATAGCAGTTTGTATTTCTAAATCCCCTACCACCATCATGCCCCACCCTCTTCCCTCTCCCCAGAAGCAATCACTAGTTTTCTATCTGTATCTGTCTTGTTATATTCACTAGCTTGCTTTATTTTTTAGATTCTACATATAAGTAATAATATATAGTATTTGTCTTTCTCTGACTTACTTCACTAAGCATAACATTCTCTATGACCATCCACACTATAGCAAATGGCAGAATTTCTTTTTTATGGTTGAGCAGTACTCCATTGTGTATATATACCACATCTTTATCCATTCATCTATTGATACACTTAGGTTGCTTCCATATCCTGGCAACTGTAATCCATGCCAGTTTAAAGTGAGGTCTCTAATGCTTGCTAAATCTTCATCTCTGCCCTGTTCATGCCTTTCCAATTTGTGAAGGGATAAGAAAATCAGTGCTGAAGGATTACTTTAAGTAAGAATCAGGGTTCTTGTACAAATATAAAATGAACATGTGTCCATTAACTAACTTATTAAATAACAATGAGGCAGTAAAACATTACAACTAGCTTCAAGGGAAACCCAGAGAAGGGACACGTATAAAAGCAATCAGAGATACTGAAATAAATTTGCTAATAGATGGAAGACTAGCAGCTTCTATCACAGGGTGAAAATCAATTGCATGTCCACCAGACAAAATTCATTTGCCTCTTTATGGATGAGAATTCTTCACATTAGCACCATGTGTTTTCTACAATTTATAGTTGCAAATTAGTTTAATCAAAAACAGTGAAAGACACAGACCCCTGTAAAATCAGACAACCCAAGAAGAATCTGCTAGATGACACCCAGCAATTTCACTGAATGGAAACAGTCATCTTTTTGCCCATTTCAAAGCCTTTCACAATTTTTTCCTGACAATAAGAGGAAATAATAATCACAAAGCAATCTGAGGTCTTGTGCAAGTCCAAGAACAAGTGGAGAATAGAAAAGCCTGTAGCTTAGCAGCAGTGCATGCAGGAATGGTTTAGGAGTTTAAATCAGAATTATATTCAGTGTGATGAGTGCCTGTATTATACTCAGAGCATGACTGCCAAAAAATTCTTAAGTTTTTCTTTCCACTTCAGGCATCTTCTGTATAATAAGAGAAGGAAAGGGCCCGCTCTGGTCAGCTGTGATCAAACGACTGGGTTCCAGTTACCACATTTTACAAGGACTAGAGACAGTCAGGAAGATAAAGGAATGCGGGCTGGTGGAGGAAACCAAGAATATCTGGTCTAGAGAAGACAAAGCTCAAACAGGAATGGGATAGCTGGGACTTCCCTGGCAGTCCAGAGGTTAAGAGTCTGTGCTTCCAATATAGGGGACATGGGTTCAATCAGGGATCACATGCCAAATGACCAAAAAATAAAAGTAAAAAAATAAAATTTAAAGGAATGGGATAGCTGTCTTCAAATCCTTACATTATAAATGTGAATGAAGCCTTAAAGAAAACCTTCCTAAATAATAATCCAATGAATGGTGATGTTGACAGCATCAGTCAAGATTTATTGAGCTTTGCTCTCTGGCAAACCCTGAGCTAAGCACTTTACAAGTGTCATCTCATTTAATCTTCGTAACAAGGAGAACTTAGTGGCCAAGCCTGGACTTGGCAGACAGAGACATCAAGCTTTGGATGGAACCAAAGGCCTTTAAGTCCCTTTGAACTTGGAGACCACATGGTTGTATGTTGCTCTTCTGCTCAAAGATCTCCAATGGATCCCTATTGGCTACTGTGTTAGGTATACATTTCTCAGCCTAGCAACAAAGACATTTCAAGGGATGGCCCACATTACTGTCTCTGTTTATCACCTGAATACTAATACCCAAAATGTATCCATATCAGTCATGTCAGGTACTTTACTCAACCAACCCTTTTTCAACTTAACCAACCCTCTACGATTCTACCCGTATCTTTCCATCTCCGATGCTACCTCTTCTGCAAAGCCATTCCAATATCTTTTTTTCCTCCTCTCCTACCATCTCTCTGCACTCCTTCCACCACGTGCTGCCCATTGTCATAGTTAATAAGTACTTGTTTGATCTCTTCTACCAGTTCACAAACTCCTTGAGGGGAGGAATATTGGACATGTGTGTAGAATGGCCCAAGAAGGAAGGTGGGATGTAGACAGAGGAGAAGGAGCTTGAGGAATCTTCCAAGGCAAGAGGAACAATCCCAGGTCCTTCACCAGGGGAGCAATTTCTGGAATGCCTCCATCTCATGGGCATTTCCATGAGATGACAGGGCAGTCGGGGCTTCCTCCCTTTGGTACCTAGACCCCGAGAACAAGTCAAAAGGGTTTGATAAATGACTTACTTATTTACTATAGTTGGCATCAGAACTGGACAAAGATGTTTGGGTCCAGATTATAGAAGGCCTTGAACATCAAAACAAGAGGAGTGCCTACAGATCCTGGACAGGAAAGTGCCTTCCCTAAGTGATTCTAATAGTCTTGAATGTATTTTTTAAAAATGTGCTCGTACAAGTTTCTCTTTTTGTTTGACCTCTCATTTTCCTGTCTTTATAGTTGCTCTGAAAACATTATTTTTGACATTTGATGGGTTTGTGTTTCCTCTGCTTTTTATCATCTCCCACCTAGACCATCCAGGCTTCCCTGGTGGCTCAGCTGATAAAGAACCCGCCTGTGGTGCGGGAGACCTCGGTTTGATCCCTGGGTTGGGAAGATCCGCTGGAAAAAGGGAAAGTATTCTGGCCTGGAGAATTTCATGGACTGTATTAGTCCATGGGGTCACAAAGAGTCAGACACAACTGAGCAACTTTCAATTCACCTTGACCTAGAATACACTTTTCCCCTCCTCCATGGACACGAAAATGTCGTTGGCCAATTTCCCTCTCCCTCGAATCCATAAGAGCCTCTTCACAAGTCTGCTTTTCTCTTGACAGTTTTCCCTTTTCCCTCCCCCTTAGTGGTTCCATTGCTCCAAGTCTGTCATGTACTTGGGTTTGGGGTTGGGTTGTACTTGGCTCCTATCTCTTCCTGTGGGAGACTGCAGAGAAAGTGAACCTACCCAGCAAACAATCAGGAATTCCTCACTAACCAGTGGGTTGCCTGCACTTTTTATATCTCTTTTCCAGAACCATGGAGAGGGGAGCGGTAGCCACCTTCTCCCCTACCCTCAGGAGCTGGGCGCTCTCCTGGAATTCGGGCCATCCCACCAAATGCAAATAACATGAAGATGGTGTTATGAGCTGCCACTTTATTGTCAGCCCTCAAAACAACACTCCCACATGGGTTACTACCCTTCCGCCACTGATAGAGATGCAATGTGGGGAAACTGAAGAGCCCTGATGTCCCAGAGCCAGTGAGTGACAGAGCCAGGAATCAAACTCTAGCCTTACTGACCCCACAGGTATACCTTACCCCCAGACTTCATGTTTTGATGTTTTGCACGGGCTTAGAAGACTTACATTTCTTTAATGTGCTGCCCTGGCAAAAATTCCAAAAAGTAAAAACAAACGGCTCCATTTAAAAAGTCACATCTCTCACATGTAGCCGTCCAGTTTTTCCAGCACCATTTATTGAAGAGGCTATCTTTGCCCCATTGTATATTCTTGCCTCCTTTGTCAAAAATAAGGTACCCATAAACATGGGTTTGCTTCTGGACTTTCTATCTTGTTCCATTGGTCTATACTTCTGTTTTTGTGCCAGTATATATTTCTGTTTTTGTGTTAGTACCATACTGTCTTGATGATTGTAACTTTTTAGTATAATCTGAAGCCAGGAATGTTGATACCTCCAGTCCCAGTCTTCTTTCTCAAGACTGCTTTGCCTATTTGGGGTCTTCTGTGTTTCTATATGAATTGGGAAATTTTTGTTTCAGTTCTGTAAAAACTGTCATTGGTAATTTGATAGGGATCACATTGAATCTGTAGGTTGCATTTGGTAGTATAGTCATTTTCACAATATTGATTCTTCCTACCCAGGAACTTGGAATATCTCTCTATATGTTTATGTCATCTTTGATTTCATTAGTGTCTTATAATTTTCTGTGTACAGTTCTTCTATCTCCTTAGGTAGGTTTATCCCTAGATATTTAATTCTTTTTGTTGTAGTGGTGAATGGGATTGATTCCTTAATTTCTCTTTCTGATTTTCCATTGTTAGTATATAGAAATGCAAGTGATTTCAGTGTATTGATTTTGTATCCTGCAACTTTGCTAAATTCACTGATTAGCTCTAGTAATTTTCTGATACTATTTTTAGGGTTTTCTATGTACAGTATCATGTCATCTGCAACCAGTGAGAGCTTTACTTCTTCTTTTATGATCTGGATTCCTTTTATTTCTTTTTCTTCTCTGATTGCTGTAGCTTGGACTTCCAGAACTATGCTGAATAATAGTGGTGAAAGTGGACCCCCTTCTCCTGTTCCTGATCTTAGTGGGGGAATGCTTTCAGTTTTTCACCACTGAGAATAATGTTTGCTATAGGCTTATCATATATGGATGATGATGCTGTGAAAGTGCTACACTCAATATGCCAGCAAATTTGGAACACTCAGCCGTGGCCACAGGACTGGAAAAGGTCAGTTTTCATTCCAATCCCCAAGAAAGGCAATCCTAAAGAATGCTCAAACTACTGCACAGTTGCACTCATCTCACACACTAGTAAAGTAATGCCCAAAATTCTCCAAGCCAGGCTTCAGCAATACGTGAACCATGAACTTCCAGATGTTCAAGCTGGTTTTAGAAAAGGCAGAGGAACCAGAGATCAAATTGCCAACATCTGCTGGATCATCAAAAAAGCAAGAGAGTTCCAGAAAAACATCTATTTCTTCTTTATTGACTACACCAAAGCCTTTGACTGTGTGGATCACAATAAACTGTGGAAAATTCTGAAAGAGATGGGCATATCACACCACCTAACCTGCCTCTTGAGAAACCTGTATGCAGGTCAGGGAGCAACAGTTAGAACTGGACATGGAACAACAGACTGGTTCCAAATAGGAAAAGGAGTATGTCCAGGCTGTATATTGTCACCCTGCTTATTTAACTTATATGCAGAGTACATCATGAGGAACACTGGGCTGGAAGAAGCACAAGCTGGAATCAAGATTGCCAGGAGAAATATCAATAAGCTCAGATATGCAGATGACACCATCCTTACGGCAGAAAGTGAAGAGGAACTAAAAAGCCTCTTGATGCAAGTGAAAGAGGAGAGTGAAAAAGTTGGCTTAAAGCTCAACATTCAGAAAACTAAGATCATGGCATCTGGTCCCATCACTTCATGGGAAATAGATGGGGAGACAGTGGAAACAGTGTCATACTTTATTTTTTGGGCTCCAAAATCACTGCAGATCATGATTGCAGCCATGAAATTAAAAGATGCTTACTCCTTGGAAGAAAAGTTATAACCAACCTAGATAGCATATTAAAAAGCAGAGATATTACTTTGCCAACAAAGGTCTATCTGGTTAAGGCTATGGTTTTTCCAGTGGTCATGTATGGATACGAGAGTTGGAATGTGAGGAAAGCTGAGCACTGAAAAATTGATGCTTTTGAACTATGGTGTTGGAGAAGACTCTTGAAAGTCCCTTGGACTGCAAGGAGATCCAACCAGTCCATCCTAAAGGAGATCAGTCCTGGGTGTTCATTGCAAAGACTGATGCTGAAGCTGAAACTCCAATACTTTGGCTACCTCATGAGAAGAGCTCACTCATTGGAAAAGACCCTGATGCTGGGAGGGATTGGGGGCAGGAGGAGAAGGGGACGACAGAGGATGAGATGGCTGGATGGCATCACCGACTTGATGGGCATGGGTTTGAGTAGACTCCGGGAGTTGGTGATGGACAGGGAGGCCTGGCGTGCTGAGATTCATGGGGTCTCAAAGAATCAGACACGACTGAGCGACTGAACTGAACTGAACTATATATATGGCCTTCACTATGTTGAGGTAGGTTCCTTCTATGCCCATTTTTTGAAGAGTTTTAATTATAAATGGGTGCTGAATTTTGTGAAAGGCTTTTTCTGCATCTATTGAGATGATCATATGGTTTTTATCTTTCAATTTATTAATGTGGTGTATCACACTGATTGATTTGCATATGTTGAAGAATCCTTGCATTCCTGGGATAAACCCAACTTGATCATGGTGTATGAGCTTTTCTATGTGTTGCTGAATTCTGTTTGCTAAAATATTGTTGAGGATTTTTGCATCTATGTTCATCAGTGATATTGGTCTGTAGTTTTCTTTTTTTGTGTTGTCTTAGTCTGGTTTTGGTATCAGGGTGATAATGGCCTCATAGAATGAGTTTGGAAGTGTTCACTTCCTAACACCATACACAAACTCAAAATGTATTAAAGACCTAAATGTAAGACAAGAAACTATAAAACTCTTAGAGGAAAACATAGGCAGAACACTCGATGACATAAATCAAAGCAAGATTCTCTATGACCCACCTCCTAGAGTAACAGAAATAAAAACAAAAGTAAACAAGTGGGACCTGATTAAATTTAAAAGCTTTTGCACAGCAAAGGAAACTATAAGCAAGGTGAAAAGACAACCCTCAGAATGGGAAAAATAATAGCAAATGAAACAACTGACAAAGGATTAATTTCCAAAATATACAAACAGCTCATACAACTCAATACCAGAAAAACAAATAACCCAATCAAAAAGCAGGAAAAAGACTGAAACTGACATTTCTCCACAGAAGACATACAGATGGCTAAAAAGCACATGAAAAGATGCTTAACATCGCTCATTATTAGAGAAATGCAAATCAAAACTACAATGAGATATCACTTCACACTGGTCAGAATGGCCATTATCAAAAAGTCTACAAACAACAAATGCTGGAGAGCGTGTGGAGAAAAGAGAATGCTCTTGCACTGTTGGTCGGAATGTAAATTGATACAGCCACTATGGAAGACGGTATGGAGATTCCTTAAAAAACTAGGAATAAAACCACCATATGACCCAGCAACCCCACTCCTAGACATATATCCTGAGGAAACCAAAATTGAAAAAGACACATGTATCCCATTGTTCATTGCAGCACTATTTACAATAGCAAGAACATGGAAGCAACCTAGATGTCCATCGACAGATGAATGGATAAAGAAGTTGTGGTACGGAAAAAAAAAAAAAAAAAGAAGTTGTGGTACATATACACAATGGAACATTACTCAGCCATAAAAAGGAACGCCTTTGAGTCAGTTCTAATGGGGTGGATGAATCTAGAATCTATTATACAGAGTGAAGTAAGTCAGAAAGAGAAAGATAAATATAGTAATCTAACGCATATATGGAGAAAGCAATGGCAACCCACTCTAGTACTCTTGCCTGGAAAAATCCCATGGAAGAAGGAGCCTGGTAGACTACAGTCCATGGGGTCTCAAAGAGTGGAACACAACTGAGAGACTTCACTTTCACTTTTCACTTTCATGCACTGGAGAAGGAAATGGCAAGCCCACTCCAGTATTCTTGCCTGGAGAATCCCAGGGACAGAGGAGCCTGGTGGGCTGCCATCTATGTGGTTGCACAGAGTCAGACACGACTGATGTGACTTAGCAGCAGCAGCAGCAGCAGCAATGCATACATACAGAATCCAGGAAAATGGTACTGAAGAATTTACTTACAGGGCAGCTGTGGAGAAACAGACCTAGAGAACAGACTTGTGGACATGGGAAGAGGGGAGGAGAGGGTGAGATGTATGGAAAGAGTAACATGGAAGCTCACATTACCATATGTAAAATAGACAGCCCACAGCAATTTGCTGTCTGGCTCAGGAAACTCACACAGGGGCTCTGTATCAACCTGGAGGGGTGGGGTGGGGAGGGAGTTGGGAGGGAAGTTCAGAAGGGAGGGCATAAGTGTGTACCTATGGCTGATTCATGTTGAGGTTTGACAGAAAACAACAAAACTCTGTAAAGAAATTATCCTTCAATAAAAAAATTAATTAATTAAAAAAAGGTCACATCTCCCATTTGCAGCAATGTAGAGGGACCTTGAGATTATCATACTAAGCAAAGTAACCCAGACAGGGAAAGAAAAATATTGTATGATATCACTTATATGTGGAATCCAAAAAAAAAAAATGATGCAAATGAACTTATATATAAAACTTAAATAGACCCACAGACATAAAAAACAAATTTCTGGTTACCAAAGGGGAAATGGGGGAGAGGGATAAATTAAGAGTCTGGGATTAACATATACACACCACTATATATAAAACAGATAACCAACAAGTGTGTCTAGCACAGGGAACTGTACCTAATATTTTGTAATAACCAACATCAGAAAAAAATCTAAAAAAGAATATATATGTGTATATATACAAGGGGGCTTCCACAGTGACTGAGCTGGTAAAGAACCTGCCTGCAATGCAGGAGACCTGGGTTTGATCCTTGGGTCGGGAAGATCCCCTGGAGAAGGAAAAGACAACCCACTACAGTACTCTTGCCTGGGGAATTCCAAGGACAGAGGAGTCGGGCAGGCTACAATCCATGGAATCGCAAAGAGTCGGACGTAACTATCCGACTGTTCACTTTGCTGCCTACCTGAAACAAACACAACATTGTAAATCAATTATACCTCAATAAGAAAGTAAAAGAAAATAAATTCACACCTGAACACTCTCGCCCAGTAATACTAACCCTCTTGTAAACATACTTGCTGCGTCACCTGTACAAACATTCCTCATCAACACTACCCTTTGTCTGTTTCACAATGTGAAATGCAACAACTGTATAAAAGGAAGGATCACTCAAAAACAAGGGTCAATTGCTTCAGGGATGCATTTGCCATGTCATCTTCTTTTCTCTTCTTCTTTTCCCAGATTGTCCCCCCATTTCTGTTTCTGGGGGTTTCCTTTTTTAAAAAATTAGCAAGGTTTTAATGAACCCGTTCACTTTCTTTTTTAAAAACATTATTTATTCATTGCTGGAAAGGGTGTGGAGAAAAGGGAACCCTCTTACACTGTTGGTGGGAATGCAAACTAGTACAGCCACTATGGAGAACAGTGTGGAGATTCCTTAAAAAACTGGAAATAGAACTGCCATATGAAAAAAAAAAAGAAAAAGAACTGCCATATGGCCCAGCAATCCGACTCCTAGGCATACACACCGAGGAAACCGGATCTGAAAGAGACACGTGTACCCCAATGTTCATTGCAGCACTGTTTATAATAGCCAGGACATGGAAGCAACCTAGATGCCCATCAGCAGACGAATGGATAAGGAAGCTGTGGTACATATACACTATGGAATATTACTCAGCCATTAAAAAGAATTCATTTGAATCAGTTCTAATGAGATGGATGAAACTGGAGCCCATTATACAGAGTGAAGTAAGCCAGAAAGATAAAGACCAATACAGTATACTAACGCATATATATGGAATTTAAAAAGATGGTAACAATAACCCTATATGCAAAACAGAAAAAGAGACACAGATATACAGAACAGACTTTTAGACTCTGTGGGAGAAGGCGAGGGGGGGATGTTCTAAGAGAATAGCATTGAAACAAGTATACTATCAAGGGTGAAACAGATCACCAGCCCAGGTTGGATGCATGAGACAAGTGCTCAGGGCTGGTGCACTGGGAAGACCCAGAGGGATGGGATGGAGAGGGAGGTGGGAGGGGGGATCGGGATGGGGAACACATGTAAATCCATGGCTGATTCATGTCAATGTATGGCAAAAACCACTACAATATTGTAAAGTAATTAGCCTCCAACTAATAAAAATAAATGGAAAAAAAATTATTTATTTATTCATTGGCTGCACTGGGTCTTCATTGGCTGCGGGCATTCTCTAGCTGCAGTGAGCAGGGGCTACTCTTTGTTTCCGAGCTGGGCTTCTCATGGCGGTGGCTCCTCTTGTTGTGGAGCACAGACTGTAGAGCATGCAGTCGTCAGTAGCTGTGGCATGTGGGCTTAGTTGCCCTGAGGTTTACAGGATATCCCTGGACCAGTGGTGGAACCCATGGCCCCTGCGTTGGCAGCGGGTTCTTAGCCACTGGACCACCAGAGAAGCTCTCCCTTTCACTTTCATTCCCTCCCTCTGAACAGGTTCACCATCCTGGTCTCCTCTCTTTGGTCCCTGGATAAGCCCACAAGACACGCACAGATTGGAAAGTATAGCCCCTTCCCGTAGACCCCTGTCAAGTTTATAGCATCCTCAAATTTTGCTCAATTGAAGAGGGGTGTGTTTACACCCTTCCTGTTCCCTGCAGTGATCTTCCATCCAGAACATAAATTTATCATTTTCTTTTAAAAAATTTTTCTCAAAGGGATGCCAAGGGATTAACAAAAAATCATTTTAATTACTCAAACAAATTAGAAAACAATTTAAGAGGAGGGACTTGCCTGGTGACCCAGTGGTTGGGAAGTCACCTTGCACTGCAGGGAACTCAGGTTTGGTCGCTGGTTGGGAACAAAGATCCCACATGGTTCAGGGCAACTAAGCCTATAAACCACAACTGAGGAGCCTGCATGTGGCAGCAACTGAGCCCGAGTGCGGTAGGCTCCTAAATGCCACAACTAAGACCCAGTGCAGCCAAACAAATAAATATTTTTTTTTAAGGTGTAAAAGGGTATAAGTCCATGTCATAGTCCCTTGTTTTCTATACATAGGCCACCACTCTCACCAATTGGTTTGCTAATTCAAACACTAAAGATCTGTGTATATAGTTTACTGCTCCCTGTGTCTTCAAGTTAGCTTTAAAGGTAATTCACCCATTCAGTTCAGCCAGCTTGAATCACTAATCCACCTTTAGTCTTGACTTAAATGACACCTCTTCCTGGAAGCCTTTCCTGTCCCTCCCAAGCCTGCAACACTAGGCATTTGCCCCACTGTCCATCATGCTTACCAAGAAGGATGGACATTGTCTGTTTCTTATTTGGGGGTGCAGGGTCAGCACCAGGCACACAGAATGCATTCAGGAAATGTTTGCTGAATTAACATAAATATTATCTGGAGATCAACGTATACTCCGAACTATGCATGAAATCTGTGGAATACAAAGGCAAATGGACTAAGGTATCTACCCTAACCTTCCTGGAATCTTCATATAACAAAAAGCAAGAGAAAGATCCACTTTCATTAATTCTACTTTTAATCTAGGTTCATTAAGTAGCAATATTTCTCATTTGCAGGATCTGTTCTTTCTCTTATTGTTACTGTGTTCTACAGTCTCCCTTTATTGCCAAAAGTTGTCCTAGGAATCCCATGGGTTTGCATTGGCCTAAAGCATGAAAGGCTGAAGATTTCACCTTGCCTTCTTTGCCATTTTTACTTTCTTCAAAGTGGCAACTTAATGACCCCCTCAAACACCAACTATTGAGAACACTGGCAAGCAATCAGCTGCGGAGAGGGCACCACCTATTTTTATGACTTCATTTGAAAAGGTACATTGTTGTTCAGTTGCTCAGTCATCTGATTCTTTGCGACCCCATGGACAGGAGCACACCAGGCTTTCCTATCCTTCACCATCTCCTAGAGCTTGCTCAAACTCATGTCCATCAAGTCCATGATGTCACTCAGCCTTCCCATACTCTGTCATCCCCTTCAACCTCTTCCTGCCTTTAATCTTTCCCAGCAACAAGGTCTTTTCCAATGAGTTGGCTCTTCGCATCAGGTGACCAAAGTATTGGAGTTTCAGCTTCAGCATCAGTCCTTACAATGAATATTCAGGATTGATCTCCTTTAGGATTGACTGGTTTGATCTCCTTGCAGTCCACGGAACTCTCTAGAGTCTTCTCCAACACCACAGTTCAAAAGCATCAATTCTTCGGCACTCAGCCTTCTTTAGGGTCCAACTCTCACACCCATACGTGACTGACTACTGGAAAAACCACAGCTTTGACTAGACAGGCCTTTGTCAGCAAAGTAATGTCTCTGCTTTTTAATATGCTGTCTAGGTTGGTCATAGCTTTTCTTCCAAGGAGAAAGTGTCTTTTAATTTCAAGGTTGCAGTCACCATCTGCAGTGATTTTGGAGCCTAAGAAAAGAAAGTCTGTCACTCTTTTCATTATTTCCCCAGCTAATTTGCCATGAAGTGATGGGACCGGATGCCATGATCTTCGTTTTTTGAATGTTAAGCCAGCTTTTTCACTCTCCTCTTTCACCTTCATCAAGAGGCTCTTTAGTACCTCTTCGCTTTCTGCCATAAGGGTGGTATCATCTGCATATCTGAGGTTATTGATATTTCTCCGAACAATCTTGATTCCAGCTTGTGCTTCATCCAGCCCAACATTTCGCATGATGTACTCTGCACATAATCTAAATAAGCAGGGCAACAATATATAGCCTTGATGTACTCCTTTCCCAGTTTGGAACCAGTCTGTTGTTCCATGTCCGTTTCTAACTGTTGCTTCTTGACCTGCATACAGGTTTCTACATACAGTTTACAAATATACAGTCATCCCCTGGTATCAGCGAGAGATTGCTTCCAGAATCCCCACAGATACCCAAATCCGAGGATGCTCAAGTCTCTCATATAAAATAGCACACTATTTGGACTTACCTGTGGTCCAGTGGCTAAGAATCCAAGCTCCCAATGCAGGGGACCCAAGTTTGATCCTTGGTCAGGGGACTCAAGATCCTGTGTGCCACAACTAAGACCTGGAGCAGTCAAATAAATAAAAATAAATATTTTAAAAATTAATAAAATAGCACACTATTTGCATTTAAACTACCACATAATCCTTTGTACACTTTAAATCATCCCTAGATCACTTATACTACTTGAGTGCATGTGTGCTAAGTTGCTTCAGTCATCTCTGACTCTCTGTGACCCCATGGGCTGTAGCCTGCCAGGCCCCTCTGTCCATGGGGTTTCCCAGGCAAGAATACTGGAGTGGGTAGCCATTTTCTCCTCCAGGGGTCTTCCTGACCCAGGGATCGAACCCCTTGTCTCTTAAGTCTCCTGCCTTGGCAGGCGGGTTCTTTACCACTAGCACCATCTGGGACACCCCTTATACTACTTAATATAATATAAATTCTACGTTAAGAGTTGCAAGGGCATAGCAAATTCAAGTTTCTCTTTTTTTCTGAGTATTTTCACGCACCGAGGGTGCAGAACCTGTGAGTACAGAGGGACAACTGCAGTCTTGAAACATACTGGGAGGCAGTGTGTGTTGGTACCCTAGGGTGTCAGAGCAGGAAAGTGGTATAAGAGCTCAGTGGGGTCCACCTGGGTATCCTGCCAACTTCCAGACACAGCGCAGTCTGGCAACAGCTCTGAGCTTCTGCTATGTGACAGGAGAGGGTCTCTGAGTCATCATTGTGGGGGTTTGTGATATGTTAATTAAGTTTACAGGGCTTCCCTGGTGGCTCAGACTGTAAAGAGTTTGCCTGCAACATGGGAGACCTGAGTTTGATCCCTGGGTTGGGAAGATCCCCTGGAGAAGGGAATGGCTACCCACTCCAGTATTCTGGCCTAGAGAATTCCACAGACAGAGAAGCCTCGTGGGCCTGGAGAATTCCATAGACAGAGAAGCCTCGTGGGCTACAGTCCATAGGGTCGCAAAGAGTCAGACATGACTGATCAACTTTCACTTTTCAACTAAGCTAATGAATGCAAATGACTGTGACAACAGTTGACTGGTCCTGAGGGCTCAGTGTAGCTAAGGGAGGAGTGATAATTCCTGCACAATGATGACAACTTTGATACTTATCATTTTAAAATTATTTAAAAATGCAAAGTAATCTTACTATGAAATTCTACTTCAGTGAAATGGAGCAAATGTTCTCTGCATCAGCCTTAGGCAAATCACCTTGTCTCAACAGTATTTTTCGCACGTCAGAAATGATGTGTGCATGTGTGCATGCTCAGTCCTGTCCAACTATTTTGTGACCCCATGGACTATAGCCTGCCAGGTTCATATGTCCATGAGATTTTTAAGGCAAGAATACTGGAGAGGGTTGCCATTTCCTTCTCCAGTTTCTGCCATTGCTGATATTTAAATATGACTGCCTGCCTATTAGATATTATGGAATTATTATTTGTGTTCTTAGGTGTGATAGTGGTTTTGTGAGCAGGTAGGAGAATGTTCTAATAGGAAATGCATACTGAAGTATCATGATGTCTGCAAATGTTTAGGAAAAAGAATGTTCAAGTTTGTGTATGTGTGTGTGTACAGGAAGACATTGAAAGGAAGAAACAGAGAAAATATACCATTTTTACAAAATGATCTTTGAATTCCTTATTTGCAGTCATTTCAAATTTTCAAGAGTGCATCAGAACCCTATGACCAAATATAACGAACACCATTTTTAAAACCAACTGTAAGTCTATCCAAAGGAGAAACAGATTCTTTTTGCTCTAATTCTCTAATTCTGGCCTTTAAAAATCTAAGTATTCTGTCTTAACAAAGTTTCAAAACTTCTGAGTACACTAGAAATTATAACTTTCCAAGGAGGCTCTCCTACACTGCTGGTGGGAATGTAAACTGGTGCAGCCACTATGGAGAACAGTATAGAGGTTCCCCAAGAAACTAAAAATAGAGCTACCATATGATCCAGCAATCCACTTCTGGGCATACATCCGAAGAAAATCATAATCTGAAAAGATACATACAGTCTAATGTTCATAGCAACACTATTCACAAAAGCGAAGACATGAAAACAACCTAAATGTCATTGTCAGATGAATGAATAAAGATGTGTATATATATATATATATATATATATACACACACACACACACACACACACACACACACACACACATATATATATATCAGTGGAGTACTAGTCTGCCATAAAAAAGAATGAAATAATACCATCTGTAGCACATTGATGAACCTAGAGACTATCATACTAAATGAAGTAAATCAGAAACAGAAAGACTAACACCATATGATATCCACTTATACATGGAATCTAAAATATGACACAAATGAATTTATCTACAGAATAGACTCACAGACATAGAGGACACACTTGTGGTTGCCAAGTGGGAGAGGGGTAAGGGAGGGATGGATTGGGAGTTTGAGATTAGTAGATGCAAACTAGTGTATACAGGACGGATAAAGAACAAGATCCTACTGTATAGCCCAGGGCACTATACTTAATATTCTAAGATAAACCATAATGGAAAAGAATATGAAAAAGAATATATATATGCATAACTGAATCACTTTGCTGTAGAGCAGAAATTAACACAACATTGTAAATCATCTATACTTCAATATAAATTTTTAAAAATTATAACTTTTAAAAATTCTGCTCATTGGTTTTATTTATCCTAATTTTAACCAACGTTTTGACTCCTTTCTTCCTATGATCCTTCATGCTTCAGGTATTCATAAGAACATGTCTTGCTTTTCCCCTCTGGATTTTATTAACATATGTCTTCATTTGTTCTTTCATCCCCATCATTTACAGAGATTTCTCACTTCCTTCCTTGCTGTCAATGTTTTCCTAAATTTGTCTCCTGTTTGGGGCAGTAATTTATTTCTCTAATTTGCCCTGCCTTCACTGCACTTCTGATTTCCTCTGCATCTTTTTCATTATCTTCTGTCACCCTCTATTTCATGGAAAGGGGGGCTCCCGGGCATCCCAGCTGGTATCTCCCATCCCTCTGTCTTCCTTTGTTACATGTAACCCTCTGAACGCTGTTTCAAATCTGCTGTGGCTTTATTTAAAATAGAATGTGTGTGTGTGTGTGTGTGTGTGTGTGTGTGTGTGTGTGTGTACGTATACATACACATTCATATATATACACAACACTTAAACTTTTTTTTTTAAATTGAAACTCCAAGGCAGAAAGGTTTTCTCCCCAAGACTATAAAAATGGAGCCTGCTCAGAACCAGTCCTCCACTGTCTGGTCTTTTGTGAGGAGCTTATTTGGCTGATTAGGTGCTCCGGGACAAGAACGCGGGCGCACCTCTGTCTGTTTACTTAGCTGGCTTCCCGTCCTCACCAGGCGGAGTTCACCCTAGTGACCGCCCCCCCAACCCCTCTCCCCTCCCCCCTCCCTCCTCCCCTCCCTCCTCCCCTCTCTCCCCCCTCCCCCCCACTCCCAGCCCCCGCCGCTCTCAGAGCTTCCTGTCATTTCACCTTTTCTCTGGTCCACAGAACCCTTGAATGATAATCCTCTTTTATTTTCCTGAACTTCTGAACTCTTCCTGCGTCTCTTACCTCCGGTCTTTGGCAGTCAGCCTCGGATTCCTTTATCTGCCCGCGGCCGGCGGGAACTTTCTGCCCAGAGAGAAGAAGGAGGACCGGTTTCCAGCGAGCCTCCGTCGTTTGTCGCCTTTAAGCATAAGGCCGGGCCACTGCATTTTTCTTTGCTTCTGTTCTGTCTTCCCTGTTAGCTGACCTAACTTTTCCTTCCGTGTCCGGACTCAGCGTTCGGTGGTCTTTTTTCCTTTTTCTCTGTTATCTGGTCTCCGTGGTAGGCGCTCCCCCCTCCCACGTTTTTGACTGAATCCGGGCAAACCAGTCGTCCTTCCATCCCACAGGTACCACGTCGTGGAAGGTGGTTCCCCTCTTCCCCCAGCCGTATGCACACCGGAGCCGGTCAACTTCAGGATGCCCAGCTCCTTCAACCCGTCTTTACAGGTTAAGTGCCCCGGTTCTTCATAATCATGTACCCCCACTCTGTTCTCAAAGGTGGAAGGATCATTCTGCCATCTCGCTGCCATGTGCAACATTCCTCTGTCCACTCCCCAGTGTGGCCCAGTATTTCACTTGGTATTTCATTATCATGTATTTCATTTCATTGCCCTGGCTTATTTCATGGGTCGTGGCGTATTAGCCATACCAGACTAGCATCTTTCATAACCACATTGTTTCTCATCTTAGGCATAAAAACGTTTGTTTCTCATCCTGCTTGGTGTAATGCCACTGGAAAATTAAGTCACAGGCACCCATTTCAATCCCCAAATATTTTTTCAGATGTGTCATGTATTGTCTTCCTTTGAAGGCTCAGTACCACTTATCCTAGGGAAACTAAATTTCACCAATGTGTCTTCTGGGATTATAGTGGAAGACTTTGTACTCTAAATTCTCTAAACAAAATCCCTGCCTTGGAATGTTTTTCAGATGACAAAATGCCCTTTCTGAATGACTGGGTGATCAGTTCCTCTCAAATCAGTCAACAACTTCCATTAAGTCCTTTCTCCTTATGAAAAACAAGAAATGCAATATCACTTTTTACCTCTCTCTGACTTTTATTAAGCACAATTTTTCATCTTCTCCCAAGTCCCACCTTGACACCTGACTTCTTCTATCCCTTTTCTGTTCTAGGTCTATAGCTAAAACTCATCAGGAGAAAGCTATTCTCTGTGAATTGCTGTTAGTATGCCATCAGCCGTTCGGTCACCAGGTATTTACCAAGATATTCTCGTGGACAGTCATCACAAAAATTGCCTTGGCAAAATTCCACAATGCCATGGTGCTGAATCATGTTGGGAGGAGTCTCCCTCACTTGTAATCACAAAATGCCCAGCACCCCTCTGGATCTACCCCATCCACACATCGTGTAGAATGCATAGTGCCAGGAAGGAAAAACCTTTCCTCTCTCCTCTTAAACTCTGTCCCTATGGACCTGTAAATTAAACTAACAAAAGACAAAATAACAGGAGAAAAGACACGCAATTTTTACTAACATTTTACATGCATGGGAATTTATAGAAAAGAATAAAACTTAAAGAGGTTATCAGATTTGGGGGCTTATATATCATTTTAAGAAAGGAAGGGGGTTTTGGGCTTCAAGGCACAATAAATTGTGGGAAGTGGCTAGGATATGGGGCTTCCTTGGTGGCTGAGACAGTAAAGAATCTGCCTGCAATGCAGGAGACCCAAGTTCAATTCCTAGGTTGGGAAGATCCCCTGGAGAAGGGAATGGCTACCCATCCTAGTGTTCTTGCCTGGAGAATCCCATGGACAGAAGAGCTAATGGAAAATAAGGGTTATTTCAGTAAAGTCTGTTTATGCAGACTCTGCTCGGTGCCAATTCTCTGTCTCTGGTGATATGAGTCATTCTCCTCTTCCTGGTACAGGAGAAAGGGACTTTGGTCACCTAGGGAAATTTATGTTCGGCTCTTAGGTGGCTACGGGGAAGCCAGAGAACTCTTAGGGCTTCCCTGGAAGTGCAGATGATAAAGAATCTGCCTGCAATGCAGGAGACCCAGGTTCGATCCCTGGGTTGGGAAGATCCCCTGGAGAAGGGAATGGCAACCCACTCCACTATACTTGCCTGGAGAATTCCATGGGCATAGGAGCCTGGCGGGCTACAGTCCACAGGGTAGCTAAGAGTCGAACACGACTGGAGTGACTTAGCGAGCAAGAGAACTCTTCCTGTACCTGTTGATTCTCAGTTGCCTTCAGCTCAAAATAATCTTTATGCTAAAGCAGCATATTGGGCAGGGGGCATCTCCTGGTCCCCTTCAATGGTTCCATCAGTAAGTGCAATAGTGCCGACATTTTCTACTGGCGCCTTACAGAGAGCACTACTTTCTGATTAGCAGTCCTATTTTTCTGTCAAGTCAACTGTGGGTTTGAGAGGTTAATCCTCTTCCTTGTCTAATCTGATCTCCAAATGATTCCATTCAGAACTTGTGCAGTTCTATAATCTCACTCTTCTCCCCTTTCCATATTATCCATGTAGCTGCCACCGAAATTATTTTAAAAGATCTGTTCTCCTCCTTAACCTTCATAGTGGGGACCCCTTGGCTTCTTCTCTCTGATTCCTCCCAATCTCCCTGAGCAGAAGAATGAAAGACACTGAATCAAGGAGAGACCCAAAGGAAGCTCAACTCTTGCAGCCATAATTAGAACCCACAACCTGTGCCCCAGATCTCTGTACCCCGTGGTTCATCCACAAGCTTGTGCTTGTGACCATCTTCTGCTTTAGTCTCCAGGGATCCAGAGAATCCAAAAACCTGTCCTCGTTGCCTCCAGCCGGGTGCTCCTGAGCTGATGGTCCAGCTGAGTCTCCCCAATTAAGATTCTCTCTAAACATGTGAGCCATTTGGGGTAGAAACAAACTAAGGACCTACAGAATCACAGATTTTTAGAGTTGGAATAGCCTTGGGCAGGAGTATGTTCCCCACTGAAAGAGCGTGCAGGCTGGGTGAATTTTACTGATGATGGGGACAGGTTGGTAGACCATGGGGGCAGGACGTGCTTCCAACAGGAATCAAATCTGTTCAGAAGCTCTATTCATATTTATTTTCTTCTGCCACTAATCCTTCCTAGTGCCCAAATTTCATGATGTTATTTGAGTGGAATTAAATTGGAACAGTTTACATTACCTGATTAATTAGACTCAGCTTTGACTACAGTGATGAAGAGGTCCAATCCTGTTAGTGTAACATTCTGCCTGTCAGGTTATGGTTACATAACACTATGGGGGTCTGGGAGAGACAGTTGGGCTATTTGTTAATGGATAGAGGTAATTAACTTGAACTTTATTTTTAAAAATTAGGAGGACAAAGCAATGGAATATTATTCAGCTATGAAAAGGAATGAAGTACTGAGGCATCCTGCAACATAAATGAACTTCAAAATAGTAAGTTATTAATAAATGATACAAGCCAGACACCAGAGGTCACTGATGACATGATTCTATTTATAGGAAATATCCAGAACTGGGGAATTCACAGAAAGAGCGCACACATGGGTGGTTGCCAGGGGCTGGGAGAGGAGGGAATGGAAAGTGACTGGGAGTGGGGTTTCTTTGAGGAGTGATGGAAATGTTTAGGAATTACAAGAGGTGTTTGCACAACACTGATAATATATTAAATGACAGAATTGTTCATTTTAAAGTGGTTAACTTGACATTATATGAATTTTACTTCAGTTTAAATATGTATATATAGAGAAAGACAGACAGAGGGAGTAAGAGCTCACCTGATATTGATCTTTAATTTTTGTATTAATTCTTTAATGGACCCAAGTAACATATGATCTGAAATTCTTGCCATACACCTTAAAAGGGTTTTGTGTGTGTGCTTCTAAAATAACTAGAAGAGGGAATTCCCTGCCAGTCCAGTGGTTAGGACTCTGCACTTCTACTACAGGGGCATGGATTTGATCCCTGGTTGGGGAACTAAGATTCTGCATGATATGGCATAGCCAAAAAATAACTAGAGGGCTATGAAGATGAAAGGCATAATTGACAAAAGTGTATGTTAGATAAAGTGGCTCTGAGAATTGGTCAGCAGACGTTCAGGTCAAGGCCACAAGTGTTAACTGAGAGCCCAATGTTCAAGACCCAATCCCCAACACAATGGGGAGGCAAAGAACACTCCAGCCTCCCCCCCTCCAACTTGAGATTCTCAAGGAGGGTGTGCGCACAGGAGTGTACAAAACAGAGTATGATAAGTGAGCAAATAAAAAGTGTAAACATAGTCTGACCGAGGGTCTAGGCTTCAGTGCCCCTCTGCTTTTGAAAGGGGTCAAGCAGGATGAAGGTGGTAACGTGAGTATTAGAGGCAGAAGGACAACAAGTGTGGAGGCCCTGTTTAGAGGAGTCATCTGTTTAGAGAAGTCATCTCCACCTTGGACTGGGAAGAATCAGCATTGGGGTAAACCACACGTGTGTGAGAGGTGGTGTTCTCACCCTCAATTTTCAACCCTAGTCTGTGAATCGACTCTCTTTAATCCTATGTTGTATCTATCAGGCCCTCAAGCAATGCCAGCTTGCACGCGCAGACACACACACACACACACACACACACACACACTGAGATACCTGTCTCAGTATTAAGCTATGACCAAGTGCTTTCTAACATGTAAGTAATCTGAGTGACCTCCTGGCCCTCAAAATCCTTGCCTATTTGATTCTTGGGCTTCTGTTATTTTACCAAAAGGCAGAGAATGACAGTCTATAACTAAAGCTAAAATCTAAAACGTTAAGTACACTCAAAGAGGTGACATAGCCTAAAAAGTATCTTATACACAGGCACCAGATTTTTAAAAAATAGATACATCAGGCTTCATCCAAATTAAAAAAAATTTTGCCTCAAAGAAAGCTATCCAGAAAGTGAAAAAGTGATCTGCAAAATGGGGGAAAAAATTTGCAAATCTTCTATTAGTTAAGGGTCTAGTATCCAAAATATATTAAGAACACTTAGGGACTTTCCTGGTGGTCCAGTGGTTAGGATTTTGCCTTCCAGTCTCTTCCAGGGATTGAACTGCCTGGTTGGGGAGCTAAGATCCCTCATGCCTCTCAACCAAAAAACCAAAACATAAAACAGAAGCAGTGTTATAACAAATTTTAATAAAGACTTCAAAAATGGTCTAAATCAAAAAAGAAAATCTAAGAAAAACCAAAACCTCTTACAGCTGAACAATGAAAAGACAAATAACCCAACTGTTTGGAAAATGAGCCAAGGATTTGAAAAGACATTTTTCAGAAAATGTACAAATGGTCAATAAACACCTGAGAAGATGTTCAACATCATTAGCTATTAGGGAAATGCAAATGAAAACCACAATGAGCTAGAACTTCACATCCACACAGATAGCCATGACCAAAAAGGCAGTAGATAACCAGGATGTGGATGTGGAGAGATGGCATCCTCGGGTGTTGTTGGTAGGAATGTGAAATGGTGCAGCCACTTTGGAGAACAGTTTGGCAGATTCTTAGAAAGTTAACCATAGAGTTCCCATGTGACCCAGCAATTCCACTGCAAAGTACATAACCAAGAGAAATGAAAACATTTATATTATAAAAACCTGTACAGGAATGTTCACCACAGTATTATTAATATTAGCCAAAAGGTGGAAACAACATAAATGTACATTGATTGACTGATGAATGGATAAACCAAGTGAGGAGCACGGAATACTCTTCAGCCATAATAAGGAATGAAGTGTTGATTCATGTTACACATATGGATGAACCTTGAAAACATTCTTCTAAGTCAGGGGTCCCCCACTCCTGGGCCACAGACCAGTACCGATCCATGACCTCTTAGGAACTGGAAGGAGGTGAGCAGAGGGCAAGCGAGTGAAACTTCATCTGTACTTACAGTCTCTCCCCATCACTCACATTACCACCTGAGCTCTGCCTCCTGTAAGGTCATCAGAGGTATTAGATTCTCAAAGGAGTGTGAACCCTACTGTGAATTGAGCATGTGAAGGATCTAACTTGCAAGATCCTCATGAGAATCTAATGCCTGATGACCTGATTCTGCACAACCATGATGAGCTGCATGGTTCTTTCATTATATATCACAGTGTAATAACAATAGAGTGTACAATAAATGTAATGTGCTTGAACCATTCCGAAATCATCCCCCCGCCCCCCCACCATCCGCCTCATCTGTGCAAAAATTGTCTTCCATGAAACCAGTCCCTGGTGCCAAGAAGGTTGGGGACCACTGTTTTATGTGAAAAAAGTCAGACACGAAACTCATATACTGTAGGATTCCTTTTATAGGAAATGTCCAGAAGAGGCATATCTCTAGAGACAGAACGTAGATTAGTGATGGTGGTGAAGGGAATGATGGCTAAAGGACATCGAGTTTCTTTTACGGGGTGATGAAAACGTTCTGGAATTAGTGGTAATGGTTGCACAATTTTGGAATAGAGTAACTACTTAAAATGCATGAATTTCATGATATAGGGTATAAATCACCTTTATCAGCTTCTGAGCACACACCTTAGCTGGGGGAAAGGGTGAAGCAGCAGGAAGTGGCAGGCGTCCCAGGCTGGTGGAGTAGATAGACCCAGACAGGAAAATGGGCACTTTGCCCTAAATTTCTTTCCATCTTGGTCATTTTAAGTCATCTTTCCTGCACATCTTTCCTCTCCAACTGAAGAAGGGAAGTAACCTCCACTGAGGGATGGAAAGTAACCAAAATTGACATTCTTAGCCTTGCAAGTCAGGCAGCAAAAAACAGACCAGTGACTTTCAAAAAAGTGGAACCAACAAAGCATGTATCTATTCTCTCACCGATAAGAAAGAGAAAAGATGACAAATCCTGGCTTGGGGAGGTGCTCACTTGCCAAAAGATTATCAAAAGCATGTGGTCCCAAGGCAATTGCCTGTCTCCGCACACACATCTCCAAATGATAGAGTGAGCTGGGCTTGTTTATATAAAACACGGTCCAGGGATCCTGGCAGATGTCTGCTGCCTTCCAGGAGGGCCGATCGGATGGCCAGCGTGGTTACGTGGCACTGCCCACTTGAGAAGGTAATTTTGGAGCTTCGTGCGGAAGGAGCATCCTTGGGGGATCTACCAGCTGGGATCGGGTGTCTGATCCCACACAACAAAAGGAGATACCCATTCCGTAACCCGAGACAGGGGTTTGACTTTCAAATTGTTAACAGACCTTGGATTTAGCAAAATGCTTGGGACAGAAAAGCAAACGGCCTTTGGATGAGTCCTGAGGTAGGTTGGATGCTCTCCTGAAAGACTCCAGTCTGATTAAATGTCTCCCGTCTTCCCTCCTACAAAACTGTCCAGAGCAATCACTGAAAGTTTAGAGAAGGTCTTTTGACTTATGGCTGCGGTTCATGGCACAATTATGTGATGCTGATAAAGAATCACATTGATTAATATGTGGGATCTTAAAACGTTTTTAACAGAGGTATGTGAGAGGAGGTATTTCACAGCAGGTCAGGAGGGGACCAAATATTTCAATTTGTGGCTTCTTCCATCTGGGGGAAGAAAGCTGGCTGGAAGATGAGACGAAGGTGGGGGAGTCAGGCTGGGGAGTGAAGAGAACGCCAGCGCACAGACACAGTGGAAAGGTTGGGACCAGAAAAGTGGGATGAGACACAGAGCAAAAGCTGTCTCTTGCCAAAGAGTTTGAGAAGTGGTTGCTGCTAACGTACATGGTTTGCAGATTTTTTAAAAATTGTCCAACACCACACAGCCTCAACCTGTAGACACCCAGGAGCAGAGAAACGCAAGATTAAATAAGAATTCAAACAGTCAATAAACACAAGACCATATCATCTCCTGGACTGGACTATAGGTGCTTCTGCCCATCTCTGCCTGGACCACAAGTGTCTCTGTTAGTCTCTTCCAGGGGTTTTAGGGGAAATGCTGATATTGGTCATTAACATACAATGAGAAATTTTAAACCCTAACTTAGGTTATTTAGGCCTTTTCAGGACAGACTGTCTCCCAAGATCTTTGCTTTTAAGTTAACGTAAATGCACCTTCTATTCTTTCCCATTATTTCCCCTGTCACTCCATGGGGCCTTTTCAGGTTATATTGGAATTCCCTCCAAGCATAGATTCTTGGAGCCTGAGCCATCCCATAACGTAGCTTCTGGCTTCATGAGGCCCGGAGCACTTGAGACATGACTAATCCAAACTGAGAGGTGCACTAGCTGTAAAATACACGCCAGCTATCAAAGATTTAGGGAGATAATTTAAAAATATTGGTTATAGTTTGGGTAAATTGGGTTCCATAAAATATATCATTAAAATCTATTTCAGGGACTACCCTGGCAGTCCGGCAGTGAGGACGCGGTGCTGCCAAGGCCGGGGGCCTGTGTTCAATCCCTGGTCGGGGAACTAAGATCTGGCAAGCCACTGGGTGCGGCTGAAAAGGAAAAAGAAAAGGGTAAATAAGATCAATTTCGTCTGTTCCTTTTTCACTTTTTTAACGTGGCTGCTAGAAAATTTTAAACTACACCTGTGGCTCGCATTCCATTTCTGATGGACGGAGTTTCCACACTACAGTGGGGAAATCTCTAGGAGACTGTGGTAAGCAGGGTTTCCAAGCACACATGACCATATAGCCATTTTTCACATGGCATCTTGCTCTAGTTACATGTTGATTCTCCTTCACGGGTCCCCCCAAACATGATCATGTCCATTAATTCCCTCAAGATACTTACTTAGAGTCCTGCTGAGTGAACGGCAGTAGCTGCAGTGTTCAGCTCAGAGGCCTGCCTCCAAGATACTAACCTGTGGGGGGTGGGGAAAGCAGTTGAGGCGTTTTGAGAATGTAGCTCGTGATTCTGACAACCTTAACAGGGTCAAGATCAACAGAGTAACTTTCCTGTTCGTGTTCAACGTGAGGATGATTTTAGCAAAACTGAAACAAAAGTCCATTTTATCATTTCACCATATCCCATGGAATCATAGAACTTGACATTGGAAGGTATTTAACTCAATGCCCCACATCATAGTCTAGATTAGGGCCCAAACATCCAGGCACTAATAACATCTTGAATATTTTACTGAGTGTCCACTATGTCCCAGGCTCTTATTTCATGCTCCCCAATATGCTTAGCCAGTTGGTACTATCATGACAGTACAGTTTCATAGGTGCTGGGAAGAGCAGAGAGGTTGGACCAACTCTCTGAGGTCACACAGCTGGAGGGAAAGGCTGGTATGCATCTCCACTATGCTTTGCTGCCTCTGGGAAGTGGAAAGACTTGCAAATACATCAGACCTAACATTTCAGCTCTTGCAGGTAGTAATATACAGTGTTTGCAATAGACAAATGACTGCTTTAATACAATCAAAAGTAATATAATCATTTTAAACAATTTTAGAGCATATGGCCAGAAAACCCTTGCTTTTCCATTTTTTCATACCTACAGGTAGAAGTTGGCTGTAATACTTATTTTAGTTTAGTTATAGCTACATACTGGGCATCCATGTCTTTAGTGAATTTACATAGTAGAGTTTCCATTTGCAGAAATAGGAACAAGACTCCCTTGTAAAAATCTTTGAGCTTTTCAGATTTCAGGGCCACATTGGCGAGACTGGTGTTCTATTCAGCCTTGATTCCTGAAATGACGACCTGCATGCCCACATCATTTAACATTTTGAAGAGACTGTTAATTAATTATTATTAATTCCTACCTTTCTCAAGATGCAGAGAAGGAAATGTAAGTACAGAACCATCCACAGCCTCCTTCCCTGGGCCAGAGCCCACTGGAGCAATGATCCTGACTCAGAGCATTAGGTTATGCTGCCTCCTACTGGCCAGAGGGAGATTCTGCAGGAAACACAGCAGGAGGAAATGGTCATTCAACACTTCTCAACTTTATTACTATAGACTCTTTCTAAAGGGAGAAAAAAATCTTTTAAATATATCTAGTGTGTTACTCTTGCCTGGAAATCTCATGGACGGAGGAGCCTGGTGGGCTGCAATCCATGGGGTCGCCAAGAGTCGGACACGACTGAGCGGCTTCACTTTCACTTTTCACTTTCATGCAAGGAAATGGCAACCCACTCCAGTGTTCTTGCCTGGAGAATCCCGGGGACGGGGGAGCCTGGTGGGCTGCCGTCTATGGGGTCGCACAGAGTCGGACACGACTGAAGCGACTTAGCAGCAGCAGCAGCAGCAGTGTGTTAAAAAATTAGATGTCAGAAAACTAAGATTTAGTTTTTCTGGTGTCAGAAAACTAAGATCATGGCATCCAGTCCCATCACTTCATGGCAAATAGATGGGGAAACAATGAAAATGGTGACAGACTTCATTTTGGGGGCTCCAAAATCACTGCAGATGGTGACCGTAGCCATGAAATTAAAAGACGCTTGCTCCTTGGAAGAAAAGCTATGGCCAACCTAGATAGCATGTTAAAAAGTAGAGACATGACTTTGCCAACAAAGGTCCGTCTAGTCAAAGCTATGGCTTTTCCAGTGGTCATGTGAGAGTTGGACTATAAAGAAAGCTGAATGCTGAAGAATTGACACTTTTGAACTGTGGTGTTGGAGAAGACTCTTCAGACTCCCTTGAACTGCAAGGAGATCAAACCAGTTAATCCTAAAAGAAATCAACCCTGAATATTCATTGGAAGGACTGAGGCTGAAGCTGAAACTGCAATACTTTGGCCATCTGCGTGGTGGTTTGCTCTCAGGATTATGTACCTCTTGCAGTTCCTGAATAAGGTTGGCAGTAACGATGACCTTATATCAAGGGCATCTCTCTACTTCACTTCTGGTGCTGATTCTAACTCTATTCCTATAGAACAAACTCGTCCCTTGGCTTCTGTGAAACTGTACCTACTTTTCTTTACTGTCTATACCTTTTTGTCTTTTTCTCTCAGAAAACAGGAGAGGGTGTCTTTGCCCCATCTCAGTCTCTCATCCTCTTACACTTTCTTATTTAAAAAACTTCTTAAATTTATTTTTATTTATTTCTTGGCTGCACCACTTGGCATGCAGGATCTTGGTTTCCTGTCCAGGAATCAAACCCATGCCCGCACTGGAAGTACAGCCTTAACCACTGGACTGCCAGAAAGTCCTTTTTTTAAATACATATTTTTAAAATATTTATTTACTTGTTTGGCTGCACAGGAGTCTTATTTGTGGCAGGAAGGCTCTTTAGTTGCGTGCAGCATGTGGGATCTAGTTCCCTGACCAGGGATTGAGCCCGGGCCCCCTGCATTTGGAGCGCAGAGCCTTACCCACTGGACCACCAGGGACGTCTCTCTTACACTTTCTTGTAATGAGAACTCCTCCCTCCAACAGCTTCCAGTTCTACCTTCTCCGTAAACCCGTCCCACCTCCGAGGCCTTCGCAAGCAGAATTCGCCTTTCTCTCCTCCAGGCAAATACATCACCCTGTCCTGAGCTCAGTCGCCTTGCATAAACAAAATATCCGTCTTCCCCTCTAGACTCACAGTAATTTGAGGACAGAAGACCACGTCTCAGACACTTTGGAACAACACCTTTACTGATATCACTTGAGCTTGGAAATATGCTTAGCATCATTAAGGAATTATCTCGACTAAGATGTCCAAGAGATTCATGACGTAATACGACAGACACATAAAACACTGGAATACAGGATGAAATGCGAGAGATAAATGACAGGTTACGGAAGCCGATAAAGCCTTGGACAAGGCAAACACAAAGGAAGAAGCAACTGCCTCCAGCTAGAGAGGGAGGAAATGGCATTTGAGACTGATCTGAAATGATAAGCATGGATGGGGTTGAGGTGGGAACAGTGGAGTTGTCATACACAGAAACTACTTCAGACAGAAGAAATATAAATAAAATAAAATACAAGCCTCTGAGACAGAAAGTGTGACTATCTTCTATGAGCAAGGACAATTACGTTTTCTCCACAGTCACCTTTCAGAAGGGAGAGAGAGAAACGTAGATAGGGTCAGTTCACTGAGGGTCTTAAGCGCCAAACTAAGGAGGATATCTTGACCAGGTGGAAGCTGGGGTAGAGTGTCATGGGGCTGGTGGACCACAGCCCCCCGCCCCCCGCACCCAGGTATACAACTGTGCCCCACTTTCCCATGGGAGTTGTAGTACTTTTGGGAAAATGACTTGAACTTAATCTGCCCCAGGAGCTTGGACACACACAGACATCGGACCCGGGGCGAGCAGCTTGGAGGGAGGCTCCGTGGAGGATGAGTCTGACTTGGAAAGAGTCTGATCTGACGAACCTGGCACAGTCCTGAGGCCCAGCCTGAGGGGGGGTGGGGGGAGGGGCTCCAAGCGCCCCAGAACAGGGTGACAGCAGAACTGGGGTGGTGTATGCAAGCGTGCTGAAAGGGCTGCACGCAGGATCCAACAGTGTTCTCTTCACCTCTGGAACACTTTGGGACGCAGGCAACTTGTAGAAGGACACTCCCTCCCTCCCTCCCAAATTGGGTGTAAAAAGGAGAGGGCATTCTCTTCTTCATACAAGAGCAGTGGTTCCCACATTTGAGGGTGCACCAGAATCGCCTGGAGGGCTTGTGAAAGTGACCCCTACGGGGCCCCAACCCCATAGCATCCTGAGTTTATAGGTCTGGGTAGGGACCCCAGATCTGCATTTCCAGTAAGTTCTGAGGTGAGGCTGATGCTGCTGGCCCAGTGAAAACCGTCATGCAAGAGCACCCCTGGGAGGAAAACGCTATCTGAGAGTAGGAGCCACGTCTGTCCTGTTCATCGCGGAGTTCCTATCACCTAGGAACATGCCTGAGACGTAAGAGGACCTCCAGAAATACATGGTGAGGCTTGGCCCTAAACAAATGCAAGGCCAGAGAGCGCATGACCCATATAGCCCAATCACAGAGGGAGAGACTGCCCTGGTCTTCAGATGGAAGAATTTTTAAAATTTATTTTTTGATTGAAGGATAATTGCTTTGCAGAATTTTGCTGTTTTCTCCCAAATATTAGCATAATCAGCCATAGGGATACATATGTCCCCTCCCTCTTGAACCTCCCTCCTCCCTCCCTTCCTGTCGGACCCCGCTAGGTTGTCACAGAGCTCCTGTTTGAGTTCCCCGAGACATTCAACAAATTACCACTGGCTGTCTATTTTACATAGGGCAATGTAAGTTTCCATGTTACTTTTTCCGTACATCTCACCCTCTCCTTTCTCCCCTAACCAGACGGAAGAATATTGAGATGGGTGTAACATCTATTTTGTTTTAACGTTTATTGAGTTTCCTTAGTTGTTTTTGTTTTTTTTTTTTAATTTGGCTGCACCATGTGACTTGCAGGATCTTAGTTCCCCCCCACCCCGCCACCCCAGGGATTGAACTCTCCATACAGCAGTGAAAACTGGCAATTCTAACCACTGGACCACCAGGGAATCCCCTAGATCTTTCTTCAGATAAAATACCACAGGTAGAATTCTACTGTAGCCACCTCCTCAGACTTTCCTCCTCTCCCTCCCACGGGTCATTTGGTGTGACTCTTTCTCATCCTTGTCTTTGTGTATTTATCATATATACCTAGTGGCAAGGGGGGAAAGAATCCACCTGACAATGCAGACCCAGCAAAGGAAATAATCATCATCAAAAAATAAATAATCACCATCAACAACAAATCGTCAGGGGTGCTGACAATTTATTCACCTTAAAGGAATCACTGAACCTCCAGGTGGAAAAAGATCTTAAGTTTCATCCAGTCCAGCCCCCCACATGTTGCTTGGATGGCCTGCTAAGCCGGGAAAAGGAAACATGCCGCTCACTCCCCTTGAAAGAAACAGTACCATCGCAGACAGAGGCCAAGAAGAGCCAAACCCGAACTTCATCCCAAATCGGACACGGCCCCTGTATTCCAGATGGGGGTACCCTGAGAGACTCAAACTCAAACTGAATTTGTCTCTAGCATTATTTATTATTCCTCCCTTGTATCCTGTCTGTCTACTTCTGCCTCTAGAGGTCCCGAGTCCAGGTCCACTCCTGAGCCTGGGCCTGGGCCTTGCATGCTTCAGCACAGAGCAAGTGCTGGACATGGACAGGAACCCTCAGGTGGGAAGAACTCAATCTTTTCCCAAGCGGCCCCTGACCAGAGGAGATAATTAAGGAAGATGGTGTGTTTGGGGGCGAAGGGCAAAGCTGGCCAGGAATTAAATGTGGAGAACAAAGAATGTGAATAAATAGCTGCTCCTTTGCTGGCAGAACAGTGAACTTCAGTTCACGGAGGGTTTGGTTCTGGAGCCCTTTTTTTTTTTTTTTATTTGGCTGCACTGGGTCTTAGTTGTGGTATTCGAACTCTCAATTGCAGCATGTGGGACCTAGTTCCCCAACCAGGGATTGAACCCAAGCCCCCTGCAGTGGGAGCACAGAGTCTTAGCCACTGGACCACCATGGAACCAATTTTTATTTAAACAGTTCTGACAGCAGGAAATAGACAGTAAGCCTGAAACTTCTGTCCTCACAGACACAACCTCTCTACCCCTCCTGACCTCTCCCTGTTTCCTCCTCCCCCACCAAATACTATGGGGGGATCAGGCATCTCACACTTATTGTTCATTACAATACGATCCCTCGCAGAGGAGAGGGTCTTAGCCGCGGGGGCAGTGGTGGGGGTGGGGAGAGAACCAATTATATATCATTCAGAAAAACTGGGAAGAAATGCACCCCTTTATTATGTTGCAGAACCAACCCCTGAAGGACAGGAAGCTAGAAATGGTTGGGTTAGGATCTCTGGCTAAAAGGCAAGAGCAGTTTTCCTTAACAGAAGTGGGAATGGAAGGGTCGAGGGAGGAGCTGACAATTAATCTGGAGGGGCTGGCTCTCTGGGTCTCAGGATTTGAGGGAGGTGGGGAGTAGTCTATGCATTTTTGGAAACTGTGTGCAAAACCTCACTCATTTTAGTGAGTGAAGGCAGGAAGAGACAGAGATGTTAAAATATAATTGAGGAAAATAAACTGGCTTTCTCCCCTGTCACCCCTAGTTATCACTCCTGTATCAAAGAGACAAAGGGAAAACCTAACTAATTTTGTAACTTTTGCTACTCTCTGAGTGCAAATGATAAAATCTTCATTTTATATAGCACCAGATTCATCACTTTTGTGCTGAGGAAAAGGGGGATTCGCCAGGGATAACTCCACAGCACAGTGGGATTTTGGGGAGTGTGGGTACATTTGGAGAGGTGCAAAGCCAGAATTTCAGAAAGCAAAATAGTGTTAGTTGTAGTTCAGTGGAGAGTACCCTGCTGGACCCACCACTCAGAGTCATGCACCGGGATGCTGCAGAAAGCAGGTCTCAGGGGGGAGTCCCAGGCTTGATTAGCGGAGGGAGCTTGCAGGGGACTTGCTAACTATGGTCTACTCCAAGGAGCTCCTTTCCTTTAGAAATAACCAATTCAGTGACCTAAGTGGGAAGCAAATTCAAAAAAGAGCATGTCTATATAAACATACCAATGATTCACTTTGCCGGACAGTAGACACGAGCACAACATTGTAAAGCAACTGTACTCCAATTAAAAAAAAAAAAAAAATCACTCCTTCTGAAGTCAAACACCATGACTTAAATTTCGTGTGATTTTTTTTCTTGCCCAAAAGACTAACAATAAAATCTTTTACTGAAGATTGTAAAAGACCCCTGAAGAAAATAATTGATGATTATTTGTAAGGACAGTAGCATTAATAAATTAATGGAATAATAATGCACTCCCTATAGTTCCACTTTTTCCTTCAAATTCTGTTCTCCCACAGCACTTGTCACCATATTACCCAGTTTGGGAATATGATAAAAGCTATTATCATAGCTGGGAAGCTGACAGAAGCTAGGAACTCTCTTTCCAGAAATGCACGAGTAGACAGAATTTTCCACATAATTTCAGAAGTTTCATAGATCCCTGCTCCTCAAAAAAAAAAAAAAAAAAAAAAATCCCTGAGACCTTGACTTCGCGCTTGGCATTACAGCATTTCTCTGTCACTGACTGTGATCTTGACCTGTTCACAGTGTTCTATACTGAGCACAGGGCCTGCAAACTAGCAGCTGCTCAAAAGTAAGGCTTGTTGTTGACCTGACGTTTTAGACAAGAATGGTGAAATGAGAGAAGTGATATTTAAAAATAAGAAGAAAGTATGTTTATGTCATGCAAGAAAAAAAAAAGATTGGCCTTTAAGCTGTTTCCCTGTTTTGGGGGGATTTGGATCACTGGTAATGTTCACAGTGTAAAAAAAAGAGCCAGTTTCTCTTATATAGACAGGAATCTGGAGCCTTGCTCTGTAGTTTCAAGTTGTTGTTCAGTTGCTACGTTGTGCCCAATGCTTTTCCACCCTGTGGACTGTAGCGCGTCAGGCTTCCTTGTTCTTCACTATCTCCTGGAGCTTGTTCAAACTCATGTCCATTGAGCCAGTGATGCGATCTAACCATCTTATCCTCTCTGCCCCCTTCTCCTCCTGCACTCAATCTTTCCCAGCATTAGAGTCTTTTCTGATGAGTTTGCTCTTCGAATCAGGTGGCCAAAGTATTGGAACTTCAGCTTTAACATCAGTCCTTCCAATGAATAGTCAGGATTGATTTCCTTTAGGATTGACTAGTTTGATCTCCTTGCTGTCCAAGGGACTCTCAAGAGTCTTCTCAGCATCACAATTCCAAAGCATCAATTCTTCGGTACTCAGGCTTCTATATGGTCCAACTCTCATATCTGTACAGGACGACAGGGGTAAGCTTAGAGAGGGGCCTAAGGGGACCAGAGTTGTTGTTGTTTAGTCACTAAATTGCGTCTGACTCTTTGCATCCGTGTAGTCTCTAGCCCACGAGGCTCCTCTGTCTATGGAATTTCCCAGGCAAGAATACTGGAATGGGTTGGCCTTTCCTTCTCCAGGGTATCTTCACTATCCAGGGACTGAACCCGAGTCTTGACAGGTGGATTACTTACCACTGAGCCACCAGGGAAGCGCCAGGGGAAATAGGGAGGGCCCCCAAAATATCAGGATGCAGCCTAAAATCTGCCTTAGGAATCATGCTCCTTTCTAGAACCACGCCCCTAGGATGCTGGGTGTGAGGGGGCCAACAATGAGTGGTTCCAGGCACAGACTCCTAAGTTGCTTTCCCACCTGGGCTGCCAAGGCTCTATCTATCCTTTCTAGGCTCTGAACCTATTCTGGCACTCTTGCTTCTGGATCTGAATTTCTGCCCCCCTCACCCCCCCATAGCAGACTGCCTTCAGTAGGACTGTCATACTTGCCCCCGGGCCCTGAGCCCTGCTCACAGAGAAGTCTAGGACTGCAAAGACAGGTCTGCAGGCAGTGAAGGACCTGGAAGGAAATCTCCTGTCATCTGCTGGGGAAGCAGGTGATGGTTGAATACAGCGGTCCTCAACATTTTTGGCACCAGGGAATGGTTTTGTTAATGACAGTTTTTCCACGGATTGTGGGTGGGGGAAGGGAGATGGTTTCAGGATGACCCAAATGCATTACATTTATTGTGTACTCTATTACTATTACATCAACTGCACCTCAAATCATCAGGCATTAGATCCTGGAGGTTGGGGACCCCTGGCCTAGTGAATCTTAAGTCCTGACCTGGATTGAGAGGGAGGAAGAGGGGAGAATGAGGTGTCCTTCCAAAGTACCTGAGTGCACCTAGGTCCTATCAAGAGTGGAGGGTAAGGGATAATACGTCAGGCATCTCTGTGGCCTCAGCCACGGTCCAGCCAACTGCCACCCTTTCAGTGAGGCCTCTGTGTGTGCAGATAACGCAGATGTATACTGCCCAACCTAGGGGAGGAGCGGAGGCAGGAGAGTAAACCCATCCTGCTATTTCAGCGGGAGCACAGAAGTGGGCTCTTTCTCAGCCACTCACTCAGTGAATGCCTGCATCTTTGAGTGTTGACTTGGGAGACAGACAGCCCAGGTTCTAATCCAAGTCCTCCACTTTTCGCCATTGTAATCTGGACAAGTTGCTTACCTTCTCTGTGTCTCAGTTTCCTCAAGTATAACATAGGGATGTTAACAGTACTGAGAAATGGAACATTTCCTTCCATATCAATAAACAAAGGATGTCACAGTCATCGGCAACTACAGCCCTCCGGTGTGAGCTGGTGAGCCCTGAAGAAATTCTGGAAAGAAAGAACACCTGCCATCTAGTTTAGCCATTAGTCTGCAGCCACTCCCTACAGTGAGCCCTGAGGAAACTCAGGATGTGAAAAAACAGGATACTGGCCCCAGACAGCTGAGGTGCATGTGGAAGGAATGATTAAGTCCAGACTCTTGTATCTTCCTGTACAGAGAAAAGCACTAAACTCCTTAACATGGGATGTCTGGTTTTCCTTTAATCAACAATAATCTTTTGACATTCAGACTATGTGCCCTTTGTTGCAAAGTTTCTATACAACCTGCTGCTCCCCTCCCCCCCCCCCACCCCCCCACCCAGCCTCACCTCTTGGAGCAGTTATCTCAGGGTTATTTGAGTTGCTGCCTCCAGGGCTTGAAGTCCTAAAAATACCTACCCAAGAAAACATAACTCCCAATTTTTAGGTTGTGACTATTTTTTAAGTTGACAGGATCCTGATGTTACACTGGTCCATCCAAATAATCCAGGAAAATCTCACCCACCCAAAAAAACCTTTAATCACCTCTGCAAAATCCCTTTTGCCGGCCAAGATACCATAAGCACATGTGGATGATAACTCTGGGGACCATTATGCTGCCTACCATGGGTAGGGTTCCCCCATGCATTGCCAGAGAACTCTTCAGAGAGCGAAGACTCTCCGAGAAGAGTCTTACAGGTTTAGTTCTTATTTGCCAGAAGAGGGGGATGTGGTGGTACAACAAAGAACTAGCACCTGATGAGATGCTATGTGGAGAAGGAGAAACTGGGCCTGGAGACCTGCAAGTACCTGGCACGGTTGTATGGCTGAAGAATAGCAAGGGGATACCTTCTGGAGATTATATTAGAGAGGACATTAGAAGCTGGGTCGTGAAGATTTTTTTTTTTTTAACCATATTGAGTCTGAAATTTATTGGAAATGCATTTACTTGACCAATACCATTACTTTCAACTGTGCTATAGTTTCTTTAAAACGTTAGGGACTTCCCTGGTGGCCCAATGGTTAGGAATCCACCTGCCAATTCAGGGGACCCAGGTTCAATCCCTGGCCTGGGGAGATTCCACAAGCTGCAAGGCAGCCAAGCCCGTGTGCCTCAACTACTGAGCCCAGGTTCTAGCGCCCTCAGGTTGCAACCACTGAAGCCCACTCGCCCTGGAGCCCATGCTCCACAAGAAGAGAAGCCACCCCAATGAGAAGCCTGTAGCAAAACTAGAGAGTAGCCCCTGCTCGCCACAACTAAATTCCATGTGCAGCAATGAAGACCCAGCGCAGCCAAAAATAAACAAATAAGTAAATCAAAAAAACTTTCTCTGACACACTTTTTATCCTAAAGAATAATGCTCATGAAATCACAGGTTTTACCTGTTAGTTATGTCTTTTCAGTGTACAAGATGTATACATAAGATGTTCCTCCCCATACCCTTAAAATCATCCACACACACCCATGAATAAACTCGATACTCTGGGAAACAGAGCCAGAGGCACATAAACCACCCAAAGGTTTGGAGCAGGGAAGGAACACGATCAGGTTTGCCTTGGATCAATATCATTCCCACAGCATTAATCACTTTGAACCGAATGGAAATCAGTGAAAATCACAGCAAAAATACCATACATGAGACTTCTGCAACAGCTGAGGGGAGAGATGAGAAATAAACAGAGAGACAGGGACTGTGGGAGGGGAGCGGAGCAATATGAAGGTGGTAGAGCTGATGGATAACAGCACGTGCAGACTGGGGATGACTGCCAGGGTTCTGGCACGAGCAGTTGAGCAGATAATCATCTGTCCGCCAAGATGCCAAATAGAGGAGGAGTTGGTGGGGTAGGGAGGAGTGGGCAGGGTTGGAAGAGAAATAATTGCTTTCATGCTCAATTCGAAGTGTTTGTGGAACACTCATGTAAGTATGGGAACACCTGTGTCTGGGGCTCTGGACTGGGGCATCACCCAGAGCTGAGCTGTCTAGGAGAAACAAGCTGTGAGCCATGTGTCACTTTAAATAGTCAGATGACCACATTAAAAAAAAAAATGAAATGAATAATATATTTTATATAACCAAACATATCCATAATATTCTATTTCAGGGACTTCCCTGGTGGTCCGGTGGTTAAAGTGCACCTTCCAATGGAGGGGACTTGGGTTTGAGCCCTGGTCAGGGAACTGGGATGCCACATTGCAGCAGGCGGGGCAACTAAGCCTGAGCGTTACAACTAGATAGTGCCTCAACTAAGATCCAACACAGTCAAAATTAATTCATTAAATTAATTAAAAGAAAAACCAGTTGTCCATTTATGGGTGGGTTTATTTCTGGACTCCATTTGGCTTCAGAAGTATTCTATTTCAAGATGAATCAGTATAAAAATCATTAAGCTATTTTACATTTTTTGTTTGTTTGTTTGTAGTCTTCAAAATCCAGTGCACTTTTCACAGAGAGCACATCACATGTGGGACATTCCAAGCTCTCAAAAGGGACGGTGAAGAGTAGTTACCATATTTATTGGACAGCACGGCTCTAGAAGCACTTGCTGAAGGCAGGCCAGGGTGATCAAGCGCCTGGGCGATGGTGGAGGACAAGGACCCTGTTCAGACATTGAGGGTGATCAGATTTGCTAAGACTGGATTTTACAAGGAAGTGCATGGATGGGTCTAGGAGGAAGTTCAGGAGACCCGCTGCAGGTTCAGCCAAGCAAAGAATCTTTGTCACAATTCCACCCATTACACCTGATAGATCTCATCTTTGGGGTGGGGCTGGCAAATTCATAGTTGTAACAAGCCTCCAGCAGGTAACGTGACCCAGGAGAACCATCTGTTCAGTTGGAGCTGGTAGGACCCGAGACCGCAGGGGGACGGTTCCCAACAGGATGTGACTCTGATGAGCCCCCTGGGGAAGACTCATAGAAAGCTGATGGGGGGAAGCACAGAGAGGCTTGTGTTAGGGTAAAGGAAGGGAAGGATGAGCGATCTGGTGGATTATCTGACCCTGAGACATCAAGGTATCATGGCTTATGTAAGAGTCCACAAATTCCAATTGGCAGAATTTGACTCAAGGTGTTCTGGAGCTGCTGAAGGGCTCCAACCCCAGGGGCTGGGGAGGAAGGAGCGGTTTCTGAGAACGCTCGCCTCCCACACAAAGCAGGGATCAGCCTCAGGCTCGCCCAGCCATTCAGGTTTGAAGCTCCGCAGGGCTCTGTCCAAGGTCTCTTTCATTTTTCACCCCTCTACTCTCATTCCCGGTTAATCTCAACCCTTTCTGGGGCTTCAAACCCCATTTACATGCTGATGGTCCCCACATTTGCATCTCAAACCACCCCAAGTGGCAGACGTCCTTTTACCAATTAGCTTCTGCCTAGAATATCGGGTGAGCACCTGAAATTTAACATTTCCAAAGCTGAACTCACCTCAAACTTGTTTGCTGCTAATAGTTCCTGTTTCAACTAGTAGCCTCACTATTCACCCTGTTTCCCCCAAACCAGAAATCTGGGGGTCTTCTTACACTTCTTTTTCTGATCACACACTTAATCATCTGAAGTTTCTTTCCTAGGTCTGAATTCCCGCAGCTTTGGGTCAGATGCCCTCGAGTCTACGACTGACTTGCACAATTCCCTCCTCACTGGAGATGTGGCCCTGTTTCCCTTCTGCCAGAGAAAGGATGTCCTCCCAAATGTGGTACAGCCTTCTTTTACAAGCTAAGCTTGTGAAAACCAAATCTGCCAAACTCTGCTGACTATGGCAGAAACACCAAACTCAGCATGAGACATGGATCTTCAGAGAGGGTCCTACTCACCTCTCTTGAGTGAGCCACCTTCCCCCTCATCTCCCAAGATCTTTTTTTCAGTTGTGACTTTTTTTTTTTTTTTTTGCTAAAACGTAAACACACAATACCAAAATGCCTCGGACAACTCACAAAATCGATTTTAAAAGGATGGAGATAAGAGGAATTAAGCGATCTTCATCCCCTTTCCCAGATTCTGGACGTCTGGAGTGCTGCCTGGGGAGTGCCTCACGTGGGTTACCCCAGGCGATTCAGAGGCAAATCTAGGTTTGTCAACCAGTAGGTTATGCCACTCTGACAAAAGTTCAACACATCACATTAAAGAATCTAGGCTACTGTGTTCTTTCCTAACTTCCCGAAGGGTTACGGAAAGACCGCGAGGAGCCTGCAACAGCCCAGTCTCCTAGATTGCACCTAGATCAAAACCCTGGGGAACTGCCAAGCAGAAATTTTAAGAATGAAATGGGCATCTGCGTAGCCTACAAACCTGACATCAGAACCTACAGCACCTTTTGGTTAAAAAAGCAAAACAAAACAGAAAAACACTCCTGCCCCAAAATATATTTGGAAAATGCTGAACCATTCTAGAAAAGATTGGTCAGAGTTTCCAACTTCTCGGTTTAAAGGGAAGCACGAAAAGGCGTCGTAGGAAAGCATTTTACTTCATTGTCTTCAACAATGTGTTAGAAAGTTGAAAACCTGAAAAAAGTAATCTCAGAAGCTGAATCGCTCCCTTGGGTGTTCATTCAAACACATGCAGTACTAGGCTGCCATGTTGACTTGGACCTGTGAAGAGCAAACAATGTAACTGAGGAACCTTAAGCTCTGACTTCCTACCAAACGCATGAAACGTTCAAGAAACTTCGCAGGACGTGTGCGTGTTCACCAAGGCTCGTGTGAGCTCCCGAGCCAGGCTGAACAATAGAAGGGAGAATCGTTATTAATCAAACGCGCCGTCTGTGTTTCTAAATCCTTCGTCGCGGCAGAGGGGGCATTCCCTCTGCTCCCACCCGATTTTCAAATTGTCTCCGTGCCCATTGTCTGCCGGTAGGAACGACGGCAGCGCTCGGGGAGCAGGTACAGCGTCCCGCAGAACGCAGCACGGTTGAATCCCGCCAGGTTTTGGGAAACATTCCCGGCCCTTCCAGCGGGTCAAGGAAAAGGAGGTGGCCCGGGCGCCAAAGGCTGCTGCCAATGCAACTCGCAACTTTTGAAATCAATCCTTTTTGCATCATGCAACGGATGCCACCGCTCCTCGGGCTTGCAACCCCCCACCCCTCCCCCGAGACCAATCATTGCCGCGCTCGGGCCTGCACATCGCCCCCGCCCCCTTTCCCGGGCCGCACGCAGCCACCGAGCCGCTCCGGCCGCGGCCCGCCGCCTCTTAAAGGGAGGGAGCCGGCCCTTAAAGGCCCCTCGCGCGCGGCGCACGGCGGAGCGCGGCGGCCCTGGTTCCCGGCAGGGGCCCGCCGAGCCAGGCCGAGCCCCCGCGGCGCCCAGGCGCGGCCCGGGGCCCTCCCGCCCTCCGCGCCGCCGCCGGGAGAGGCCTTTTTATTCAGGCGACGCTTAAGGGAGCCCGGCCGCGCCCGGTGCATTGTGGGAGCGGCGGAGTCCCGTTCGCGGGAGGAGGCGGAGGGCGCAAAGCGAACCGGTAAGCGCCTGGCTCGGGGAGGGGGGGCGAGACACCAGGCTTAAAGGGGAATATTCGTCCGCAGGCCCAGGGCGGCCGTGCGGATCCCCCCGCGGGCCGCCCGGGCGCGCCGGGAGCCGTGCACGGCCGGCGCTCTGCAGCGCTGCCTGGAGAGGGGCCGAGCCAGGGCTTGGTGGGGCCGCTTTAAAAAAGAAGCACCGCCCGCGCCGCCGCCGCCGCCGCCGCGGCCGCCGCGCGGGGCCGGGGAAGGAGGGAGGGAGGAGAGGGCGGGGGAGGAGTGGAGGGGGAGGGCGGCGGCGGCGACGCAGGGGTTAATTTTTTCGCCTGCCGACATTTTTTTGTGCGGCTGCGGCCCGCGCGCGCCGCGAGAGAGCCCAGCCCGGTCCCCGGGGCGCGGCGCCTTCGGGCCCTCCCCGCCTCCCCCCCCGTCCGCGTGCGCCCTCTCTCCGGCCCCGCGGGCGCCTCCTGACGCCGGGCGCCCGGGCCCGCGAGCCCGAAGACCCGTCGCGGCTAGTGGGGCCGTGCGGGCCTCGCGCCCTCCTCGCGGCCTGGGCCGCGCGGTTCCCGCTGCCGCCGGGACAGAGAGCGGGCGGGCGGGCATGGCCCCGTCGGCCGCCCCGCTCCGCCTCCTCCTGGCCGCGCCGCACAAAGAACCCGGGCCCGGGTGCCCTTTCAAGGCGGCAGCCAGGGATTTAAGGTGTCCCCGAGCGCTGCTCTCCGCCACCCCGACGTGTGGTTCCCGCTGGGCACGCGCCCCTTGCGCCCACGTCGCCGCGTCCTCCCTGTTGTTTGTTTCCTGGGCTTGGGGAGCTTGGGGGAGGTAGGTACCGGGCCCGGGCTGCGCTCTTTCCCGCCCCCACTCACCGCGCTCCCCCAGCTCTGCGGCCCGCTTGGCGCCCTCGTTTGAAAAAACTAAAACGTGATGACTGGGAAAGAAAGGGTTAACCGTTGCTTTAAATATTCATGTCATTGTTTTAAAGGTGTAAACAGGCGGCTTTGGGGTTCTAGTGGACTGCATATTATGCAACACCCCCCCCCCCCCCGCCATTAATTACACCTTTCTGCAGGTCCCCCCCTCCCCCGCCGCCAGTCTCCAAAAAAGCACGAATTTTTTTTTTTTTAATTCAGATGTGTGTGATTTAGGTCCCTTATTCTATTTGGAATTTGGAAACTCCTGAGTGCCTTCCGGGCTTTAAGGTGTTTTAAACTTTTTGCCGTTAAAAATCTTGGAAGATTTAAAAGGAAGCTAGTCTCCTGAATTCCAGATTCCCTTCCCCGCCTTTATTTTTGGATAGGGATTGGAGGTAGGAAAATAACTGGATGCCTCGTGAGTTGGATTTTTTTTCTGCCCCGGGTAGGAGTGAGGCGGTGTTAAGTGCGAAGCATTTGGTGAGGAAAGGACTGTTGTTTTTGTTCCAAACCCTTCCAAGTCAAAGTGTTGCTGGACTTTCCCAGCTGTAAAATGGCTTCAGAATTCCCATGTCTGTAACTTGATTAGCCTTGCACCCTCCTTTTGCACAGGTGTTTTCTTGTACTGTCGGAAGGTTCACTTCTTCACAGTTGTAGGTTTCAAACCAAAATCATTGCTCACCCCAAACATGGTCTTGTAAAGACAGTTTGGATGACTGCCTGAACTCAGGCTTTGTGAGATTTATTTCAAATGAGTGATGTGCTTCCCAAGGGATCGAAAACTCTATAAATGGGAATTATGTTCTTAATCATGAATTTTATAGGGGAAACTGACCTTAAAACTTGGGGTGTCTGTTTTTCTGTACCCAATAAAGCATCAGTCTGGAAGTTTATAAACCCCGGGAGCGCAGGAAAGGTTTTCAATTAGCCCCAAGGCTTCAAACTTAGAAAGATTTGTTCCAGAAACTTCCAGTGGTACCCCAAACTATAAATGCTAGTGATTTAGTACATTTTATCACTTTAGATCTGCAATGAAACAGTAAGGAGCAGTAGTATATTTTGTCAGTGATTTTGTGTTTACTATTTAGTTGGGCAGCATTTGCTTTCTAGGAAATAGCACTGAATTAAAACATCAGAGAACTAACTTTCCACTGCTCTGTTGTAGAAAATGAACCTTGCTGTGTTTAGACAGGCTTCCTATTAGTTTTGGATTGTTTTGTGTACTTCTGACTCAGAATCAAAATCCATTTTTCTAAAACCAAATTTAGCATCATAAAGAATTTCATCAAATGCATATCCATCAACTTCCATTTCATCAGAAATGCCTGTTAGGTTTTTTATTTTTCTTTTAGATAGCAAAAGGTCTTCCTGAAAAGTCACTTTAGTCAGGGCATCTCATTTCTAAACCATAGTACTTCCTGGTTGATAGGTGAAGTGACTCGTTTTCCTGTAATGCCACCAGCTAGAAGAACGTTTGGGACTTTTTACTCAAGATGGCACTGTGTCCTATAAGCCAGCTGGCTCCTAGTTCTGTTTTCTTGGCTGCCCCTTGCAGCCACAATTATAACAACATAGATGCAGAACATGTCTCTAATGGTACAGTCACTTTTTAAGACTTACCCGGCTTATACATCATTGTGTCAAACCATTCTGGCCCCAGATAGCGTTTTCCTATGATACTGGTGATTTCAGCCCATTTCATGTTTACTTTTCACTGTCATATATTCACTTGATTCTTGGCAGGTACTGGTGAGAACTCAATGGTGTCTTTGTGTTTTGGTGCTACCCAGGTGGATCTATAAAGAAACCAGCTGCGTAGGAGAGGGAGGGGAGGAGCCCGGCCGTGAGGTGTGTGGGCCCAAGAACCATGTCTGCACGGGAGTCCTTTAACCCGGAAAGTTATGAATTGGACAAGAGTTTCCGGTTAACCAGATTCACTGAACTGAAGGGCACTGGCTGCAAAGTGCCCCAAGATGTCCTGCAGAAATTGCTGGAGTCCTTACAGGAGAACCACTTCCAAGAAGATGAGCAGTTTCTTGGAGCAGTTATGCCAAGACTTGGTATGTGAACCACTGTTTTCTTTCATATTTCCCGAGTAGAGCATCTTGGATGCATTGTTGACAGTGAGTCAAAAGCTGGAGTTCTCTTTTCCCATGTTGGCCTTTTAAAAAATTTTTTTTCTGCAAGAAGGATTCAGAGCAAAGCAATGATAACTTACCTTTTAACTTATTTGGAGGAACTATTTGAAAAGCATCAAGAAATGTGCTTTAACCATTTTTAAACTCTATATGATTGAGACAGCTGTTAACAGTAAAGGTATTTTTTATTAAATCAGATTAGGATAGTTAGTGGTTCCGCATTCTTGTATAGGACTGGGAGAGCAGTGACTGGGTTGGGGGGAACTCAGGGCTCCTCTGCAACAAGCATCACTAGAAACCTTCTAGGGAGAAGGGAGGAGAAAAGTGCTCCAGACACAGAAGGCGGAAACACTGGACTGGGTCTATACTTGACCCTAGCTTGACATCTGGACTTGCAAACTGTGTTTCCTTGACCCAGTTCCTGATGTCCTTAGTGGTTTACCCTTCCCCAAACACTGAGCTCAGAAAGAAAGTCTCAGCTACTGGGATGTCTGTTAGCTTCTGTGTGTGCTTTGTTCAGGGTGTGATGCAAGACTTGTGATCACTTTGCCTTTTGAGTGTTAGTTGTATATTCTAGGAGCTTGTGGATGTTTTGTGGTTACAGTGTGTGACTTGATCAGTTTTCCTGCATAAGGTTTTAATTGCATTTCTTTTTGCCTGTATATGATCACACTGTCTCATAACATTGGTTTTGAACCCAGGATACTCCTTTCTTTCCTGATTGTATAGAGCAAAGTTGCTTTGGGTGGGAGAGAGGAAAACTCACTTCCTGCACTCTCAGGGCCTGTAAGGGCTCCTAGGAGCTCAGTTAGAAAACTGCCCTTGGGAATTCCCTGGTGAATCTTGGCTAAGACTTCGAGCTTCCAATGCAAGGAGCCGGTGTTCAGTCCCTGGCCGGGGAACTAGATCGCACATGCCACAACTAAGACCCGGTGTAGCCAAATAAATTATAGAAAAAGAAAACTGTCCTCATCTATCTAATGTCTCCGTGTGGAAAAATACCATGTGAATGAGGTGGAGTGGATGTCAGCTTACTTGGCAAGGAATGAGAATATACTGAGAATATCTTTAGATAACTCTGTCTGGAAAAAATAAGCTACTGAATGGGCAACAACAAATGCAGTAAAAACCTCATGGATGGGACTTCCCTGATGGTCCAGTGGTTAAGAATCCCCATTGCAATGCCGGGGACAAAGGTTCAGTCCCTGGTGGGGGAACTAAGATCCCACATGCCTCGGATCAGCTAATCCTGCAGCCTACAATTACTGAGCAGGTGCGCTCTCGAGCCTGTGTGCCACAAGTACTGAAGCCGATGAGCTCTGGAGTCCACGCGTCGCAGCTAGAGAGTCCGTGCACTGCTCCGAAAGATCCTACGTGATGCAGTGAAGATTCTGAGTGCCGCAGTTAAGACCCAACACAGCCAAATAAGTAATTAAATTTAAAAAAAAAACAACTTCATGGATAAAGCAGTAATTCCCCTCTGTGACCGCCCTCTTAGACTTGCTGAGCACTCAGGCAGTTGGTCCTCCCAGCAGTCCTGTGGTGCTCAGGAAAGCTGGGTAGCCTGTTTCCTGTCACTCGGTGGGGTCAGAACTTGAAATCCACATTTTTCCATTCCTCTGCTCACCATACTGCTTGTCATCTGATTTTTCAGTCCAGACATGTTTGTGGGGAAAGGAGCTGCATCAGTTGTAACTCAGCAGTGACAGCAAGGGAACTGACCAGGAGAAAGAGATATAACTCTTCTTAACCCTCTTGAGCCTCAGTTTCCCCATCTGTAATATGGGCTACTAATACTTGTGGTTTGCAACTGTTCTGAGTACCAGAAATTATCTGTGTATGTGTGTGCGCCGTATCTGTACCCACATACATAATAACATACATGTTTTATGTATAATGTGTGTATGTTTACACATACGTCTGTTGGCGTGTTTTAAAATTTTTTCTAAAACTGTCATTCATATTTTCTGCAATCTAAGGATAAGCCATAACAGTTGTAAAAGATACACGGTTATTGTATTGTGACGAACTGTTATGGTAAGTATGTCTTGGAAGTTGGTATATGTGGGACTTCCGTGGTGGTCCAGTGGCTAAGACCCTGCCCAGGTTTGATCCCTGCTGAGGGAACTAGATCCCATGTACAGCAACTAAGACCCAGCTCAGCCAAATAAATTTTTAAAAAATTCTTTAAAAAAAAAAAACTTGGTACATCTGTTGCTGATGCTTAAGCTTTGTCTCATGTTGACGGCTGCTGGCTGTGGAGGTAGTATGATGATTTAGGTTGTTTTTTATTTACTTATTTTTAATTTTTTTTCTGGATGGTTTCAGTCTTGCTGAAGCCTTCTTCTAGAATTCCCCTTCAGCCACTGATCATTAAGGACACCCTGCTCTGTATTTGAGGCTTCCTCTCCTCTGGCATCTTCCTTTGTTCCCACCTACACTGTGCCTCTGTCCTGCTCTCTCTACTTGATGTACTCATTTTCAGAGCCCATGGCCCACCCTAGGCTCACCCTCTTTCTCTTCCTTTCTTGAAATTTGATAGGGGATTTGTAAACCAGTCACTACAGGCTAGTACTGTCCCAAAGAAAGGTGAGATGAGCCCCCTGTGTCATTTACATTTTTCTAGTACAGGTAGTTCTCATTAAAAAAGAAGAATCAGGGACTTCCCTGGTGGTCTAGTAGCTAAAACTTCTTGCTCCTAATGCAGGCGGCCTGGGTTCAATCCCTGAGGAATTAGATCCCACATGCCACAACTAAGCATTCACATTCTGCGACTGATGCTAAAGTTAAGACCCGGTACAGCCATATAAGTAAATAAATAGTTTTTAAAAATATATCAGGTGAATTTAATTTTATTGTATTTTAACTTAATATATAAAAATGTCATTTCAATGCATAATTAATATAAAACACTGCTAACGAGATGCTCGGAGATGGCAATGGCACCCCACTCCAGTACTCTTGCCTGGAAAAACCCATGGACGGAGGAGCCTGGTAGACTGCAGTCCATCGGGTTGCTACGAGTCGGATGTGACTGAGCAACTTCACTTTCACTTTTCACTTTCACACACTGGAGAAGGAAATGGCAACCCACTCCAGTGTTCTTGCCTTGAGAATCCCAGGGACGGGGGAGCCTGGTGGGCTGCCGTCTATGGGGTCACACAGGGTCGGACACGACTGAAGTGACTTAGCAAGCAAGCAAGCAGCGAGATGCTAGCTGAGATTTTTCTCAGGTCCAGGTGTTTAAAACTGAGTGTGTTTTACACTTGCAGCACGTGTCACTCTGGAATTGCCATATCTTACTGTGTGTGGCTGGCAGTTCTCATGTGGACAGCGCTAGACTCTCCTAAGTAAGCATGCAGTGGTGTCCTCGTGGAGAGAGGACACGTGGGTGATGGGAACTTCTTGTCAGCCCCAGGAGTGTGCTCAGGAGTCATGGTTCCCACTCTCTGATGCTGGATAGAGAGAGAAATTAACTGGTCTACAAATCAAGAAGATTGAGTTCAAGTTTAAGATTCCCATGCTGGTAAATATTTAAAACTAATTTTCAGCAACTCTTTTTTAGTGTCTCTTTCGATAGTCCTATAGTTTATATGAAAACCTAAAAGGAAACTCCCTCTTTTCCAAAGTAAATAGTAATGTGTTTGGAATACCCAGTTGTTGGAATGTTCAATTTCAGGAGAGTCATATGAGTTTAATTGTGGTTCTTGCCCTGTTTCCACTTGAGTGCTGCAGAGTAGCATTAGTGGGCATTTCTCTGCACATGCATCAAATGAGATGTACTGTCGCACACTTTCTGATCGCTGGTGATGAGTGTTCCATGGTCACAAATTTGTGAGGCTTGCCATTCTAAAACAAAATCCTCCATTCCCTAACTGGATCTTCCCACCAAGCGTTTCTGCTTTGCCATCTAGTGTGGTAATAAAAAAAATCAGCCTGCCATCACGGAGTGATGTTTTACTAAACTTGATTTTATTTCTGTGTCTTGACAGACTGCCCCTGGGACCCGGCCTGTCTGCGGGGGCAATTGTGAAAGCTCGCACATAATCCTGTCTGTAGGATACGGGTGTGATTTATTCTTGTTTCACTTGGGATTCTGGGTGAATCTACCTACTTCCTTGTACTTTGTCCTGATTTGTCCTTTGCCCATTGTGTTGCAAAGCTGAAATGCTTCCTAAGGGCCAGGGGGCATCCCCTTGAGAAACGTGTTGGGAAAGCCCTCCATTCAGGCAGGGGGCCAGTCTAAACTTGTAGTGTTTGCATTGCAAGTGATTTTTTTTTTTTTTTAAGAAATACGACCTACAGTAACTAGTCTTGACTGTTTCTAAACCAATTTCAGGAAAGGGGAATTATTTCTAAATAGTTCATCAGTTGTAAGATCCTGTGGGTGCCACAGTGCATGTGTGCATGCTTGATTGGAGTCGATGAATACTTGTTCCAGCTTTGTCCTTTTTCCTTTTTTGGTCATTTTTTAGTAAAATGTAGAATAGCATTTTATATGTGTAAAATATTTTACAGACTTTCTGTTGGAAAAACAGAATGATGCCCAACGATGTACTCTTGGCTAACAATGGAGAAGACAACCCAAGTTCCATCTGTGCTGTTCTCATCTTGACGGAAATTCTCTGTGGTGCCAATCACCTAACAGTAAAAGAAAGGAAAATTTCTCTGCAGGGCATCATTAGAGTCTCAGAATTGGACCATGTTGAAGTTGAGTCCTCATGACTAACAAGTTGTCTTCTCGTCTGCTATCTTAAGCTGGCTTTGTTTCACATTCATTTCAGTTAGACTCCTTGATAGGAAACACTGCTCTGTTGGCAGTGAGCAGTGCTCCGTAAGAGGCTTGTGCAGAGCCCCTCCTGTCAGAACACTGAAGGGACAGGATGACGCCTCTCCCTGTTGACTTCTGGCTGACCGCGACTCCCCTTTTTGCAGGCATCGGCATGGACACCTGTGTTATTCCTCTGAGGCACGGCGGCCTTTCCTTGGTTCAAACCACAGATTACATTTATCCCATCGTCGACGACCCTTACATGATGGTGAGTTTGACCCAACGTACTTTTCTATCTGCAACTGCTAACTCACTGGGTTTGGAGTGGTGGCTGGGTTTTGTATGTGCATGTGTGGGTTTTTTGTTTTTGTTCTGTACGAACTGTTGTTCCTCCTCCCACCGTGACTCTGCCACCGTGAGTCTGACTTGATTGCTCCCTTGCTCACACTTGGCACCATGTGTGAGGCAGGCGGGGCGGATGCGGGGTGTCCCCTGCTGCTCTCGTATCTGCGCACGTCTCTCTGCCAGAGCACCTGTTCAGTGTGTCTGTGGAATGATGTGTTACCAGTTTTCTCCTTTTGTTTCCTTGTCCATGTTTTTCTTTGACATTTGTAAACTCCGCTTTCCTGTGTTTCACTATCCTCTGTAATAGGACAGATCCTGCACGTCTCTGTCCAGAAATAGAGAGCTTAGCATCTCATCACGATGAACTTGACCATTGACCCTGACTCTGGTCACTCCTCTCGCCGTGTCTTCTTCCATAGGGTAGCCCGTGGGTCTCCCTGCTGATCATGCTCCACTTAGATACCCCCCGCCTTCTCATTGTGGGGTTGCTGCTAGCAGCCCCTCCATCTACCCAGCTGGACCCTTCCTTGCACCCTGGCAGCTCCTGGAGGAGCCGATGAAGAGATTGGGAACATCCTATCCGTAGGAAGTGCCAAAGGCCCCTCCTGGTGCCAAGGGCACTGGGAACAAGGCGAGGAGGGAGTGTTCACCGCTCAGGTTCCAAGACAGGCACACGGGCTCCCAGAAGCCCGTTTCATGCCCACACACCCAGCTGTCTGTCCTGGAAAGTAGTGCTCCCATGCACGCCATGCCCCTGGTGTCCTACCTGACTGGGGGCCCAGGTGGCTGGAACCAGAATGCATCCTCTGCCCGAATCTCGCTGAAGGACCTGAGAGCCCAGCAGAGAAGGGGCAGCACACCTCTGCAGCCTGGCCTGCGGTCGGCACCTCCCAGCATGCCGACCAGACTGCCCCTGTTGCCTCGTGAGTGAGTCCCAGAAGGTGATCCAGCCCCCTGCCAGCCTGCCCAGAAGTTGTAAGACAACATAACGATAAACGAGCAATGAAGTGGCCACTGGAAGTGATAGTAGCTTGCAGTTTGATTACCCTCATGTCAGAAGTAAAGTTTGTCATTTTCTCCTTTCCTGTTTAGAGAAAGGCAACTTTAAAAATTTTCTTCAGTCTCCGTCGGCAGTAGGAAATCTTTTATTACCACGTTTCTATTGAGTACTGGTTCAGAGTTCTTTAATAAAACCATATAGTTTACTGGGAAATGCCTCCCTTTTTCTTTAGAAAACAGTCTGGTTTCAGGGCTAGGTATTGTTCATTTCTTCCTTTTTTTTTTTTTTTTAAACCAAGATGATTTTCCTGTTTATCTTATACAGCTTTGGAAAGGAATCCAAAAATTTCTCCGAGTACATAAAACCTATCTTCTCTCTAACCAATAAAAGTTGGCCCTTTTTAAGAATCTGTTCAGGATAAGTGACTGTTCCCCCTTTCTTTAAGAAGGTTGTTTCCCAGCATTTCCACTCTGGCTCCTCTGCAACCATCTGCACCACGCCCACTTCTCTTCACCATCTCCCTGCTCTGGGTTCTGCACCTAAATAAATGGCAGGTTTCCCCTGATGTTTTAGAATGGCGAAGAACACAGAAATGCTCTGTGCTGTGCGAAGGAAAGGTGGTGGCAGGAACGTCTGAGCTTGGTTCTGTGGTGGAGGAAAGGCAGCGAGTGTGTGAGGCTCAGCCGCTGAGGCCCAGTCCTGGAAAGTCCCCTCCCGGTGCCTCTGGGCAGCCCAGCTCTCCGTGTCCGCCCCGGAAAGTCCCCTGGGGTCCCCACTCACATCTCCCTTCTCTTCCAGGGCAGGATAGCCTGCGCCAACGTCCTCAGTGACCTCTACGCCATGGGGGTCACGGAGTGCGACAACATGCTGATGCTCCTTGGAGTCAGTAATAAAATGACCGACAGGGTGAGTAGGAGCCTTCCAGCCCAGGGTGTGGCACCGAGGCCGTCACCCTTCTCTCTGGTCACTGGATGGTGACACCGACAGTGGTGGGGTCGGGGCGTCCCACTGTTCACATGCTCACCTGGCGGCATCTGTGGCCTCGCTGCCTGACCTGTTCTTTGACCGAGAGGTGAATTCCTGTTTAGATTATTTTTGACAGGTAATTGGTTTCATCCCCACCCCTTGCCACAGTTCGCCCTGTGCATAGAATTGAGCGTTCAGTAGGCCCTTGTCTGCCCCCACAATGTGCTCCTGGGCCTCTGCTTGGACACAGCTCTCTGGGGCAGACGTGGGGGTGCATGTGAGCTGGTCTTGGGTGGTTGAGGACCGTGGAGAGAGCCCATTCAGATGCAGGCAGCCCTGAACACCCAGCACATTTCCAGAGTTCACTTCTCTCATCCAAGCTCCATTCACAGTGTAACCTGCAACCTCTTCCAACTTGTGATAAAAGGGCTACAGAGTGAGCTGTTCCTACCTCTTTCTGTTACTCCCTGCCCCTTCTGGAAACTCTGGTTTTATGATCTTTTCTGGTTTATGATCTTTTAGTAACTTTAAGTGTATTGATTCTCTTTTCTGGGTTTTCAGCTGAATGATGTGACTTTTAATTTTCCTTTTAAACCCTAGGAAAGGGATAAAGTGATGCCCCTAATTATACAGGGTTTTAAAGATGCAGCAGAGGAGGCAGGAACGTCTGTAACGGGCGGCCAAACAGTGCTAAACCCCTGGATTGTTTTAGGAGGTGTGGCTACGACTGTCTGCCAGCCCAACGAGTTTATCATGTAAGTCATTTTTCGTTTCATGTCACCTGGCCTGGTTCGCTCCCCAAAATTTCACATGACGTAAAATTCAGTTTTTTAAAGTATACAATTTACTGGTTTTTAGTATTCACAGACTTATACAACCATCACCACTGTCCAATTCCAGAACATTTTCATCTCCTCAAAAGAAAACCTTATATTCATAGCAGCCACTCCTAACTCCCTCCTCCCCCACTCCCTGAAATCCACAAGTCTATTTCCTGTCTCGTGGATTTGCCTGTTTTGGACATTTCATATAAATGGGACCATGCAACAAGTGATGTTTTATGTCAGACTTCTTTCACTTAGCATGTTTTCAGGGTTCATCATGTTGCACGTGTGTTGGTACTTTATGGCTGAATAACAGACACTCCATTGTATTGGATAGACCACAGTGTGTTCATCCATTCATAGGTGACAGGCCTCTGGGTTATTTCCACCTGTTGTGAGTGATGCTGCTATGAACGTTCATGTGCAAGTTTTCTGTGTGGACATAGATATCAAAAAAGACAGTAAACAAGTCTTGGTGAGGTGTGGCGACATCGCAGACCTTGTCCATGGCTGTGGGGAATGTAAAATGGTGCAGCTGCTTTTGTTCCTCAGGTTCAGTAGTCACCACATGACCCAGTAATTCTTAGATACCGGCCCCTGGGAACTGGAATGTATGTCCACACAAAAAACTTGCACATGAATGTTTATGGCAGCATCACTCACTTGTTTACTGTCTTTTTTGATAATAGCTGTCTTAGTGGGTGTGAGATGATAGCTCAGTGGGTTTTGATTTGCATCTCCCTGATGGCTAATGCTAAGAGCATCTTTTCATGTGCCTTTGGGCCATTGGCAGGTCTTTGGAGAAGTTTCTCTCTTAACACAAGTTGTCACTTTTCGTGTTTGACATCTTATTAAGAAAACCACCTTGCCCTGTTCTCTGAAGGAATCAGAAGCTCTATTTGTGGAGTGGGTTTTGTGAACGGTTGCCAGGTCCACGTGCTTCACAATTCCAGAAGTGTGAAAGGGTGTGTCTGTGGGTTTTTAACCCACTTGGATGATTGTTGTCTAGTGTCGGGGGACCAGACAACTGTGTGGACAGTTCCTTGAACCAGGACAAGAAAGACATGAGTGCTAGTTGTGAGGGTACTTAGTGAGACAGGAGTTTTGTTCAGGGGGCAGTCTTTCTGTTTTTAGGGGTGCCTCTTTTTTTTTTTTTTTTTTTTTTGGTATTTGCCTTCTGTCTTTAAGACAGGGCCCAACCAGGGATCCTGTGTACCAAAGAAACTTACTGGTCATAACTCTGATTTGACACACTGATGCTAAAATCACCAGAACATTAGACCCATAGTCGAACAGCCTGAGAAATCCCACCTGCATCTCTGCTATATACGTGTTTGTAAAAAAGAAGGAACAGTGTTTGTTTCAGAATTCTTGTTGCCTCAGAACCCTGGTAGGTCTGTGTTGAAAAGTACAGGGCATGACTGAATCAGGGCCTGCTGATGTCTTTGAAGTCTAAGCAGTTTGCCTTTTGGGGAAACTAGTAAGTCATTGTCCTGAGTGTTGAAGTCATGGCCTCTTCACTTTTCATTTAATGTTTTGTTTTGTTCATCAGTCGTCCCAGTAGTAAATGGTAAAGCTCTGCTATCAATACATGGCAGTAGTTGGCTTAAATATGAGTGAGTGACTGCAAACACACATGTGGTCTTACCAGCCTTTTCTTTCTTTCGTTTGACCGATGATGAACTTATCTCCTTGGTTAATTTGATGAGAAACTGCCAGTGTTCTCTTCTTCAGGCCAGATAACGCAGTGCCAGGTGATGTGCTTGTACTGACAAAACCTTTGGGGACGCAAGTGGCCGTGGCCGTTCACCAGTGGCTGGATATTGTAAGTGACCTTCACCTCCTGGTGGCAGCAGTGTGTCTTCTAACATGAGCTCTTGGGGACTTCCCTGGTGGTCCTGTGGCTAAGACTCCATGCTCCCAGTGTAGGGGGCCCTGGGCTCGATCCCTGGTCAGGGAACTAGATCCCACATGCCCCAACTAGAGATGCTGCATGCTGCAACTAAAGATCTCATGTGCCACTAAGACCTGGCCAGGCAAATAAATACATAGATACTAAAAAAAAAAAAAAAAAAAAATTTTTTTTTCTTCTTTTAATGCACTCTTCTAGTTGTAGTACCAGAGAGTGTAGTGTCAATCTAGACCTTACAGAAATTCTGGGAGTTGTCCCTATTCTTTTATTAAATCCAAGTTTCATGTATCGAGTGCTTGAAGTAGGTAAGCCCCTCCTCAAGGTTCAGCAGTACTCCATAAAGAGAATTTGGGAAACAGTTGAGTTTATCTATTCATTAGTTGTTGAGCTGGCTGTATCTTATCACTGAAAATTAATACATAAGAGAATGTGTGCAAAGTTTGTTATTTGAGGTATAAATAAGGCCAGGCTTATTGACAAATTATTTTAGTCATGAGTTTTTTGGTCATTTCTGGTTGCTTGTTTTATCTTTTTAAGCTAATTAGTAAATCAGAACATTTTGATGATAAATCATCTCATGGAGAAAGCATCTAGAATATAAAGATATTTATCCTGAGTCACTTTTCTACTGCACTGTGATCAATCATTCTTCCTTTAAGACTTTCTTCACTGCCATAGCAACTTAGAAATGAATAATTGTGGTATATTCTCACATATCTCAGTGCTTTCAATGTCTACAGTTGACATCTGAAACCACTAGTCCTGAGAAACAATTGAAAAAGAGTAATTTTATGTTACTCATCAACCAGATAGATCTTAGCTTGACAAACAGCAGAGAAAATCTCTAAGGAGGCCATATTCTTTAGATATTTTTCCCTTCTCATTCAGCAATGATGGGGACATTTCCCATCTAGTATGACCACTTGTGAATCAGACCACAGGACTTTGCTTTTTACCAATTTCTTAAAGATGCTTAGAATTGAAAAAAAGCAAGTTTCAAAGACTAAGTAACAGTGTGATACCCTTTCATAAAGGTCGGAAGCAACCAGAGTATTGTTTGGGCATCTGTATGTATGAGGATACTGCTTTTCAAAAGGCAGGGAAATGACAAGTATAAAATTCAGAATCATCATTACCTCTCAGGGGGAGCTGGGGGGCAGGGAATAAGGGAGGTACACAGAGATAGACTTCCGTTGGGCGGTAGATTATTGAGTATTGCTAAAAATGAGTGAATTCATGAATGCTGACTATTAATGAACCACAACTCTATGTCATGAACCCAGCATTGTGATGCTAGGCTCTTTGATTATCAGACTGGGGAAGAAGAGGGAAGACAGTGGCATTTCAGAGGATGTGCTATGTGGTCACTCTCAACGTCATCGGAGCCAATGCTAATTTGAAGTTCTTTCCCATTTATTTGTCTCACGAGAGGACTTGATCCCAGAATTCAGAGAGAGTCAGTAAGAATATTAACACAGTTACACAGAAAACATGAAAAATGTGAGCCATCAGCTTACAAGGGGAGATGAAGAGGAGAGCCTAAGGACATTCACAGCTGTCCTGCTGGTTCACGTCTCCAGTAAACTGCAGTGTTGACCACAGAGGTGCGGCTGAGAGCAGAGAAGATGCCATGATGATACATCTAGCGGACACCTAAAATGATAATCACAGGGGTTGGGGCAGTGGGGAGTTAGAAAACTTAATTTTGTGTGCAGAATTAGATAAGTAAAACTCCTCAAGATGACTAAGGAAAAAAATAGGCTCTTTCAGTGGTTAGAAACAAAGATTGATCACATTTTTTCCTCTTTTCTCCCTCATCTGTGTTCCTGTCATCAGCCTGAGAAGTGGAATAAAATCAAGCTAGTGGTCACCCAGGAGGATGTGGAGCTGGCGTACCAGGAGGCGATGATGAACATGGCTAGGCTCAACAGGACAGGTACGGCCGGGCTCGGGTCAGCAAGCTTTCTGAGATGCAGGGTGGGAGCTATTTCAGGCTTTGTGGGCCACAGTCTCAGTTGCACTGTTTTTTTTTTTTTTTTTTTCTTCCTCATGACTCTTTTTAACATTGTTTAAAAAAAAAAAAAAACTTAGCTAGAGGAACTGGCCATCAGCCAGATTTGGCCAGTGACTATACAACCCCTTCTGTTGGTGCCTAGAGCCCTGGTGGGAATCCGAACACGTTGCATGTTCTTGACATAAGCGCAGGGTAAATGTGATTTGCCTTAGAGGAAAAAAAATCATGCTTATTATAGGAAAGTTTTTAGAAAATATAAAAAGGAAGGGAAAAACATTGTTCATAGTCCCACCACCCCAAAATAACTTCTGTTAATACTTTTATGTATTTTTCTAAGATTTTTATTGATGTTTGGTTGGTTGGTAGTTTACTTTTATCTTATCGTTGATGTTGTAAACTAATGGTTAGCATACATTTTACTTGTGTTTGGAATTTGGGGGGAGCAGGTCATGGAGTGGGATGCCAGATCTCAGTTCCCCAACCAGGGAGGGATCAAACCCATGCCCCCTGTAGTGGAATTGCAGAGTATTACCCACTGAACCACCAGGGAAGACCCTGGAATTTGCTTTTATTATTACTAAATTCTATTTTCCATATTATATAATTCTAATACACATGATTTTTAATGCTGGATGTTCTATCAGAACAATATGCTGTAACAAATTTGCCTTTTGCCTACTTTTGAACAATTTATTTTGAAATCAAATTTTTCTATAACTTTTTTCCTGCATTCCAAGAGTATTTCTTTGGCTCTATTCCAAATTAATTTGAATTGTAATTATTTAATTCTTTGTTTTCTGATATTCTCATCACTTACAACCAAGGCTTTTCATTCCTACTTTTCCTGTGCCATGTTTAAGAAGTCTTTTTTTTTTTTTGTCTTTCAAATTAAGTAGTTTAACAGTTAGAAGGTGATTTGTAATGGATTTATTTTTACTTATATTTGTGCATTTAAGATTCTCCTTTACTTAAGTTTTAGACATTCTTGATAGGGATATAGCAGAAAACTTACGGAGGCGTCTTTGGTCGTATGTAGCAAAATTAAGAGTATGTTTATTTTGACCCAGAATTCCCACTTCCGTGAGTCTATCCCAAAGCTACAGTGGCCAAAATATGAAATAACATGTGTACAACACTATTCATTGAAGCATTATTTATAATTGTAAAAGAAGGGTGCAATCTAAAGGTCCATCACTAGGTGGCTGACTGGGATTATTTAGTCTCCATGCAGAGTGGACTACTATACCCTATAAAAAGGAATGAGAGAGCTTTATTACCAGGAAGCTATATGTAGGATACGGCCAGTGAAAAAAGCAAAGGACAGAGCATATATGTAGTATGCTACATTTTGTGTGTTCATAAATAAATATGAGGCAATAATACTTGTTTTAACAGTGGAAAAATAAATCATTAACAAAAATTATTACATATACAAGAGAACAGGGAGGAAGCAGACCCTCTGAACATGCTTTGTTTCATAAGTTCAACTTGGAAATAAATGTTTTGTGTATTTTTCTGTACTTAAACGAAAAGAGCATATTTTATGAATCCAAACCAAATTTTTTAAGGTTGTCCAACATATGTCTAAGCTAGTGGCAAAATGACGTGAAGAAGAATTATTTCAAATCTCTTTGAACCTGGTATTTTCTGGGTACATCCCTAAGACAAAAACCCACAAAAATATTTCATTGTCAGTGGGTTTGTGTTTGTGAGAATGTTGTATATTGAGATAAATAAGTGAATGTAGTTAGGAACAAAGACTTCAGAGAGAAATAAGAAGATCAAAGAAGCTAAATTAATTAAAAACTGTCATCTTTAATTTTGAATTATCGGTGTGAACTCAGGATTATTTTTTTTCTCTGAAAATGTTGATTTCTGAACCTGTTGAAAAGGCCGAGAAGCAATAATAACCAGCAAGGGTGAAGTCTTAGTGCCCCGAGTCGGAAAGTTACTGTTTTCCACTAAAAAGTACCAGGACTCCCTGTGGAAATGACAGGTTCCAGCTCTGGGACAGGAAGTATGGAAGATAAGCTTGATTTCCTGTGCCTGGAAGGGGCGATGGTGTCACATCCCCACAATGTCAAGGGGCTCCCACTTGTCATAGGGGTGGAGGGTACAGTTTGAATATCAAAGACAAGAGGGACCATATCAAGTATCTCAACAAATGATAATTAAAACTTTTTGGTCACCAACTTGTTCTGAAATAAAAGTGGTCATCCTCTTATTTTACCTGTCTTGTATGGGGTGAATTTCAGGGAAACCATATTTTCTAAAATAATTCTTTATCGAAGTCACATCTAATAAATACAGGAAGACTGGTTGAATTGCAGAAGTTGCCATTTTTGCTGTCCCCTTGGTTAAATGAACCTCAACACCAAACATCAGTGGCTGCTAAAAGCTTTTGGTGAAAGGTTTGTGTTGATGATATTACCCCCCCATCACCCATGAAGGATTCTTGCCAGAAAAAAAAAATGAACCTCAGTCTCTTCGAGCCTTGGTCCTAAACACCAGTACAGGAAATAGGGAAGATGGTAGCACATGCCCGCATCAGAGAAGATCCCCAAATCCAGAATGGAGGAGATGCTTCAGGAAAAAGTGGCTCAGTTTCTACAAATAAATGACACTGAGAGGGAACTGTTATGAAGTTTCAGAGCAATCAAATGTAGTGTGCGTTTTGTTGGTATGATAATGATATCGTGGCTATGTTACAAGTTTTTTATCTTTTAGAGGCACACACAGAAATGCTGATAGCTGAAGGGATACGACTGGGGTTGGCCTTAAAGTTTCCTATTGCACCTCTCACATCCCCCAACAAGTTGGCAGGAAAAGATGAGACCCCAGCAGATCAATGGTAATGCTTGAGGCTGGGTGTTGTTAGGTATGTGGAAGTTCACTGTGGTGTGCTCCTCTCTCTGCTTCTGTGTTTCATTGAAATTTTTGTAATAAAAATTAGCAACAGTCATTCCCTATAAGAGAAGAAGTGGTGACCGATACCTTAAAAGTAGAACCCCTTTCCCTTAGTGGCTCAGGAGGTAAAGAGTCTGCCTGCAGTGCAGGAGACCTGGTTCCATCCCTGGGTCAGTGAGGTCCCCTGGAGAAGGAGTGGCCACCCACTCCAGTGTTCTTGCCTGGAGAATTCCATGCACAGAGGAGCCTGGCAGGTTACAGTCCACGGGGTCACAGAGAGTCAGACGTGACTCAGTGCCTGACACACACTTCCTGACTGTAGGATTCGGTGTGTCCGCTTGTCTGCTCTGGTCCTCAGAGCTTGTCTGGGACGGCCCTGGGAAGAGCTGCAGTGTAGGTCACGGCTTTGTTGAGTGCCCTTGACTGCCCACTGTGCCAGGTGCAGGTAGGTGTGTTAACAGGACGGCCTGTTCTCAGTGTTGCTTAGCTAGCACTATGAACCAGAATAGGGTCAGCTCTTCACTCAGCATGTGTTGTTGAGGATATACCTAAGTAAAAGATTCAAGTCTAAGGAAAGATAAAAGAGAGGTTTTATGTACTTGTGCTTAGCCGCTAAGTTGTGGCCGACTCTTTGGGACCCCATGGACTGCAGCCTGCCACGCTCCTCTGTCTGGGATTTCGCAGCGAAGAATACTGGAGTGGGTAGCCATTCCCTTCTCCAGGGGATCTTCCTGACCCAGCGATCGAACCCAGGTCTCCTGCATTGCAGGTAGATTCTTTACTTTCTAAGCCACCAGGGAAGCCCAAAGGGAGAAAATGTATATCAAAAAGAAGGTCTTTCCTAGTGGTGTAGTGGGTAAGAATTCACCAAGCCAATGCAGGGGACACAGGTTCAGTCCCCAGTCTTGGAAAATTCCTCATGCCATGGAGCAACTAAGCCTGCATGCCACAACTCCTGAAGCCCACACGCCCTAGAGTCAGTGCTCTGCAACAAGAGAAGCCACTGCAGTGAGAAGCCTGAGCGCAACAACGAAGACCTAGTGCAGCCAAAAAGAAGAGAAAATGTTTACCCCAGAGCACTTCTGTAAGCATAGGGCATGTTTCATTTCATGAGAAAGACGTTTAGTTCTTAAAAATTAGCAATTCAGTTACTCCCCCCACCCCCAAATGAAATACATAGGTGTGACTCTGAAAACATGTCTGAGCTCTGTATGAGGAAAACTATAAAACTGATGAAACAAATTAAAGATGTAAATAAATGGAGGTATTCCATGCAAATGGATAGAACTCAGTATTGTCAAGATGTCAGTTCTTCCCAACTATGGGTATAATGCAATACCAGTTGCAGTTCTAGCAAGTTATTTTGTGAGTATCAGCAAACTGATTCTGAAGTTTATATGGAAAAGCAATGGACCCAGAACAGCCAACACAGTGTTGAGGTTGGAAGAATGACACCTCCTGACTTCAAGACTTCATATAAAACTGCATGGGATGGAGAGGGAGGTGGGAGGGGGGATCAGGAAGGGGAACACATGTAAATCCATGGCTGATTCATGTCAATGTATGGCAAAAACCACTACAATATTAAAAAAAAAAAAAAAAAACAAATCTAATTGGAGAATAATTGTAAAATAAAATAAAAATAATAAACCAAATCTAATTGGAGAATAATTGTAAAATTAAAAAAAAAACTGCAGACATCAAGACAGTGTGTTGTTGGTTTAAAAAGAGATCAATGGAATAGAATAGAAAGCTGAGAAATGGGCCCGCGTAAGTATAGTTGAACTGATTTTTGACAAAGGAACAAAGGTAATTCAAAGGAGAAGGATAAATCTTTTAAACAAATGGTTCTTGAAAAATTAGACATCCATAGGTAAAAAATAAATCTGGACACAGGTCTTAAAACCATCATAAAAATAAACTCAAAATGGATTGTAGACCTAAAAGTAAAATGCAAACCTGCTAAACTCCTAGAAGATGGCATAGGAAAAAACTTGGGTGATCTTGAGTTTGATGATAGCTACTGAGATAACACCAGAAGCACAATCCATAAAAGAAAAAATGGACAACTTGGACTTAATTAATATAAAAAACTTCTCTATAGAAGAGACTGAGGATGAAAAGACAAGCCACAGATTGAAAGAAAATCTTTACAGAACACATGTGACAGAGGACTGGTATCCAGGATTTTCAAAGAACTCTTAAAACCCAACAATAATAAAATCCAATTAAAAAATGGGGGGGGAAGATCTGAATAGATACCTCACCAAAGAAGATATACTGATGGCAAATAATTACGTGAGAAGATGCGCCACATCATATGTCATTAGGGAATTGCACATCTACTGGAATAGCTAAAGTCAGTACCAAATGTTGGTGAGGGTGTGGAGCAACCCATTGCTGGTGGGAATGCAAAATGGTACAGCTGCTTTTTTTTTTTTTCCTTAACTTTATTTATTTTTTTTTCCATTTATTTTTATTAGTTGGAGGCTAATTACTTTACAGTATTGTAGCGGTTTTTGCCATAAATTGACATGAGTCAGCCATGGATTTACATGTGTTCCCCATCCCGATCTCCCCTCCCGCCTCCCTCTCCATCCCATCCCTCTGGGTCTTCCCAGTGCACCAGCCCTGAGCACTTGTCTCATGCACGTCAATATTTGTCGTAGGTTTATTCAAAATTGCCAAAACTTGGAAGTAGTTGGTAAATATATAAATTTATATTTATATAAATTAAATATAAATATTAAAGTCCTTCAGTAGATGGTAAATATATAAATAAACTGGTCCATCTAAACAGTGGAGTATTACTCAGTACTGAAGAGAAGTGAGCTATCAAGACATGGAGGAGCCTTAAGGACACATGACTAAGTGAAAGGTATCAATCCAAAAAGAGCAAATACTGTATAATTCCAACTCTGACCTTGTAGAAAAGGCAAAAACGATGGAGAAAGTTGACAGATCAGGGGTTGAAGGAATGGGTGAGAAGGTGGACCTTGGGATTTCCAGGGAAGTGAAAATACTCTGTTTGATACTCTAATGAGTGGATACACAGTTCACACAGCTGCTGCACACATAGACATCAAGGGTGAAGCCCAGTGTAAACTGTGAACTGGAGCTAACAGGAACGTGTGGGTGCTGGCCTGTCATGGCAGCACTCTGGTGCTGGCTCTTCCTGCGGGAGGGACGGGTGGGGCAGGGACAGTACAGCAACTTTCTGCTAAATTTTCTGTAAACCTAAGACTATTCTAAAAGATAAAATGTTAATTTTTTAAATTAAAGAATAAAAGATTAACCTTTCAGATACCAGGAATGTACCTTGAATTTAGATCAGACAGTCTTAAAAGGTCTTGTTCTTTGATTTTAGGAGAGCATGACAGGTTTATCTTCCGTTGAGGTAGCATTTCCTCTCTACAGATAGTTTACTAGGGCTTTACTGTTGGTTGAACCTGCTGTTCTGAGTGATTCAAAATGAACTACAAAACCAACTTTCAGAATTTCACTCCAGGTTCTACCGATCTTTAAAATCCAGCTTTCGTCATTCCTGTATGCTGTCTTCCTGACGATTTGGCAGTTTTGAGACTGAAGCGTCTCTAAGATTTTGAGTTGAGGAGGGGTGTTTTCTAGGAGTCTGTTCAGGATACCATATGTCAAAGGCTTCTCTGTTCTTTGGCAGCGGCAGGACTCATGCACACGTTCAACGCCCACGCGGCTACTGACATTACGGGCTTCGGGATTCTGGGCCACGCACAGAACCTGGCCAAACAGCAGAGGAACGAGGTATCCTTTGTGATTCACAACCTTCCCGTCCTGGCCAAGATGGCAGCTGTGAGCAAGGCCTGCGGAAACATGTTTGGGCTCATGCATGGGACCTGCCCAGAGACATCAGGTACCAGGGCCCTGGCCCGGGTCAGGGGTTAACGCTGGTGAGGCCAGCGGGACCTCCCCGAGGAGGCGGAAGCCAGGTCTGGGAGCAGGGCCCCAGGGTGTGAGGTCTTGGCTGGGAGGATCTTCAGCCTGCCGCCCTCTGCCACGGTGTCTCCGGCCATCCGTCCTGTGATAAGCAGCGCTGTTTTCAGTCCATTGTTTGTGTGTTTGGTGATGGGATGGGCAAAAGGGAGGATACAGGGAAAATAGGTCATCACTCAGTTTCCATTGGAAACTGAAGAAATAGCCAGTGTATCCATAGGTTACATTGACGAGGCTGTATTTTTTCCTTGCAGAAGTCTAAAATTGCTGTTTTAAGAATGAAATAGTACATGATATCTCCAAGTTACCATTTTTCTTTTTGTCCCTTTTTTTTTCCTTTACCTGGACTCTGTTTCATCCTTTCAGTTCCATCCCCCACCTGTACCTTCCCTCCCCCTAGTTTCTCTTACTTCTGTTATTCTTCCTCTATAACTCAGTAACTGTTTCCCTGTCCTAGTAAAGGAGTTGAAACATCTGGGAATTAAGTAAAGTTCCCATGCCTAGACTGAAGCCCTAGGTAGTCAATGTGAGGTGAGCCTGGTCATGAGAAATTCTGACCCCTGGAGGCTAAGACCAGGAAGCCCCACCCAGGCACCAGCCCTGGGGGCGGGGATGGGGGGGTCATCTCAGATGGGCCTCTCAGCCATAGAGAGGACCCTGCCACTTCCTGAGCTCAAAATTAGGAAATCCACTCCCTCAAAGTATGCTCCAAGAGGGAGCTGGGCTATTGGAAGAACAGCACCTGCTGCCTGGCAGGTGTGGAATCAGTGTGAATAAACTAATGAATACTCCTAATACAGTCTGTCTCTATTAAAAAATGGGAAGTTTCTCATTTTTTGTAAAAGGTCATATATATTTTTTTCCCAATTGTGTTTCTTCTACTTACAAATACATGAAATTATTCTGGCCGAGCTACTCGGGATTTATTTTCACATATTTTGTATTTTTCTGTTTTGAAGTTAATGACAGAGCCAGTGACAGAACCTAGATACTTTGAGGCACACACACTTTTATGGCCTTAGTTTTTAAATTTAAAAAAAAAAAAAAAAATGAAAAGCCTTTTTTGGTAAACTGAGGACTCCATGTAGAGAATCAGATTGAAAATGAAAAGATCTCTTTTGTTAATCCTTACAGTGTTGCCTGGGAAAGATTGGCACCACATACCTTACTGCGCCTCAGACACTTCACTCCTACACAGCATCAGATGATTCACAAGGAGGGTGTTTTCATGACTTAAAGTTTGTTGTTGTGTGTGTTTTGAAATATAGTAGGAGTTGAGCAGGGAATCACTTAGTGACTCCACAGTGCAGTCTGTGGAATAAACGCAGGCAGTGCAGACCTCTTGTGGGGAGACAGCGGCATCACTGCTAACCGTGTTCCTTTTTTCTTCTTTCCCTTTTGCCAGGCGGCCTCCTGATCTGTCTACCACGTGAGCAAGCAGCTCGATTCTGCGCAGAGATCAAGTCCCCCAAGTATGGTGAAGGCCACCAAGCATGGATTATTGGGATCGTGGAGAAGGGTAACCGCACAGCCAGGATCATAGACAAGCCCCGGATCATTGAGGTCGCACCGCAGGTGGCCACCCAGAATGTGAACCCCACGCCCGGTGCCACCTCGTAATCTAGGCCAAGGCAGCTGTGTGGTTTTGTTTTTAAATAGCTCTATTTCCTTTATCATCATTTCAATTAAAGACTATAAACAACAACGAAAAATCTCATTGTGTCTACACATCTGGTGACCTTAGGTCGATTTGTGAGTGGATGCAATTAATCAAATAAAATCCATTGCCTTTTTTTCCCGTTACATTAACTGAAGATGCACCTAATCTTGAGGCAGCTTCTGAGTTGAGAATTATATTGTTATCCAATACTGTTGATTCATTTTGAATCTTTAGACACTTATCTCTTGCCGAGTAGGCTCTTTTTAAAGGTGCTTTCACGTAGCACAGACATTACCTGTCGTAGTGTCATAGCAGTTTGTGTCTTTTCATTTTATGTATATTTATCATTATCGGCCTGATCCTTTTTGAAGTGTCTGGAATGGTATTCTGGTGGTATTCTGGAAAGACAGGCTTGGTGAGGGAGTGACACAGCAGTGTCCCAATAGCAAGAGGGTTGCATGAGTCCTTCTAGTCTTCTAATTCAAGAGCATCTCTTAGACCCAAGAGTGCATTCAGCTAAACCAGGCAAGTGCTTAACTCTGCATGGAAAGCACTTTGAAGACAAAAAAGAAATGTTCTTTCTTTCCTTTTTTTGTAGCCTTCCTAATACTTGCAGTAGTATCATTAACTGTTTTCTTTATTGATAGCAAAAAAGGACACTTTTTGCAATGTAATTAGATGTTCAATAGCACAGCAAGGAATTGCCTCTGAAAGGGGGTTCATGTATAATACTCATTTACAAGTCAGCATATAATTAACTACACAAATAATTTTTAAATATAATCAATAATAAAGACTGTTCTGTGGATAGTCGTGTTTAATACATTTTATATTTTGTATAGTGATTTCAGACCTTTTGTTTCCTTAAAATCCAGCTGTGTTTAGCCTGATTCTTAGCATTATTTTGTCCTTTGCGCCAGTACTTTTCCGTGCACGCTTCCTGTGATCTGTGTGGAAACCTGCATTGGCCAACCATGCAGCTTGAACGTCAACTTGTTATTCAGATAAATATTTAATTTTTTTTATTGCTCTTGTATAATCAGATGCCCCATTTAGTATTATTTTAGAAGCATCAAGAGGGTTTTGGCTAAAATACAATTTATTGGGGGAAAACTAGATTTTAGTTTTATAAAACTTTTAAGTCTTTCACGGGACCTATATTTTCTTGAATTAAATTTTGTAGTTCTAGAACAAATAGGTGATCTAAAAAGGTGTTTATCTGTGTTCGTTAAAAACAGAGGCTTCCTTTTATTTTCACCTACTGAACCAGTAGGAGAGGCTCCTCTCCTCACGTGTCACACTGTCCCCGCATGTCCCACCGCCCGCTTCTGAGCGCTTCCTGCCTACAGGCACCAAAGTCGAGAATGGCTCAACTTCTTGCCAAAGGAAACCACCACGCGGGAGCAAAGCCCTGGAAGAGGCTCTACCGTGGACACGTCCTCCTCCAGGAGCCAAAGCGCAGCCTCTTCGCACATGTTACTGGAACTCAAGCCATTAACTTCAGTGTGTAGAACCAAGGGGCTGCAGCAGAACTGAAATTAACTGGACATTGGGTAGGGACTGATGACCATGTCGGTTCTCAGAAGCTACAAACTGGTGGTCTGCAAAATAAAATGTGTTGGAAACCTCTGAGTGAGATGAACATCCTGTTGAGCTTTTCTTTTTTTTCTCCCCCTTTAAGGTTCGGTGTGATGGCTAAATCTGAACTACTTTCAGTGTTGATCGTGTCTTGCTGATGGTTTCCTTGGTGGCTGGTCTGCCGATAAAGTGAGCTAATCGAATGATGCTCTGGGAGACGATTGTGGAGATTCATGTTTTATAAAGAGGAAATGCTGGGTATTTAGAGGTCCATGTAACTGAGGAGGAATAACTGGGCTTTACAGGAGTGTTTCATAGAGTGGGTCCAGAGCATACCTGCGTTAGAATCACCTGGGGATGCTTGTCAGAGTCAAATTATTGGGCCCCAAACCAGGCTGACAGAATCAGAATTTTGGGGGTGTGGGACTAAGGGAATCAAATGAGCACCCTGTGTGGCCGGGCACACAAAAGTTAGAAGTAAATGTCTAAAGGAGTGTTGTGGGGGTCTGGGATGGGGTGGGCAACCAAGATGGGGAGAGCGATCTTCCTTTTACAGTATGCGTTACCAGGAGTCTTTCTTTTAAGCCTTGACCATTTATTGACATCTAGGTCCAACAAAAGAAAAAACCAAGTATCCTGACCCTTCCTTAAAGAATCAGGTGACCATCATGGACTATTTGAATTCTTGGTAAAACCTACATAAAGTATGTTAAGATTTGGTGAATGGTAAATAAATAGGCAATTATTTAACTTCTTGATAGCACTTTAATACTTCGCACTGAGGTATGTTCATCTTTGTATAGAGATGTATTGTCTTTAAGCCTTATGATATATTTGCATCCAAAGAACAGTTTGTTAGAAGGCATAGCACTGGTGAGGATAGCCTTGAGAGCCTGGGCCCTGGGAAGCTTATTAATTCCTTCAGGAAACAGGAGTTACTTGACAATATTAAAGCTGGGCTTGCTGACTGCAGCCTGTTGAAGCATTTGTTGTGATTTAGTCCAGAAAAAGAAACTGAAATATGGTGGAAGAGATGTGTACCATTCCTTTTAGGCTTGGTATTTTAAAATAACTTAGCATAGTTTCTAAGTTTTGCATGCTTAATGATGAATAAATGCAAGTGGTTTAAGTCATTTTGATCGTAGATATGAAAGCCAATTTCCCGTCTGAACTTAGCATTGCCCTTAAAGGAGTTACATCAGAATTCTAAGTTTTACAGTGCTATTCTGTAGAGACAAGAATAGCTCCAATACTCTTTATTTTTAGAAGTAATAAAGCAAGCATAGATATTGATGCTTCAGATACTTAACTATTATGTGTGTGTGTATAAGTGTATGTGTGTATCTCCCTGAATTTCCACAGCTCATCATCCTTTTCCTCTAGATTAGAGAAGCTACATAGACAATATAATTTACTTTCAGTGGTAATCTGTACCTTTTCTCATTAGAGATCCACAGTGAACCATGCAATTATTAAACATTCCAGGGTCCACCAGTAAAACCCACAAAGCCCTGGTCTTAAAGGAACATGGAAATAGCATTTTGTCTCTGGTTAAGTCTGTGTGGAAAGAATGGGAGTGGGTGTATTTTCAGGCCTTCAGTGAGATAATTGGTAAGATGGGGAGTTCACAGGTTCCAGAGACGTTCAAGAATTGATTGAATCCAAATCTGCCACCTGCTGTGGGTTAGTCAGCAAACACTGGGTGAGTTATGTGTTTCATGGTCCTTAAATATTTGATGTCCAATTCTGAATATGCAGTTGATCTTTTCAGTGGGTTCTGATGGTTTTTCTAGTCCTGTTGCTTTTAGAGGGAGTCTGTGCTTGGGAGAACTGCATATAATAAGCCTGTTAAATCTTCGTGGGAAGAAACGAAAAAGAACTTCCAGAGTGTGAAATAATGGAGATGAATAAAACTAAGAGAAACACCAAACAGGCAATGGAGCTTTTTAAAATGTGACATATATCAGACGTATTATTGTGCAACTTGTTTCTTTTCACTTTATATTCTCTGGACCTAATTTCCTGTCATATTTAACGATAGAAATATCCCCACTCATGTTAACCCTGATGTTGTATCCCATTGTATGGCTGCAGGATACTCGGACCTTGAAATAGAAATATTGAAGTTATTTCTTATTGTCCAGTTCACTCACTTCAGTTCCATGAAACACTCCTTAAAATGTTGAAAACGCTCTGTTGTCCCGTGCCCAAGCTAATCTGATTTGGGGATTTTTCAAGTACTGTAGCTCTTCACATAGCCCTCCAGGGCAGTCTGCTAGAGCTCACTCCTGTTGCAGTCGAGTGTTAGCTCAAACACAGTGCTTTTTAAATAAATTAACAAGAAACTGCTCATGTGGCCCTGCCAAGTGGGGCAGCCGGTAGGATGATTCCTCCACCAGTTGCTGCTGAGCCCTGGGCACCCAGTGAGTCTGGGCCTCCAAGTGCAGTGTGGCATCATCTGCCTTTCTGCAGTGTGAGGATAAGCCAGCAGATTGTGAGCAATATTTTTGGAAACAAATATTTTAGACATGTCCATCCCCCAAGCGGCTTCTCAGATGGCTCAGTGGTGAAGAATCTCCCTGTCAGTGCAGGAGATGCAGGTTTGATCCCTGGGTTGGGAAGACCCTCTGGAGTAGGATATGGCAACCCACTCCAGGATTCTTGCCTGGAGAATCCCATGGACAAAGATCAGACACGACTGAGCACGCATGCACGCCAATCCCCAAGTCCTTGAATTGTAAAACAGAAAAATTCTGAATTTGCCATATCCTCTAAGGATCTTCCCCTCCTCTGGTTTATAGTGTTTCCTTCTGACCCACCAACTTCTCTCCCCATCCCCCGTCCCCTCTGCCTGCAAATACTTGTAACAGAGTAATGCCGCAGAAGTAATGCCTCATGCAGATCCTTAAGCCCATGACAGGTACTCACTATCTTTCTCTTTAACTAGACTTTGAACCCTCTGCTAACATGAATGGTTGCCTGCATTCCTCTCTATTTTTCCCTGTAGATGGAGACAGCCTTGGACAAATTCGGTACCCAAGAAGTATCTGAAGTTGCGTTGGTTCATTTATCTTCATTTCGAGGCTGATAATTACCCTAGTCCTCTTGACATTTTTCAATCCAAACAACTCCATAAGTGGTAATTTTATCCATTCATCTTCCGCTGAGTTTGTACATACATGTATATATTATATCTTTTAGTTTCTAGTTCCTACTGAAAGATTAAAAACCTCTGCACCACACATTCTCTCAATTCTTCAACTTGTTTTAATTATGGCTGACTTCAGAAATGGGCTTACAGAAAATAAAGCCCAGATCTCTTTGTCTGGAATGGATTTATAGGAAGTGTGTCTTATAACAGTAACACACAACTTAATTATACTTGTGCCCTTTCAGTTTCAGTTCAGTCGCTCAGTCATGTCTGACTGTGCGACCCCATGAACCGCAGCACGCCAGACTTCCCTGTTCATCACCAACTCCCGGAGCCTATCCAAATTCATCTCCATTGAGTCGGTGAGGCCATCCAACCATCTCATCCTCTGTCGTCCCCTTTTCCTCCTGCCCTCAATCTTTCCCAGCATCAGGGTCTTTTCAAATGAGTCAGCTCTTCGCATCAGGTGGCCAAAGTATTGGAGTTTCAATTTTAACATCAGTCCTTCCAGTGAACACTGGACTGATCTCCTTTACGATGGACGGGTTGGATCTCCTTGCAGTCCAAGGGACTCTCAAGAGTCTTCTCCAACACCACAGCTCAAAAGCATCAATTCTTCAGTGCTCAGCTTTCTTTATAGTCCAACTCTCACATCCATACATGACCACTGGAAAAACCATAGCCTTGACTAGACGGACCTTTGTTGGCAAAGTAATGTCTCTGCTTTTTAATATGCTGTCTAGGTTGGTCATAACTTTCCTTCCAAGGAGTAAGCGTCTTTTAATTTCATGGCTGAAATCACCATCTGCAATGATTTTGGAGCCCCCCCAGAATAAAGTCAGCCACCGTTTGCACTGTTTCCCCATCTATTTGCCATGAAGTGATGGGACCGGATGCCATGATCTTAGTTTTCTGAATGTTGAGCTTTAAGCCAACTTTTTCACTCTCCTCTTTCACTTTCATCAAGAGGCTCTTTACTTCTTCACTTTCTGCCATAAGGGTGGTGTCATCTGCATATCTGAGGTTATTGATATTTCTCCCGGCAATCTTGATTCCAGCTTGTGCTTCATCCAGCCCAGCGTTTCTCAATGATGTACTCTGCATATAAGTTAAATGAGCAGGGTGACAATATACAGCCTGGATGTACTCCTTTCCCTATTTGGAACCAGTCTGTTGTTCCATGTCCAGTTCTAACTTGCTTCCTGACTGCATACAGATTTCTCAAGAGGCAGATCAGGTGGTCTGGTATTCCCATCTCTTTCAGAAATTTCCACAGTTTATTTTGATCCACACAGTCAAAGGCTTTGGCATAGTCAGTAAAGCAGAAATAGATGTTTTTCTGGAACTCTCTTGCTTTTTTGATTATCCATCGGATGTTGGCAATTTGATCTCTGGTTCCTCTGCCTTTTCTAAAACCAGCTTGAACATCTGGAAGTTCACGGTTCATGTATCGCTGAAGCCTGGCTTGGAGAATTTTGAGCATTACTTTACTAGTGTGTGAGATGAGTGCAATTGTGGTAGTTTGAGCATTCTGTGGCATTTCTTTTCTTTGGGATTGAAATGAAAACTGACCTTTTCCAGCCCTGTGGCCACTGCTGAGTTTTCCAAATTTGCTGGCATATTTAGTGCAGCACTTTCACAGCATCATCTTTTAGGATTTGAAATAGCTCAACTAGGATTCCATCACCTCCACTAGCCTTGTTCATAGTGATGCCCACTTGACTTCACATTCCAGGATGTCTGGCTCTAGGTGAGTGACCATATCATCGCGATTAACTGGGTCTTGAAGATCTTTTTTGTATAGTTCTGTGTATTCTTGCCACCTCTTAATATCTTCTGGTTCTGTTAGGTCCCTAACCATTTCTGTCCTTTATTGAGCCCACCTTTGCATGAAATGTTCCCTTAGAATATATAATTTTCTTGAAGAGATCTCTAGTCTTTCCCATTCTATTGTTTTCCTCTATTTCTTTGCAGTGATCGCTGAGGAAGGCTTTCTTATCTCTCCTTGCTTTTCTTTGGAACTCTGCATTCAAATGGGTGTATCTTTCCTTTTCTCCTTTGTTTTCGCTTCTCTTCTTTTCACAGCTATTTGTAAGGCCTCCTCAGACAGCCATTTTGCTTTCTGCATTTCTTTTTCTTGGGGATGGTCTTGATCCCTGTCTCCTGTACACTGTCATGAACCTCTGTCCATAGTTCATCAGGCACTCTGTCTATCAGATCTAGTCCCCTAAGTTTATTTCTCGCTTCCACTGTATAATCATAAGGAATTAGATTTAGGTCATACTTGAATGGTTTAGTGGTTTTGCCCATTTTCTTCAATTTAAGTCTGAATTTGGCAATAAGGAGTTCATGATCTGAGCCACAGTTCACTCCCTGTCTTATTTTTGCTGACTATATAGAGCTTCTCCATCTTTGGCTGCAAAGAATATAATCAATCTGATTTCGGTGTTGGCCATCTGGTGATGTCCATGTGTAGAGTCTTCTCTTGTGTTGTTGGAAGAGGGTGTTTGCTATGACCAGTGTGTTCTCTTGGCAAAACTCTATTAGCCTTTGCCCTGTTTCATTCTGTACTCCAAGGCAAAATTTGCTTGTTACTCCAGGTGTTTCTTGACTTCCTACTTTTGCATTCCAGTCCCCTATAATGAAAAGGACATGTTTTTTGGATGTTAGTTCTAAAAGGTCTTGTAGGTCTTCATAGAACCATTCAACTTCAGCTTCTTCAACATTACTGGTCGGGGCATAGACTTGGATTACCGTGATATTGAATGGTTTGCCTTGGAGATGAACAGACACCATTCTGTCATTTTTGAGCTTGCATGCAAGTACTCATTTAGGACTCTTTTGTTGACTATGGTGGGGTAGCCATCATATGAAATGGCTACTCCATTTCTTCTAAGGGATTCCTACCAACAGTAGTAGATATAATGGTCATCTGAGTTAAATTCACCCATTCCAGTCAATTTTAGTTTGCTGATTCCCAGAATGTCGACGTTCACTCTTGCCATCTCCTGTTTGACCACTTCCAGTTTGCCTTGATTCATAGACCTAACGTTCCAGGTTCCTATGCAACAGACCTTTTTACAGCATCAAACCTTGCTTCTATCACCAGTCACATCCACAACTGGGTGTTGTTTTTGCTTTGGCTCCATCTCTTCATTCTTTCTGGAGTTATTTCTCCACTGATCTCCAGTAGCATACTGGGCACCTACCGACCTGGGGAGTTCATCTTTAAGGGTCCAATATTTTTGCCTTTTCACACTGTTCATGAAGGGCATAGTTGTGCCCTTAGAAATACCTTTATCCTGTTTTCCTTAAATTATTTCCATAAGAGAAGACCATGCTCTTCATGGGATAGAGGTAGAAAATGTAATCCAGAGCTAAAGGAATGGAAATAAGTAGTGCGTGATTATTTTTTTCTTGTTTCCTTCCTCCCTACCCTACTACCTTCACCACAAAATGCCAGAGATCAGCGGTTCTCAACAGGATGAGAGTGTTATATGTCAAAGTTACCTGGAGAGGTTTTTCCTTGGGTTTATGGCTCACCCAGGATGAGCTTATCTCTAGGTCCTTAAAATGATCACATCTGTGTGGACAAAGAATGTCACCTGCCATATCAGTAAACAAAGGGTGTTGCGGACACCTAGTCAGCAGCTGCCCCCTGACTGTGCAGGCTGAGGGGATTCAGGGTTGAGAAGAAAACAAGATACTGGCCCGAGATAGTTAAGGTGCATATCAAGGGAATAATTTCAATGAGCTAAGACTCTTAAAAAAAAAAAAAAGACTCTTGCATCTTCCTAAACAAAAGAAAAGCGCTAAATTCAGTAACTTGAGATGTCTCAGTTTTCCTTAATAAATGGTAATATTTTGATATTTCACTACCTGGAGGTTTTATTTTGTCTGTTGTCTCAAAAACTATGTATCCTGGCTTCTCCTCTACCTCTTCAGAACAGTTTCTCATAGCTCTTAGAGCTGCGTCCCCGGGCTCAAGTCCTCAACAAGTCCGCTGAATAAAACTTAACTCTCCAGTTTTAGGTTGTGCATTATTTTCTTTCAGTTGACATCCGCAAAGGCCCTTTCTCCAAATGAGGTCACGTTTATCCTGTGAGGTGTTAGGACATGGGTATATTTTTTGGAGGGATGGCTTTTGTGAGGGAAGATCAGAAATTCTGTTCTGAGGTGTCTGTTAGAAATCCTAGCAATGTGAAGTAGGATATGTAGGGTCTGGAATTTACTGGAGAACCTAGGCCAGAGATAGAAGTGTGGGGATCACCAGTTTACAGAGGGAACTTAATGTCATGATGCTCAAGGAGATTACTGGGGGAACTAGAGTTTAAATGATTCTAAGAAATATCTAAGCAATGGTGTAGGTATAATTTTAAATTTGCTGAAGAACTAGATTCTTTATTTTTCAATTCAGTGAGTTTGGGAAAGAGTATAGGTGATGGTGTTGACCCTTTAAATTCTACGTACAAGTAGTATCACGTAGCATATGTCCTTCTGTGACTAGCTTATTTCACTTAGCATAATACTCTCCAGATTTATTCCATGTTGTCCCCTATGGCAGGGTGTTCTTCTTTATTGAGGCTAAATAACTTGAGAAACCTGTATGCAGGTCAGGAAGCAACAGTTAGAACTGGACATGGAACAACAGACTGGTTCCAAATAGGGAAAGGAGTACATCCAGGCTGTATATTGTCACCCTGCTCATTTAACTTATATGCAGAGTACATCATTGAGAAACGCTGGGCTGGATGAAGCACAAGCTGGAATCAAGATTGCCGGGAGAAATATCAATAACCTCGGATATGCAGATGACACCACCCTTATGGCAGAAAGTGAAGAAGTAAAGAGCCTCTTGATGAAAGTGAAAGAGGAGAGTGAAAAAGTTGGCTTAAAGCTCAACATTCAGAAAACTAAGATCATGGCATCCGGTCCCATCACTTCATGGCAAATAGATGGGGAAACAGTGCAAACGGTGGCTGACTTTATTCTGGGGGGCTCCAAAATCATTGCAGATGGTGATTTCAGCCATGAAATTAAAAGACGCTTACTCCTTGGAAGGAAAGTTATGACCAACCTAGACAGCATATTAAAAAGCAGAGACATTACTTTGCCAACAAAGGTCCGTCTTGTCAAGGCTATGGTTTTTCCAGTGGTCATGTATGGATGTGAGAGTTGGACTATAAAGAAAGCTGAGAACTGAAGAATTGATGCTTTTGAGCTGTGGTGTTGGAGAAGACTCTTGAGAGTCCCTTGGACAGCAAGGAGATCCAACCCGTCCATCGTAAAGGAGATCAGTCCAGTGTTCACTGGAAGGACTGATGTTAAAATTGAAACTCCAATACTTTGGCCACCTGATGCAAAGAGCTGACTCATTTGAAAAGACCCTGATGCTGGGAAAGATTGAGGGCAGGAGGAAAAGGGGACGACAGAGGATGAGATGGTTGGATGGCCTCACCGACTCAATGGAGATGAATTTGGATAGGCTCTGGGAGTTGGTGATGAACAGGGAGTCTGGCGTGCTGCGGTTCATGGGGTCGCACAGTCAGACACGACTGAGCGACTGAACTGAACTGAACTTTCCATTGTATATACGTACTTCATCTCTATCCATTCATCCACTGGTGGACACTTACACTTGATAAGTACAGAAAAGAGAATCTGCATCTCTCTGAAACTTTCTGAGAAAAAGTCCTGCCAGAATGTGTGTGTGTGCTTAGTCATTCAGTCGTGTCTGACTCTTTGTGACCCAATGGACTGTAGCCCGCCAGGCTCCTCTGTCCATGGGGATAAGCTTATATATATATATGAGGACATGCACATATATATATATATACACACACAAGGGACTGCTACTAAGCGATAAGAATGAAGGAAATATTGCCATTTGCAGCAACATGGATGGTTCTAGAGAAATCCACTTGGTTTTCACAAGTCAGACAAAGAAGGACAAATGTATGTCACTTACATGTGGAATCTAAAAGATGATACAAGTGAACTTACAAAACAGAAAAACTTGACGATATAGAAAACAAAATCATGGTTACTAAGGGGGAGGGAGGATAAATTAGGAGTCTGGGATTAACCGATCACACTACTGTATATAAATAGGCAGAAATAAGTACCGTACAGCACAGAGAATTACTGAAATACTCAGTATCTTCTAATTACCTATAAGGAAAAGAATCTGAGAAAGACTATATACACATAAATGTTCATGTATAACTGAATCACTTTATTGTACACCTGAAACTTACACAATACAACTATACTTCAATAAAAAAAAACAACAAAAAAGAAAAACGTTGGGTAGATACAAACCGAATTGACCCATTTATTTTTCCCTCCTCCCCACAGTCCCCACATTTCACCAGGCGAGGGCAGTATGAGACACCCATTTGACCATTACCATGCCCGCAGGGAAGATCCCCTGGAGGTGGGCATAGCAACCCACTCCAGCATTCCTGCCTGGAGAATGTCCCCATGGACAGAGGAGCCTGGCAGGCTACAGTCCATGGGGTCGCAAAGAGTCGGACACGACTGACCAGCTAAGCACACACGCAGAATCCGGCAGGGCTTTTTCTCAGAACGTTTCAGAGATGCAGATTCTCTTTTCTGTACCTATCAAAAGCCAGACACTTTATTTCAAAGTATGATAAACATAAGTGCACCCCTTGAAAACGCTTGATGATCCAGTTGACAAATACAGGATCAGGCTCCAGCTGTGTGATGAGAAGTTCGAGGGGAATCAGATAAGAGCTGATAAGGACAGGCCCACGGTCCTTCTGTTAAGTAAAAGAATCGAGGAGTCTTGGTAAGGAGGAATCATGGGAATAAAGGACTCAGGTGGAAGCCCAAGGACAGCCCTTTCTTCTTTCTGCCTCCGAGAACACAGGTAGCAACTAGTAACTGAGTCCTGCTTCTCTCCTTGACTATGGCAGTTTCACCACATTATATAAAGGCACCATTAAGAAATGAAAACAGGTTTATGATGTGAGGCACTCTGATAGTAACTCTTTCAGATAAAGAAACAAAAAGTGAGAGGGAAAAACCCAATGACATGGTAAGTCAGCTATCTGTAGATATGACATGGGAAAGAGATCTTATGAGAAGAATTTCTAGTTCTTACAGCCACTATGGTAACCACTATGTAAACAGTACCTCAAAAAATTAAAATAGAACTACCGTATGATTCAGCAATCCCAGTTCTAGGTATTTATCTAAATGACTTGAAATCCAGGATCTTGAAGAAATACCTACACCCCCATGTTCACTGCCGCAGTATTACGATAGCCAAGATACAGAAACAACCTAAGTGTCCATCAGTGGATGAATGGGTGGAGAAGACAGATTATGTATACACATGGAAAGTTATTCAGCCTTAGTAAAGAAGTAACCCTGGCATATGGGACAACATGGAATAAATCTTGAGAGCATTATGCTAAGTGAAATAAGCTAGTCATAGAAGGACATATGCTACTTGATACTACTTGTATGTAGAATTTAAAGGGTCAACACCATGACCCATACTCTTCCCCAAACTCACTGAATTGAAAAAAAGAATCCAGTTCTTCAGCAAATTTAAAATTACATCATATACCATGGCTTAGACATTTCATAGAAATCATTTATTTCCTAAACAACTTTAAAAACATTAACCAACCTGTTTCTAATATTTCAGACAGGATTCCTGCTAAATTAAAGGGGACTTTTGGAAAGCACATGTTACTTCCAGCGCTGAACATCATGAATTTTCATTCCTGCAGCAGATGAGTGGAAGGATCAGTTCAGTTCAGTTCAGTCCCTAGGTCATTTCCTCCACTTTGAAACCCCATGGACTGCAGCACACCAAGCTTCCTTGTCCATCACCAACTCTCAGAGCTTGCTCAAACTCATATCCATAGAGTCAGTGATGCCTCCAACCATCTCATCCTCTGTCATCTGCTACTCCTCCCACTTTCATTCTTGCCCAATATTAGGGTCTTTTCCAATGAGTCAGCTCTTCCCATCAGGTGGCCAAAGTAGTGCAGTTTCAGCTTCAGCATCAGTCCTTCCAATGAATATTCAGGACTGATTTCCTTTAGGATTGGCTGGTTTGATCTCCTTGCAGTTCAAGGGACTCTCAAGAGTCTTCTCCAACACCACAGTTCAAAAGCATTAATTCTAAAAACAAACAAACAAACAAACAAACAAAAAAAAAGCATCAATTCTTTGGTGCTCAGTTTCTTTATGGTCCAACTCTCACATTTGTACATGACTACTGGAAAAACCATAGCTTTGACTAGACGGACCTTCATCAACAAAATAATGTCTCTGCTTTTTAATATGTTGTCTAGGTTGGTCATAGCTTTTCTCCCAAGGAGCAACCGTCTTTTAATTTCATGGCTGCAGTCACCATCTGCAGTGATATTGGAGCCCCCCCCAAAAAAGTCTCCCACTGTTTCTATTGTTTCCCCATCTATTTGCCGTGACATGATGGGACTGGATGCCATGATCGAGGTTCCTGAATGTTGAGCTTTAACCAACTTTTTCACTCTCTTCTTTCATTTTCATCCAGAGGCTCTATAGTTCTTCGCTTTCCTCCATAAGGGCCGTGTCATCTGCATATCTGACGTTATTGATATTTCTCCCGGAAATCTTGATTTCAGCATGTGCTTCATCAAGCTGGATATTTTGCATGATGTACTCTGCATATAAGTTAAATAAGCAGGGTGACAATATACAGCCTTGATGCCTTCCATTCCTGATTTGGAACCAGTCTGTTGTTCCATGTCCAGTTCTAACTGTTTCTTTCTGACCTGCATACAGATTTCTCAGGAGGCAGATAAGGTGGTCTGGTATTCCCATCTCTTTTAGAATTTTCCACAGTTTGCTGTGATCCACACAGTTAAAGGCTTTGGCATAGTCAATAAAGCAGAAGTTGATGTTTTTTTGAAAGTCTCTTGCTTTTCTGATGATCCAACGGGTGTTGGCAATTTGATCTCTGGTTTCTCTGCCTTTTCTAAATCCAGCGTGAACACCTGGATATTCACCACTCACGTACTGTTGCAGCCTGGCTTGGGAATTTTGAGCATGACTTTAGTAGCATGTGAGATGAGTGTATCTGTGTAGTAATTTGAACATCTTTTGGCAAAGCCTTTCTTGGGACTGGAATGAAAACTGACCTTTGCCAGTCCTGTGGCCACTGTTGAGTCTTCCAAATTTGCTGGCATACTGAGTGCAGCACTTTCACAGCATCATCTTTTAGGATTTGAAATACCTCAACTGGAATTCCATCTCTCCACTAGCTTTGTTTGTAGTGATGCTTCTAAGGCCCACCTGACTTCGCATTCCAGGATGTCTGGCTCTAGGTGAGTGATCACACCATCGTGATTATCTGGGTCGTGAAGATCTTTTTTGTATAGTTCTGTGTATTCTCGCCACCTCTTCTTAATATCTTCTGCTTCTGTTAGGTCCATACCAGTTCTGTCCTTTATTGTGCACATCTTTGCATGAAACGTTTCCTTGATATCTCGAATTTTTTTGAAGAGCTCTCTAGACTTTCACATTCCATTCTTTTCCTCTATTTCTTTGCAATGATCATTGAGGAAGGCTTTCTTATCTCTCCTTGCTATTCTTTGGAACTCTGCATTCAGAGTTTGGAAGGATCAGCTCTGTAGAATAAAATACGTGGAACGATGCAGTTAAGTATGTGAGTTTTGTTCTGGTCCTATTTCCGCGTGGGAGATTAGCCCCTGTGGATTAGTCTTCCTCTGGATGTGACAGAGCCGATCTTTGGACTCTTGCAGAAGCAAAGAGCTCTGGCAGGAAACACCCTCACCCAGAGGTCGGGCTGGAGAATCTGCGCGCAAGGCCCGGGGCAACTCGGGAGGCGGTGCTACCCCAGCCCCGCCTCCTCGTCGAGCCCCTCCCTCTAAGCGGAGGCGGGGCCCCCCACCAGAGTGAAGTGCTCCAGGCCAGGCGCCGGGTATTGCCCTCCAGCAATGGATCCGGACCGAGCTTCCGCTCGCTTGCGCGTCTTGCTGCGACACCTCGATTGCCGCTCGGCGGGGACCGTTGTATCCTTTGGGTTCGCGGGGTTTGAACCGGAAGTGTGGCGGCTTTCAGGGCGCATTGTTCAACCTCCCCGCTGGCTCTTCCTGGCTCCGCAGCACCTGTCCTCGTAATGGTCACATCTCTTTCGGGCGCTGGGGGGCCAGGTCAGGTGCGTCCCAAAGGCCCAAGAGGGGACTTGTCCGCCCGGTGGGTCTGGGGCTGCTGGCTCCAGCTCCTGGAGTGACGTCGCTGCAGCCTTCCGGGCCCTCTGTACCCCGGCTTTGGGAGGGGAGGGTGCGAAGTCCAAGCAGGCCTGCTCTCTGCTGCCCAGTCACTTTCTGTACTGGATCGCACCTGATCACAGGGCTGCCCAGAGACAGAGACGAACCCCGGGGTGCAGAGCCACCTGGAGGAGCAGAGGGGTCCTCTCGGGCTGGAGCTGCCCCCCAGCTCTTCCTTCTCCAGGCGAGCCCGGCGAAGCTTACACAGTTTCCTGGAGAAGCGCTGGGCGTCCTGTGTCCGCTCCTGATCAGGCCTTCTGAAATTAACCCCAAGTCATTCTGTGCGCCACCGGTGTTGGAGCCAGAGAGAGGTCGTTGTGTGACTCAGAAATCAACTTGCTGTACAGAATTGTTTTTGCGTGTTCAGTGATCTCATTCAGTGCCCAACACGGGCTGGGATTTCTTTCTTTTTTTTACCCTTAAGTGACTGCATTCGACTCTGCTCTGCTATATTTAGATTCTGAAATCTCTCCTAAAACGATTATACTATTTCTTTTACTTCCATTGTTGCTCTCCCAACTGTGTTCCAAGCCTTGACGTATTCGAATCGTTATAAATTTAAAATCTCCCCCACAAACTGGGAAAGGGAACCCAAGTGATGATGTAATCTCACTTTACAGGTGAGAAAGCTTTTGAGGTTAGGAGAAATTACCATTCCTGAGCAAGGTCATTTGACGGAATCAGTGGTTGTCAAAGCGCGGTCCCCAGGGCAGCCCCCCAGGACTACCTAGGTAGTTGCTACAAATCCAGGTAGTCAGGCTCCCCTTAGACCTGTGGTATCAAATGCCTGGGGGCGGGAGGAGCAACCTGCTTTCACTTGGTGTGATACTATTAATAGTTCAGTTTTGAGAAGTGCCAGCATATGGGCCTAGATATAGCTGGAAGTAGATTAAGGTTTCCCGGTTCCAGTCTGTTACTATTTTTAAATTTTAATTGTGGGGTTTTTTTTTTTTTGCGGGGGTGGTGAGGGGTGAGGTTGTGGGAGGAGGGCGGGCATGCTCACAGCACCTAGGCTTTTAGTTCCCCGACTAGTGATCGAACCCATCTGTGCCCGCTGCAGTGGAAGCACGGAGTCCTAACCACTGGACGGACAGGAAATTTCCTAAAATTTAATATTCTGATCTCACTGGACTTAGTTATAATAGTTTCGAGGTCAGATTTTGTTTTTTTTTAATCTCTATTTCCTAGAACAGCACTGTCCAATACAAGCTCCTGTGATGGAGGAAAAATGTCTTTTGCCGGCACTGTTCAGTGTGGTGGCTACATGTGGCTATGAGCACTTGAAATGCGACAGTCAACTTAAGGAACTGAAGTTTTCGTTTTAATTCATTCAATTTACATAGCCAGAAGTGGTGAGCGTCTCTGCCTAAATTTTCAGTGAATATGTGTGTGGTTTAGGCTTAAAGAAACTACTAGAAATTATGTGGCAATTTCCTCCCAACCTTAATGATTCCTTTAAGAAATAAGGAATAATTTTTGAAGTATCAGTGCAGTGTTTAAATGTACATAAACACAAAGAAGAAAATCTATATGACCCATAATTTGACTTCTCACAGATTATTATTTGTAAACACTTTGGTCTTTTTTTTTCCTATGTATTTACATAATTGCATAATTTCATGTTCAGGACCATGCTGTACTGTACAGATTTTTGAATCCATTTTTTCCCAGGATTACTATCTTTGTATAGTAAACATAGTAAATGATTATTAGCTTGTAAACATTTCCACATACTAAGAAAACTCTCCAAGAACAATAACTAAAATAAAAACCATAATTCAGGAGTGGGAGAGAGGAGAAAAGGACTGGAAGGCTGATGTCTGGACTGTCCTGGCAGCCACATTTTGTTGAGAACATCTGACAAAGAGGTTAACTCTCTCCTTCGGGGAAAACAGACAGTGGCTAGTAATTGTGAGTCATGGCCCCCCTCTTTCCTTGACTTTTTTCATTTTCCACATTGGAGGCTTGTGGGATCTTAATTTCCTGACCAAGGCCTGAACCCAGGCCCTGGGCAGTGAAAGGCCCAGGTCCTAACCACTGGACTGCCAGGGAAGTCCCATCTTCTTGACTGTTATATTATCCCCACTTATATACAGACATCATTCAAAAAGGATCACATGTTTATGTGAAGTGTCATTCAGAAAGTAGCTCTTTCAGCTAAAGAAACAATGAAAAAAATGACCAAAACAAATGAGATCCTAAGTCAATCATCTGGTGATAACTGGAGAGAAAACTAGAAGGAACTTTTAGATGTTTTAAGATATTTAAGAATGATACTCTACTGTGTGGATCATATTTTTCTTGGAGTCATTGTTAATTTCATGAACTTTTTTTTTTTCTTTTGAGAAACCACAGGTTGGTCAGAGCCGTGTGAAAGGCTGTATGCTGCATGCAGATCTTAAATTGAAGGCAACTAATGTTTCTTTACTCCACTCATTCTCCAAGTATTTACCAGCCTTAATACAACTGAAAGATGCAACTCAGTTCTATGAGAGTGATTTTAAAAACGTTTTATTTTATATTGGAGTCTTTGGATTAACAATTTTGATAGTCTCAGATAGACCAGCAGAGGGACTCAGCAATACATATACATGTATCCATTCTCCCCCAAACTCCCTCCCATCAGGCTGCCACATAACATTGAATAGAGTTCCCTGTGCTATACAGTAGGACTTTGTTGGTTATCCATTTTAAATATAGCAGTATGAATGTGTCAATCCAAAGCCAGAGTGATTTTTTAACTGAGGGCAGCATCTTGTAGCTTGAACTCTAGTAGGGGTTTGAAAAAGTTCTCTGGGTGAATCTGATACCCATCATACCCACTTCATCTGAGAAACACTGCTTTACAGAGAGGTACTCCATGAAACTAACAAGTTCTTATTCTTGAGTCAGAGTTGGCAAACATTTTTTATAAAGGTGTCCTTTTTTTTTTTTAATGACCAGTCAAACTGTTTCTAATATTTTGGACTAACTCCCACTAAGAGAAAAACGTCTTTTGAATAGAACACGGTTCTCCTTATTTCTAGAATAGAATAGAATAAAAAATTTCCATTTTTATTCATTCAGTAGTTTGGTGGAAGGAATATCCAGGGGGAATAAAATAGATGGAAAGTATGAATACAGTGTTGGTCAAGTCTCAGCTCAGCTGTTTTCTGCTGGGTGACCTTGGACCAGTTACTGAACCCTGACCCCAGCCTAGGGTTTCTGCTCTGTGCAGTTGGAATAATAAAGCTCTTGGCTTCCAGGCACCTCCTTAGGCAGTTGTGAAATGAGATGATCTAAGCAATAGTGCTTCGGAGTGTTTGTGTGTAGTCAGTGTGCCTGATGACTGTGTAGGGCTGGTCTTCCCTTGTGAAAACCAATCCAGGGTGGGTTGATTCTAGAAGGGTGATGCCTACACTTCACTTGATTTGCCTTAAATCACATCCTAGATAGCTCGCCACACTTCGGGGGTTGGTTCTCTTGCCAGTTTCCATCCTCAACAATTCCAGTAAGTACATATAATTTTAATTCTTAACCGTACAATGTATATAAAGGTGTTTTTTTTTCCAGTGATAACTCAGTTATAAAATACATATTGGCTGATAAGATTTATTATACAAATCCTCTGAATCCAGGACTTGTTCTCATTAGAACAATTATGGAAAATTTTGAAGACACTTTTTGTATGTATTTTAAAATTTAGAAAGAAGGGAAAATGTCACAAAGTGCATAAGTTTATTTTGCAAAATTAAGGCATGGTATATCTCATTTAAATAGCCAGTTTTTTGGTCACTCTGATATCTCAGCTAGCATCTTTGGTTTATCTTAAAGTCATCTTTGAAGTGGAAGACATTCATCTCCATGGGATATTCTCATAGAGTCACAGTTCCAAACTAGAGGAATGGACAGGGGAATTTGAGTTTGTGTGTGTGCTGTACACTTATTTCGATTTTCATACTTGATTTCCTCCATAAATGCATGAACCAGACAATTAAAAACATAAAATATATTATTTGTTTCCTTTCTGAAATATCATACATATTTGTTACAGATATATTTTAAAATCACAGAAATCGGGTAAATTTAAAAAATCATTCATAATGCCATTACATAAAGGCAATAAAATGTTTCACTGTGAAACATTTTTGTTTTGGCTTTATTTCTTTATAGTCTTCTTGTTTTAAACAAATAGTGTCTTGGTTTTACATCACTGTCATCACATTTTAATTTAATAAGCACTGTCCTTGCTATTATATGTTCTTCATTTTTAATGTCAAGTCATATCCCATTGAAAGGATATAAGATAGTCAGTTAATTATTCTTTCTATTCTTGGTGACAGTAATTAATACTTTGGATTTAAAACTTAAAATTTTTTCAGATTATTTGTTTAAAGTTCTAGAAATAAACTTGCTGAGTGGAAGAGTACAAACATTTCTGAGGTTCTTGATAAATATTGTTAGGTTATGATTTTTAAACTGGCCTTATTTGAGATTTTTTTTCCCTTTAGGTATACTCGGGAGAATAATGTTCTAAGCCTAGAACAGAGAAAATTCTATGAAGAAAATGGATTTCTTGTCATTAAAAATTTGGTGTCTGATGCTGATATTCAACGCTTTAGGTACAGTAGCACTCTTTGATATATAACAGGAATGTGTATTCTGTGTGTGCAGTGGGACTATGGGTAGGATTACCTTGTGAGTGTTCAGATATTTTTCAGGGATTAGGTTTGTTAGGAAGCGGCTTGTTAGAACCTGGGTTTGAGCCAGAGTATCTTTAATCTCAGCCTCTTCAGTTAATGTTGTAGGTGTAGAGCAGTTTCCTTAACTTTTCCATGCCTGTTTCTATATCTGCAGAATGGGGGAAATAACAGTATTTATGTGCTAGAGTGGTTTTAGGACTAAACAGGTAAAGTAGAGGCGGAGTTCTTTGAACAGGGCCTGGTGCATAGTGATGCTAGGGAAGTGTTTGCTGTTTTGTTCTGATGAAACCAAATCACAAATATTTCCCCACTGGTCCACTAAGCTAAGGAATATTCAAATTCTGATAGCGAATTTCAACTCCACAGTTAGGAAGCAGGCACTTCTGAGTTGGCCATTTTCTCCTTCCTGTCATCAGAACTATTCGACATAGGATTGAGGACCACTTAGTGCAGAGAAACCACTCCCAAGTCTTGGAGTCTTGCCACAGAACAAGGGGAAGGCCAGGCAGGTGCTTAGCGCCTTCGGTACTGACATCATTTACCAATGAATCTTCTAGGAATGAGTTTGAAAGAATCTGCAGAGAGGAGGTGAAACCATTCGGATTGTCGGTGATGAGAGATGTCACCATCCCAAAATCAGAATATGTGCCAAGTGAGAAAGTGATTTCCAAGGTCCAGGATTTCCAAGAAGATGAGGAACTCTTCAGATACTGCACCCTCCCTGAGGTTCCAGATCTTCCTGTGCTTTCTTTCTCTTTAAGCTAATAGCCCATCTGCATGCCTGCCTCTGAAATCTTTATAAGTTTTTTTGTTTTTTTCGTTTTACCTTGCCCTTTTCTACTGGGCTTCCCAGGTGGCGCTAGTGTTAAAGAACCCCCCCTCTACTGCAGGAGTTTTTAGAGACATGGGTTTGATCCCTGGTTTGAGGAGATCCCCTGGAGAAGGAAATAGCAGCCCACTCCAGTATTCTTGCCTGGAGAAGCTCCTGGACAGAGGAGCCTGGAAGCTACAGTCCATGGAGTTGCAAAGAATCAGATCTTGCTGTTTTCTACTGGGGCCCTATAGCAGTGGTTCTTAATCAGAGGCAGACATTTGGCAATGTCTGGAGACATGTTTGCTTGTCAGGCAGGAGGGGTGGTGGGTTTTAATGGGTAGAGATCCAGATGCTGCTACTGGGTCCAGGGATGCTATAATGCACAGAATAGCCTGTTGCAGCAAACAAAGAATGATGCAGCCCAAAATGTCAGTAGTGCCAAGACTGAGAAATCCTCATAATTTTGCTGTTTTTCCTGGAGAAGAGCAGGAATTCTGTGTAAGGAGAGCACATTCTCACACTCCCTACAGGCATGTCCACGGGGAATAAAGTGCTGAGGCTTACCTATTGCAGGTCATTTCAATTTGTTTTATGAATCTGGTCAGCAGAGGTGTCTGTTTTTAAATTTAAAGTAGGTTTCTTAAAATTATTCTTTAAGAGTAGTTCATAGTTACAAAAATATCTAGTGTGGAATGGTGTCTGTTTTTAAATTTAAAGTAGGTTTCTTAAAAATTATTCTTTAAGAGTAGTTCATAGTTACAAAAACATCTAGTGTGGAATGACATGAGTGAAAAGTAAATTCTTGTACTCTGAGCACCACTCACTGTTCAGTTTATATATTCATCTAGAATCGTTTCAGGTATAATCAAGCATGTTTGTATAACCCCACCTTTTGTGTAACAGGAAGCATCTTGGTTGTCACCTTGTTTTTCCCACTGGTAGTACATATGAGACATATTTCCGTTGGTGTCTATGGTTCTACTTTATACTTTGTAAACTATTGCATAGTATTCCCTTGCATGAATGTGTTGCAGTTTCTTTTTTTATTATTTTTTTCTCATTTATTTATTTTTGCTCATGCTGTGTCTTCGTTGCTGCGCATGGGCTACTCTCTAGTTGAGGTGCATGGGCTTCTCATTTCAGTGGCTTCTCTTGCTGCTGCTCGCAGGCTGCAGAGCTGGCTCTCAGCAGTAGGAGTGCGTGGGCTTAGGTGCTCCTTGCGTGTGGAATCTTCCTGGAGCAGAGATCAAATCCATGTCCCCTGCACTGGCAGTGGGGTTCTTATCCACTGTAGCATAAGGAAGTCCTGTACTATGGTTTCTGACCATTCATTTAGAATGGTTTGAAAGGACACTTTGCACAAAATACTTATTAGAACTTATACCCCAAGTGCTGTTAGAAAGTCTGATTCATGAAGACTGCACAGCTGAGGCACCTGGGAGGTCTGGCCTCTTGAGTTGGGGACGAGAAGGGATGTGGCCCCTCTGAACCCCGCATTCTTCCCAACTTCGTGTCCTGTTTTGGAAATGAAAATTGTGAGGGTGGATCTTGATAAAAGCTGGAAATTATCGGCAACATGCGATAGAATGTCTTGTCAGGATGTTCCTATGTCTGTAACCTGCAAACCATGTGTCTGGTGGTTCATGCAATGATTTTTTAGGCGGTAGGTATTCTTCTAATAGCTAGGTATTTATTTTAATATGTATTGGAAAAATGAACCAGCACCTCAAACCCATGATTTCAAGAATAGTATTAATCAGGATAAGACTAAGATAAGACATGTAGAGAATATCCGCTAAATATATTGGGAAGTTCTTCAACGCAGAACAGAAAATCTGAGGATGGCTCTTTTTTTTTTTTTTTTTTTATTAGTTGGAGGCTAATTACTTCACAACATTTCAGTGGGTTTTGTCATACATTGACACGAATCAGCCATGGATTTACACATCTTCCCCATCCCAATCCCCGCTCCCACTTCCCTCTCCACCCGATTCCTCTCGAAACATCCCACCCTCGCCTTCTCCCACAGAGTTCAAAAGTCTGTTCTGTATTTCTGTGTCTCTTTTTCTGTTTTGCATATAGGGTTATCGTTACCATCTTTCTAAATTCCATATATATGTGTTAGTATGCTGTAATGTTCTTTGTCTTTCTGGCTTACTTCATTCTGTATAAGGGGCTCCAGCTTCATCCATCTCATTAGGACTGGTTCAAATGAATTCTTTTTAATGGCTGAGTAATATTCCATGGTGTATATGTACCACAGCTTCCTTATCCATTCATCTGCTGATGGGCATCTAGGTTGCTTCCATGTCCTAGCTATTATAAACAGTGCTGCAATGAACATTGGGGTGCACGTGTCTCTTTCAGATCTGGTTTCCTCAGTGTGTATGCCCAGAAGTGGGATTGCTGGGTCATATGGCAGTTCTATTTCCAGTTTTTTAAGAAATCTCCACACTGTTTTCCATAGCGGCTGTACTAGTTTGCATTCCCACCAACAGTGTAAGAGGGTTCCCTTTTCTCCACACCCTCTCCAGCATTTATTGCTTGTAGACTTTTGGATAGCAGCCATCCTGACTGGCGTGTAATGGTACCTCATTGTGGTTTTGATTTGCATTTCTCTAATAATGAGTGATGTTGAGCATCTTTTCATGTGTTTGTTAGCCATCTGTATGTCTTCTTTGGAGAAATGTCTGTTTAGTTCTTTGGCCCATTTTTTGATTGGGTCATTTATTTTTCTGGAATTGAGCTTCAGGAGTTGCTTGTATATTTTTGAGATTAATCCTTTGTCTGTTTCTTCATTTGCTATTATTTTCTCCCAATCTGAGGACTGTCTTTTCACCTTACTTATAGTTTCCTTTGTGGTGCAAAAGCTTTTAAGTTTCATTAGGTCCCATTTGTTTAGTTTTGCTTTTATTTCCAATATTCTGGGAGGTGGGTCATAGAGGATCTTGCTGTGATTTATGTCGGAGAGTGTTTTGCCTATGTTCTCCTCTAGGAGTTTTATAGTTTCTGGTCTTACATTTAGATCTTTAATCCATTTTGAGTTTATTTTTGTGTATGGTGTTAGAAAGTGTTCTAGTTTCATTCTTTTACAAGTGGTTGACCAGTTTTCCCAGCATCACTTGTTAAAGAGGTTGTCTTTTTTCCATTGTATATCCTTGCCTCCTTTGTCAAAGATAAGGTGTCCATAGGTTTGTGGATTTATCTCTGGGCTTTCTATTCTGTTCCATTGATCTATATTTCTGTCTTTGTGCCAGTACCATACTGTCTTGATGACTGTGGCTTTGTAGTAGAGTCTGAAGAGAGGCAGGTTGATTCCTCCAGTTCCATTCTTCTTTCTCAAGATTACTTTGGCTATTCGAGGATGGCTCTTGAATGATGACCGTTGAGAAAATCACAGCCTAGGAGAGATAAATTGGAAGACTGGGATTGACACGTACACACACTGTATATAAATCAGACAACTAATAATGATTACTGTATAGCACAGGGAACTCTACTCAATACTCAGTAATGGCCTGTATGGGAAAAGAATCTTAGTGTATATATGTATATGTATAACAGTTTCATTTCACTATACACCTGAAACGAATACATTATAATTCAACTATACCCCACACAAAATTTAAAAAAAAAAGTAAAAAACAACCCTTTTTCCACTTTTTGAATACCCCCAAAATGAGAAAAACAAACTTTTTATTAAAAAAAAACAAGCATTAGGCTGGACTCCTGGGATTTTTGTAACATTTCAAGTGTTTTATACTCAAATTACCTACATTCCTTATGCAGAAGAGATCATATAAGTGAAAGCCATAGAAGGTGCTTCATTTTTTGGAGTCAGACAGAAGTAGAGATTGAATATGGATGTGAATTTGAGCAAACTCTGAGAGACAGTGAAGGATAGGGAAGCCAGGTGTGCTGCAGTCTGTGGGGTCTCAAAGAGTCAGACAGGACTTAGTGACTGAACAACATCATCATCTTTTTCTTTCAACTGGCCCTGCCAGTTTGGGCATCTTTTTCATCGGAGGTTTAATTTCTGCCCTTCGTAGCTGGTGTCTCAGAAAAACTCATGTCTCTCTTGTAGAAGAAGCACTTAGATTTTCAGTTGGTTCCAAAAAGCCTGTTTGAGAGTGTTTCCGATGATTTCCAGTTGCTCCCTTTTGCGTGGTTTGTTTGCAAGTCTGTGAAATATTGGTTGACTGATTTAAACGATGCCAACTGGGTTCTAGTATAGATAGATGTACTCTGTGCCGCATGCTTGTGCATCTGATTTCCCTCCTTTTTCCTTAGATTCTGAAGTATGTGGAGTGCTTCACCGGACCCAATATTATGGCCATGCATACAATGCTGATAAACAAACCTCCAGATTCTGGTAAAGAGCTCTTATTGGTAAAGGAAAAGAAAAGCAAAGAAAGAAAGAAAGAAAAATAGCAAAGTGCACAACTGCTAAATTTTTACATAAATGAATATATATACTTTCACTTAAGGCTCAAAGTAGCTTACACCATAACAACACTGAAGTATAATAGTGATGTCGATGTTAACTATAGGGTTATTGCTGGGACTATAGACAAGTGGCTTCTGAAAGATGCAGTTTAATAAAACACGACTGTCTCCCTACCCCACAGACTCCTGATAGTCAACATCTCTAAGCTTTGTTACCCACTCTCACCGATGCATGAGAATGTGCACTTTGCCTTCCTGATCTGAAGACAGTATTATTAGTAACAAATTTAAAACTGATTTATCACATACCATAATTATTCTTAAAAGTCCATGTACTTGGTAAAATGTAGCTTCTAAGCCCTCCCTGCTAGAGAGACTGATTCAGAAAATAGAACCTAGAAACCTGGATTTTATTAACCGTACTCGGAGATGCTAATGCAGATGGCTCTTGGGCCACACTGAGAAATTCAGCTGTATCAGTGGCAGGAAATCAGCCATTAGAGATCTTTGATCCGTTTCTACTTTGTCTCTGTCCTGATGGCCAAGGGAGGTTTATGCCCTAAGCCTGTAGCCTAACATCAGCAGGCCTTTCCCTCCCTGGGTGTCCTGGCTGGAGAAATCCCCTGGCCTGGGGGAACCACGTTCAGAGGGCAGTTCTAGGGGAGACTGTGAATGTGGGTGTAGTATCTCTGATTCTCCACAGTGATTGTACACCAAATGGCTCTAGTTTGGTGGTGAAACCTCTGCGAGTCCTACTATTTATATATTTAGTTAACTAATGAATACTTTTTAAATATCAGCCACTTAGTTTATCAGACAGCCTCAGATTTGACCACTCTCTTTAACTAGTCAACCTTTTTGGGGAATCCCCTCCAATGTCTTGGCCACCTGATGGGAAGAACTGACTCATTAGAAAAGACCCTGATGCTGGGAAAGATTGAAGGCAGGAAGAGAAGGGGACAACAGAGGAAGAGATGGTTGGATGGCATCACCAACTCGATGGCATGAGTTTGACCAAGCTCTGGGAGTTGGTGATGGACAGGGAAGCCTGGCGAGCTGCAGTCCATGGGGTCGCAAAGAGTCAGACTCAACTGAGTGACTGAACTGACTTGGAGCATGCTAAACTCTGTGCCCAAACCAGAGTTAGGGAGGAATAAAGCACAATGGAGATGATGACATATGCGCAGATTTATAGAAAATAGTGTAAGTATTCCTCGGTTACCAGGAACCCAGAAAGAATTACAGATAGGATCCAGAGGCTTTGTGCTGATTCCGTCTTCTAATTTGGAGAGGCAATAGCACCCCACTCCAGTAATCTTGCCTGGAAAATCCCGTGACCAGAGGAGCCTGGTAGGCTGCAGTCCATGGGGTCGCTAAGAGTCAGACACGACTGAGCGACTTCACTGTCACTTTTCACTTTCATGCATTGGAGAACGAAATGCAGCCGACTCCCGTGTTCTTGCCTGGAGAATGCTAGGGACGGGGGAGCCTAGTGGGCTGTCGTCTATGGGGTCGCACAGAGTTGGATGCAACTGAAGCGACTTAGCAGCAGCAGCAGCAGTAGTCTTCTAATTTGGTGCTCATCTGTAGAGGCTGATTTCGTTCAGCATTGTCTCTTCTGTTTGGCTTTTGCAAGGATAGTTCATTGTTCTGGCTTTTCAGGCAGAGGAGAAGAATTCTGGGACTCGAGTTTATTTTAACAACAGATTCTGTTTCAGGCAAGAAGACATCCCGTCATCCCTTGCACCAGGATCTGCACTATTTCCCGTTCAGGCCCAGCAATAGCATCGTTTGTGCCTGGACAGCCATGGAGCACATTGACCGGAACAACGGCTGTCTGGTTGTGCTGCCAGGGACACACAAAGGCCCCTTGAAACCCCATGATTATCCCCAGTGGGAGGTAAGTCTGCTAGACGGATGAGTCTTGATCAGAACATTTTGTTGTTTTGATTTCACATTAGTATACATAAAGAGCTTTGCCAATAAGATGACATTTCCTTTCTTAGGAAAACATTGTTCTAGGATTTAGAATGAGGAGCAGGGAAAATTCCAGGATGTCTGATCAAATGATCACCTTTATTCTTTCAACAAGTACTTGAAGGCCAACCGAAGAGGTGGACTTTGGTGATGCTATAAAAGATCTGAGATTACAAAGCCTAAATGCAGAGGTCAGACACAAACACGGTAACAGCAGATGTGTGAGCCACATGAGTCGTACACACTGACTGGTTGCTCTCTCAGTGAAGAAGAGGATCATCTGCTTCCACCTGGAGGGACCAGCAGAGAGAGGCTCTGGGGAGGACTGAGCAGTATTCCATTATGAGGCTGTTCCATGGTTTATCAATTCAGTTGGTGATGCTGGAGAACTGGTCAATGCTTTGGGGCCCATGAGTGAGGAGATCAAATCATTTCTTCAAGAACCTGGCACAGAATGTATTGCAGGAGTAGGAGTCCAGAGACAGAGAAACTGGAGAGGACACCCATAGCGTTTTAGATGTAAGGCAATAAGCTCTCAGAATCCTGTAGTAATGATCAAGGTCGGAAGAGCACATTTTTTTAAGGCAGAAAGAGTACACATGTTTCTGTGAGACGTAAAGAATATGGCTTTCAGGACTTCTGTGTCAAGTAGTTAGAATTCTTGAACTGAGGATTATTGCTAGGTGAAAATACCTTGAGTCTAGATTCTGCTATAAACTCTGAAATTCTTCAGTTAAGTTGTGGTTTAGGAAAGGTTGTTGCAAGCAACAGAAGTGGGCTCTCAGTGACTCAAGCTGAAGGGAGGGCCACAGGGACATGCAGCATCCGTGGGCAGGCTGCCAGCTCTGGAGGGTGAGGAGGAAAGAGGAAGCCCTTCTTCAGTGGGAAGAGTTGGGCTGCAGCACCTGGAATGGTCAGGTGAATCTTGACTATGTCCAGTCGCTTCAGTCATCTGCTCAGATTCAAAGTAGAAGCAATGGGAGGTCAGACGAGCTTATCTTGCTCACACATGCACATTGGGCAGGAGGCAAAGACTCAATACAGTGCAATAGGGAAGTAGTCACTCCCAAAAGGAATTTGAAGTTGGAATAGTCTTAGGAAAGGAAATGGGATGCTGTCCTCCAAAGACCCATAAAAGATTGCAAACATTGTTACTCCTCATTTCAGTTTGTTTCATAAAGATATAACTATTAATGCAATAACTAACTTTGAAAATATTTTTTAAAATAGTTAGAAAATAGTTTGAGGGACTTCCCTGGTGGTCCAGTGCTTAAGAATCCACCTTGCAATGCAGGGGACACACGTTCAATCTAAGATCCCACATGCTGCAGAACAACTAAGCCCATGTGCCAAAACTGGAGAAGCATGGGCTGCAACTGAAAGATCCTGAATGACACAAGGTGCCACGTGCCACAACAAAGACCTGATGCAGCCAAATATACAAATATATATAAATATACAAATATAAATATATATTTTAAAAAAAGAAAATAATTTGAAAACAAACAATGATTTTTGTTTTTTTCTTTTTGTGCATTGACTGACTTGGAAAAACAGGGAGTGGAAAATATTTTAAAAGCTAATGTTTTAATTTACTATTCTTTCTTTACTCTGGATGTTACCTACGTGGTTTCTGGGCTGGGAAGGACCGAGCGTTTTCTCTCTGCGAGCTGGGAGATTAGTTAACTTCTTAGAGATACTCCTAAGTAATAGAGGAGTGATTGATGCAAGTTCCAGGTGAGGAGAAGAGCATGCTGGGAAAGAATGAGCATGGGTTCACCAGGCAAGGTGATCTCCTGCATTCCCACAAACGCAAACCTGATCTGGGTCTTCAGTTATCATTCAGTAATGAATAGTAGGTGGAAATTCCACCTTTTTCATCAGGTCTAAAAAATTCATTATTTTAACATCAACACATGGCTTTCTAAAAGCAGTCAACTGAGAAGGTTTGGTATATGGAAGTTTTTAAAAAAATCTAATTTATTTATCTCTTCCTCTTGAAAGAACTTAGAGAAGCTTTGTTTTCCCTGTTGAATCATTGATAAGATTTTTAATTCTTGGCTTCATCACTTTTGGACTTAGCTTCTCTCGTGTTTTTAGGGAGGAGTCAACATCATGTTCCACGGGATCCAGGACTATGACAAAAACAACGCCCGAGTGCACTTGGTGATGGAGAAGGGAGACACCGTTTTCTTTCACCCTTTGCTCATCCATGGATCTGGTCGGAACAAAAGTCAAGGATTCCGGAAGGTACACGTTCACATCATAGCACTGTTTGAAGATGAATGCATGAGGAAGAAAAGTATCCCAATACATGAAAAGTTAAAGGATTTGTAACTTTTAACTCAGCTGCCCTTTAGTCTGGTGCATTTTCCAGGAAATATTTTTGTATCCCTCGTCCTCTGTTGCTTACAGCAGTAAGAAGCCAGATGACCTTAGGATGCCATCACTAGTGAACATTCATGGAACTGCTCCAGACAGAGAGCTTAGTAACTTGGCAACTGACAGCATGTTTTCAGAGGAAAAGACAAAGGCAGACATACATACCAAATAATAACATTTGGAAAATATACAGCTCATAGAAGGGGAACGTCTGTAATATTATTGCTATTGGTTAAAATATTATTGATTGTAAAGGAAGGTGTGAATTGGCAACCCGGAAATCAGATATGGCCATATTTTTCACTCCTTAGCCTCAGAGTGTTTTCAGCTTTATGAGATCAGTGCTTACATTAAAAACTGACAGAATTTCTCATAAATTCCCAGATTTCTTGCTTCTCTAAAATTCATCAGCTTGATGATACTCTGGGCTCACATTTCCCTAGGATGACATGGCTGTTGATACTAAATATTAGTGTCTTCTTTGTGGCTGAGTGAAGCTTTCCAGTTTATCCCAACAGCCCTCTTGTCTCCCTGTGACTGAGGGTTAGTTGTCAGATTTCATCCTCCATTCATTCAGATATCCACCAGGCTCAACAGGACTGACATGAGCGTGAGGCAAGAAGGCAGTTCTCTCAGAGGCTCAAAAAAACTCAGTATCCAGTTAAATAAAATCTTAATGCCTTGGTTAAAAGAAATAAAAATTAATGCCAAAAAGTCCATGGGTGAGCACAATGCCAAAAATTAAAAAAAAATCGGACCCTCTAAAACCATGACACCTAAAACTGTGACAAAGGGGGATACAGGCAGTTCACTGGAAATAGTGTGTTTTAATATACTAACGTGGTGGTTTTTTTAATATTTTTGACTGCTTTAAAGTTGGGAAAATATTAGCCATTGATAAATGCATAATAGCATACAGGTAGGAGTGTACATGTCTTCTCTTTTGCCTCAGGCTCCAGTGTGGTGTAGAATAGTACTAGGGTTTCCATGGGAAATAAAGTTTGTGACTCAACTGCCTAGAAATCTGTAAGAAGTAGGAAGATCTTCTGATGGGTGCAGTCATCCTAAGATAAGTTGTTACAAGGAAGGTAAGTTTCAACTATCGCCTTGCAAGTTAGATCTGTTTATAAGTCCTTTGAGACTGGGGAGAATCAAGTAACTTCCATCTTAGCTTCAAAAGGAAACAAGATATTTTTCACATAAAATACAAGAGTATTTCATGTGAATGCTATCAGGCTGGAATTGCGCTTTGGATTGGAGAGGGGTGTCTGTGTATTATTTTTCCCTTGCAAGGTCTTTTCAGTTTTTCTTCCGCTATCACCTGTGGCCATTGAAATACCAACTCATTACAACCTCCAGTAACTTCTGTAACTGAGAACGTGATGAGAAACCCTGCAACACATTCGTTAGTAGGACTTGGCAATATCCACTCATCGAAAAATCAAATGCTAAAAAGTTAAAGACTTCTTCCTTACATAATTCTGTTCCCTTCCCCGTATACACTTTTGGATCATAATAATTTCCACAGGCAATTTCCTGCCATTTCGCGGATGCCAACTGTCACTACGTAGAGGTGGAGGGCACCAGTCAAAAAAACATTGAAAAGGAAGTTGTCAACATGATCAGGAAAAAGCATGGATTTAAAGACATCACTCTGAAGGTATGTTTGTATGAAATGACAAGGTAAAGCTCTCGGTTTTTTCCTTCAAATGCTTAATAGTGTCATACCTGATTCATTTTGAAGGTATAAAGTGCTTAGGTTTACAGCTCCTTCTGGAAATCTTGCTGAGACCTTCTAAGAATGACAGTGGGTTTTGTTTGTACTACTTGCTTCCCCAGTGTGGGGGACTTGGATTCTGTAAGTCTTTGGGCAGGCCATCATGTTCCAGAACAGACAGTTAGGAGAGGAAATAGCAGATTCAGAGATGAGGAAATGGAAGACAAAGCAACTTTGTGAACTCATAGCTGTAAAAGGTTTGTGCTGTCATCCTTAGGCCTCCTTTATTTGTAAAGAAAGCAATTCTCAAGGAACTGTTTGTTTGGGTCAGTTTGCATTGGGAAAAAAACATATATATTCTGTGAGGTCTGTCAGGGTTGTACTAATCAATCAGTTCCTCTATTTCTTTTCACGACTGTCTCAGCTATAGTTTATCGACTTTACTTAGAACAACAACACTAACTCTGCTATAGAGTTCTTTGCGGGCACAAAAGCATGTCCCTGTCCCTTTTCTTCACCAAAACTCAATGGAGCAGTCGAGATAGCTCCAGGCTGTTAATGAGAACATGAAGAGTTCAAGAGACTGGCCTCAGTTACTTAAGTGACCGAGATTTCAGAGGAGGTCCAGTTCCAAAATCATTCTGTAGCATACTTTGCTGTTTGCAGAAAAATAAGCAAAAGAGTTTGAATTGTCTTATTAGGAACTAAGAAGAAAAAACCAATCCAGTAGCCTAGGACATCATTTGCAGGAGCAGATCATTCAGAACGGGGCAGGCAAATATCACCAAGGACATCGGGACCTTAGGTATTAAACTGCTTTGTGAGCAAACATAACAGCCAGTCCGAACACCGATAATCAACACAAGTGCCAAGTAAAGCATGATGATAGTGTGAGGACTCACTGTCTTGGCTTATGAAACATGATTTTAGATATTGGCAAGTAAATTAACTGGAGTCTCAGAATGTGGTTTTTATTTACTACCTTATGACTATTGTGGAGGGCTGTCTTTTTTCCCCCCTATTTAACGATGACTAGATGCCAGAAATCTTTGTCTTGTGGTGAACAGGTAAATCCAAGTTCCCAGAAACTGATTGTGTTGGTATTATTTTCAGGATGTTTGGGCACTTCGAGGGCGTGTCGTGAAAGGAGAAAGAATCAACCTTTGAAATAGCCCTTCGCTCAAACTCTTGTCAAGAAAACCAAGGTGCAACAAGATGTCAGAGGAAAATCTTTTCTCAATGAGATGATCTAATCGTTTCTATCCATGTTAACAAAATCCAAGTGCACGGATGCAGTATTTAATTCCATATGGGTAATAATGCAGTATGGTGGGATGCCTTTAATGGATATAAGATAGTAAAAGTGAAATATTACTGTTTTAAGGAAAACTTGGGGTGCAACTAATAAAGATGATGCATAAAGAAGTGTGTTAAGTCAGTTTCTTTCATTCAGTTAACTTTTTACGCAAGCAAGGTTTAATGCTCTGAAACAAAGAACCCACCACCTCCCAATTTTGTGTTGTGTGAGATTTCTTTTCAAATCTGGAACAATGAATATTAGAGGTGCAGTTAGTGAAGGGCCTAAGAAGGGTATCAGGTTATAAAATAAGGGTGGAAACTTACATTCTAACACAGGATTCCTTCCATGGCCTCTCTAGGCCACCACTCTCCTTAAAAAAACAGACTGGATGTTTCCAAGTCTTTTTCTCTAAAGAAAGAAGTCCAGGGTAGCTTTCTCTGTCAATTCATATTTGGCATGGCAACTGAAAACATTCACCATTTATGAGTGAAACCTAACCTCTTTCAAGGTTCAAGAAAGCTTTTAAAATAGTTCTGGTTTGGATATCAAGTGACATGAGTTACAGAGATTTATTTAAATAGAGCATTGTATTTCTCCACCTGCTGAGGGCAGCAAGGAGTCATAATTCTTATTTTTATAAATTCTAGTTGAAGCTTTAAAAAGAAAAACGTAATAAGGAAGAGTCCCTTTCTTTAAGCAAAGCATGTGTTTTCCTAAGTGTCGATTCACTGTTTCTGTCAGTTTCTCTGTAAGGACACCCAGTTTAAGCTCAGGTTCATGTGGAAACTGGGGAAGACATGAGAATCCCTGACATGCTCTCAGGACTATGGAATAACTGGAAATAAAATGTATGTGTGGAAAGTCAGCATAAACAGCTTGTGTAGGGCACTGTTTGCAACAAACTGTTCAAACTCACTTTAAAATACATTTGAAAACTTAGACTTCAAGAGGAAAATCAGACAGCAGAATGTCATTTCCCTGGTGCAATTCTGAGTGACCTGCAGCTAGTCAGTCAGGAAACTTTTCCTCTTTTTTCTGTGTCCCTTATGTCAACTAGTTCATCTAACAAATATCCGAGCATCTGTTACTGAACGAGGTTCATTTTGCACCAGTTTCTAGAAATGTGTTTAAAGCAGGAATGCTGGGACCAGAGATTTGCAGCAAAGAGAAAAGACAGAACAGATTCAGGTCTGCCACCTCCAAGGAGTAGGGGAGCACTCCATGTGGAAGCGCATGGAAGCACAAGGGAAAGGGGACTGGGAGAGTGCGGTCAGGTATCATCTTGATTATTGTGCGCAGGTGTGAGTAAGCCTCGGGCCTCTGAAAGCTCAGAATTGGAGGTGCGTGGCAGAGACTGGGGCTTCCCAAGGTAGCTCAGCTGCAGTGAATCCACTTGCAATCCACCTGCAAGAACCCATCTGCAATGAAAGAGGCCTCGGTTGCTTTCTTGGGTCAGGAAGTTCCCTTGGCGAAAGTGAAAGGTCGTTGATGAACCATGCAAGGTGCTGGGATTCTTGGCCTCCGGAGGAGAAGAATTCAATCAGGGGCCAGAGGTGAGGGTTGATTGCTCAAAGCTTTTGTGTAATAAAGTTTCATTAAATTATACAAGAGAGAAAGCTTCTGACATAGACATCAGAAGTGGGCAGAAAGAGTCCCCCACTGCTAGTCTTTAGCTGGATGTTATACAGGTACCAGGAGGCTGCTAATTAAAGAAAGGAAATGTCTCAAAACTCAGAGAATGGCACCAGGTAATTCATCCCGGGCCATAAAATGATTGACATGAATCTTGAAGAAAGGCAGATTTCCATACAAATATATAGTTTCGTTAACATAGATTAGGAGAAAAATGTATGAGTATAACATACTGGCTTGTCATATCAGTTCTTGTCATATCTGAGCCTTTAGGCGGAACCGACTTGAAGACAGAGTCTAGAGTAAATGCATAGTACATAAACATAGCTTAAAACAAACGTTTCTATAAGAAAAATGCATTGGTTAGCTCAAGGTTTGAGAAAAGTTAAGTTCAGGTGGAACTAGGTGTCATTATGGCAACACAGGATTTTAAGAGAAACCTCTTTTTAAATTTGTATAGAGAAGGGGAAAAAATATAACACTAGTTTGTTTCCTCCTGCCACTTAAGAGAGAGAAAAAAAAAAAAAGTCTGACACTTGCAGCCTATTTCCTCCATTTGGAGACCCCTGGCCTTCCTACCTGTTATCCTCTCAAAGGGATAGGCTACCCACTCTGGTATTCTTGGGCTCCCTGATGGCTCAGATGATTAAGAAATGGCCTGCAATGTGGGAGAGACCTGGGTTCCATTCTGGGTTGGGAAGATCCCCTGGAGGAGGGCATGGCAACCCATCCCAGTATTAGTCCATGGGGTCACAAAGAGTCGGACACAACAGAGCAACTAAGCACATTGGAGACCGAGTGGGGTGGGGTTCAGCCCTGTGGTGTCAGAAGTTCATCCAGCAGACACTGGCACATTCCCAGATGGAAGGTCGACGGTCCTGTTATAGCCACGCATTCTGGGACACAGACTCATGCAGAAGGACAATGCAGATAATGAAGTACAGTTTATTATACCGGTGGGCCCAAGGCAGAGTTCCCTCTTAGCCAAGGAGCCCGATCGACTTTTGTGGAAACCTTATATACCTTAAGCATACTGGTCAAGCCCACATCCCCAGAGTCCTTAAACCTAGCCTGGAAAGTGTTAAAGGGAGATACAGTCAGGTTACAGCCATGATTCATCATCAGAAGGTCAGCTGGTTATACACTGTAGCCTACACCAGGGGGGGCCGTAAAGATTACAAAGGTGACTGACTACATAGGGGATTATCACCTTCTTTTTGGCGAAGGGAAATCTTGGTATGGAATCTGGCGTTTATCAGTCCGGGAGGGCGTTTTGGCTGTAGATATGTTATCCCCATGACTACCAGGCACATGGTCCAAAGCTCACTGAAAGTGCAAGATGTTGTTCCCTTCTTTTTCAAGATGGAGTCAGCTCAGCCTGTTCCTTTTCTCCCTCAGTCTTACCCAATCTTAATCAGTTCACTTGCAAGTAGACACAGCCAACTGCAAGTTCTGGGACAGCAACTCAGGGAAACATCTTATTACTTAGGCTATGTTGCAGTTGGAGGACATGCGAGTCTTCAGTAGCACAGTGAGTACAGCCTCACTTAGTGGGGGCCGGGGAGATGGATTTGACTGACCATTTACCCATGCGTTCAAATCCACTCCATGTAGCAGGACCTCATATGGAATAAAGACAGTAGCAGGATGACTTTGGACTGCCTACTTTGCTTATGGGAGACCCTGGAAAGGTAGGAGCTGGTAATTGAAGGGTTAAGAGGGAAATATTGCCAGATCATGGCAGAATGAGGGAAAAGCCTGGCTTCACCATGGGTGAAAGGTGATTTATCCTGGGAATATGTGTATTTCACCAGAGACTCATCTAAAAAGAGTACATGAGGTCCTCACAGTGCAGAACAAAAGAAATAGGACAGATCCTCCTCTTCTATGATGTTTGGGATGAGTGTAAGAAAACAAAAGTTGGCTCCTGATATCTGCTTGGAATTCACCCCTTTTAAGCAGCAGATTAAATGAGTTTGAAAAGCTTATGATTGCATCAAGAAAACATGGTAACATTTCCCAAAGCCAATTCTAGTAATAGTTTCATGGTTTAAACCAGCGCAAATCTACCTGAAACAACCTTTTCTTACTAACTCAACACAGCCTGAATTAAGCTCTCCTTAAACCCAACTCTGGTATCCATCCTGTATATAGTACATGCCACTACTTGGATCTTAATACATTTACTGAAAGTATGATTTTCCCATTTGTAAAGATCCTGCCTTCCTGAATAGAAAGGGTAGGACCCTTGAAGGTCCTGCCTCTTCCTTTGGGCACTTTGGTTAACACTCACTGCACCCTCACCTACAAGACACTTGCTATTTATTGCTTGTTCAATATGAGCAGCAAACTTCTCTGCTCTCTCTCTTTTTCTCTCTCTCTCCCGTGGCACACGGGATCTTCTGTCCCAACCGGAGACTGGACCTTGCCCTCTGCAGTGGAAGCACGGTGTCTTAATCACTGGACTGCCAGTGTCCAGTGTCCCTCATGTTTGTAACTGTTTCTCTTACATAAGAGAGCGTGTCCCTCTAACCCTTCTAGTTTGTTGATGGGAATGTAAATTGGTACAACCATTGTGGAAAACAGTATGGAGGTTCCTTAAGAGACTGAAGACAGAATTACCATATGATCCAGCAATCCCTTTCTTCAGCATATATCTGGAGAAAACTCTAATCTGAAAAATACACGATCCCCTATGTTCATTGCAGCACTATTTAGCCAAGACACGGAAGCAACCTAAATGTCTGTTGACAGATGAATGAATAAAGACAATGTGGTAGTTATTTTATATATACAATGGAATATTACTAGCCATAAAAAAGAATGAAATAATGCCATTTGCAGCAACATGGATGGACCTGGACATTATCATAGTAAGAGAAGTAAGTCACACAGAGAAAGAGAAATATCATAGATGATATATACCTGGAATGAACTTACAAAACAGAAACAGAATCACAGATATAGAAAACAAACTTATGGTTACTAGAGGGGAAAAGGATGTGGGATGCATAAATTGGAAGATTGTGGTTGACATATACACACTACTATATATAAAAGAGATAACTAACAAGGACCTACTATAATATACAGCACAGAGAACTCTACTGCATACTCTGTGATGATCTATGTGGGAAAATAAGAAAGAGCAGATGTATGTGTATGTACAAGAATTCAGTTTGCTCTATACCTGAAACGAACACAACAATGTAAATAAAAAAGGAGGAAGTGTGTGTCCCTCAGACATAGACTTGGTCTGGGCAGCCTTGGCACCTATTTCTGGTTCCTGACATGTTCTTCCCTGAGTTTTCCAGCCAGCTCTGACCCCACTGCATTCTTCACTAGTACCTCTTTTACATATGTTGGGGGTAGGGTGGCCAGGAAAGGAGGTGACTGTGACGAAGAAGTTTGGTTACTCACCCCGTAGCTCCACAATCATTGTGATGGAGTCGAGTTTGACATCTCTTTTTTTCAGTCTGATATTCTTTAAAAATTAAACTGTAGTAAAATGCACATAACATAAAATTTACCACCTTAACCATCTCTAAGTGTATGTTTCACTGGTATTAAGAACACTTACAAGGTTATGTAACCATTTTTGCCATCCATCTCCAGAACTCTCTTCATCTTACAAACTGAAGGAGTCTTTGGGTCTAGAAAAGAAAACAACTGTCTCAAAGGCCCTTGCTGAATCATCTAACTTCGGAGAAAATAAAACCGAACTTTAGGTCCTGCTCTGATGCTCCGGGCCTGCTGCATCTACCTGGGACTTATCACCCGCTGCCCAAAACCTCCCACCCCCTGTTCAACTACAAATGCCATCTCAACTAAAGAATACCCAAAATATCCTGCCTGACTAACGTTTCCCTTAACGCTTCCACAAACCTCCCTTTAAATATGAAGCCTCCCTGATCCCTCTCGGGCTCAGCCTGGTCGTTAGGCCGACTGTTGTCCCTCCTTGCCTGAACAAAGGTGACCTACCTCCGTTGAGGTCGTCTCTCCTTCTTTTCTGCCTGGGCCCTCCTTACACTCTTGGTGCCGAAACCTGGGAGAGGGCGAGGCACTCGTTTCACTCTCCCTCACTCTCCCCCCCACCCCCATCTCATTGTTTTCCCTTTTCCCGGAGTCTGGGAGCGTGAACACCCGCCCCTGAGCTCACTTTCTGCCAGGGCTCATAAGTTCCCCTCTGGGACGGGACGCTTAGTGCCTTCGTGAGCCCTGCAAGCCTTGTCCTAAGGTTTTATTGGTGCTTTGCATACCTCCAGGCCTCCGGCTCTATCCCCTTTCTCTCTCTCTCTCCCAGAACAGGGAACTCTTGCCATTTGACCGCTCTACATGCAACACTCCACTCAAGCCGGCCCCTAGATCAAGGTGAGGTCTGAACGGTGTTCTAGAGGCGCCCTAGAACCCAGTCCTCTTTGGGTCCCGGGGACCCCCGGCCTAGGGCCACTCTGTAGGCGACGGTGGGGGACGCTCCACCTCGACACAGAGCTCTCTTCTCATAACTCCTATTGTGATGACGGGTGAACTCCCAATAGGAGCCTCTGCTTGCCTTTCAATTATGGGGTCTGGCCAATCTGTCCCAAAAGATTCCCCTCTGGCCTGTGTTCTCAAAAATCTCAAACCGCTCTCACTCACTGAACTCAAAGCTAACCGCTTAAAACAACCCTGTATACAGATCTGGCCTCAATACCAATTAGACAATCAAGACCACTGGCTTGAATTTGGCACATTTGACTTTAACATTCTTCAAAATCTCACCGACTTCCTTAAACGAAATGGCAAGTGGTCGGAGGTCCCATATGCCTAAGCCTTTTAAGGGCCCTTCGGAGCAGGCCCTCCCTATGCCAGGCCTGCTCCACCCACGAGGTCCTTCTATGCACCTTGCCTCCCAAGCAAAAGGGCTCTTCTTCAACTAATTGCCCATCTCGACCTTCCGCACCCCCGGAGTTTGACCCTGTGGGATGAGCCCCCTCCCTACCCGCCACCCCGCCAACCCTCTCCTTCCCCTTCATCCAACTCACCTACTGGCCCTGAAACCTCTCCTGACTCCCCCTCGACCCCGCTTCCCCATCTCCCCGACTCCCCCTCCCCTCCTCTCCTCCCCGCCTATGGCTATGGCTATGGCTATGGCTATGGTCACATAGCCAACACGTTTCCCCTGAGAGAGGTGGCAGGACCAGAAGGCCCCACCCGAGTCCATGTGCCATTTTCATTGTCAGACATGAGCCAGATAGAAGAAAAGTTAGGATCATTTTCTGAAAATCCTACCAGATACAGAAAAGAATTCCTGAGACTCTCCCAGGCCTATAACCTCACATGGAGTGATGTATATATTGTATCCTAAATGCCACTCTCACCCTAGATGAAAAAGACCGTATCTGGCAAGCGGCAAAAGCCCATGCCAATCACTTACATAACCAAGACTGGGATAGCCCAGTTGCTGATGAGGCAGTGCCTCAATTAGATCCCCATTGGACGTACCAGCCCAGTGACCCAGGTATCAGGAGACTCAATCATATGATTACCTGCCTTCTAGGAGGAATGCAGAAAAATACTCATATCCATGTCAATTATGATAAAGTCAGGGAAATCACCCAAGAGGCAGACGAAAATCCAGCCTTATTCTTGGCAGGCTTCACAGAGGCAGTCCAGAAGTATACCAACCTAGATATCACTACCCCTGCTGGGTTACTCTACCTTCATGTTCAGTTCATCAGCCAGTCCGCCCCTGACATTAGATGCAAGCTTCAACAACTAGAGAAGGGCCCTGAGGCCCCCCGGAAAGAGACTTCTAGAAGTAGCCTTCAAGGTGTTCAATAATGGAGAGGAGGAGGCTAAGAGAGAAAAAGACCATGAGAGAAAAGCTAAATATGCCTTTTTGGCAGCAGCAATTAAGGGAAGAGATCAGCCCAGCCCAAGTCATCCCAGACTGGGACTTAAGACCCACCCCGGACCCTGCTTCCGATGCAACCAGTCAGGACACTGGGCAAAGGCATGCCCGAACCCGCAGCCCCACACAAAAGCATGCCCAACCTGTGGTCAGTGGGGACAGTGGAAGATGGACTGTCCCCAGGGACGCCCTGACACGCCTGGGGAGGTCCCCACCTCCCAGACCTGAAGAGTGGAATGTCCACAGGGATGCCCTGGCACCCCTGGGGAGATCCCCACTTCTCCCCCAGAACCCCAGCCCAACCCTACGCGAGCTGTTCCAGTGACGGGGCCTGGATTCCAGCCCCCTGGCCCATGTCCTTAACACAAGCTTGGAACTTAGGGTGGATGGGGTAGTGGCCGGGAAAAAGACTTCCTTTATAGTAGCCACTGGAGCTGCTTTCTCTCTCTTAACTTCCTACCCTGGCCGAACTCAACACTCAGAGCTCACAATCAAGGGGGTCTCTGGAGTTCCCTTAAGGTAAAAAATCAGCCCTCCATTACTCTGTCAATTTGGAAAATCGACCCTCATACACTCATTCCTCGTATGCCTCAGTGCCCAGTGGCACTCCTAGGGAGAGATTTGTTATCCAAATTGGGGGTCTTTATTACCATATCCCCCCTGGATACAGTCTCTATATTCTTCATGCAGATGGCACCTGGACTGTCCCTATCCCTCACCCCTGACCTTCCCTTGGATCTACCCACCTTAGACCCCCAAGTCTGAGACACTGATCACCCACCCATAGCCAAACATCATCCCCCAGTCCACATTACCCTAAAGGACCCCTCAACTATAATCACCCAACAACAGTACTCTCTCACCTCAGAGGCCCACAAGGGACATAAGCCTATCAGAGACCGTCTTCTTCAAGCCTCTCTCTTAATTCCTACCCATTCACCACACAACACCACTATTCTGGCAGTAAGAAAGGGACCAAACTCTGGGAGACTGGTCCAAGATCTGCAAAATATCAATGAGGTCATCACGCCGACATTCCTAGTAGTCCCTAACCCTAACATCCTTCTGTCTGCCTTTTTCACAATCCCCCTCCACCCCCTCTCCCAACCCCTTTTTGTCTTCACCTGGCAAGACCCTGAGACTCATGTTTCCCAACAACTAACATGGACAGTTCTCCCCAGGGGTTCAGAGATAGCCCCCACTTTTTTGAACAGGCTTTACAAAAGGACCAACAGACACTTGACCTAGCCCCGAGTCATCTCCTCCAATACATAAATAACCTTCTCCTTTGTAGCCCAACCTGAAAACTCTGCCTCCAACATACTGCCAAACTCCTTGGGGCCCTGGGATCCTGGGGTTATTGGGTGTCCTGATCCAAGGCCAAAGTAGTACAGACAAATGTCACCTGCCTGGGGCTTTCTATATCTCACCAACAAAGAACTATTTCCCCAGATAGAATCCAGCCCTTAATTAACTGTCCACTTCCAAAAACAAAAAGGGAACTCCTGTCTATCCTCAGTCTCCTAAACTTTTTCTGTATCCCTAACTTCTCCCTCATTGCAAAGCCTCTCTATGAGGCAACTAAAGGATGTCTGGATGAGCCCCTCTTTAATCCCTCCTTGCTGGCCAATCCTATTTATCAGTTCACCCAGAGCCTCCTCTGAGTGTCAACTCTTCACCTGCCAGATCACACCAGACCATTTTTCTCTTTGCACATTCCAACCAAGGACAGGCCCTGGGGCTTCTATGTCAGCGGGCTGGAGACACCTGGGCTCCCATAGCCAATCTATCAAAACAGCTTGACATGGTGACCAAGGGGTGGCCTCCCTGTATACAGACCATGGCTGCTATCACAGCCCTCATACCTGAAGCAAATGAACTCTCTAGGCATGCCCCTTGAATAGTCTGTTCACACACCTTCTGAGACTTACTATCACATCGGGCTTTCCTCTCCCTTCCCCCTTTCAGGGTATAGTTCCTACATGTCTTTATCCTCAACCCTCAACGCTCATTCTCTCCCTGCTCTCCTCTTAACCCCGCCAGCTTATTACCCATGTCCTCTACAACAGATCCCCTCCTACATAGCTGCAGCCTAACAGTAGATCTTACCCCAAACCCCTTCCAACATTTAACAGATCAGCCCATCCTAGACCCAGACACCCCACATTGGTTCGTTGATGGTAGCTCTCAAAAATCCCCACCCTTCGTGGCAGGATATGCCGTCATCCAGGGGGACCTTTGTCACAATCACGAGACCCACACAATTGAAGTTTCACCTCTGCCACCTCACACCACCTCCCAACAGGCAGAACTGATAGCTCTCACCAGAGCTTTGTCTCTGGCTAAAAAACTAAGGGTTAACATCCACACAGACTCCAAATATGCCCATAACATACTTCACTCAAACGTCCTAATATGGAGAAAAAGAGGTTTCCTAACCCAAGGGATCCCCATAATTAATTCAGACCTGATCCACAAACTTCTAGAGGCAGCACTCTTACCAAACAAAGCCGCCATCCTCCACTGCAGGGGACATCAAAAGGGAAGTCTCATATCAGCCTACAGCAATGCTGCAGACCAGAAGGCAAAGGAGATAGCCCTATCCCATCCCTCTCTCCAGTCCCCTGTCATCTTAGCCCTGACTCCATCCGATCCTCCCACCACCAGAGAAATCCTCTCTTATCTACACTCACTCTTTCATCCCTCCAACAGTTCCTCTGTAACCACTTCCCCATATCCACTGCTGACCAACAATATTTAGATAAACTTACCTGCTCCTCTCAGACATGTCAACGTACTAACCCCAATTCCAACCTTAAACCTACATCCTTTCCAACCCATCAAATGCGAGGCAGCCTCCCAGCACAAGATTGGCAGATAGACTTTACTCATATGCCCCCGCTTTGGAGAGTCAGATACCTCCTGGTCCTTGTGGACACCTTTTCGGGATGGGTAGAAGCATTTCCCACTACAAACAAGAGAGCCCACACTGTGGCCCAAATCCTCTTCACAGAAATTATCCCCAGGTTTGGTCTACCTTCATCCCTACAGTCTGATAATGGCCCTGAATTTACATCCAAGGTCACCCAACAACTTCTCCAAATCTTACAGATACCCTGGAAATTTCACATGTCATATCATCCCCAGTCCTCAGGAAAGGTAGAAAGGATGAATAGAATAATCAAAGAAACTCTTACCAAACTAATCCTCGAGGTAAATCTGGATTGGACTAAACTTTTGCTGATTGTCCTCCTCAAAGTGCGGGCTTTGCCCAGAAAGCCCCTGGGGCTTAGCCCTTTTGAGGTGATGTTGGAAGGCCCATGCTCCCTCCTAGACTACCCCCTGAACCTCCTTCCATACCAAGCTTCTTACACTTCCCTCTGCTGGCGGAACTCCACAATGCCCTCTGGAAATACGTCAGCCACAACTTGCCTGTCCCTGACCCCCAAGCCTCCTTGCCCCCTTTACAAACTGGTGACATGGTCTACTGTCTGATAATCCCCAGGGTGACCTAACTCCAAAGTGGCAGGGACCATTCAAAATCATCCTCCTTACCCCAACTGCAGCTAAACTCGAGAAGGTCATCTCCTGGGTACACCTCTCTCGCCTAAAACGGGTCACCTCCAATCCTGTGCTGCCTTCCTTAACTGACCTGTATCAGGTCTCCCTCACAGGGCTCACCTCTTTAAAAATCACCTGGCAACAACCTCTGTCGACCATCCAAGAAGACACTGAATGACCTGGACACTCTTCAACCTACAACTGTTCCTGACCCAACTACTACAAGATCTCTGGACCAGCACCCATTCAGGAACCTTCTTCAAAGAACTGACCACACTGATGTCTCAACTGTGGCTCCAGGGAACCTTCTACAGCTTAAGTCCAGACAAAATTGATTTCTTTACTCTCATTCTCTACATCATTCTACTCCTAATGAACACTGTTCCTCCTCAGATTCAAGCAACCACCAACTTGGGGCCTTCCGCCCCTCGCCCTGACTGGCCTCTCCCTGTCTCTCTAACTATAACTGCACTCTTAATCTTAGTCCTTGCTATAGGCCTAGTAACTGTCTCCCCTCAGGACTGGTCACCTATCCTTTGTCTCTTCGTCGGTATCACCTACATTGTTAGCTGTGTTCTACACCTAGGGTGCTATTTCCTCCACACTGCCTAACTAACAGACCCATGACTCCCCTGTTCCTTATCCTTGCAGCACTCCCCAGCCTTCTGGCCACTCCCTGCCCCTGCTCAGACATTTATTCCTATGTTCATTCCTCATGTTATAATATGGCTCCAAGACCATGCACCATGAACCTTGGTGGGGTGGGAAGTCCAAATCCCTACTCACTGTTAAAGAGAGGGAGTTTCGTGAGCAACTGCCATGAGCCAAATGGAAGAAACATATGTCTCTATCTCATTACCCACTGGGGGTACGCAGACGGGGGCGGGGTACTAGATTAAAATCAGGAAAAGAAACAAGAACAAGTCATAAGGAACATAATTTCGTGGTACAGGCAACCCTTGAGCCTTATAAATGCCTAGACCTCCTTTCTCAATTATGGCTTCTCCTAAAACCTCCCTCCGGCAACCAACACCTAACCCGCCTTCTCAACTCTTCTTTCCAATTCTTCCAGTACACACAACACACACCCCAGGGTTGGATATGCACGTCACTGTCTCCCTCACCACACACAGCAATTCTCTTACCCTCAACCTGACTGTCACAGGGCAACTATACCTCCCCTTCCCAACAAAACACTACACCACTCATTGGGCCAGTCTCTGACAAGGTCCTACTCTCAGCCTCTTCAAACCTAACCTGCATAAACTATTCTAGTCCCAACTACACTGGTTTTACAAACTCTGCTCCCTCCTTCTGTTCCACTTGGGTTCTCTGGAACAGCACAAATAATTGCACCAACCTGGGAATCTTCATTCTCTGTGGGACCTATGCATATTCATGTCTTCCCCTTGAACCTCCCCTCCCCCCCTCCCCGGACCTTGCATCTTGGTCTTCCTGACCCTAGGTCTAACATTCCTCAAAGGAGAGGTAGAACAAATAGTCTACCCCCAAGGGGAACTTTCCCACAGGAAAAACAGAGCTGTCATAACCTCCCTCCTGATTGGGACCGGCAGAGCAGCAGCCCTAGGCACTGGGATTGGAGGCATCTCGACCTCGGCCCATTTCTACTACAAGCTGTCCCAAGAACTTAATGAGGATATGGAGCAGGTATTGGAGTCCTTCGTTTCGGTCTAAAGACAAATTAACTCATTAGCTCGCCCTACAAAATAGGCGAGCCCTGGACCTTCTCACCACAGAAACGGGAGGGATCTGCCTTTTCCTAGGAGAGGACTGCTGCTATCTTGTTAGTGAAACGGGCATAGTCCAGGGCAGAGTCATAGAACTTAGAGACATATATATGTGTTAGTATGCTGTAATGTTCTTTATCTTTCTGGCTTACTTCACTGTGTATAATGGGCTCCAGTTTCATCCATTTTATTAGAACTGATTCAAATGAGTTCTTTTTAATGGCTGAGTAATAGTCCATTGCATATATGTACCATAGCTTAGGAGCAAGCCTGCAGTCACTGTCTGCAGTAATGTTGGAGCTCAAGAAAATAAAGTCTGTCACTGTTTCCATTTTCTCCCCATCTATCTGCCGTGATGTGATGGGACTGATGCCATGATCTTAGTTTTTTGAATGTTGACTTTTAAGCCAGCTTTTTCCATTCTCCTCTTTCACCTTCATCAAGAGGCTCTTTAGTTCCTCTTCACTTTGTGCCATTTGGGTGGTGTCATCTGCATATCTTAGGCTATCGATATTTCTCCTGGAAGTACTTATTCCAGTTTGTGATTCATCCAGCCTGGCATTTCACATGATGTACTTTGCATAGAAGTTAAATAAGCTGGGTGACAATATACAGCCTTGATGTACTACTTTTCTGATTATGAACCAGTCCATTGTCCCATGTCTGGTTCTAACTGTTGCTTCTTGATCTGCATACAGGTTTCTCAGGAGGCAGGTAAGGTGGTCTGGTATTCCCATCTCTTCATGAATTTTCCACAGTTTGTCGTGATCCACACAGTTGAAAGTTTTAGCATAGTCAATGAGGCAGAAGTAGATGTTTTTCTGGAATTCTCTTGCCTTTTCTATGACTCAACAGATGTTAGCAATTTGATCTCTGGTTCCTCTGGCCTTTTCTAAACTGAAATTGTACATCTGGAAGTTCTCAGTTCACGTACTGTTGAAGCCTAGCTTGAAGGTTTTTGAACATTACCTTGCTAGCATGTGAAATGAGCGCAATTGGACAGAAGTTTGAACATTCCTGGAAGCATTGCTCTTCTTTGGGATTGGAGTGAAAACTGACCTTTTCCAGTCCTATAGCCACTGCTGAGCTTTCCAAATTTGCTAGGATGTTGAGTGCAGCACCTAAACAGTATCATCTTTCAGGATTTTAAATAACTCAGCTGGAATTCCATCACTTTCTTAGTAATGCTTCCTAATGCGTGCTTGACCTCACACTCCACGATATCTGGTTCTAGGTAAGTGACCATATCATCATGGTTATCCAGGTCATTAATGTCTTTTCTTGGGTATAGTTCTTCTGTATATTCTTGCCACCTCTTCTTAATCTCTTCTGCTTCTGTTAGGTCCTCACCGTTTCTGTCCTTTATTGTGCCCATCTTTGCATGAAATGTTCCCTTGGTATCTCTAATTTTCTTGTAGAGATCTCTAGTCTTTCACATTCTATTGTTTTTCTCTATTGCTTTGCATTGTTCATTTAAGAAGGCTGTCTTATCTCTTCTTGCTATTCTTTGGAACTCTGCCACTAGTGCCAAAGAAGCTGAACAGTTCTATGAAGACCTGCAAGACCTTCTAGACCTACAAGAACTAGCAAACCAAAAAAGATGTCCTTTTCATCATAGTGGATTGGAATGCAAAACAAGGAAGTCAAGAAACACCTGGAGTAACAGACAAATTTGGCCTTAGAGTAGAAAATGAAGCAGGGCAAAGGCTAAGAGTTTTGCCAAGAGAACGCACTGGTCATAGCAAACAACCCCTTCCAACAACACAAGAGAAGACTCTACACATGGGCATCACCAGATGGTCAATACTGAAATCAGATTGATAATATTGTTTGCAGCTGAAGATGGAGAAGCTCTATACAGTCAGCAAAAACAAGATCCGGAGGTGACTGTGGCTTAGATAATGAGCTCTTTACTGCCAAATTCAGACTTAAACTGAAGAAAGCATTCCAAACAACTAGGCCATTAAGGTATGACCTAAATCGAATCCTTTATGGTTATATAGTGGAGGTGATGACTAGATTCAAAGGATTAGATCCCATAGAAAGAGTGCCTGAACTACTATGGACAGAGGTTCGTAACACTGTACAGGATGTGTGACCAAAACCATCCCCAAGAAAAAGAAATGCAACAAGGGAAAGTGGTTGTCTGAGGAGGCCTTACAAATAGCTGAGAAAAGAAGAGAAACAAAAGGCAAAGGAGAAAGGGAAAGATAAACCTATCTGAATGCAGAGTTCCAAAGAATAGCAAGGAGAGGTAAGAAAGTCTTCTTTATTCATAATCACAAGGAAGATCATGGGTGGGGTTTATTTTCCTTGGAAGAACTCAGAGAATGTGTGACAGTAAATGTTTATGTGAGCCCTGATTCCTTAAGCCTCAGAGCTGGAGGCAAAACCTCCTGCATTGACTCTGCTATGGAGAGCAACCCCAGGATAGGAGAGTGAGGGAGGAGAGGGAAGCCTGGGAGTGAAAGGGAGCAGAAGCCAGGTGGCTGGTGTGACACTGAATCAGACAGACCTTCACAACACATCAGCCTGCTGCTTGGTCACAGGGTTATTGGATGGGGTGGGGGAGCAACTGAGCAATTTAACCGCTGACTCTTTCCCTTATCCCTGGGGTATAAAGATGGCATGGTCAACTGAATTTGGGGAATGTTAAACAAAACCAGATTTTTCCAGCTGTAGGGCTTGTTAGAGCCTTTGGCCACTCAACACCCTAAGCCCCATGTATGTGGGCACCTTGGAAGTCAATATTTTTGGAGTAATATCAACTTGACCAATAATAGCAGTAGTAGCTGACACTTGGATTTTGCGTTACTCCATGCCAAGCACCATTGTAAGTGCACAACTTTCTTGACACTTTCAATTCTCATAATGATTCTCATAGTGTAAATACAATCACCCCGTTTTACAAAAGACACAACTTAGGCAAAGAGAGGGTAAGTAGTTTGACCTAAGGTCACACAGCTACGAAACAGAGAAGTCACGATTTGAATACCAGCAGTTGGGCTCTCCTTGGGGATGGTCTTGATCACGAACCTCCATCCATAGTTCTTCAGGCACTCTATCAGATTGAATCCCTTGAATCTATTTGTCTCTTCCACTATATAACCATAAGGGATTTGATTTAGGTCATACCTGAATGGTCTAGTGGTTTTTCCCTACTTTCTTCAATTTAAGTCTGAATTTGGCAATAAGAAGTTCATGATCTGAGCAATAGTCAGCTTCTGGTCTTGTTTTTGCTGACTGTATAGAGCTTCTCCATCTTCAGCTGCAAAGAATATAATCAATCTGATTTCGGCATTGACCATCTGGTGATGTCCATGTGTAGAGTCTTCTCTTGTGTTGTTGGAAGGGAGTGTTTGCTATGACCAGTGCTTTCTCTTGGCAAAACACTACTAGCCTTTGCCCTGCTTCATTTTCTACTCTAAGGCTAAATTTGTCTGTTACTCCAGGTATTTCTTGACTTCCTACTTTTGCATTCCAGTCCCCTATAATGAAAAGGACATCTTTTTTGGGTGTTAATTCTAGAAGGTCTTGCAGGTCTTCATAGAACCGTTCAACTTCAGCTTCTTCAGCATTACTGGTTGGGGAACAGAGTTGGATTACTGTGATATTGAATGGTTTGCCAACGAACATAGATCATTCTGGCGTTTTTGAAATTGCATCCAAGTACTGCATTTTGGACTCTTTTGTTGACTATGATGGCTATTCCATTTCTTCTAAGGGATTCCTGCCCATAGTAGTAGATAAAATGGTCATCTGAGTTAAATTCACTCATTCCAGTCCTTTTTAGTTCGCTGAAACCATTTTAGTTCGCTGATTCCTAAAATGTCAATGTTCACTCTTGCCATCTCCTGTTTGACCGCTTTCAATTTGCCTTGATTCATGGACCTAATATTCCAGGTCCCTATGCAATACTGCTTTTTATAGCATCGGACTTTACTTCCATCACCAGTCACATCCACAACTGGGTGTTGTTTTTGCTTTGGCTCCATCTCTTCATTTTTTCTGAAGTTATTTCTCCACTGATCTCCAGTAGCATATTGGGCACCTACTGACCTGGGAGTTCATCTTTCAGTGTCCTATCTTTTTGCCTTTTCAAACTGTTCATGGGGTTCTCAAGGCAAGAATACTGAGGTGGTTTGCCATTCTCCAGTGGACCACGTTTTGTCAGACCTCTCCACCATGACCCGTCCATCTTGGGTGGCCCTATATGGCATGGGTCATAGTTTCACTGAGATAGCCAAGGCTGTAGTCCATGTGATCAGTTTGGTTAGTTTTCTGTGATTGTGGTTCTCATTCTGTCTTCCCTCTGATGGAGAAGGATAAGAGGCTTATGGAAGCTTCCTGAGGGGAAAGACTGACAGAGGGGGAAACTGGGTCTTGTTCTAGTGGGTGGGGCGATGCTCAGTAAGCTTAGACAGAATACTAAAAAGCAGAGACATTACTTTTCCAGCAAAGGTCCATCTAGTCAAAGCTTTGGTTTTTCCAGTAGTTATGTATGGGTGTGACAGTTGGACTATAAAGAAAGCTGAGTGCTGAAGAATCGATGCTTTTGAACTGTGGTGTTGAAGACTCTTGAGAGTCCTTTGGACAGCAAGGAGATACAACCAGTCCATCCTAAAGGAAATTAGTCCTGAATATGCATTGGAAGGATGATTCTGAAGCTGAAACTCCAATACTTTGGCCACCTGATGTGAAGAACTGACTCATTGAAAAAGACCCTGATGCTGGGAAAGATTGAAGGCGGGAGGAGAAGGGGACGACAGAGGTTGGATGGCATCACCAACTCAATGGACATGAGTTTGAGCAAGCTCCGGGAGTTGGTGATGGACAGGGAGGCCTAGCTTGCTGCAGTCCATGGGGTGGCAAAGAGTCAGACATGACTGAGTGACTGAACTGAAATGAACAGTGTCGGGCTCTTCAGTTCTTGCTACTGTGTCATTGGAATAATGCATTAAAAGACTATATTTAACATCATTTAGGTATTTTTAGGTGTCTCCTCTCTTGGAAAGACTTAGAAAGGGGCACCCTAATGGAGCCCCACCTACCTATGTATAACACACCCCTGCCTAAACTCCATGGCTGTTCAAGTCAGTCCCAAGCAGGGAGTTAGGCCAATCATTTCTGGTGGCTCAGACAATAAAGAATCTGCCTGCAATGCAGGAGACCTGGGTTCAATCCCTGGGTCAGGAAGATTACCTGGAGAAAGGAATGGCTACCACTCCGGTATTCTTGCCTGGAGAATTCCATGGCTGAATTCCATGGCTCTATCAGGAGCCTGGTGGGCTACAGTCCATAGGGTTGCAAAGAGTCAGACACAACTGAAGTGACCTAGCACACAGGCATGCATATGGGGAATTGTAGGCCACCTGAGTGCGCTAACTGGCTGTCACGATTGGAATTAAGTGCCCGCTAAAGTCAAGTGCTTAACCTCCCACGGAGGGTGAAAACGTCATTTCCTTTGGGGTTTTTATTTTAAAAACATGATTCCCTGGTCCTGAAGAAAGTCTTCCTGGCTTGGATATCTGGGAAGAGGTTAGAGGATACGCATACATTTCAAAGGTGAAGAGTAAGAATTAAAAGTGCATGTTTTCTAAATTAAATGTTCTTTTAAAAAGGGATGTCAGGGGCTTATAATCAAAAAGAAGTTTGTCTAAAGTTCATTAAAATTGAGGGGAACATTAAGGCCATCTTGGGTGCCCTCTAAGACAACCACAAACATACCACAGAATTTATGTCTGCTGCTTCAGAAAGACCCTGAACCCAGAGATAAACTTGGAAATTTCAGATCCCTGTGTGGGTACCTTCTTATGAACAGCCCATTGAAATGAGCTCAGAAATGTTTCCTTTTAATGCCCTTATGCTAGAGTAATTTTATTGATTAATGTTTATTGAGACATTTATGAAGCATCAGTTTGGTGGCAGAGACCATCTCCGGGATGAACAAAGTAGAAACTTCTTCAAGAGACCTCAGAGCACTGAAGGAGACAGACATGTAAGTGAACACTTCAGCTATAAAGTGAAAGTTGCTCAGAAGTTAAACATGGAGTTACTGTATGATCCCCAAAATCTACATCTAGGTATCTACCCAACAGAAATGAAAACAGGCCCACACAAAAACGTGCACAAGAATGTTCATAGCAGTATTATTTATAATAGCAAAAGGTAGAAACTACTCAAATGTCCACCAACCAATGAATGGATAAATAAACGTGGTATATCTGTACAACAGTATTAAGGATTCAGCAATAAGAAGAAATCAAGTACAAGGGGACATATGTGTATCTATGGCTGATTCATGCTGATGTTTAGCAGAAACCAACACCATCCTGAAGAGCATTCATCCTTCAATTAAAAAATAAATAAATTTAAAAACAAGAAAAGAGATCTTCTAGAAAGAATTTCTAGTTTTTACAGCCACTATGGAAAACACTATAAAGCTACCTCAAACAATTAAAAACAGAACTAACATATGATCCAGCAATCCCAGTTCTAGGTATTTATCTAAATGAATTGAAATCAAGATCCTGAAGAAATACCTGCACCTCCATGTTCACTGCAGCATTATGATAATAGCCAAGATGTAGAAATAAACTAAGTTTCCTCTGATGGATACTGGGTAAAGAAGACAGGGTATATACATATTAATACGATGAAATTGCTGTTCAGCTTTAATAAAAAAGAAAATCCTGCCATTTGTGACAATGTGGATATACCCTGAGAGTATTATGCTAAATGAAATAAGCTAATCACAGAAGGATAAATACTACATGATACTCTTTGTATGTGGAATCTAAAAGAGTCAACCTCAAAAAAAAAAAAAAAGTCAACCCCATAGAAGCATAGAGAATGATGGTTACCAGGAGATGGAGAATTGGAGAGGTGGGTTCACTGGTACAAAGTTTCAGTCATGCAAGGTAAACGTGGGATTAACAATAGAACTAACAGTGCTTCATTCTATACTTAACATTTGCTGAGAAGGTAGATATTATGTTGTGTTCTTAACACACCCCCAACACACACACACACAAAATAATGAGATGAAGAACTGTGGAAGGAAACTGTCTTTGACGGTGGTGTTGGTTTCAAGTATACTCATCCCCAGACTCAATGAATTTTTAAAAAAAATTCAAGCTCTTCCCTAAATTTCAAATTAGGGAATTCCAGGGCTGTCCAGTGTTTAGGGCTCCCCTGCGTCCACTGCAGGGGTTCAATTCGTGGTCACCAAACTAAGATCTGGCATGCTGAGTGGCTACTCCCAAAATTAAACTAGAGCATTTCATAGAATCATTTATGTTGTACACCTTTTTTTTTTTTAAATGACCAAACTTTCTAGTAATTCGGACTGAATTTCCAGTAAATTGAACATCTCTTCTGGAAAGCACATGTTACTTTTTAGAATTTTCATTCCTTCAGCAGCTTAGCAGAAGGATTCTCATGAATAAAATAAGTAGAAATATGCAGCTGAGCATGAGTTATGCTCTGGCATGCTTTCTTCCTGGGGGATCTTAACCCAGTGACTGAGCCCCCGGGGACTAGTTTCCTGCTCTGTGTGACAGATATGGTCTTCAGGATCTTCTAGAACAAACTGACGTGCCCTTGGCTGACGTGTGAGGTGGCAGCTTCTTTAGCCCCAAGGCCTTGGCTGAGCAGGAGCCACGTGGAGGCGGGGCCGGTAGCAGAGTTAAAAACAACCTACCTCCGAGGGCCAAGTGTTCCCCCAGAGGCCATGGACCAGAACCGTACCTCCTCCCGCCTGCGCATCCTACTGCGCCACCTCGATGGCTGCTTGGCCAGGGCCATTGTATCCTTTGGGAGCATGGCGTTCGAGCTGGGAAAGTGGTGGGTTTCAGGATGCATCATACAACCTCCTGGCTGACTCTTCCTGGCTCCTGGCTCCTACCACCTGTCCTTGTGATGGTCACATCTCTTCCAGGCGCTGAGGGGCGAGGACAGGTGCATCCCCCAAGGCCCAAGAGGGGACTTGTCTGCCCGGTGGGTCTGGGACTGCTGGCTCCAGTGACTTGGTGTCGGAGTTGGCGTCGCTGCAGCCTTCCGGACCCTCTCAGGGCCTTTGTTCCCTGGCTTTGGGAGGGGACGGTGGGAAGTCCAAGCAGGCCGACTCTCTGCTGCCCTGTCACTTTCTCTACTTGACCATGCCTGATCGTGGGGCTGCCTAGAGACAGAGACCACAGCCAGGGGCGCAGAGCCACCTGGAGGAGCAGAGGGGTCCTCTTGGGCTGGAGCTGCCCCCCAGCTCTTCCTTCTCCAGGCGAGCCCGGTGAAGCTTACACTGTTTCCTGGAGAAGGGCTGGGCGTCCTGTGTCCACTCCTAGTCAGGCCTTCTGAAATTAATCCCAAGTCAATCTGTGCGCCACCAGTGTTGGATCCAGAGAGAGGTCACTGTGGGACTCAGAAATCAACTTGCTTTACAGAATTGTTTTTGCATGTTCAGTGATCTCATTCAGGGCGCCAACACGGGCTGGGATTTGATTGTTTGCTTTTTCCTTAAGTGACCTGATTAGCCTCTGCTCTGCTGTATTCAGGACCCTGAAATTTTTCTTAAAGTCGATTTTAGTGGCTGTTCCTTTTAATTTCACTGTTGTTCTCCCAGATGAGTTCCAATCAAAACGACTGTAAATTTAAAATCCCATCCACAAACTGATAAAGGGAACCTTGGTGACTCTGTGGCTTCCCTGGTTGGCTCAGAAGGTAAAGAATCCACCTGCAACGCAGGAGAACTGGGTTCGATTCCTGGGTTGGGAAGATCCCCTGGAGGAAGATTGGCAATCCATCCCAGTGTTCTTGCCTGAAGAATCCCCACAGACAGATGAGCCTGGTGAGCAACAGTCCATGGGGTGTCAAAGAGTCAGACACGACTGAGCAACTAGGCACAGCACAGGTGATGCTATCATCTCATTTTACACGTGAGAAAACAATTGAGTTTAGAGGTTAAAACTCCTGACAAAAGTCATTTGAGGCACATAGTGGTTGTCAAAGCGTGGTCCCGAGGCCAGCAGCATCAGCACCACCTGGGTACTTGGTAGAAATGAAGGACCTCAGGCTCTTCTCAGACCTGTGGTTATCAACATACAGGGGCATGGGACCAGCAAACTAGTTTCACTTGGTTCTGATACAAGTTCAGTTGTGAAAACCACAAATATACTGGGACCAGATATAATTGGAACTAGATTAAGGTTTCTGGGTCAGGTTGTTACCACTTTCAAATTTTAATTGTGTGGGTTCTTCTTTTTTTGGGGGGGGGGTGCCTAGCTGCATGACACGTGGGATCTTAGTTCCCCAACCAGTGATTGAACCCATGTTCGCTGCAGTGGAAGCACTACGCCCTAACCACTGGACTGCCAGGGAATACCTTAAATTTAATATTCTGATCATATTGGACTTAGCTTTAATAGTATGGAGGTCAGAGTTGGTTTTTTCCATATCTGTTTCCTAGAACCGCACCAATACAAGCTCCTATGATGGTGGAAATGTTCTGTGCCAGCACTGTCCAATATGGTAGCCACATGTGGCTATGAACACCTGAAATATGACTAGTGCAGTTAAGGCACTGAAGTTTTCATTTGAATACATGTAAATTTGTGGAGCCAGAAGTGATGAGTGTCTCTGAGTACTGGACAGCTCCCCCTGGTGTTTCAGGGAATAAGGATGTGGTTTAGGCTTAAACAAACTACTGGAAATTTTGTGGCAGTTTCTTCCTAACCCTAATTCATTTTAAGAGAGGTGGATTCTGAAATAAGGAATGATTTTTGAAGTATCACAGTCTAGTTTTTATTTTGATAAAGGTTTTTTGGATGTGGACAATTTCTAAAGTCTTTGTTGAATTTGTTACAATACTGCTTCTTTTTGATGTTTTGGATTTTTGGCGGTGAGGCAGGTGGGCTCTTAGCTCTGAGACAAGGGATCCCACCCACACCCCCTGCACTGGAACGCAGTCTTAACCCCTGGACTGCCAGGGAAGTCCTACAGTGTAGTTTTTAAATGCAGATAAACACAAATAAGAAAATCAATATCACCCATAATTGCACTTCTTACAGGTCATTATTTGCAAACAGTTTGGCGTGTTTATTTCCATGTATTTACATAATTGCATAATTACACAGTTAGGACCATGCAGTATGGTACAGATTTTTGCCTCCATTTTTTTCCAGGTTTACTAACATTATATAGGAAACTTGGTAAATAATTATTAGCTTTGTAAACATTTACACGTATTAAAAAAATTCTCCAAGAACAACCACAACAAAAATAAAAACCATAATGCAGGAGTGGGAGAGAGGAGAAAAGGACTGGAAGACTGATGTCTGGACTGTCCTGGCAGCCACAGTTTGCTGAGAGCATCTGACAAAGAGGTTAACTCTCCCCCTCGGGGAAAACAGACCACAGCTAGTAATTCTGACTCCTGGCCTGCCTCCTCCTTGACTTTTTATTTTTCCACACTGTGATTCCTGTGGGATCTTAGTTCCCCAAACAGCTAAGTGAACCAGGGCCCTCCAGAGAGAGAGTGCTGAATCCTAACCACTGGGATGCCAGGGAATTTTCATCTCCTTGATTATTATATTGTCCCCAGTTACATTATATTATATTATATTGTCCCCAGTTACATACAGACAGCATTCAAAAAGCATGTTTATAAGAAGTGACATTCTGAAAATAACTCTTTCAGCAAAAGAAACAATGGAAAAAATGAGAAGAAAAAAACCCCCAATGCTAAGACAATCATCTGTGATAACTATATAGAAAAGAAAACTAGAAGGAACTTTCTAGTTCTTTAAGATATTTAAAATGATACTCTAGTATGCGGATTATATTTTTCTTGGAGTCATTGTTTATTTTATGGAATTTTTTTTTTTTCTTTTGAGAAACCATAGGTAATTCAGAGGCCTGTGAAAGGCTATATCACTGCAGATCTTACATCTAAGGACACTAGTGTTTCTTTACGCCACTAGTTCTCCAAGTATTTTCCAACCTCAATACAACTGAAAGATACAATCCAGTCCTACCACAGTGATTTTTTACTGGGGGAAGAATTTTGGAGCTTGAACTCTAGTAGGGGTTTGAATAAGTTCTCCAGGTGAATCTGACACCCACCATACCCACTTCATCTGAGAATCCAGTGCTTTACAGAGAGGCACTCCACCAAAGCAATATAGCCTTTAGTCTTGAACCAGGGTTGGCAAATATCTTCCATACTTTTTTTTTTTTAAATGACCAGCCAAACTGTTTCTAATATTTTGGACTAGGCTCCCACTAAGCTAAATACCTCTTTCGAGCAGCACATTTCCCTTTATTTCTAGAATAGAGCCTTTGCATTTTTATTCACTCAGTAGTTTGGTGGAAGAAATACCCAGGGGGAATAAAATAGAAGGAAAGTATGAATACAGTGTCGGTCAAGTCTCAGCTCAGTTGTTTTCAGCTGGGTGACCTTGGACCAGTAACTGAACCCTGACCCCAGCCAAGGGTTTCTGCTCTGTGCAGTTGGAATAATACAGCTCTTGGCTTCCAGGCACCTCCTTAGGCTATTGTGAAATGAGACGGTCTAAGCAGCAGTGCATTGAAGTGTATGTGTATAGTCGGTGTGCTTGATGACTGTGTAGGGCTGGTCTTCCCTTGTGAAAATCAATCCAGGGTGGGTTGATTCTAGATAGGTTGATGCCTAGACTTCACTTGATTTGCCTTAAATCACATCCTAGATAGCTCACCCCACTTCAAGGACTGGTTCTCCAGCCAGTTTCCAGCCTCAACAATTCCAGTAAGTAGATATAATTTTAATTCTTAACCATACAATGTATATAAAGGTTCCCCCCGCTCCATGGTAACTAGGATATAAAACACAGCTTGCATGATGAGAATTTATTATACAAGTCCTCCAATCCAGGACTTTTTCTAATTGGAAATTTTTGAAGACAAAGACTTTTCCTATATGTATTTTAAATTTTAGAAAGAAGTAAAAATGTTAGAAAGTGCATAAGCTTATTTTGTAAAATTCAGGCATGGTAAATCTCATTTAAATTATCCTGTTGTTTGGTCACCCTGATGTCTCAGCTAGCATCACTGGTTTATCTTGAAGTCACCTTTGAAGTGGAAGACATTGATCTCCATGGACTATTCTCATAGAGTCGAAATTCCAAACCAGAGGAAGGGACAGGGTGATTTGAGTTTGTGTGTGTTCTATACACTTATTTAGATTTTTGTTACTTTGATTTCTTCTGTGAATGCATGAACCAGACAATTAAAAACACAAAATGTATTAAATTTGTTTCCTGTTTGATAAACCATATGTATTCATTACAGAACAAATTTTAAAATCAGAGAAATAGGAGGAATTAAAAAAAAAATCATCCATAATGCCATTCTATTAAGGAAGTCACTGTTAAATATTTTTCCTGTATTTCTCTATAGTTTTTTTTTGAAACAAATAGTGTCTTGGTTTTACATCACTGTCATCAAATCTCAATTTAATAAGCAATGTCCTTAATTTAATAACTATGTTCTTCATTTTTAACATTGTCATATCACATTGAATGGATATGATACAATCAGTTAATTATTCTATTTCTTAGTGACAGTAATTACTGCTTTAGATTTAAAACTTAAAAAAAATTCAGATTATTTCCTTAAAGTGTTAGAAATGCTTGGTGGAAGAGTACAAACATTTCTCAGGTTCTTGATACATAATGTTAGGTTATGATTTTTAAACTGGATTTATTTGAGATTTTTTTTTTCCTCCTTTAGGTATACTCGGGAGAATAATGTTCTAAGCCTAGAACAGAGAAAATTCTATGAAGAAAATGGATTTCTTGTCATTAAAAATTTGGTGTCTGATGCTGATATTCAACGCTTTAGGTGCTAACCAACACTTTATTATAAAGAGGAATGTGTATTCTGTGTGTGCAGTGGGACTATGGGTAGGATTACCTTGTGAGTGTTCAGATATTTTTCAGGGATCAGGTTTGTTAGGAAGCGGCTTGTTAGAACCTGGGTTTGAGCCAGAGTGGCTTTAATCTCAGCCTCTTCAGTTAATGTTGTAGGTGTAGGGCAATTTCCTTAACTTTTCCATGCCTGTTTCTATATCTGCAGAATGGGGGAAATAACAGTATTTATGTCCTAGAATGGTTTTTAGGACTAAACAGGTAAAGTAGAGACAGAGTTCTTTGAACAGGGCCTGGTGCATGGTGATTCTAGGGAAGTGTTTGCTGTTTTGTTCTGATGAAACCAAATCACAAATATTTCCCACTGGTCCACTAAGCTAAGGAATATTCAAATTCTGGTGGTGAATTTCAACTCCACAGTTAGGAGGCAGGCACTTCTGAGTTGGCCATTTTCTCCTTCCTGTCATCAGAACTATTCGACATAGGATTGAGGACCACTTAGTGCAGAGAAACCACTCCCAAGTCTTGGAGTCTTGCCACAGAACATGGGGAAGGCCAGGCAGGTGCTTAGCGCCTTCGGTACTGACATCATTTACCAATGAATCTTCTAGGAATGAGTTTGAAAGAATCTGCAGAGAGGAGGTGAAACCATTCGGATTGTCGGTGATGAGAGATGTCACCATCCCAAAATCAGAATATGTGCCAAGTGAGAAAGTGGTTTCCAAGGTCCAGGATTTCCAAGAAGATGAGGAACTCTTCAGATACTGCACCCTCCCTGAGGTTCCAGATCTTCCTGTGCTTTCTTTCTCTTTAAGCTAATAGCCCATCTGCATGCCTGCCTCTGAAATCTTCTATTTTTTCTTGTTTTTTTTTATGTTCTCTTTCCCCTTCATACTGGAGACCTAAAGCAGTGATTCCCAATCAGAGGCAGACATTCAGCGCTGTCTGGAGACATCTTTGGTTGGCAGGCAGGAGGGATGATGGCTTCTCATGGGTAGGGGTCTGGATGCTGCTGCTGGTTCCAGGGATGCTATCATGTACAGAATAGCTCCTTCCCCACTCAAAGAATTATGCAGCCAAAAATGCCAGTAGTTCCAAGACTGAGAAATCCTGCTCATAATTTTACTGTTTTTGAAGAAAAGCAGGAATTCTGTGGTAGAGTAGAAAGCCTTTCTCATACTCCATACAGCCATGTCCACAGGGATCAAAGTGTTGAGATTTACTTATTGTACATTGTATATTTTTCAGTTTGTTTTATGAATCTGGTCAGTAGAATTGTCAGTTTGTTTTTAAATTTAAACTAGTTTTTTAAAAAAATTATTCTTTAAGAATAGTTCATATTTGAAAAAATATCCAAATACCATGGAAGGATAGGAAATGAAAAGCAGATTCTCTGACTCCCAGCAGAACTCACTGTTCAGTTTTATGTATTCATCTAGAATTGTTTCACATATAATCAAGCATATTTGAATAACTCCACCTTTTTTTGTAACAGGGAACATCCTGTTTGTCACCTTGTTTTTTCCACTGGTAGTACATACATATGAGATGTCTTTCCCTATTGGTATCTATGGATCTACTTCGTATTTCATAATCTATTGCATAGTATTCCATTGCATATATGTACTACAGTTCATGACTGTAAATAATAAATAACCATTTGTTTATATGGTTTTAAAGGACATTTTGCACAAAGTACTTACTAGAACTTATAACCCCAAGTGCTGTTAGAAAGCCTGATTCATGAAGACAGACTGCACAGCTGAGCCACCTGGGAGGTCTGGCCCCTTGGGTTGGGAATGGAAGGGGAAGGGACCCCTCCAAGCCATACATCTTTCCCAACCTCAAGTCCTGTTACAGAAATGGAGGCTATGTGAGTGATCAGGATAAAAGGCAGGAAATCACAGGCAACGTGTGGTAGATGAAGCTCTGTTGGGATGTTCCTACCTCTGTAACTTGTGAACCATGTGTCTGGTGGTTCATCCAATGATTTTTAGGAGGTAGACATTCTTCTAATAGCTAGGTATTTATTTTAATCTGTACTGGAAAAATGAACCAGCACCAGATTTCAAGAACATTACTAATCAGGATAAGACTCAGATAAGACTTAGGGAGAACAAAGACTTAATGTACTTGGGAAGTTCTGCATAGCAGGACAGAAAAGCTGAGGATGGCTTCTGAATGATGATGGTTTAGCAAATAACAGTCTAGGAAGGGTAGATTAGAAGATTGGGATTGACACATATACAAACTGCTTATAAAAAACACAACTAGTAACAACTATTATATAGTACAGGGAACTCTACTCAATAGTTTGTAATGACTTATATGGGAAAAGAATCTTAAAAAGAGTGGGTATAACAGATTCACTTTTCTGTATGCCTGAAACTAACACATTATAAATCAACTATACCCCAATCAAAATTTTAAAAAAAGAAAATAGCAGCTTTTTGTCACTTTTTAATACGTCCCCAAAATGACAAAACAAATGCCTTATTTAAAAAACAAGCATTTGACCTGACTCCTGGGAATTTTGTAACATTTCAAGTGTCTCATACTCAAATTCCCTATATTCCTTACATACAAGAGATCAAACAATGAGAAAGCTGTAAAATGTGTTTTTTGTTTTTTCCCCCTTTGGAGTCAGGCAGAATTAGAGTTTGAATATCACCTTTTTCATTTAACTGGTTCTGCCAACTTGGGCATGTTATTGGGCATGTTATTCTTGGGGGTTTTCATTTCAAAGGATTTATCAGTGGATAAAGGCATTAATTTTCAGGGATTCTTGTGAGGCTTCACCAAGATAATGTAGACAGAAAGCCCCTAGCAGGTGGAGGCATGCAATGTAGAGTCCTTTCTAGGGGGTCTGATGCTCCCACTGCAGCTTATTCCTCATAGCTGGGCTTCAACCTCAGCGGCCCATGTTATTACATGTTTAACATCTTTCTTCCCACCAGTGTATAAACTCAATGAAGGCAGCAACCTGGTTATTTTGTTCACTGTTGTGTCCCCAGTTGCTGTCACTCTGCCTGGTTCAGAGACTCAGGAGAGTTGCTGAATTAATGACCACGTTGATTGTGAAGCACCCTCTGAGTGCCTGTTCTCCTTCCCTCATGGTGATTCATGACAGCTGCAAACCTGTTGGGACCTTTCCGGGTCCCTCTTACAAGAGTCTCTGTGAAGGAAAAACAAACTGCCTTCTCACCGGGCAATGGCCAACAGTTTAGTGCAAAGAAGGGTATTACTGCCTTTTGCATGTGGTACTTCACAGAAGTGCAAGTCTCTTGTAGAAGAAGCACTTATGTTTCTAGCTAGTTCCAAAAAGCCTGTTTAATTCAGTGTGTAGTAAATTTCCAATGATTTCCAGTTGCTGACCTTTCCATGGTTTATTTGCAAGGTTGTGAAATATTGATTGATTTAAATGACTGCCAAATGGATTCTAGTATAGATAGATGTACTTTGTGCTGCATGCTTGTGCATCTGACTTGCCATGAACTTTTTTCCTCCTTTTCCCTTAGATTCTGAAATATGTGGAGTGCTTCACTGGACCCAATATTATGGCCATGCATACAATGCTGATAAACAAACCTCCAGATTCTGGTAAGAGTTCTTATTTGTAAAAGGAAAGCAAAAACAAAATAATATAAGCAAACAAAAAAAGAAAATGTTTAACTAAAGTATGTAAGGTTATAGTCTAACAAATAGCAAAGGCACAACTGCTAAACTTTGCATAAATGAATGTATGTACTTTAAGTCATAATATAGCTTACATCATAACAACACTGAAGCATAATAGTGATGTCGATGTTAACTGTAGGGTTATTGCTGGAACTATAGACAAGTGGCTTCTAGAAGATGCAGTTTAATAAAACACGACTGTCACTCTATCCCTTAATATTCAACATCACTAAGCTTTGTTACCCACTCTTACCCATGCATGAGAGTGTGGACTTTGCCTTCTTGATCTGAAGAAAGTATTATTACTAACAAATTTAAAACTGAACTTATATATCACATACCATAGCTATTTTTAAAATTCCCTGTGCTTGATAAAATCTAGCTTCTGAGCCCTCCCTCCTAGAGAGACTGATTCAGAAAATAGAACCTAGGAATCTGCATTTTATTAACCATACTCAGAGATGCTAATGCAGATGACTCTTGGGCCACACTGAGAAATTCAGCTGTATCAGTGGTAGGAAATCAGCCATTAGAGATCTTTGATACGGTTCTAATTTGTCTCTGTCCTCTCCAAGAGAGGTTTATGTGCTAGGCCTGTAGCCTAACATCAGCAGGCCTTTCCCTCCCTGGGTGTCTTGTGTGAAGAGATCGTGTGGCCTGGGGGAACCACATTCAGAAGGCAATCCTAGGGGAGACTGTGAATGTGGACATAGTATCTCTGGTTCTCCACAGTGATTGTACAGCAAATGGTTCTAGCTTGCTAGAACCATTCCAATTCCCATTTGGGGGAAACCTCTTGAGAGTCCTTCTATTTATTTATTTAGTTAATTAATGAATCATTTTTTTATATCAGTCACTTAGAAGGCTATCACAGGATCTCAGATTTGAACACTCTCTTTAAGTAGTCAACCTGCTTTGGGTATACTAAGCTCTATGCCCAAACCAGAGTTGGGAAGGTATAAAGCACAACATATGTACAGATTGCTAGAAAACAGTGTAAGTAGTCCTCAGCTACCAGAAATCCAGAAAGAATTAGAGGATCGAGTCATTGTGCTGATTCAGTCTTCTAATTTGGTGCTTATTTTAGAGGCTGGTTTTCTTCAGCATTGTCTCATTTGGTTTTTGCAAGGATAGGTCACTGTTCTGGTTTTTTAGGCAGAGAAGAATTCTGAGACTTTATTTAGCAACAAATTTTGTTTCAGGCAAGAAGACATCCTGTCATCCCTTGCACTAGGCTCTGCACTATTTCCTGTTCAGGCCCAGCAATAGCATCGTTTGTGCCTGGACAGCCATGGAGCACATTGACCGGAACAACGGCTGTCTGGTTGTGCTGCCAGGGACACACAAAGGCCCCTTGAAACCCCATGATTATCCCCAGTGGGAGGTAAGTCTGCTAGATGGCTGAGTTTTGATCAGATTTGATTGTTTTGATTTCATATCAGTACTCATATTCTTGCCTGGAGAATCCCATGGACAGAGAAGCTTAGCAGACTACGATCTATAGGGTTGCAAAGAGTCGGACATGACTGAAGTGACTCAGCACTCACACACACCTAAGGAGCTTTACCAGTAAGATGACATTTCCTTTCTTAGAGAAACATTGTTCTGGGATGTAAAATGAGGATCAGGGAAAATTCCAGGATGTCAGATAAAATGATCACCTCCATTCTTTCAACAAGTGCTTGAAGGCCAACCAAAGTGGTGGACTTTGGTGATGCTATAAAAGATCTGAGATTATAAAGCTTAACAGAAGACATAAGACACAAATACTGTAACATCAGAAGTGTATGCCAAGTGAATCTTACACACTGACTGGTTGCTCTCTCAGTGAAGAAGAGGATCATCTGCTTCCACCTGGAGAGACCAGCAGAGAGAGGCTCTGGGGAGGAGCAGCATTCCATTACCAGGCTGTTCCACGGTTTATCAATTTAGCCAGTCAATGCTTTGGGGCCCATGATTGAGGCGATCAAATCATTTTTTCAAGGACAATAACCTTGTGGTCTGGCACAGTATATGTATTGCAGGTGTAGGAGTCCAGAGGCAGAGAAACAAGAGAGCAGACTCTTAATTAGTGTTTTAGATGTAAGGCAATAAGGTCTCAAAATCCCATAATGATGGTCAGGATGGAAGAGCACCTTTTGTTAAGGCAGACAGAATGCACACGGTTCTGCAGGATATTAAGAATATTGGGACTTCCCTGGTAGTTTAGTGCTTAGGAATCCAAGCTTTCACTGTGAAATGCGTGGGTTCAGTCCCTGGTTAGGGACTAAGTTCGGACAAACCACTCAGCAAACACACACACACACACACACACACACACACACACGTTTCAGGGCTTAGTGCTAAGTGCTGCAATGGGAGATTAGATGGTGTTATCTTGCTCAAATATCCACTCTGGGCATGAGGCAAAGACTCACCACAGTACAGTCAGGAAGTAGTCATTCCCCCAAAGGAATTTGGGTTTGGGATAGTCTTAGGAAAGGAAATAGGAGACTGCCCAAGACCCATAATGGCTTGCAAGCTTCTCATTTTAGGTTTTTTCATAAAAGATATAACCATTAGTTAATGCAATAATTAACTTTGAAAATAGTTTGAAAACAAAAGTTGTGGGTTTTTTTTTGTGTGTGTGCAGTGAAAACAGGGGTTGAAATAATTTTAAAATGTAACATTTTAATTTACTTTCTTTTTTTACTCTGGATGTAACATGAGTGGGTTTTGAGCTCAAAAATACTGAGTACTTTCTCTCTCCTACCTGGGGAGAGGAGCCTCTCTCTGAGTTAGCTTCTCAAGAGATACTTCTGAGCAATAAAGGAATGGCTGATGCAAGTTCCAGGTGAGGAGAAGAGCATTCTGGGAAAGAATGAACATGGGCTTACCAGGGGAAGGTGATCTCCTGCATTTCCACAAAATGCAAAGCTGATCTGGGTCTTCAGTTATCATTCAGCAATGAACAGTAGGTAGAAATTCCAAATTTTTCATCCAGTCTAAAATACCTCTGATTTTAACAACTCATGGCTTTCTAAAACCAGTCAACTGAGAAACTTTGGTATAAATAATTTTTTAAAAATCTAATTTGTCTCTTTCTCTTGTAAGAACTTAGAGAAGCTTTGTTTTCCCTGATGAATCATTGATAAGAGTTTTAATTCCTGGCTTCATCACTTTTGGACTTGCCTTCTCTCGTGTTTTTAGAGAGGAGTCAACATCATGTTCTACGGGATCCAGGACTATGACAAAAACAACGCCCGGGTGCACTTGGTGATGGAGAAGGGAGACACCATTTTCTTTCACCCTTTGCTCATCCATGGATCTGGTCGGAACAAAAGTCAAGGATTCTGGAAGGTACACGTTCACATCATAGCACTGTTTGAAGATGAATGCATGAGGAAGAAAAGTATCCCAATACATGAAAAGTTAAAGGATTTGTAACTTTTAACCAGCTGCCCTTTAGTCTGGTGCATTTAGCAGGAAACATTTTTGTCTCCCTTGTCCTTTTTTGCTTACAGCAGTAAGAAGCCAGATGACCTTAGGATGCCATCACTAGTGAACATTCATGGAACTGCTCCAGACAGAGAGCTTAGTAACTTGGCAACTGACAGCATGTTTTCAGAGGAAAAGACAAAGGCAGACATACATACCAAATAATAACATTTGGAAAATATACAGCTCATAGAAGGGGAATGTCTGTAATATTATTGCTATTGGTTAAAATATTATTGATTGTAAAGGAAGGTGTGAATTGGCCACCCGGAAATCAGATATGGCCATATTTTTCAGTCTTTAGCCTCAGAATGTATTCAGCTTTATGAGATCAGTGCTTACATTAAAAACTGACAGAATTTCTCATAAATTCCCAGATTTCTTGCTTCTCTAAAATTCAGCAGATCTGATGATATGCTGGGCTCACATTTCCCTGTATCACATGGCTGTTGATACTAAACATTAGTGTCTTCTTTGGGGCTGAGTGAAGCTTTCCAGTTAATCCCAACAGCCCTCTTTTCTCCCTGTGGCTGAGGGTTAGTTGTCAGATTTCATCCTCCATTCACTCAGATATCCACCAGGCTCAACAGGACTGACATGAGCGTGAGGCAAGAAGGCAGTTCTCTGGGCTAACAGAAACTCAGAGATCCAATTAAATAATATCTTAATGTCTTATTTAAAATAAAGCAACATTAATGCCAAAAAGTCCATGGTGAGGCACTTACCTGGTGATCCAGTGGTTACAAATTCACCTTGCAATTTGGGAGAAGTTGGTTCAGTCCCTAGTTGGGGACGTAAGATCTGACATGCCTAAGAACAACTAACCTCTTGTGGTACAACTAGAGAGGCTGGGCACTGTGATGAAGATCCCACGTGCTGCAACTGAGACTCAATGCAGAAAACAAAAAATTTCACAATGAGCATGATCTCAAAATAAACAAGATTAGAACTTCCACTACCATGACACTCGGAACAGTGCAAATGGGGAGGTACAGGCACTATGCTGGAAATAGTGTGTTTTAATATATTAACTTTGTAATTTTTCAATATTTTTAACTGCTTTAATGTTTGGGAAAATGCTAAGCATTAAAAAATATATAAAAGCCTACAGGTAGGAGTGTATATTTCTTCCCTTTTGCCTCAGGCTACAAAATGGCTTAGCATAGCCCTAGGGTTTCCATAGGAAATAAAGTTCATGACTCAACTGTCTAGAAATCTGTAGGAAGTAGGAAGATCTTCTGATGGGTGCAGTCACCCTAACATAACTAACTTGTGACAAGGAAGGTGAATTTTAACTATCACCTTGCAAGTTAGATCTGTTTATAAGTCCTTTGAGACTGGGGAGAACCAAATAACTTCCATCTTACCTTCAAAAGGAAACGAGATGAGTATTTTATGTGAATGCTATCAGACTGGAACTGTGCTTTGGACTGGAGAGGGGTGTCTACGTGTTATTTTCCCTTGCAGGGTCTTTTCAGTTTTTCTTGCTCCATTATCTGTGGCCATGGAAACACCTCATTACAAACTTCACTAACTTCTGTAACTGAGATGATGAGAAATCCTGCAATACACTCCTTAGTAGCATGTGGCAATATTCACTCATTACAAAAATCAAATGCTAAAAAGTTAGACTTCTTCCTTACATAATTCTGTTCCCTGCCCTGTACCTTTGGATAATAAATTACACAGTTAAAAATGTCTTATAATTTCTCAGTTAGCCTTTAGCTGGAAGAAAAAAAGCAGCTGAGTTATCGAGAGACTGATTTAAGACACAAGGGAACAGCATTCAATCTAGAAATCAAATGCTCAGTGACAGAACTTTCTGAAAGATGCCTCATTGCTTGACTGATGGTGTTAACGAGGTGTTTTTTTTTTTTTCCCTAACATGAGTCATTCACTTTCCACAGACAATTTCATGCCATTTTGCTGATGCCAACTGTCACTACATTGATCTGAAAGGCACCAATCAGGAAAATGTTGGAAAGGAAATGGAAGAGGTATTCTGTAAAATCTATGGACAGAAAACCACCAGCCTGAAGGTATGTCTGTATGAAACGACAAGGTAAAGATCTCGTTTTTTTCTTTTCTTCAGATGTTTAATACTTCTCCTACCTGATTCAGTTTGAAAATATAAAGTGCTTGGGTTTACAGCTTGTTTCAGAAACATCGCTGAGACGTCCTGGAACGACAGTGGGGCTTGTTTGTACTACTTGTTTCCTTAGTGTGGGGGACCTGGATTCTGTAAGTCTAAGGGCTGTCCTGTTGTACGCAGGCCATCATATTCCAAAACAGACAGGTATGAGATGAAATAGCACAATCACAGGTGAGGAAACGGAGGACAAAGTGACCTTCTGAATGCACAGATGTTAAAGGTTTGGGCTGCAAATCATTCAGTTCAATTCAGTTCAGTCGCTCAGTCACGTCTGACTCTTTGCAACCCCATGAATCACAGCAGGCCAGGCCTCCCTGTCCATCACAAACTCCCGGAGTTTACTCAAACTCATGCCCATCGAGTCAGTGATGCCATCCAGCCATCTCATCCTCTGTCATCCCCTTCTCCTCCTGCCCCCAATCCCTCCCAGCATCAGGGTCTTTTCCAATGAGTCAACTCTTCAGATGAGGTGGCCAAAGTACTGGAGTTTCAGCTTCAGCATCAGTCCTTCCAATGAACACCCAGGACTGATCTCCTTTAGGATGGACTGGTTGGATCTCCTTGCAGTCCAAGGGACTCTCAAGAGTCTTCTCCAACACCACAGTTCAAAAGCATCAATTTTTCAGTGCTCAGCTTTCTTCACAGTCCAACTCTCACATCCATACATGACCACTGGAAAAACCATAGCCTTGACCAGACGGACCTTTGTTGGCAAAGTAATGTCTCTGCTTTTTAATATTTTTTTGTGAAGAAGAGAGTATGTATGTATGTGGAATTCCAGTAAGACTCAAAGAAAGCAATTCTCAAGCAAGTGTTTGTTTGGGTCAGTTTGCATTGGGAGTTGAAGGAAAGCCTGCATGTAGCAGAGATGGGAGATCACTGATGGTTCTCATAGTGGTGTAAGAGAGCATTTCATATGCCTGCCTAATTAATACACCTCACTGTAGATTATTTGTTTTTAACTAGTGAACATTCCATGCTGTTGCTGATCAATAACAAGTTAGCAGTCAAGGCAAATAAACAAACTTATTTGCATTGTAGATGATTATATTTTAGGCCCTGAAGCAAGAAGCTGACCCTATTCGATAAATGTGCCTTAGATAATCATAAATGCATCATCTATTTTGGGGGTGACATGACGCCCAAGTAGACTGAGTGTAATAATAACTCAGGGCCTCTCAGTACTTTGAAGAGACTCGCACACCAGTGGCAAGGTGTTATCTTCTGAAACAACTTTCCAGCTCAAGAGTCTCCATCTTAACCCCTTTACTTTCTAGAATCTCTGAATGTATCCCTGTATCTGAAGATGCTCTGGCCTGACATTTGCACCTTCTGGAAGGTCTTGCCTTTTTCCATTGTCCAGCACTTAAATATCCTACAAAGGCAAGGTATTATGCCAGTTGGGGCTTCCATCCAGCACATAGAATTTTAAGGCAGGAAAAAAAATGTATAGATTCTGTTTGAGGTCTGTCAGAGTTGTACTAAATCAGTAAGTTCATGACTCTCTCAGCTATGGTTTATGGAGTTTGCTTAGAAGAACAACACTAACTTCTACTACAGAGTTCTTTGCAGGCACAAAGCGCATTCCTACCCCTTTTCTTCCCGAGACTCAATGGAGCAGTCGAGACGGCACCACGCTCTTAATGAGAAAAGGGAAAGTTTAAGAGATAGGCTTCAGTTATGTATGTGACAGGGATTTCCGAGGTCCAATTCTGAAACTGTTCTTCCCATCATACCTTGCCGTTTGCTAAAAAATAAGCAAAAACGTCTGAATTGTCTTATTAGGAACAAAGAAGAAAAAACCAATTCAATAGCCTAGGACATCATTTTCAGGAGCAGATCAGCCAGAATGGGGCAGGCAAACATCACCAACGACAGCAGGAGCTTGCGTACTAAACTGTATTGTGACCAAACATAACAGCCATTTCCAACACCTGTAACCAACACAAACACCAAGAAAAGAAAAACTGACAGAGTGGGCACTCACTGTCCCACTGTCCTGGCTTATGAAACATAATTTTAGATGCTGGCAAGTAAATTAATTGGAGTCTCAGAATGTGGTTTTTATTTACTACCTTATGACTATTGTGGAGGGCTCTTTTTTCCCCCCTATTTAACCATTTGTAGATGCCAGAAATCTTTGTCTTACGGTGAATAGGTAAATCCAAGTTCCCAGAAACTCATTGTGTTTGGTATTATTTGCAGGATATATGGACATTTCGAGGTCGCGTTGTGAAAGGAAAAAGAATCAACCTTTGAAATAGCCCTTCGCTCAAACTCTTGTCAAGAAAACCAAGGTGCAACAAGATGTCAGAGGAAAATCTTTTCTCAATAAGATGATCTAATAGTTTCTATCCATGTTAACAAAATCCAAGTGTACGGATGCAGTACTTAATTGCATATGGGTAATAATGCAGTATGGTGGGATGTCTTCGATGGATATAAAGTAGAAAAAGTGAAATATTACTGTTTTAAGGAAAACTTGAGGTTGCAACTAATAAAGGTGATGCATAAAGAAGTGAGTTAGTTCAGTTTCTTTAAATCAGTTAGCTTTTTACCCAAGCAGGGATTAATGCTCTCAAACACAAAACCCATCACCTCCCAATTTTGTGTTGTGTGAGATTTCTTTTCAAATCTGGAACAATGAATATTAGAGGTGCAGTTAGTGAAGGGCCTGAGAATGGCATCAGGGTGTAAAATAAGGGTGGAAACTCACATTCTGACAGGATTCCTTCCATGGCCTCTCTAGACCAACCACCCTCCTTAAAAAAACAGACTGGATCTTTCCAAGTCTTTTTCTCTAAAGAAAGAGACCAGGGTAACTTTCTCTGCCAATTCATATTTGGCACAGCAGCTGAAAAAATTCAGCATTTATGAATGAAACCTAACCTCTTTCAAGGTCCAGGAAAATTTTTAGATAACTTTTGATTTGGATTTCAAGTGGTGTAGACAGGAAATTTAATTAGGACTATTTCTCCACCAGCGGAGAGCAGCAAGGAGACACAGTTATTATTTTTTGAAAATTCTAGTTGAGGGATTTCCTTGGTGGTTCAGTGGTTAAGACTCTGAGCTCCTAATGCAGGGGGCCCAGGTTCAATCCCTGGTCAAGGAACTAGACCCCATATGCAGCAACTAAGACACAGTGCAGCCAAATAAATAAAAAATAAATTAAAAAAAAATTCTAGTTGAAGCTTTAATAAGAAAAAAAACAGTAAGCAAAGAAAAGTGTTTTTTTTTTTTTTTTTTTGTCATTCTGCTAAGCATATGTTTATCTAAATCTAGTGTCACTGTTTTTGTCTGTTTCTCTTTAAGGACACCCAATTTAAGTTCAGGTCTACCTTGAAACTGGGGACTTCAACACAGGAAAACCATACAGCAGAATTTTTCATTTCTCTGGTGTATTTTTGAGTGAAGTGCAATTAGTCAAATGTTTCCCACCTTATCTCTGTTCCTTTTGTGTACTAGTTCATCTAACAAATATCCAAGCATCTGTTACTGAACCAGGTTCGTTCCTGCACACAGCTCAGCACTGATTCCAGGGATTTTGTGACTAGGCCCTGTGGTCTGGCCACTGGCTCACCTCTGAGGAAACACAGCTTTCTCCTCCAGGTACCTTGGAGCATCTCCTCCTGGTCTCAAACCTACATTTCCTGGTCTGCGGGCATTTCCCGGACTAACATGAGAGCTGAAGAAACAAAACTAAAAGCAAAATGGTCCCCAGCTCTCCTCAGAGACTCCCCTTGTGGCCCTCCCTCTGACAGGCTGGAGGTGAAATCCCAGCTCTGTTATTCCCCACCGTGACAGTCACTTAACATCTCTAGACCCCAGTTTCTTTATTTGTAAGATGGGACTTCATGGGGTGGTCTTGAAGAATAAAGAGGAGTGCTGGGTTTGCTTCTTTTCTGCTCTTATTCAGACTTCACTTGGTAAATAAGTTCTGAAAAATGAGGTCCATGTTACCCATAAAAACAAAGAAAACTACCCCCAGAACGGAAGAGGGGTTCCCCAGACCAGCTTCAGTGAGGGTGATCCCTTGGGTCCCTAATCTGTGTTGGTCCCTTGTTGTTCTGATGGGACCAAGCATCTTCCTCCAAGATAAAACCAACAAAAGCAAAAGCACCCACAATTTTAAATCATCATCTTAAATCACCTGATCTTAAATCATCCAGTGGTTGGAGGTCCTCAAGATGGGTCCCATTCACTCCTCATACATGTTTTTAAGCACTGGGGTTATACCTATAATAAGTGATAATCTGCTTGCTATTGAGAATATTTTTCCCCATTAAATTCAGGTTCCTTGAAAAGGATGTGGAAAACTTGGTCAGGGTGAGTGGAAATGAAAAAATTAGAGGGCTGGAAACTAGAACTTAACAGATGGCAAAGACAGCTGGGGAAAAGATCTGAGCCTGACCAAAATTTTGAGTGATCTGAAAAATTTACATATGTTCCTTCCATACTTCTGATTCAGCTCTCAGAATTCCACTCCAAAGAGTCTCACAGACTGCTCAGTCACACAGACAAACTCCCTTTCATAGCCCCTTACACAGAAAACTTCACTCACACAAGCCCACCTGTTAACACTTGTACCTTCACACAGACACCTTTTCATGGGTTCCCTCAACAAAGAAACCCAGACTGCAGCCAGTATGTGTGCATGCACACACACTCACACTGCACACCACCATTCCAGTCTCTAGCCTCTCAGATTTGCCTGGACATCATTCCTGCTTCTCTCAGCTTTCATCCAAGTTACCTCACATAAATCACTTTCAACGGGTATTTATTAAGTGACTATGACATGCCAGGCACTGTCATGAACTCCTGTGAGCAAGAGAACTGAATAAGATGTGGTCTTTGCTCTCAAGGAGCTCATAGCTAACTAGAGAAGGCAGCTGAGGAGGGAGGGAAACCATGTAAAAATCTCAATGCATGGGGTGAGACTGTTCCTGAAACTGAGGTGAGGCATAAGGAAAAGCAGGCAAAGGGGAGAGAAAGAGAGGAGGGGCCAGGAGGAAGAGAAGGTCTGGCCTACCTGGAGAGGGAGGCATGGAAAAGAAGGGGAGCTTGAGAATCATCTTGAAGAATTAGAAAGACTTTGCCAGGTGGACAAGGAGACGCTTGTCCACCAGAGAGAATGTGAAGAAATGGAGAATCTGAGCAGCATGGCACGGGTGTGACATGCCAGACAAAGGGAGAGGGGGTTGGACAGGTAAACAGGGACAGATGAAGAAAATCCTCTTATGCTATGCAAAGTAATTTGAAATTTATTCACTATTCAGTGTGAGTCACTCAAGATGCTTTTGGTGGCAAGTGACAGAAAAAGTCACCTCTGGAGGTTTAACCACTAAACAAAATGCATTAACTCATACAACTGGAAGCCCAGAGAAAGGGCACAACATAGTGTCATCAAAGGCTCAGTTATTTTCCCCTGTTTCCTGTTCTATCCTCATCACATTGCTCACTCTTCTCCTGATTAAAACACGGCTGCAGTGGCCTCGGGCACTGCATCCTCACTGGGCAACATCCAGAGGCAGAAAGGAACTGTATCTCTTTTATGTGTCTCCTTTTCAGGATCCCTTCTTTGTGCTTCTTTTTAAAAATGAAGAATCCTTTCCTAAAATCTCCCCCATTCCAATAGGCTTGCTCTCATCCCTCAAGTACTTATGCCCTTTCGTAAGTCAAGGATTAGCAAGATGATTACTTGATTGGCTTGACTGGTTCTGGAGCTGGAGTCCAGGGATTCTGGAAGCCAATGGCTGATGAAGAACTGGACAAAAACCTTGACTCTTGACAAAGAAGTGGGTGGCAGTCATCAACACAGTGCTGCGCATCCCTGGAGGGTTCTGGGTAGTGGTGCAATATGATCAGATTTGCATTGTGAAAAGATGAAACTGACAACAGTTTGCAGGATAGATAAGAGAGAGAAGAATGAGACGAGAGGCAGGAAAACCAGTGTTAGAGGGTTTGAAATGACAGCCTCTATCAGAGCATATTCATTCAGAGAAAAATGGACAAAAGCAGATGGTAAAAAGCAGACATGGAAGTGATGGATGAGGAAGGAGGAGCCCAGGTGATCCTTGGTCCCTTAGGGGACTTCCACTGCCCTCCGCCAAATTTACCTGAGAGGTTTCAGCAAAGTAGGCTGGAACTCTCCAAAGGAAGGGCTTTCCAAACTTTTATAGATTCTGCTGAGAGCCAGATGTACATGGTTCCTTCTGCCAGATGTATGTGGTTGACCAAAAGTATGTAGTTCCTTCTACCATCAACCCATCTTCCTCTTTCAAATCTTTTAACTGATCAGCGACTCCTTACCAATCTCTTTTGCTGGTTTCTCTTTACATCCCTGACTTCTATATCTGTGCCTGTCTGAGGTGCTCAGACTCTCTTCTCTTCTCTCTCTCTCCCCTCACTCCTGAGCCAGGAGAACTTCCGATGGAGGTTCCTGAGGTCACCGAGGTGTATGGGCCACAGGGAGTTTTAAAGGGTCAAGATCCAGCTCCTCTGTTCGCACATGTCTTCTTTCCTAAAACCGCTTGGCCTAAGAACATTGCCAGATGGAGATGTGGGTTTCTTTTTCCCCTGCTCACTTTTTCACAAGAGATCAGCACCTGTTCCTACAACCTTTCTGAATCTTATTGAGGTTCATTGTTCCAGGGGGTAAAAAAAATTCCCAGGATATCTGCTCCTGAGTAAAGTCTGGTGAGAATAAGGCAAACAGACTGTCAAAGAGAAAAGGTGTAGGAACAGGTATGATTTCCTTGCAGAGACAAACTCATGGCGAGTCTCTGTGTCTCACCTAGAAGCAGAACTCTGAAGGAAGATGTTTGTTCTAGAAAGGAAGTGTATTAGCAGACTTATTTAATCTGGAAAATAAAGTCATACTTTTGATGTCAGAAAGTCTGTGTGGGCTGGTCTGACTTTCTGATGAGGGAATACAATGTACTTTGCAATTTAGTGAGGTGTCAGGCTTTCCCCTAAAGTAATGAGCAGAATATGCAGTGCCAGTATTTGATAAAAACACGTATGTAAGGCAAAAATTATTATATATGTGATATACATATGCAGAAGGAGAAGGGGACGACAGAGGATGAGATGACTGGATGGCATCACTGACTCGATGGACCTGAGTGTGAGCAGGCTCTGGGAGCTGGTGATGGACAGGGAGGCCTGGCCTGCTGCAGTCCAGGGGGTTGCAAAGAGTCAGACACATCTGAGCAACTGAACTGACTGAACACGTGCATATTTATATATGCACACACATGTCATGTAAAGCATGCTTGTGATGAAAGTTTTGTTAAAATATTCTACCAGCAAATGCTTAGTAATAAATAATTTTAGCAGTTTTGATAAAATCCTTATTCTATTTTCCAGAAGCTAGGGAAGCAAAAGACTTTAATGATATAACAAATCCTTTTCTGATTCTGGTGGTTTCCAATTTTTTGGTTTCATGAAAATTGAAAGAAGATGTAATAGATCTGTTACCTGATAGGTCCTTACCAATAATATTCAGTGATAGATACCTATGTGATTTTTGGCATATAACTCAGAAAACATTCGAAGAATTTCAAAGAGTGACATTATTTAAATAAAAAAACTCTTTGCCTCATCTATTTACTAATGGGGAAAAGCTTCATTGGCTTTTCTGTCCATAAAAATGAAAAAGTAAGACGAATATTGCTGAATCCTGTCTCAATCTAGCAAAAAGAATCTCTCTCTCACACACACATATATAATCTGCAAAGAACTATGCTGAACTCATGAGGAAATACTTAATGATTAACATCAATAAATGACCATTTGTTTACCATGTAAGAGATAACAATTATGTTATTTGATCGGTTAAGCACTAATATTAACTGTAATAACAAATCAATCCAGAAAAAGAAATTAACACTACGGACTATGGTTTCAGAAAAAAATATTCCAGAAGAAAGGTATGAGAGAGTGACAAATGACAGACTAACAAGTTTAAAGATATACTTAACACATTAGCAAAATATTTTGTGAGGAAGCAAATGAAAAGGCCCTAGGGCCTTAGCACGTGCTATTTCATCCCAGTGGACTGGAAATAAGAATTCAAAAGGCAAAAGGAAACTGTCAAATTTCTAGTTGTTATAGAAGAATATACAACCCTGAATATTCATTGGAAATAAACCCTGAATATTCATTGGAAGGACTGATGCTAAAGCTGAAGCTCCAATACTTTGGCCACCTGATGCGAAGAACTGACTCACTGGAAAAGACCCTGATGCTGGGAAAGACTGAAGGCAGGAGAATGGGAAGATGGAGGAGGAGATGGCTGGATGGCATCATCAACTCAATGGATATGAGTTTGACCGAACTCCAGGAGATGGTGAAGGACAGAGAAGCTTGGTGTGCTGCAGTCCACAGGGTCACAAACAGTTGGACACAACTGAGTGATTGAACAAGAAGAAGAGAAGAGTATTCGTGTATTTTTTTAAATGAATGACAGTGGCTATAAAATCACTATTGTATTTAGAATCTCTTGAATATGTTTAAAAGAGAGCAATGTAGCAACTTTACTTAAAAATGTTAACACCTAAAATACGTTTATAACTATACATCTTTAAAATGATTTGTAATTATTTAAATTTATAACAAAACTGTAGAAAACTTCTTAAAATGTGTGAGGAGAATCACAGTGTTTTCAAGTTCTTTCAGAGGCTGACATTTATAGAACATTACACTCAACAACTGCCGAAATCACTTTTTCTTTGCGTGTGAACCCAAACTTTTATCAAGATACACCATATGCTGGTCATAAAACAAGTGTCAATCAATTTCCAAGGAGTGAAATCATGTGAGGTATATTCTCTGACCATAAAATGTTTCAGGAGATAACGTGGAAAATCCCCAATGACTTGGAAGTTAAATAACACACTATTAAGCAATGCATAGGTTAAAGAAATCACAGGGGAAATTAGAAAACATTTAGAAATGAATGACTAAAAACACAACATATCAAAATCTGCAGTATGCAATTAAAGCAGTGCTGAGAGGGAAATCTATGATTTTAAGTGCTTATATTAGAAAATAAGAGAGAAGAAAAAAAATAAGAAGCTTAGATCAGTGATTTAAGCTTCCTTCTTAAAAGAAGCTAGGAAAGAGAAGAAAAATTAAACAAAAACATTAAAAAAAAAAGAAATAGTAATGGAAGTCAGTTAAATACAAAACGGGCAAACTATTGAGGAAAAATCAATGAAAACAAAAGTTGGTCCTTTTAAAGAATTACCAAAGTCAAGAAACACTTAGCAAGACCGATAAAGATAAAAGAAAATTCAAATTTCCAATATTAGGAATGAAAGAAGAGACATCAAAACTTGTCACAGAAACACAGAAAAGTTAATAATAAGAAATTATGTACAGTGTTTTGTCAATAAATTTGACAGCTTAGATGAAATGGAAAAATTCTTTGAAAGATACAAGTTTCCAAAGCTGACATAAGCATAAATAGGAAATCTGAATAGTCCTATATCTGTTAACAACATGGAAACTGTCATTTTAATCTTCCCACAAAACTACAGGCTCAGAGAAAATACCAAGCTCAAATGATTCCACTGGTGAATTTATCATCCATTTAAAGAGGAAACAATATGAATCTTATGAACACTCTTTGAGAAAATAGAGGAGCAGGGAGAATATTTCCTAACTCATTTTAGGAGACCAGCATTACCTTGATACTAAAACCAGTAAAAGATATTACAAGCAAAGTACAGACAAATACCTTGAACATAGATGCAAAAATCCTAAACAAAATATGATTTTGTATTTTGTATCCAGCAATAAATAATAAGGATAATTCAGTATAACTAACTAGGATTTACCCCCAGGAATACAAGATTGGTTTAACATTTGAAAGTCAATATAATTCATCACAATAACAGAGTAAAAGAAAAATCATATGATTATCTCAATAGATGTAGTAAAAGCACTTCACAAAATTTAACACGCTTCTTTCACAAAAGAAAACAAGCTTCTTAACAAGCTTCAAACAAGCTTCTCAAAAGAGAAGCCCATGCACTGCAATGAGAGAAAGTCCACATGCAGTAACAAAGACCCAATGGGGCAAACATAATTTTTTTAAAAAGTTAAAAAAGACATAAAATATTTGGGGATAAATCTACAACAGATGTGTATGGCCTCTACACTGAAAACGTAAAAAACATTGCTGAGACAAATTGAGGAAGATCAAAATAAATGGAGAGAGCGGTCATGCCCAAAGACCTAATGTTGTTAAAATTGCAGTTCTCCCTAAATTAATCTCCTTCAAGTGTTTCTATAATGTATACTGAAATTCAGAAGAACCAAGAACAGCAGATGGAAGACCAAAGTTGGAGAACTTACACTATGTAAATTTAAGACACTGTAAAAGCTACAGAAATCAAGGCACTGTGGTGCCATAACTGACATAAGGGGAAACAAACAGATCAATGGAACAGAATAATCCCACAGGCATATGTTAACTGAGTTTTGACAAAAGCATCAAAGCAATCCTATGGGGAAAGAAAATATTTTCATCAAATGGTGATGGAACATTTGGGGGTTTGTAAGGAAAAGAAATGAATGTTGACTTCTATCTCATACTACACACTAAAATAAGTCAGACGAATATAAATATCATGTGATATCCCTTGCACGTGAAATTTTAAAAAATTACACAAATAAACTTATTTACAAAACAGAAATAGACTCACAAACTTCAAAAACAAACTTATGGTTACCAGAGAAGAAAGGCTGTTGTTGTTTAGTCACTCCGTGGCATCTGACTCTTTTGCAACCCTATGGACTGTAGCCCGCCAGAAAGGAGGAGGGGATAAATTGGGAATTTGGGGTTATCAGATACACACTACTATATATAAAATAGATAAACAACAAGGACCTACTGTATAGCACAGGCAACTATTTCAATATCTTGTAATATCTTATAATGGAAAAGAATCTGAAAAAAATATATATACATATAACTGAATCGCTATGTTATACATCTGAAACACTATGTTATGAATCTGAAAAAAAAAACATATATACATAGAACTGAATCACTATGTTATACATCTGAAACACTGTAAATCAACTATACTTCAATAAAATAAATAAAAATAAAGCAACTAAAATTTAAAAATTCAAGATGGATCATAGATATAAACATAAACCTTGTATAAGAAAATTGAGAAGACCTTTGAAACCCTGAAGTAGGTAAAGAGCTTTTGGAACACAGAAAGCAGAAACAATGGAAAAAACCACTAGTCATACTTTATTAAAATTAAAAACTACTGCTCATTGAAACACACAATTAGGAAAACGAGCAGGGAAGCCACAGATCTGGAGAAAATATTTAATGACAAAGTATCTTTAAAATTTAATTAAAATTTATATCTGACATAATAGTATGTTGAGAATATAGAAAATCTGTAATAAGAAGAGAAACCAATAAAAAATGGGCAAAAGACTTAAACAAAAACTTTACAAAGGATAGCCATTAAGAACATGAAAAAGTGCTCAATATCATTAGTTATCAGGGAAATGCAAACTAAAACTACAATGTAGTAGGATTTCATTAAAGCCCATTTGACTGGCTAAATTAAAAACACTACCACCATCAGACATTGAGAAGGTATAGAACAACTGGAACTCTATACACTGCTGGTTCCTCACACTCTAGGTTTTGAGTCATAAAGGTGACATTTAAATTTCACCTCCCACTCTGTTCTATTCTTTAACTTGTCCAGGACCCCAGTAAGAAGAAGGGGCCCCCAACAACTCTCTCGTCCCTCAACTGGTGACAATTCTCACACCGCTGCCTTGGGTGACACTGAGAATTAAGTGTGGCATTGCAGGTCCTGGGACATAATAGACAATCAATCATACATAATCTCCCTTCTCACTTTCCCGCTGTCTATGCTTAGAAAGTTCTATCCCCACTTCTTTTATGCCACACAACAGCCTGTCTCTGCATGTCTCAGTCCCCAGCGATTTCCAGAATTATGAGAGCTTCGAAGATCAGCATCCTTCCAGCCTAGCTCTCTGGGGGCTGCTTTTCTCTCTGCTTTTCTCCTTGCTTTGATAAGACCAATAACCCCAGTTTAGAGTTCCTCCCCTGCCCTCTGTTGAAGGCATCTCTGTGTTCATCCTTCAAAATATCACATCTTTCTTTACACCAGGGCTTTCTTAGAAGCTTCTCAGCCTACACTGACTGCTCTCTTTTCTAGACAATTTGATCTGTACCAATGCCTTTGGTGCTCACAGTTTATTGTCATTAAAAAAAAAACCAAAACCAAAACCTGCTTCTGGGGAATTCCCTGGTGGTATAGGAGTTAGGACTCTGTGCTTCCACTGCAGGAGGCATGGGTTTGATCCCTGGTTGGGAAACTAAGATCCCGAATGCTGATTTACAATATTGTGTCAGTTTTAGGTGGGCAGCAAAGTGGTTCAGTTATACACATATCGATTCTTTTTCAGATTCTTTTCCCATTTAGGTTATCATAAAATATTGAGTAGAGTTACCTATGTTATACAGTAGGTCCTTGTTGATTATTTTATATGCAGTAGTGTATATATACTAATCCCCAATTATTCCTAATTTATTCTTAATCCTAATTTATCCCTCCCCCTGACCTTTCCCCTTTGTTAACCATAAATTTGTTTTAGAAGTCTGTGAGTCCATTTTGTAAATAAATTATTTGTATTCATTTGTATCGCCTTTTTTGGACTGTATATCATTTGAGTGCAGTACCTTGTAATTATTATGTAATACTTATTATATTACCTTGGAATTAGATTCTTGACAAATGACATTCTACCTATAGACTCTCTTGTTATTAAATAACCATGTCCGATCCTCCCGAAATAGGACATGGGATGTTAAAGGGTGCTCCATGAATAAAGATGGCATGGTCAATTAAATCAGGGGAATGCTAAACAAAAACAGACTTTTCAGCTGCAGGACTCATCAGAATCTTTAATATACTCCTGTGTTTTGTGAATATGGTGTGAAAGATGAGGATAGAATCTACATGCATGTGTGCATGCTAAGTCGCTTCAGTTCTTGACTCGTTGTGACCCTGTGACCTATAGCCCATCAGGCTCCTCTGTCCATGGGATTCTCTAGGCAAGAATACTGGCACAGGTAGTCATTCCCTTTTTCAGGGGATCTTGTCAACCCAGGGATTGGACCTGCATCCCTATGTCTCCTGCATTGGCAGGCGGGTTCTTTACCACTAGTGCCACCAGAGTCTACACAGTACTTTCCAAATTTATTTGATCCTGGAAGACTTTCATCTTGGAGCATCGTGTAGTACAGGGTGTCCAAACTTTGGGGCTTCTCTGGTGGCTCAGACAATAAAGACTCTGCCTGCAATATGGAAGACCCAGTTTCAATCCCTGGGTGGGAGAGATCCTCTGGAGAAGGGAATGGTTGGAATGGTTACCCACTCCAGTATTCTTGCCTGGAGAATTCCATGAACAGAGGAATCTGGTGAGCTACGGTCTGTGGTGTCGCAAAGAGTCAGACACGACTGAGGCACTAAAGCCCTGACTTTGGGAAACCTACACCCTACTTTATCCTCAGTGCTGGGCTGTCCCTGGAAGTGAACAGGATTATGCTCTCTCCCTCCAATGAGACGCATTTTGGCATCTTGTAAGAGGAAGAGGGTCAGGGATCGTGCCTGCCATTTTCCAGTCCTTTTGGTCCCCCAGGCCTACTATGTAGGACTTTGCCTAGCAGAGTCCCCACTCCCACCCCAACAGGCTTGCCTGCAAAGTCGTCCCCACATGCTGGGCAAGATGGGCCCTGTGTGCCTGTTTTCCTTTAACAAGGCTCAGCCCTGGCCCAGGTTTCCTGAGGTGACTTAGTTTCTCTGCCTTGCTGTGCTGTCCATACTGTGGAGAAGTCAGAATATAAGTCATATTCACAGGATTCCTGGACGGCCAGGGACCCCAGCCAGCTTGGCCCACACTTCTTATCCCACAGACCTCATTTATATACTCTTCCGTGGGCCTTGCCAATGCATCGTTTCCTTTCCATTGCCCCAGAGAGCCAATCCTGAAACCAGAAAGCAGCTTCGTATTTCATCTCCAGAGAGAGCACCTTTGTTCAGAGAAATGGACAAGTTTCCAGGCATCAGGACAGGCCCAGGTTATCAATAATACCTCTGCCCTGGCAAAGGTATGCTAGACCCTGCCTTCCAGGCACTCCTTAGCTACCAAAGAGGCCTGATACAGCATGGCACAAAGAGCAAGCATCTGCTAATCTCCACAAAGTGCTCAGTCAGTTCAGTTGCTCAGTCATGTCTGACTCTTTGAGACCCCATGGACTGCAGCATGCCAGGCTTCCCTGTCCATCACCATCTCCCGGAGCTTGCTCAAACTCATGTCTATAGAGTCGGTGATGCCTTCCAACCATCTTATCTTCTGTCATCCCCTTTTCCTCTTGCCTTCAATCTTTCCCAGCATCAGGGTCTTTTCCAGTGAGTCAGTTCTTCACATCAGGTAGTCAAAAGTATTGGAGCTTCAGCTTCAGCATCAGTCCTTCCAGTGAATAGTCAGGACTGATTTCCTTTGGGATTGACTGGTTTGATCTCCTTGCAGTCCAAGGGACTCTCAAGAGTCTTCTCCAGCACCACAGTTCAAAAGCATCAATTCTTCAGTGCTTGACACACTGGAATAATCACAGCCTGAGAAGATTTTGGAGGACAGCCAGCCAGGGGTTGGGGTGGCTGAAGAGCGGCTCATAGACAGAGCGGAGCTGGATGTAGAAGCACTGCTAGTTTTTTACTTTTTTGCCTGAGAAGGAGTCCAGAAGTTCAGAGGGGAGTCCAGAAGTTCAGTTTCTCTCCCTCTCTACATCACAGGTCATGTGGTCAGTAGTAAAACCTGCCCTGGTTCCCTGTTGGAGGTTAGTCTTGGGACTATGACCTGGTAAGATTAGGGTCTGTGCTGGAACCTGGCCCCGGGGAGTTGGGTGCAAGTCAGGAGGTGGAGGTAAGTCTTCAGGCCCTAAAGTAGTAGTAATCGCTAAGTTGTTGTCATCATGTAGAGCCAAAAACCCTTGGAGGTGAGGTTCTCACCGTCTGGGGTCATCTTCAGGACAGGGTCGTCAAGTCACCCTGACTGGGAGGATTTTAAAATCCCTGATGGGTTAACTTCTGAGCAGTGAAGGTTAGGGGTGTGGTGTGCCACTAACCCAGGCAGGAAGATGCCACTCTCAAAGCCTGAAAGTGGGCAGTGGTTCAATCTCATGGGTCAAAAGGCAAGCGGCCGCAGAGGAAGGTGGGAGCCAGTGAGTCTGGGTCCAAAGGTTCAGGCTCACGGGGTTAGGGCTGAGGTGATCAGTGACACAGCGCCCTCTGGAGGTGAAGCTCCATGCTCTGCTCTAGTTGCTGCCATGGGTGGAGCAAAGGTCCTTCACTCTGTGAAGGGGACAGATGAGCCCTGGGTGACTCTGTCTGGGGTCTAAGCTATGACAAATCTTAGCGATCAGATGTTGCTGGTTCCATGGACAAGAAGCCCAAGGGATGCTGGGTCGGGATCTGCCCAAGACCCCTCCTCACTGACCTGAAATACTCCTCCCTCCACCACCTCCTCTTTCCCCCTCTCCCCTGCCCCCTCCCACAAGAACTGCCAAAGTGACTGATTTTCATAACAGCGAAGATCTACCCATTCAAGGTGACTGATCTTCTTCTAGAAAAAGGGGGCTGACTCACCCTTCCTTTATATCACTAACTTATTTCAAGTTAGTGATGAAGAGTAGCAAACTAGGAGAATCTGTTATGGTGAAACAACTTACCGGTAGAGCATCTGGCTTCCTACAATGTGTGGCTTCTTGTCAACAACTCTGCTATCACCATGTTCTCCCATCTTTCATAACATTTCCAATAGGTATATACTCTTCTCTCATACGTACACCACGATGTATGCCCTGTTGTTTTTATTTAGACTGTTTCCAGATTTGCAATACGTGAACCGTGAACTTCCAGATGTTCAAGCTGGTTTTAGAAAAGGCAGAGGAACCAGAGATCAAATTGTCAACATCCGATGGATCATCAAAAAAGCAAGAGAGTTCCAGAAAAACATCTATTTCCGCTTTATTGACTATGCCAAAGCCTTTGACTGTGTGGATCACAATAAACTGTGGAAAATTCTGAAAGAGATGGGAATACCGGACCACCTGACCTGCCTCTTGAGAAACCTATATGCAGGTCAGGAAGCAACAGTTAGAACTGGACATGGAACAACAGACTGGTTCCAAATAGGAAAAGGAGTACGTCAAGGCTGTATATTGTCACCCTGCTTATTTAACTTATATGCAGAGTACATCATGAGAAATGCTGGGCTGGAAGAAGCACAAGCTGGAATCAAGATTGCTGGCAGAAATATCAATAACCTCAGATATGCAGATGACACCACCCTTATGGCAGAAAGTGAAGAGGAACTAAAAAGCCTCTTGATGAAAGTAAAAGAGGAGAGTGAAAAAGTTGGCTTAAAGCTCAACATTCAGAAAACTAAGATCATGGCATCTGGTCCTATCACTTCATGGGAAATAGATGGGGAAGCAGTGGAAACAGTGTCAGACTTTATTCTTTGGGGCTCCAAAATCACTGTAGATGGTGACTGCAGCCATGAAATTAAAAAACGCTTACTCCTTGGAAGGAAAGTTATGACCAACCTAGACAGCATATTAAAAAGCAGAGACATTACTTTGCCAACAAAAGTCCGTCTGGTCAAGGCTATGGTTTTTCCAGTGGTCATGTATGGATATGAGAGTTGGACTGTGAAGAAAGCTGAGCACCGAAAAATTGATGCTTTTGAACTGTGGTGTTGGAGAAGACTCTTGAGAGTCCCTTGGACTGCAAGGAGATCCAACCAGTCCATCCTAAAGGAGATCAGTCCTGGGTGTTCATTGGAAGGACTGATGCTGAAGCTGAAACTCCTAATACTTTGGCTACCTCATGCGAAAAGATGACTCATTGGAAAAGACCCTGATGCTGGGAGGGATTGGGGGCAGGAGGAGAAGGTGACGACAGAGGATGAGATGGCTGGATGGCATCACCGACTCGATGGACATGAGTATGAGTAAACTCCGGGAGTTGGTGATGGACAGGGAGGCCTGGTGTGCTGCGATTCATGGGGTTGCAAAGAGTCGGACACGACTGAGTGACTGAACTGAACTGAACTGAACTGAAACAGAGATACTTTAAATCTCCGTGCACATGAGTCTTTGTAATAAGTATGAGATTTTTGGTGGGGATGCAGTGACAGATTTTATTTTCTTGGGCTCCAAAATCATTGCAGATGGTGACTACGGCCATGAAATTAAAAGATGCTTGCTCCTTGGAAAGAAAGCTATGACAAACCTAGACAGCATATTGAAAAGCAAAGACATCACTTTATTGACTAAGGTCCATAGAGTCAAAGCTATGGTTTTTCCAGGAGTCATATATGGATATGAGAGTTGGATCATAAAGAAGGCTGAATGCCAAAGAACTGATGTCTTTGGATTGTGGTTCTGGAGAAGACTCGAGAGTCTCCTGGACTGCAAGGAGATCAAACCAGTCAATCCTAAAGGAAATCAGTCCTGAAAATTCATTGGAAGGACTGATGCTTAAGTTGAAGCTCCCATACTTTGGCCACCTGATATGAAGAGTTGACTCACTGGAAAAGACCCTGATGTTGGGAAAGACTGAAGACAAAAGGAGAAGAGGGCAGCAGAGGATGAGATGGCTAGAAAGCATCACCGATTCAATGGACGTGAATCTGAGCAAACTCCGGGAGATAGTAAAGGACAGGGAATCCTGGTGTGCTACAGTCCATGGGGTTGCAAAGAGCTGAACATGACTTAGCAACTGAACAACAAGGATAGATAGTACTCTGGTATGTGAAACACAAGAGAGGTGGCAGGAGGAAAGGTGGAAAAAAGTATAAGGTAATTTTGGAGGATTCCTGAGTAACAAGAAATCCCTGAATTTGGAGGGATATTAAATATGTTTAGCTGGCACAGGAGAGACACTGACCAATCAGAATCAAGGCCAGCAGTGGGAACATAGCAGGATTCCCTCTGGGGCCAAGCATTAGCCTTTTGAATAATGGATTATAGAAAGTGGGGGTCCTGGGAGAAAGCCTGGGGTACCTGAGGCAACAGAGGGTGGTAGATGGCTGAGGAAAGTGGCTACTGAAGAACTGATAAGGAAGTATTTGGATATTTTAGTAACTTGGTTTAGCCATAACAGTGTTTGTTGCTGAATATCAACTCAGATATTCATGGCAGTACTTCATGTAGCTGTAGAATACCTCATGCCCTTTCAAAGCTTTTCTCAGCTCATGTATCATGTATGCTGGTGGTGACGGTGGAAGATAAATGTTTCTCAGCTTCCTTGTATTGTGTGTGGGGAAAGTAAGACACAGAGATGGATTTATAACTTCCTCTACAGCCTCAGGGAAGTTGTTCCTCACACTGGGAATATGCCATGAGCCTAGTGATGCTGACTGCTCTGAATAGAGACATATCCTGAAGACTTAATTTCACCAACAGACTTCTAGACACCGTTTTCAGAGTGACTGATAATATTTCTATGGCACATGAGGGAAAGCACTATAAGGAAACTCTGTGACACTCCAGCCAGGGGCTTAGAGAACTCAATGTCTTTCACAGGAAAATAAGAAGCCTGAAATGTTATAGAAATGTCCTGACTCAGAAAGTCCTCATTTTCCAAACCCACATATGTCAACATAGTCAGATCCAGAGGGACTCCAAATGAGCTGAAACATCTTTTTTTTTTCCCCCAAATGGTCAGTCTCATACCCAACAAGAAGCCTTCACTTTCACATCTGTGGTGTTTCCTTCTCACTGAGCGGGTAGCAGGAAAGGTGTCCATTTAAACACTCTGTGGCGCTCCTAAAGGGGCCGAGCTCTGAGATCTCTTGGTCCCAAGGGTCATGAGTCCCCTTTATGGTACAGTCCTTAACCCACCTTTGCCACATGGAGGGGAGGTGCTCAGGGGCATAATCAGTCCATTGACAATGACGTGCAATGAAAGAGCATAATATATTCTTAGTATTCGGTATAGACTTTTATATTCAGTTCAGGGTAACACTTACAGTTGGACCATGGCATCTAGTGACCTTATCCTCACGGACCCACACCTTGAGGATCATTTCCACTTATATGAATGATGCCCTCATTCCCTGGTGGATCAAGTGACATGTGGAGTCAGTGCCCTTGTGAAAGTTAAAACTGGTACCTTCTTATGAATAGCCCATTGAAATGAGCTCAGAAATGTGTCCTTTTAAGGCCTTCATCCCAGAGCACTTTACTGATTAATGTTTATTGAGACGTTTATGAAGCATCAATTTGGAGCCAGAGACTATCTCAGGTATGAACAAGGTAGAAACTTCTCCAGAAGACCTTATAGCACTGAATGAGATAAGACTAGTAAATGAACATTTTAGCTAAAAGTGAGTTTCTCAGAAGTTAAACATGGAGCTACTCCATGATCCCCAAATTCTACACCGAGGTATCCACCCAACAGAAATGAAAACATCCCCACACAAAAACGTGCACAAGAATGTTCACAGCAGCATTACTTATAACAGCCAAAAGGGAGAAATAACTCACATGTCCATCAACTGATGAGTGGATAAATAAAATGTGGTATATCTACACAACAGGATTAAGGATTCAGCAGTAGGAAGGAATGAAGTACTAACGCATGTTACAACCTAAATGAGCCTTGAACACAGTATTTAAAGTGAAAGAAGTCAGTCAGAAAAGGCCATGTAGGGTATGATTCCTTTTAGATGAAATATCCAGAATAGGCAAATCCAGAGTCAGAAAGTAGATTAGTGGTTGACCTAGAGGGGATGGAGAAAATAAATGGGGATTGACTGCTAATGGGTATAGAATTTCTTTTAGAGGGTGATGAAAGTATTCTAAAATTGACTTAGAATATACTAAACCTTTACTCATAAAATTATGATTTTAGTTTAGTATATTCACAAAATTAGGATTTTGGGGGAAATGGGAGGAACACTGGATTCAGCATCAGAAGACCTGGTTTGGATCCACAAATCACTGGACTTGATTTGTCCAATGAGACATTCTTCAAACTTTTTCTGTTTTCTCCATCTTACCAAATGATCTTAGCGTCCTTTCACCCAGTTAGTCAAACTAAAAACTCACAAGCCACCTGAAAAGCACACCTCCCAATCTGTCACTTCCTGAGCTAATCAGTTGTCCAGTCTTACTGATTCTATTCCTTTGATCTCTTAAAATATCTGTCCTCTCCATTGCTGAGCCTTCTGCCACTTGCTGACATCATCTCTCACCTGGACTACTGCAACAGCCTTCTCTAAGTATCTCCACTTTAATCCCTCTCACCCTCCATATCATGGGTGTGATCTTCCTTAAACAAAATCCTCGTGTCCCTTCCCTGCTCAAAACCATTCAATGGTCCACTATTGAGTCATGAGAACAAACACATATATAATCTGTGTGTGCCAGGCACTGTCCTAAGAACTGTGGATGCGTTATTGCCAACTCTCACATCAATCTATGTGCCAGAGCAGGGAATCAGGCAGAGAGAGGTAAAATCACCTGCCCAAGGCCATGCTGGGAATGAACTGGGGGACTGACCCTGAGACATGTGCTTACAGATGTCATGCTAGTCTCCCAAGGATGGAGGCCAGACCTCTTCCACCATGACCTAGGCCCTGGCTGTCCCTAGCTGTTCATGTGCTCTCCTGCTCTCCTAGTACTCGCTGACTGAAGTTTCTCAAAAGGGCTTTACTTCTCTGGGCCCTTTGTCAGTACCTTCCATCTAAGTGGGCTCTGCAAGTCTTTCAAGCCTCATCTTAGTCATCATTGCCTTTCTAGTCTTCCTGACTCTCTCTACCCACCCCCACCCCATGATCCTTAAACATGAGGTCCTGAAGCTGTTTTAATATTGGGTAACATATGTACATATGTACATGTCTTTTTCTGTGCCAGGTCTTCACTGAGGCGTGCAGGGGTTTCTTTAGTTGCAGTGTATGGGTTCAGTAGTTGCAGCATGTAGGCTTAGTTGCCCCACTACATGTGAGATCTTGGTTCCTCCATCAGGTACTGAACCAGCATCCCCTACACTGAAAGGCAGATTCTCAACCACTGGACCACCAGGGAAGTTCTTATACATAAGTTTTTTCTAACAGTTTTCTTGAGATATTACTCACATACCATGCAATTCATCCATGTAAAGTGTACAACTCAATGGTTTTTTGCATATTCATAAAATTATAGTTGCACTAAGAACCATGCTTTTGCCTTGAGGTGGGTTGCCTGTTATACTCCTGAGGTATGATGTCACGAGGTCACCTCCGCAGCACAGCCAGGCGCGGTGAGCAGCCCTGGAGGCAGGGGAACTGAAGGCAGAAAATGAAAGAGCATGGCAAGCATAGATGCCAGCGGTTCTAGAGCGAGAGAACGCTCTGGAGCAACTGAGAGGTAACACTTGGAGGCCAGCTGTGACTAAACCATTCCGTAGAGCACAGTAGCATAGCTGACAAGTCTCAGGCCACCAGCCTAGGTATGCAGGAAATGTAATCTTCCAGAACTGAGCTTACATCCCACTCCAAGCCTCCATTCTCCATCTGTGAATTCTAGACCTCCTGCCCTTTTCTCCCAGGATGGTCTAGAGAGGACTTCCTAGGGCTTGAGATTTCTCCCTAAGCCCTTTTGCATGGCCAGTGAACGCACAGCATCTGATCTTGGGTGGAAGGTACTTAGGACACGTAGGGCAGATTTACTAAAAGCTGGTGAGTGTGTGACTAGCACAGGTGCCTGGCTTAGAGTAGGTATTTGGTAAACATTCGTGCTTGACATGAATGGAGCTAAAAAAGCAGCAAGAAGAACTAGGGTATCAAGGATGTCAATCGTATTTCACACACCCATTTTCTCACCTACGAGGCCCATCAACATCGCTGTCTTGTGGCCCTTCCCTCCTTGAAGTGACAACCATTTAACCTGACAGATAAATCCTTGCAGATATGTTTTCATGGGCATTGCCCCTCTTGGAGTGACTGTGCAGAGCCCACCTGTGCCTGGTTAAGCAGGCCAGCCAGTGTCGAAGGGGAGCCCTCTGTGTGCTCCCAGACACCAAGAAAACAATTCATTTGTTTTGTTTGCTCTGCCTTGGCTATTTTTTGTTGTTGTTGTTGTTGCTATTAACGTTCTTTTCCTGCCAATGGTTCAAGTGGGATGTTACTACATATGTCTAACGAAATGGGAGCTTTGTGTGGGTGGGTCTAGTGATGGTCACCATTAGGACAATTCTAACCAGTACCCAAAGGTGACTCTTTGGACAGTTCAGAATAAATGACAGTGTTAAGAATAGTGCTCCTCAGGGACTGGAGGCTGACGGCCTCAGAGGGCTTGGATTCCATCAGCATTCCCAACTCTGGGAATGTACTTTCTCCCCTACACAGGGTGTGCCTTTGAGAAGTCCACCCACACTGTGCTCCCCCACTCCTCTGCGGAAGGCTGACTGCTTCTTTTCCTTGAAGTCTTGAAAGGGGTCTGTGCTTCTCTTAAAAGTCAGCATCAGCTGGGGACATGTTAAGCTGGGGGCCATCAGGACAGCCCACATGTCCATGTGAGCATCACCCTGAGGCGGGTCTTCCAGCCTTTACAGTCCCTCCTAGCCTGACAGCTGAATCAAATCCCCCCACTGAGCCTCCCTCCCTCCCTCCTGGATACTTCAGCCTCCAGGACTAGAGTCCCCACCTCCTCTGAAGCAGATGCCAGGGGCCTTTGAAACTTGCCCTTGGTCTTTGGAATCCTGACTCGGAGGCTGGGCGTTCCAGCAGCAACTGCTAGGGTGTAGACCTTGGAAAGGCCACTTCAGAACTGTCCTGGCTCAGGCCCCAATGACAAACTCTGCTTCTGTGAGATTTGCAAGGTGCCAAAAACATCTCCAGTGCTCTGGTAGGAGCAGCCAATGGAAGCCATGGCTGGGACCCCTCCCACACCCCCTCAGTGGCATCCCTGCCTCCTGCCTCTCTCTCTCCCTCCCTCCTGGCCTGCCTGACACAGAAGTGAGGACCTGGCAACCTCAGGGTCTGCAGAATCCTCTCTTTGGTCCCCAGACAGAGCCTCAGCCTTTCCAAAGATGGCCTGGAGACAGCTGTTTCTGATCTGTCTTGCAGCCATTGCACTTCTGTCCAGTGAGTATGGGGAGGTTACCGGATGGACCTGGTGTCAGGTGAGGCGACTTGGGTGGCCCAGGTGAAGAGGGTGCCTGTTGTTAAGAAGGCTGTACTTGTGTGTACATGTGTAACATAATGCAGCACAGGGAAAAAACTTGTCTGACAGTTTCCTGGGGAGACTGACGGCGGCTGGTACTTGTATTCAGGGCTCCAGGGCAAGTCACAGGGCCTGGGAAGGACCGCCCTGGCCTGTCTGGGGGTGAGGACTTCCCTTGGGGTGCTGCAGCCCTCACGCAGTGCTCTCGTCCCACAGCGCTGCGGGAGGGGGCCGCCGTGTCAGTGGGTGTGAGGCAGGTGGCAGGACAAGAGGCACAAGAAGGTGAGTACCAGGGCCGCCTGAGGGTGCGGGGTGGGTGGGTTGGCTCCTGAGGTAGCCTTGGTGAGCCCGTGTGACCGGCCTCTCTCCTCGGGTTTCAGACGTGGAAGAGATTTTCATGCAGGAATCAGATGCCTTGAATTTCCTCAAGAAGCGCAGCAAGCGGTCCCTTAGACCCCAAGACGAGGTCAATGGTAAGATTCTGTGGCCTGCCTTCTGCTCTTGCTCCTTCCTGCTCCTCCTCTCTCCCACAGTCAGCTGGGCTGTGGGGATGGCCAGGGACCGAGGACTCAACTCAGGTCCTCGGGTGTCAAAGTAACTGTAGCTCTGAATCAGAAGTTACACCATGTTTCTTTGACTGTAGGTCAGTCTTTATTGGCTATGCTATCAGGGTAAGGAACAAAGAGGGACAGGGCCACATGAATGCACTGAAGCTGATGAACTGCATCTCAATTTCTGAAAGTCACAAATGTTAAGAGGGAGAACTTCCCTGGTGGTTCAGTGGTTAAGACTTTGCACTTTTACTGAGAGGACACGGGTCAATCCGCAGTTGGGGAACTAAGATCCCACATGCACGTGGAGCAGCCAAAAAACAAAAAAAAGTTATGGGGGAAATCTATGTTCTGGGGAGTGAGGACACAGCAGCTCAGCGTGTGTTTTCTGGATAATCTGCGGTATACCTTTACAGGCAAGAAAGCAGCACTGCAGGCAGGAAGAGGCACGTGGGACAGGGAACTGGAAATGTGGGTTTGGTGACAGCTTTGCTGCTATGTGGCCTTGACCACTTCCTCTCCCTGGGCCCAAGTTTCCTTATTTATAAGCCCCTTATTTAAAGAGCGGTGTTCAGCCAGCAGTGTTTTTAAGTCTTCACTTCCAATGCAGTTGGGAGACTTTTGAGCTTGGAAGGATGTTTCCTCAGCCTAAAGTTGGCCTTGGTGTCCCCTGCCTGGCAACGACCCTCATTTCCAACGACCCTTGAAAGCATTTGAGTTTTCTGTCCTTGAACTAGATTCTTCCAAGGACTCAGCTCTGACAGTCGTTGAGTCCAAGGCTTGATTCATCACTTCTGTGTGTCTGAATAAACTCTTTGTGCCTCTCAGCACACTCAGCAAGGTAACTCACTCAGTGAAAATAACAGGACTGTTTTCAAACGATAGGCAAGAAGTGAGATGAAAATGCTTGGAGATAAAATTAGCTTTTATTTATTTATTTATTTTTTAATTGGAGAAGTACAATCCACACTGGGAGTATCTCCAGGCCTCACACAATTTGGGATTTAAAGGTTAGCAAATGTCAAGAAACCCTGAAAAGACTGTGATGGAGCTTGGGCAGTTCTTGATGGAAATGAGAGAAGCAACCTTCTGGCAGGCTCCCAGTGGGGAATGGGCGTGAATTTAGGAGGCGAATAGTTTCCATCCTTTAAGAGGATTCAGAACGAGGTGCATGATTAAGCCAGAGATCTGTCACCAGGGTTGGAAGCTCAGGGTGTCCAGGACAACCTGGTGAACACCTCGGATGCACCTGAGTTCATCTGCTGTCACCCCGTCAGCTCTGGCACTGGGCAGGAGAACAATGCCCACTTATGTCTCAGGTTCAGTAAAGGAAGGCGACACTGATAAACAAACTTGGAAGCAAAAAACAGGCATCTCCTATCTCTAAGTTTCTGGGTAAAGATGCAGGTTACTTTACGGTGAAAGGAACTAATCGGAGGAAAGGCACGTTCCTGAGGAGGGATGGTATCCTAGGTACACGGTGCTTGGTATAAAAACAGCATCCAGCATCTTGTCTTATTCACTGCCGAGTCAGAGATCCAATTTGTGGCTCTCTTAGTTTCAAGATACTTCTTTTGATGAGGCTTTCACTGGAAAGCTCCATAGGCAGGAAGGCCACGAATGGGGCAGGAGAGCTAGTCCCTCAGAGTGCCTCATACAAGTATGGTGTGATTTTCTCATGTCACAGTTGGGAGACTGAGGTGCTGTTGAAAGAATTTCCTCCAGACAATCACAGTTCTCACACCGAAGAGGTCAATGTAAAGATGACAACACCATCCACCTTCAGGCCCTGTGGTGATTTCCATCATAGCAGCCACAATGTTGGGTGCAATTTATTTTCCTATCTTTTTTCTTAAGCAGACTACAGACTTCTTAGGCAGAGGGACAGGATCTTTCTTACTTGCTTTTTTAATCCTAGTGCTTAGCATATATTCTGGCCATGACAGGTGCTCAAAGTTGCAGAATGGATATGCAAGTGTCAGTGTCAAGTTGGATTATTCCCTCATGGAATCCATTTCTATCATCTGAGAGAATTCCTTGTTTCTGGGAGGGCCAGCAAGCTTGGCTACACCACTCATTTTATGACTAGAGCTAAATGGCTTCACCTTTTGGGGTCTCGGTCCTCTAAAGTCACAAAATGAGGTGGTTGGCTGGGATGCTCTCCTGGGTCCCTCAGGTTTTAAAGTCCATGTGGGGGGTGAACCACTGCAGTGAGGCCCCACACTTACCCCTCACAAACAGCCTCATCGGCACCTGAGTTTCTTATGCAGAATGACTGGTGCCCCCCCTCAATGCATGTGGCTGCCCCTATTCTTGGGGGCAACTCTTGCCTTCCCCTCCCCCAGTGGAGAACAGGCAGAAGCTGCGGGCAGACGAGCTGTGGAGAGAGTATCATGAAGAGCAAAGGAACGAGTTTGAGAACTTCGTGGAGGAGCAAAACGACGGTAAGAGCTCATCAGCCCGTGACTTTTGGGAACTGGAAGCTTGTGGGAAAACCATGTGATCTGCCTATACTTTTCCTTAAATTTTATTTATTTATGTCCCAAGTTTTAATTAGAGGAGGGAGATAAGAGCAGCTCTACTTTCAATTCATATCTATGGGAGTCTCAAAAAAAAAAAAAAAAAATAAATAAATAAAAAGGGGAGAAAGTCACAAAAGTAGCTACAGAACCTGAGAAGGCATGGAAGAGGCCAGAACACGGAGCGTACCCACTGGTTGGGGACTGTGGGGCTGGGGAGTTTTTGGTTGATGGTGTTTTCTCCTCCTACTTGGGAGTGCTCTGTCTCAGTACCTACACTTGTGCCATCGTTCCCAGGGTTGGGTTGGGGGGATTTCAAACTCACTTTCAAGTGGCTTGGACTTACATCAACGTCATGGCTCTAGAACTGCCCATCCTGGAAAACCTAGGACTTCACTTCCCTAGTCACTATTATCAGCGTTTTGTGACTGGTGGAAGCAAACCCGACAAATGAACTCAGTTCTGTACCCTCTCCACTCCAACTTGAACATCTACAGCCCCCGGGATGGCTCCCCTCACTCATAGCATTGGGCCCCTGCAAGTTCCTGTGTGGTTTGCAAACCCATCCAGTCGCTGTGAGTGTCTTGTTTGGAAAGCCTTGGCCTTTGCCTGTGTGTCTCTCACCAGGCAGTCTGCACACCTCATCCCCACCCTCTGCTCCTGGGAGATGGCTCCAGCCTCCCCTTGGGAATGCTGGTTTCAGCAGGGCTTCTGGGTGTGGGCATGGGTGGATGGACACTCTACCTTCGAACCACAGCCTTCCACACTGAGGGGATTCGACTTCGTATTCATTGACTCTCACGTGTCACTCATGGCCAAAAATCCACAGAACAGGTACAGGGTTCAGACCAGGCAGGCCAACGTGTGTGTTTATTACTTTTTTGGTCTTTCTTGAAACTTCAAGATTGAAATGCTTCTGAGTAAGTTCTTGGATGCAGGTGAGTGTAGGCATTAAGACCCCAGTTAAGGTGACCTTTGTTAGAGAAAGTGTGATTTCATTTCTGAAGTCACCAACCTCCTCACTTGCTCGCTCTGGTGCATTTGAGAGGTGAGGTGCCCTGAGGGCATCTCTTAGTGGAAAGGACACCATCACCAGGTCCCAGAGGGCTGCAGGCCACACCCACTGTCTTGCAGGTGACACCTGCCTGAGCTCTGCAGACAGGTGTTGGGCAGGATCCTGGCAAACCGATTGTCCCAGAAAAAGCTAAGACTGTTGTAACTCGGAGACAAATATTTCTGTTACAGATTTGTTTAACTAGGTAGACAGCTTGGGGCAAGGCATTTAAAAAATGAGAATGTGGTCTCTAAAATTCTTTCAGTGTTTTTTTTTTTAAACTCATAGTATCAATAACAGCATTTTATTTTGTGCATTTTTAAATGTTTCAGGTCGAAATCCCTGGCCCCTGGATGGAAAATGTTCAGTTTTCCTTCCACAATGAATCAGGATGAGGGGTGAGGCATCTGAGGGATGCTAGGTCCTCCAGCAAAGCTAGAGGAGACTGAAGCTTAGGCCTCGGGTGCTGCCCACAGATGAAAAGGCTGCAGGACACAGGCCTTCAGGGGATGAGGTAACAGCAGTTGTTGTCATCGGTTGAGCACTTGTCCTGCCAGACTCTGTACTGAACTACATAATCTTATAGCCAGTTCTCCGGTCTTACAATTTCCAATTTATAGTTTCAAAAACCCAGTCTTTGAAAGAATATGTGAATGTCCAAGGTGACATAGGTAGTAAGGAATTTAAACACAGGCGTGTTTGACAGCAAAGCCCATGTTTTTGTAAACGAAGGATGATCAAATGCATCATAGAGCTTGCTATTATCTTCTATTAACTTTCTATCCTCCCAACATTCTCCCCAAATACTAAAAAAAAAAAAATGTGGTAAAATATACAGAATATTAAATTTGTCACCTTCACTTATTTTTAAGTGTACAATTCAGTGGCGTTTAGTACATTCACAACCACCACCATTATTTATTTCCAAAACACTTTCATCACCTCAAACTTTGCACCCATCATGCATTAATTCCCCTATCCCCACAGCCTCTGGAAACCTCTAATATATTCTCTGTCCATACAAATTTGCCTATACTACATACTTCACAGAAGACAAATCACACAATATCTTTCTTTTTGTGTCTGGTGTGTTTCACCTAGCACTTTCCAAGGTTCATTCATGTTATAGCAGATATTAAAACCACATTCCTTTTCATGGCTGAATACACAGAGACATATTTAGACATTACAGTCTATCTTCCCACATTTCATCTTTTTCATCTATTCCCACATGGTAATTCTGTTTAATTTTTTGAGGATGCTTTTTAAACACTGATGGCCTTGGGATGTCTGCTCATGGTTCAGTGGTACCTAACAGTGGCTAACAAGGACAGGGAAGTCCATGCAGTTGCAAAGAGTTGGACACAACTTACCAACTGAACAACAACAGTGGCTAACAGGCCGTCCTGAACTGGCATCAGGAGCCTAGTTCCATAGCTTCACAAATGTGTTATTTGGGTTCTTACCAGTTGAGCCACAACGGAAGCCCTATTTAGAAACACATCTCATCAAGGACAGAAAATTGAGATTTCGTACTCATTAAAAACTCCCTTCTGTTCTTTCTAGCTTTTTACGATGAAACATTTCAAAGATATGGAAAAATATGTATTATAACAAACCCTCATATAACCTTCACCCAGACTTAGCAGTTATCAAGATTTCCCTGCACTTGATTGGTCCAGCCCTTTTCCCAATTAGTTGTAACAATGTAACTTTACTTTTAAAGCTAAGAAACAGAAAGAAAACCTCACTCACAATCCCATCACTTGAAATTGACAGCGACTTCCTTTCATGAGTTTTTCAACAGTATGCTTTTGCAATCTATTTTTCTGCCACTGTGATTTTGTATTCTGTCTTAGTTGCTGAGTCTCTGGACCAGTTTTTGCATGCGGCTATCCCGAATTTGCTGGCTGAGCAGGAACATGCAATGAACGGAATGTAGGATCCTGGTTTCTGCTCTCCTGGCAACTAGCACTAGGCCAGATCTGTAAAAGGGAGGCTTTAGATTCAGCATCCTTTTAGGCCCTTCCAGCTGAGACATTCTATCTGTCACCCATGTACACAGGCACAATGGTTCATGTCACGGGGGTAGAGTGGATACTTTGGGGGGACTTGATGGCTGTGCCCAGATCCGAGCCCTCCATCCTCACACGAGGACTTCATCTCTTGTCCCCAGAACAGGAAGAGAGAAGCCGGGAGGCCATTGAGCAGTGGCGCCAATGGCATTACGACGGCCTATACCCATCCTATCTCTACAACCGCCACCACATCTGACCTCAGTTTGAGGGACACAGAAGATGGGAGACTGAGACACCCGCCCACCCCTGGTATTCGGGCACCTCTCCCGCACACAAACAGGCCCCTTCACAGGGCCTCAGTCGCCTAGGGCCTTCTGTTCTCACGGAAGGAAATGTCCAGGCTTGCGCTTCTTGGCAGATGATTTTCTGAGGCGAGCAAAGGCCTGTGGGGTCTCCTGGTGTCACTAGAGGTTCCCTGTTGCTTCCCCATTGCTCCCACACTGAGACTCCTGGTCCACAGAAAGATGAGAAATCACAGTAGAGAGAAAAGATCATGTATCTGCTTACAGCTTATGAATAAAAACACTGAGTCCACACTGTATTGTCTTCTTGAATCTCATGCTGAGTGGTGCCAACTTGTTCCTCCCAAATGACAGTGGGGCTCACAGACTTTGGTGTCAGGAAGCTGGGACTCGGGAGCATGTCTCACTATTTCATCAGCCTGTCTCAGTAGCTATGTGGCTGAAAGGGACGTGTAAATGCAACTGTTTGGGTAAAAAATATTCTCTGAGCCCAGGTGCTTCTCACGTCTCTGAAAAGTCTTAAGGTTCAATGGTGGTTTCTTAATGGCATTAATCAAAAGCCAGGGTTACAGTGAGGCCAGCTGTAACCAAAAGTAGCCAGCAGATAAGGTTCAGTTTTAGTATTATCTCCTTTTTCTTCATAGTTTGCTAGAGCTTCCATTAACAACGTGCCAGAAACTGGGAGACTTAAAAACAATGAACATTTATTCTCTCACAGTTGGGGAGGCTGGAAGTCTGAAATCAAGGTGTTGGCAGGGCCACACTCCCTCCAAAGGCTCCAGGGGAGGTCCTCCCTTACCTCTTCTAATTTCTGGGGGCTCAGCTGTCCCCTGGCTTGTGGCAGCATCACTCCAGTCACTCCTTGCACCATCACGTGGCCTTTAGTCCCCATGTCTCTACACACTCCTCCCTGTGTCTATTATAAGGACACCAGTCATTAAGGGTGGCTACTACCTCAATAACTTAATTACATCTGTAAAGACCCTATTTCTAAATAAGGTCAATATTCACAGGTCTCAGGGGTTAGGTTTCTGTATATCATTTCCTGGGAAACAACTCAGCCCATAGCAGGGCCCTCTCTTGTTCCAAGGGCTCTGCCTTCCTGCCACAGACTAAGCACTAGGTTACTTCCAGCCTTGCTCCCAACTGTCTTCAAGGATTCCACACTAAGAACGCAGAAAACTCAAGAACAACGTTAAGTGGGCACCTCTGTGGGATCAGAGGATCATCTTTCTTCTCAAAGATGAAGAAAAAGCACCCACTCCTGGCCATCTCCCAGTCCCCTCCCCTGGGTCTTCTGCTTCCCCCTTGACTTGGGTCCCCAGCTGGTTAGTCCAGCCTACTTTGGAAGTGGGTTTCCAGGGCAGTATAGGGCTACTTTTTTTTTTTTTTTGAGGAAAGCCATGGAGGTGGAGCAATTAGTTAGATCTAGACACTTTGCAATGAATACAAGGTAACTTTTTTAAAGACTAGGATAAAAGTCTTAAAAATACTCTAGTGATCAAGCAATTATGCACATTGCAAACTGCCTCATGTCATCATTGTATTTCCTCACACAAACTCCAAGCAGGAGCTGAACTAGCCTTGAGAAGGTAGGAAGGGGATTGGGCAAACTCTACCACTAAATGGTATTACCTGGGCAGGTGGAAGAGGGGAGCCACTCTCTTCTTAGGAGTCCTGCAATTCATCATTTTTGGGGCACAAGTGAAGACCGAACACAACAGAAGTCAAAGCTGTGCCCAATTTTTTAAGACATGACACAACTGTGTTTACCTATCCACAGCTGAGGCTTACAGTATTTTGATTATGCTCTTTTGGGGATCACTGAGATGTCTGCTCTAATGTTATGCAAGTCTTGGATGTCTGTGTGTATGTAAACTGAACCTAAACTGAACCAAAAGGAAATCAGTGAAACCCAACCTACTCAATCCACATATTCCCAATGGCCACCCACCTGCCTCTGGGCATGTTTTCAACAGACAGGCTCTTTAGGAAACCCCCTGCTTCCCAGTGCTCACTGCAAGTACCAGGCACTTCGAAAGCAGAGGAAAAAACTGGCAAGAAACAAAAATTGCAGATGCTTCAGTACTTCATTAGTTTTTTTTATTATCTTATGAGACTGAAATTATTTGAAAAGAATGAGTATTTCTAAGTTTTGGAACATAAAGCTAAACAGACCAAAATGGAATTCTGCTGTCTGTCCTCCACCTCTGCAGGCTCTGGTTTACACTGGAGAATCAGTCAGCTTGAGGGGGGCAAGGGTCAGAGATGGTCCTGTCTGAACTACAGGAGAGACTCACATGTGCATCCCACCTACTTCCTATTCCACCCTGCAAAGTAGCACAACAGGGAGGCTTGGCAAATGGGCAAGGTAGACCCCCTGTGCTCTCCACGGCAAAGCACTCATGCACTCAGCACCACACACAGATCAGAAATTCTTGCTAACAGGCGTGCAGGAGCCACAATGCCTCTCCTCAGCTTGGTTACCCAGGAGAGGTGGGTTACCTGAGAGACGAGGTTGTCATGGGGCAGGTGCAAGCTCTGCTGACAGCCAGCTCAGGTCCTGAGCCAGGGTTGCTGGCTGCTGGGCCTATGCTCTACCCACACAAAATGCCCTCTCAGTTGGCCAAAAGTCAGATGCCATGCCAGCAGATTCAGTCCCTGACCTTTAGGTTGGTAACCCCAAGTTACGAGGGTGTGTGTTTTCACATGCCCACATGTGCTACAGAGAAAAGGCAAAGCACTGCTCTCTCAGCTCAGCCAGGGAACAAGAGGAGCCACAGACTGGCTCATATGGTGACACTCACTCAGCCATTGCCTTCTGGCAGGAGAGCCAGCAATCAGGTGCATGGCAGCCAATGAGGTCTGACTCAAGGCCATACCCTGGCAGCCACCTGGCTCAAAAACTCTGCGTGCATAGGAGGGGAATGCTGGAGTCATATAGATCCAAGAACAGTCTGGGTGAGTGGCCAGATCAAAATAACAAAATGGCCAGTCCTTGCCTCTTTAATGACGTTTGGCACGTTAACACGAGATAAAGACCTCTGGCAGAAAAAATTCTATTACCTAGTTCTACCCCATCCTTAACAAGGGCCCCATTGTATCTCAGGGTTTTAGAATTTCTTCACTCAAAGCCAATTGCAGCCATTTCTCGGGCAGGGAGAAGGATGCCAAAGCAAACAGGACTGGAATCTGGGCAGCAGAATTTCATAGGAATTACACAAATGGAGAATCCATATTTTCAGCAACTGGCCTTATCAAAAGGGTGGCCTGTGGGACACTCTTCTAACTAACTCTTCTCTGTTCTTTCCTTACTATTCCCTAGTCCTTCAGCGGTTCCAGGAGAGAGACTGAAAAACTTTGTTAAAGGATGAACTGAAAACTCATTGTCTTTTCACACAATTTTGTATGTTGTCATTTTCTTCATCATCTTCTCTCTTCTTTTAGAGTGCATGTGCTCCAAGGAGATTTTGCAACTCATTATCTTGTGCCTTTGTTTATTTAGATTTTTGGAAGGAAGTGGTAATTTTCCTGAGACCCAGAATGATTTTAAAAATTAAACAAAACAAAACAAAACACACCCCCCCCCCAAACTTGACATGTGCTTTTTATCAGTTTGATTTCATTGGGAAAATTCATTTCTAATTTCTTTTCAACCAATCCTTTGGCAAGATTTTCATAATTTAAGAGTTAAGGGAACTGTCCAAAAGCAAACTGGTTATGTATTAATAGTCTAGTTCACAAGTGGATCTTTGGTATACTCTGTGATCTTATAATGTACGGGGCACTTTAAAAAAAGTTCTGTCCACTTTCCATATTATTTTGATTTTTCAAATAGGAACCTATTTACAAAGTTGTTATATTAGCATGTTATATTAGCATGTTTCACACGGTCCCAGGATACAAGGCCAATAGACAGATATGCATTGTATTTCTGTATACTAGCATGTATGCAAAATAACTGGAATTCAAAATGGAAAAAATGTCATTTATGACACCATAAAACTATTTAAAAATAGATACATATACTGAAACCAGTAAACACTGCTGAGAAAATTAAAGAAGACTCAGATAAATGAAGAGACATATTCACACATGAAAAATCTTAAAATTATAGATTATACACAATCCTAATAAAATTTTCAGCAGGGTTTTTGGGGTAGAAATTGATAAGCTGATTCACAAATTCACATCAAAATGCAAAGGATCTAGAATTGCCAAAACAAATTTTAAAAAGAACAAGTTGGAGGACTAATACTACCTGATTCCAACACTTACACAGCTACAGTAACTAAGACAGTGGTACTAGCATAAGGAATGACATGAAGATTAATTTAACAGAAATAAGTCTAGAAGTAGACCCTAACGGTCAACTGATTTTCTGACAAAAAAGTGAAAATAATACAATGAAAAAATTATAGCATCTTCACTGAGTGGTACTGTAACAATTGAATGTTCATTTGGAAAACAATGACCCATAATCCTTAACTCACAGCTTAAACAGAAATTAACGTGAAACGGATCACAGACCTAATGAAAAGTGAAAGTGAAAGTCGCTCAGTTGTGTCCAACTCTTTGCGACCCCATGGACCATACAGTCCATGGAATTCTCCAGGCCAGGATACTGGAGTGGGTAGCCTTTTCCTTCTCCAGGGGATGTTCCCAACCCGGGGATCGAACTTAGGTATCCTGCATTGCGGGTAGATTCTTTACCAGCTTAGCCAAAAGGGAAGCCCAAGAATACTGGAGTGGGTAGCCTATCCCTTTCTCCAGTGGATCTTCCTGACCCAGGAATTGAACCGGGGTCTCCTGCATTGCAGGCAGATTCTTTACAAACTGAGCTATGAGAGAAGACCTTTTATAGTAAAGCTAAAACTAGGTAACACATATCTGCAAAAAGCACTTGCATCTAGAACACAGAAAGAATTCTTTCATCTTGACCTAGTAAGAAAGTAAACAGATACGTCACCAAAAAGATATACAAATGGCCAACTGCACAGGAAAAGATGTCATGAGGGAAATGCAAATCAAAACCACAATAAGATACACCCATCAGAATGGCTAAAATTGAAAAGGCTGACAATACCAAGTACTGGTGAGGATGTGGAGCAAATGGGACCCTCATGCATCATTAATAGGCATGTAAAGTCATACTGCTTTGGAAAATATTTTAGTGGTTTCTTACAGAGGTAAACATACACTTTCCAGAAATCCCACTCCTATTTACTGATACCTAAGAAAAACAAAAATATATCCACAGAAAGACTTGTATCTGAATATTGTTATTTATTCATAACAGCCCCAAATTAGAAACAATTCAACCCAAATTATCTATCAATAGGTGAATAATGACATATAGTAACATAATAAATGACATATCCATACTATGAAATATTAAACAATAAAAAATGAACTATGGACACAGGAAACAACATGGCTTTATTTCAAAATATGTGACGTATAAGAGTATGTTGTTTTGACTCCATTTATATGAAACTCTTGGAAACAGATCTAAACAGCTCAGTGATGGATGTGACTAGGGCATGTGGCCTGACTGGGAAGTGGCAAAGGCAACATTTTGGGGTAATGACAATGCCCTCTATCATGCCTTTGGTGGTGGTTATGTGGGTGAATAAATTTGCCAAAATTTACCAAACAATATACTTAATATGTGTGCTCTTTGCTGTGTGAAATTTAGCCCTTAATAAAGTTGACTTAAAAAAACACCAATAGCGAAGTCTCTGCTTAAGCAACATTATCACAGACTTAGTTGCAATCCATGTTTCAAATCACTTAATTTTCTAATCTGCAAAATGAGAAAAATTCTGGTCTGGCCCTGTTTTGGGAAATATTACACAGTTGTTCCTCATTATTTGTGGATTCTGTGTTTTTCCAAAATCACCTAATAACTAAATTTTACTTCTAATCCCAAAAACAGTACCTGTGGTGTTTTTTGTGTGGTCACTACGGACACACACATGTGCAGACTAACAAGAAACTTGAGTTGCTCCTAGATGAGGTCAAAGCAACATTTTTTGCTAATTTCAGCTCTGATACTGTAAAAAAATGTCCTTTCCATGCCACGTCTGTCACACTGTTGTGCTTTTCTGAGGTGCTTTTGATGTTGAAAATGGCTCCCAAGTGGAGTGCTGAAGTATGATCTAGTGTTCCTGAGGGCAAGAAGGATGGGATGCATGGATCATCCGGAGAAAACTCATGTGCTGAGATCAGTTTCATTTGGTCAGGAGTCACAGGGCTGTTGACTGCGAGTTCCATGTTAATGAGTCAACAATATATATTAAATAAGGTGTCTTTAAACAAACATATATACTATAAAGTTATTTATTGGGCCAGTGAACAAAACGTGACTAGAGGCTCATGGAAACCTAACCTGTATTTCCTCTAGGAGCAGTGATTGTGTATCTGCTAGCTCAGTTGGTAGCTTCATGAAACAATTACTATGAATAACAAAAACCCACTGTATATATATTTCTAGTCTTTCTTTCCTTTTTCAGTGAAAAGGCTTTGAGTTTTCACCACCTCAATTACCGCTGTCTGGCTTTTCTCCAAAACGCAAGTCAATTTTATTGGCTATGTGGCTGACTGTGTAGGACAAGGCAGGTCTCATCTCCATTTGATCTGGAAAGTTCAGCTGTGTGGCGATATTCTTGGCTTTCTTTAACTTTCGAAATTTCTACAGCTTTTCCACAAACTACTGTCAAGCTATGCCCATGGATTTCTTCCACCTTTTGTACCTGTTATTTTCTTTAGATACATCGTTCTTTCTTTCCTCAATACTGACAAATACAGAATTTCATTTTTGGAGCCCATCATCCTTCTTGGGAGTGGCGCTGTTTCCAAATCTCTCCCCATGGCATCCGAAGTGTCTGCTTTACCTGTAAGAGCAGAGGCTGAGACGGGCTGCTATCAGTGACAACTCAGGCAAACAGATTTACACTCCTGAATTTAAAAAATTAATGTTGTCAGACACATTTAGTCTCTTATAAACATCTAGCTTTACTTCTGTCATCAACTTTTACACAAAAACTCAACTCATGCAATCACTCCCTGTCAACTTTCCTATACATCAATTTGTAATGTTTTTAAAAGTTGAAAACTAGAAAATTTTAAAAGCTGAAAATTCAATGTTTTCAGTTCTCTTTGGAGACAATTTCACAGTCCTCATTCAGAAGCTTCTTATTTGCTATTCTGGATCATTGTTACCTGAATTAGTTCAGTTTTCCTTCTGTTGTTCAGACAGAAGGAAACAAAACTCAAGAGAAAGATAATTTTCTTTAGAAAGCCACTTCCTTCCTCTAAACAAAAAAAGGCACAGGGAGTTCTCTGTAGCCTACTGTTAGGATTCTGGGCTTTCATTGTTGTGGCTTGGATTCAATCCCTGGTCAGGGCACTAAGATCTTGCAAACTGTGCATGCTCAAAACAAACAAAGAAAATAAACCCCCCTCACAAAAAAAGGCATAGAAAAAAATCTATTGTGAAGATCAGAATACTGTGATCAACCATGGAGGACATGACCATTTTTGTGTGCTTAGACCACCATGTGCTTTCCCTTTTCTGATTATACAATAAGCCCTACACTGCTATTTATTTATTTTTCCTACACTGCTATTAATACACATTGGTAAAGAGGGAAGGAGGATTAAAGAATGGCCTTGTGATGAATCATACTTTTAATGTAAATGAGTATGCGGCCCCTCCAGCCCACCTACCCCTCTCATCCCTGAATATCTAACAAAACACACACAAACAGCATCCCCAGTGGAAGCCCCCCAAAACCTAGAGTAACTGAGAAGTAACTCGATTATATTTTTAATTATTCAAAATTTAAAAGTCAAATTTAAAAACAGGGGCATCTACATTCAGCACACCCATTCACCTTTATAAGAATGTTACTGCACAACATATACAGAAGTGAATCTGAACTCTCACAACACCCTTGGTTCAAACAAGAACATGTTTCTTATACAGGGAGGGGTCTTCAAAGAGCAACCTGCAGCTCAGTGTCCAGGTGGCTGCTCAGGTGTGACCTACTTCAGACCCATACCTGTTTTAAGTTTATGGGACAAACATATCTACTTGAAATGAGCCATCAAAAATATGAGAATTTCAAGTGCTTTTGGTTATTTTTGAGATTTAAACATTTTCTCTGTTTAAAAAACAAAACAAAAATACATTCCTCCTGGAAAGTGAAATATTCCTAAAAGTGTGTGACCATAAGGGAACACAAGCCTCAGACAGAGAAACTTCTACACACAGAGCAGACTCTGATGGAATCTAGGGCATGTGAAATTTATTCCTGGCTCTTGAAAACCTGAATCAACTATCTCCCACAACCACATCCTTTTAAGAGTTATGTTCCTACTATAATACCATCCTGGGAGAAATATGTATTATTTCTAGGTAGAGTTTAAATCTCAAAATAATAATCCTACCAACTGACTCAGTCATTTCACGGTATTCACTTGGGTCAAATGGTGTTTGGAAACTCAGATTGCCCAAGCAGAGGACTCTCCTAAATGGAGTAGCCCACATGCTTGACCTATCAGTTCAGTTCAGTGGCTCAGTAGAATCTGACTCTTTGTGATCCCATGGACTGCAGCACACCAGGCTTCCCTGTCCATCACCAACTTCCAGAGCCTACTCAAACTCATGTCCATCGTGTCAGTGATGCCGCCCAACCATCTCATCCTCTGTCGTCCCCTTCTCCTCCCGCCTTCAATCTTTCCCAGCATCAAGGTCTTTTCCAATGAGTTGGTTCATCGCATCAGGTGGTCAAAGTACTGGAGCTTCAGCTTCAGCATCAGTCCTTCCAATGAATATTCAGGACTGCTTTCCTTTAGGATAGACTGGTTGGCTCTCCTTGCTGTCCAAGGGACTCTCAAGAGTCTTGTCCAACACCACAGTTCAAAAGCACCAATTCTTTGGCGCTCAGCTTTCTTTATAGTCCAACTCTCACATCCATACATGACTACTAGAAAAACCATAGCCTTGACTAGACAGAACTTTGTAACGTCTCTACTTTTTAATCCACTGTCTAGGGTGGTCACAGCTTTTCTTCCAAGGAACAGGCATCTTTTAATTTCATGGCTGCAGTCACCATCTGCAATGATTTTGGAGCACCCCAAAAATAAAGTCTGTCACTATTTCCATTGTTTCCCCATCTATTTGCCATGAAGTGATGGGACTGGATGCCATGATCTTAGTTTTCTGAATGCTGAGCTTTAAGCCAACTTTTTCACTCTGCCCTTTCACTTTCATCAAGAGGCTCTTTAGTTCTTCACTTTCTGCCATAAGGGCGGTATCATCTGTGTATCTGAGTTTATTGATATTTCTCCTGGCAATCTTGAGTCCAGCTTGTGCTTCATCCAGCCCAGCATTTTGCATGATGTACTCTGCATATAAGTTACATAAGCAGCGTAACAATATACAGCCTTGATGTACTCCTTTCCCTATTTGGAAACAGTTTGTTGTTCCACATCCAGTTCTGACTGTTGCTTCTTGACCTGCATACAGATTTTTCAGGAGGCAGGTCAGGTGGCCTGGTATTCCTTTTTTTTTTTTTTTTTCTTTATTTATTTTTTCAGTGGGTTTTGTCATACATTGATATGAATCAGCCATAGAGTTACACGTATTCCCCATCCCGATCCCCCCTCCCACCTCCCTCTCCACCAGATTCCTCTGGGTCTTCCCAGTGCACCAGGCCCGAGCACTTGTCTCATGCATCCCACCTGGGCTGGTGATCTGTTTCACCATAGATAGTATACATGCTGTTCTTTCGAAACATCTCACCCTCACCTTCTCCCACAGAGTTCAAAAGTCTGTTCTGTACTTCTGTGTCTCTTTTTCTGTTTTGCATATAGGGTTGTCGTTACCATCTTTCTAAACTCCATATATATGTCTTAGTATGCTGTAATGTTCTTTATCTTTCTGGCTTACTTCATTCTGTATAATGGGTTCCAGTTTTATCCATCTCATTAGAACTGGTTCAAATGAATTCTTTTTAATGGCTGAGTAATATTCCATGGTGTATATGTACCACAGCTTCTTTATCCATTCGTCTGCTGATGGGCATCTAGGTTGCTTCCATGTCCTGGCTATTATAAACAGTGCTGCAATGAACATTGGGGTGCACGTGTCTCTTTCAGATCTGGTTTCCTCAGTGTGTATGCCCAGAAGTGGGATTGCTGGGTCATATGGCAGTTCTATGTCCAGTTTTTTAAGAAATCTCCACACTGTTTTCCATAGCGGCTGTACTAGTTTGCATTCCCACCAACAGTGTAACAGGGTTCCCTTTTCTCCACACCCTCTCCAGCATTTATGGCTTGTAGACTTTTGGATAGCAGCCATCCTGACTGGCGTGTAATGGTACCTCACTGTGGTTTTGATTTGCATTTCTCTAATAATGAGTGATGTTGAGCATCTTTTCATGTGTTTGTTAGCCATCTGTATGTCTTCTTTGGAGAAATGTCTGTTTAGTTCTTTGGCCCATTTTTTGATTGGGTCATTTATTTTTCTGGAATTGAGCTTCAAGAGTTGCTTGTATATTTTTGAGATTAATCCTTTGTCTGTTTCTCCATTTGCTATTATTTTCTCCCAATCTGAGGGCTGTCTTTTCACCTTACTTATAGTTTCCTTTGTAGTGCAAAAGCTTTTAAGTTTCATTAGGTCCCATTTGTTTAGTTTTGCTTTTATTTCCAATATTCTGGGAGGTGGGTCATAGAGGATCTTGCTGTGGTTTATGTCGGAGAGTGTTTTGCCTATGTTCTCCTCTAGAAGTTTTATAGTTTCTGGTCTTAAATTTAGATCTTTAATCCATTTTGAGTTTATTTTTGTGTATGGTGTTAGAAAGTGTTCTAGTTTCATTCTTTTACAAGTGGTTGACCAGCTTTCCCAGCAGCACTTGTTAAAGAGGTTGTCTTTTTTCCATTGTATATCCTTGCCTCCTTTGTCAAAGATAAGGTGTCCATAAGTTCGTGGATTTTGGTATTCCTTTCTCTTTAATTTACCAGTTTTCTGTGATCCACACAGTCAAAGGGTTTGGCATAGTCAATAAAGCAAAAGTAGATGTTTTTCTGGAACTCTCTTGCTTTTTCGATGATCCAGCAGATGTTGGCAATTTGATTTCTGGTTCCTCTGCCTTTTCTAAATCCAGCTTGAACATCTGGAAGTTCGTGGTTCATGTACTGTTGAAGCCTGGCTTCAGAATTTTGAGCATTACTTTGCTAGCTTGTGAGATGAGTGCAATTGTGCGATAGTTTTGAGTATACTTTGGAATTGTCTTTCTTTGGGACTGGAACGAAAACTGACCTTTTCCAGTCCTGTGGCCACTGCTTAAGTTTTCCAGATTTGTTGGCATATTGAGTGCAGCACTTTTACAGCATTGAACAATTCAGAAAACATTTATTAACTTCCTTGTATTCACAATTTTTAAAATCTCTCCATCCACCCAACATTCAATGCACACCAGTAGGGTAGCACTGGGCTTGGCACCTGGAAATTGAACCACACTAAAATATACAAGCTAGCAGCTTGTATATTTGTAGATAAATATATGATATTTATATCATATAATACATTGTGGACAAACAAAGCCACTAAAATAAGTTTTCTGCCACAGCAACGCTCAAAATATAGCACTAAACTGGAGGAAGGAACAATAACTGCCCCCAGGGATAATGGGTAGGTATCACAGAAAAGAAAAACTGGGGTTGCTTGTTTTTACCTTTCATCATGATATCTTACAACACATATGACAATACAGACATGAGCACCAGTCTCCATGTACCCGTGACCTGGCTTAAATGATTAGGACCTCAGCCGCTTTTGGTTCACGGAAACCCTCATGTGCTGCCACTCAACCCTTTGTTTTGCTCTGAAAGCCAGTCCTCAACATTTTTATCTGTGCTTGAAGACCGACCTGGAAAGGATCTTCGATGAGTAACACTCACCTCCCCATCTATTTTTCTGCTTGCGACCCTGCCAGAGTCATATATCCTAATTCCTGCTGGTGCCACCAAAACCTGGGCTGGTTCAGGGCAGATACCTAAGACGTTACGGGCCCCTCTGAGCTGGGTGCAGGGCAAGACAGAACTGACCCAATGAAACCCCATCCTGCTCACCGGGAGTGCTGACCACATTCTTCCAGCCCTCAGTGCTCTTAAAACTGCTGTTTCTTTAGAAGCTTACTGAGCACCTAATGTTTGTATACAATGTGTTACAGTCCACCTTGGACTTCCCTTATAGCTCAGTTGGTAAAGAATGTGCCTGCAATGCAGGAAACCCCGGTTTGATTCTTGGGTCGGGAAGATCTGCTGGAGAAGGGATAGGCTACCCACTCCAGTGTTCTTGGGCTTCCCTTGTGGCTCAGTTGGTAAAGAATCTGCCTGCAATGCAGGAGACCTGGGTTTGATCCCTGGGTTGGGAAGATCGCCTGGAGAAGGGAAAGGCTACCCACTCCAGTATTCTGGCCTGGAGAACGCCATGGACTGTATAGTCCATGGGGTCACAAAGACTCAGACACGACTGAGTGACCTTCACGTCACAGTCCCCAGTCCCATGTGCCCTTTGCAACCTCAGACTGTATAGGTCTTGCCCTGGGGGCTAGCTGCCCCAGAGTTGCGTCCTGTCACCACCTTGATCTTCCCTGGGTGGGGAGCCTGGTGCATCTGAATGTCTGGGCTATCTACCCCCCATCCCTCCAGAGTTTCCTCTCAACGTGCACGCAGTTAGTTACCTAACCCAGAGCATGACCCTGGACTCCCTCTCCAGCATAATCTGTCTGTTCCTTTGAGGCCATCCACCACTGTCTACCTCCATCATCACCCTTCTGACCAGGCGCCCACAACATCTCAGGTCTCTGTGCTCTTACCTGGGAAGCTCCATTTCTCTCATTGATGATGAAAGTCACACCTACTGTGCTCTGGCACACATGCACTATCTCACAAGAGTCCATGCCACCAAGACATCATCACCTTCATTTTGCTGATGGGGAAACTGAGGATGGGCACCTCAGCCATAGTCCCAGAACTATTGTGCTGAAGGGCCCAGACTTGAGCAAAACCACAAGTCCCAGCGATCCCTGATCTAAAATTCTTAGTGTGTCTAATAAACAATATCTGCAAATCGGAAACTCCACAGAATTCTCCTTGTGGGATGTTTCTGTTTTCCAAATGGGCTTCATGGTTTCTCTAGTTTTATAGTTGTTTTGGTTAGAGGTTTCAGTTTCTTTAAGCCATATTTAAACACAACCATATTTTAAAATGATGAAATTTTAGGTATTTCCATTACAGAGCTCCACAATAATGCAAGGGCACAAAGAGCCATATAGATATGAACTGAAATGCCACATGGGTCAGTGACTTGATTTCCAAGAACAAAGTAGAGGTTAACAGCAGAATCAACAGAAGGAACCTGGGTTTTAATGTTAATATAGTGAGACTATATCAAGGGTGATGGTCATAATTTTCTAAATGGCAAAATGTTATATTTAGAGTTTTGAGAGCACATTTCAAGATCATTTAGTCCAACCTTCCTCATTTTACAGACGAGGAAACTGAAGCACAGAAGTTAGGCAGGTTACCTGAGCCAAATTCATTCTTTTGCCTCTGGCTGTCCACATACATACCAGAACCTTACTGTGATTAAGAAGTGACATCACATACTCTATAACCCAAGAGACAGAGAAACACAACTCTTTATCTACCTTTTGATATCTTGATTTTCCACTTAAAGGTCATGTTAAATTTGAGGTTAAACCAACACAAAGTTGTAGGCTTAACAGTATTCGACTGTGTCAATCAGGAACATGCGCAGTTCAGAGCCAAAACTTTATGCTTTTCCAGAACCATAAGAGGCAATGTAAGCTGTAGGTACCTGTTTGAAGTGAGGGCTATTTAAGGCTATTCAGAAATTTGGCATGTTCTTCTCCTCTTGGTAACAAGGTTTCTCCTCCTATCTTTGGACCTGTCTTTTCCTAGAAAAAGAGAAACAGTTTAATAAGAAATGGGTCAATAGTATTTGCATGGGTCACTAAAATCTATCACGTTACAGAGGACATACCTTTAACATTCCGTCCCGTTCCCATTTGAAGAGGCCACAGTTACTAAAACAGAAAAGATGGGATTGACTCAGTGATGAGGTTACAGGTCCACACACATGAAGATAATAGTGCTCCTTGACTTTTGAGATCCATCTCATTTAAGCCAAAGCTCACTAAGGTGAGGTTCATATTCCAGTTTACATTCTACTGCTACTGAAAATACACACACCAGTGATCTGAGCAATGGTTTGAAGTCTGTCAAGAGCCAGATACTTCAGAAAAGGAATTTCAAATGGTAGGGCTGAATAGGGCTATGCACTCTACAGGTGAGGAGAGTGAGCCTGGTTTCCAGTGAAGGTCACTGGGATGACCCTCAGACTGAGAAAGCCAGCCTACAGCAAGAAGAAGCCCATGGCTTGTTCCTTTCTCCTTTTCTGGAACTCAACGGTTGTGGTAAGAGAGGATTACTCTTCCTTTGGGTTTGAACAATGCTTTCCAGTTTTCAGTAGTGAGAACAGGGAAGACAGTGATATCTTGACTTTTCCACTGAAAGGGCACTGTTTAGTTTGGGGCCAAAGCAACACAACAGGAAGAAAATCTTTTCCTGGTCCAGAGATTTTTCACTCTCTTTAGTCAAAGGCCCTAGAGATTCATTCTCATTGTTTAACATGGTAGTTGAGTCCAACCCTGAGAAGGCAGGGGGATACTATGGGGAGAGCTTATTTTCTAGCAATTTTACACTGAGGAGAGAGAAACAAATGAAATACAGTGAAGTCATGGGACTGTGGCTCCCAGTTGCCTTGGATATGAGAGGGTCTTGGGCATAGGGCCACCCCATCAGGCTCATCCTTTCTCCCCATCTTCCTTAGACACCACTCTGAGCATCAGCTGCAAAGGACTTAGCCTGGAGCCTCTCCATCACGTTCCCCAGCTACAGACCTGTTCAGTATCTATTGAGAGAACTTTCACAGCCTACTACCAGATCAATGATGATACTACACACAGCTCACTGTCAATTATAACATGTGGGCCAACTCCAGTCTGCCACAGTTTTCATGAATTTTTTTTGAACACAGCCATGTCTATTTGAGTATTACTTATGACTGGCACAACAACATGTTTGAGTAGTGGTGAAACAGACCACAGGGCTGGCAAAGCCTAATGTAATTACCATTTAGCCTTTTACTGAAAAAGTTTGCCCATTTCTTGCTCTAGATCAAGAATTGACAAGAGAGAGACCAGAGAAAGCACAAGTTCTTAACAAAGTAACAGTGCCACCTGGGGGCTGAAAAGCATCAAATTCTTTCATTTGAGTTGCACTTAGTCCTTATCCTTAATGATCACATTTCTCTGATACTCTATTGTTTTACACAAGTTCTTGCTATTACAATATTGTGGAGAGAAGTCAAGTATCAGTATATGAATAAGTACTTTAAACAATTCTAATCTCAATTGTTAAAAAAAATGCACAAACCAGCTCTGATAAGGGGATGAACCAGCATGGGGTTTGGGTTCCTCCACCCCCACCCTCATTCCAAATCAGCTGTGGAGAAACTTGATATGAGAGTGAAGTTTGGGCTCCAGGAAATAAACAACAACCCAAATGAAATAAGTGAACAACAACAAAAGTAGTGAGGATATGCTGGTGAAACATTCTAGGGAAGACTAAAAGTGATAGCGAAATTGCCTCAAATTCCAAAGAATCAACATCATACAACCCACACCACCCAGGTTCCATTTAGTCAATAAACATTTCTGATAACCTAGTGTCAGGCACTATATTTAGTATTGGGGGTACAGTTGTGAAAGGGGAAGGATCCCTTCCCTCCAGGAGCAGCTGGGGAGATCCAGGAGCTGTAAGAAGGCACAGAACAAGGCTGACTCTCTCGGGGTCAAGGACCGTCTGAAGTTTCTAGGGAACAGCATTACCCGGGAATTGCAAAAAGGTTCAGGAAGCCTATGGGACCAAGAACCCCAGGAATTCTTATACCTGCAGTGCTTCTGGGGGAGTCTGTCAAGGGAGATAGTTCTGCTTCCACAGGGACACTTGAAAAACCTCTTCACACCGTCATGCCAGTGGTAGTCATGCTGCTCGCTGACGCAGGTCTCCAGAGGCTTGAAGTGGGTGTAGGCACACTGCACAGAACCAGCACAAAGATCTGGTCAAGAGGTCTGAAGGAGAGAGGAGCCAGCTGCCATGAACGCGGCCTGTTCCTCAGAACTTCCGTTCTCTTGTCACTACCAGGCAGTGACTAGTGGAGTTACCATCTTTCAGGTGTAGTGATCCCTGTGATTTCTTGACTTTCCCCCTATTAATACCATTTTTTCTCATGTTTGTCCCAACTTCAGGTGTAAAATTCACAGTAATCTTCTGTGACAATCAAGACAATAGCTAGGGAGAAGAAGAAAAGGACTGGAAATTTCTAAGTAGCTTTAGTTGGGCTTCCCTGGTGGCTCAGAGGTTAAAGTGTCTGCCTGCAGTGCGGGAGACCTGGGTTCAATCCCTGGTTTGGGAAGATCCCCTGGAGAAGGAAATGGCAACCCACTCCAGTATTCTTGCCTGGAGAATCCCATGGATGGAGGAGCCTGGTGGGCTACAGCCCACGGGGTCACAAAGAGTCGGACACGACTGAGCGACTTCACTTTAGTTGGTCTACCCTGTATTCACTCTAGTCCCTGATTATAAGACTACAGATTATAGGCATGGGGCCTATTTGGGAAGGATGATAAGCTGCTTTTTCACTTTCTCTTACAAGGCCTCTGAAAAGGATTATAAGCTTATTACTACTCCTATTTCATAAGCGGTAAAACCAAGAAAGAGCTTAAGTAATTTAATTTTGATCCTTAAAAGGACTGAACATAACAAGAAATGGTAGGTGAAGGTTGAAACAGAGTCAGGACAGTGCTATGTAATTTCTGATAATCACACTGAGTCTAGATGAACAACTTTTGGCCTTGGCAGCCTCAAAGAGGGCAGAGTACAGTGGTACGCCAATTGTGTTAGGCAAAATAATCCTCTCATGATACTCTCACCCTATTCCCTGGAACTCACAAGTATGTTATGTTACTGGCAAAGGGGAATTCAGGTTGCAGATGGAATGAAGGTTGCTAATCAGTTAAGACTGGGAAATTATCCTGGATTGTCCAGGTGGGCCCAAAGGATTCACAAGAGTCCTCAAGGGTGGGAGAGAGGAAAGGAGGTTGGAGCCATGTGCTGAGAGGACCCCACCTCCTACTGTTAGTTCTGATGATGGAGGAAGGGGCTATGAGTCAAGGTATGTAGGCAAGCTATAGAAGCTGGAAAAGGCAAGGACATGGATTCTCCCCTAGAGATCTAGAAAGGAAAGCACCCTACTGACACCTGGATTTCACCCCAGCAAAACCCATATAAAATTCTGACCTATAGAACTGTTAGACAATACATCTGTGCTGTTCTGAGCCCCCAGTTGGTGGTCATTTGTTAAGCAGCAACAGGAAAGGAATACACCAGCTCTGTCCTAATATGGCCATCTTGTCAGAGGAAAAGCTGTCATCTAAGGGAAAGGCTTTACTGATTCCCAAGGGTCTACACTTTCTCAAAGGAGTAGTTGGTTCAGTGCTGCCCCCCAAATATAAAGGAGAATCTAAGGTTTTAAAAATAAAGTCAGAGAAAGTTGTAAGCTAAGCCTTTTCTTCCTCTTACACATGCTCACAATGCTGATTAGTCATGCAGGCATATTCAAAAGGAATGGTAATGCCAGGAAACATGTATAGAAAGAACTTTTCTGGGCGACATTTACGTTAGGCCCTGAGCAGAAGGGAACAAAAGTGGTTGATCACATCTGATGCCAAGTCAAATTTTTCAATTAAGGCCCCAGGGACTGGGAACCAAGGATTGAGGACATGTTAAAACTTGAGAAGGGTGGCTTCCCTGGTGGCTCAGTGGTAAAGAATCTACCTGCAAGAGATGGGTACAATCCTTGGGTCAGGAAGATCCCACATGCCACAGAGCCACTAAGTCCATGTGCCACAACTACTGAGCCTGTGCTCTAGAGCCCACAAGCCGCAGTTACTGAATCCCGTGCTCCCAGAGCCTGTGTTCTGCAACAAGAGAAGCCAAAGCTGTAACTAGAGAGCAGTGCTCCCAATGGCTGCAACTACAGAAAAGCCCACAAAGTAATGAAGACCCAGCACAGCCAAAAACAAACAAGCAAACCTGAGGAGGAGAGATAACACTGGGGTCCTGCCTGATTAAATGACCCCAAACCCAGGCAGGGTGTAGGCCTTGGTCACAAAACATGGCCCCACACCCCACTGAGTCTCCACACCCTGCAAGGTTACAGAGCCCACAGACAGGCCATAGGGAAAGCTGTCTCCTGCACTCACCGTCTTGCATGTCACAACTCGACATTTTACTTCCCGGGTGTTTCTCATCGTTTCTTCCATTTGTTCTTTTTTCACCAGAGGCTCAAAATAGCGTTCCTGCAGCTCAGCCTCAGCCTGGAGTGACATGATACCCAGAAGACCTTGAACCAAATCTGATATAGACTCAGGCAGTTGTTTAATAATAATCAAATCAGACCTGAAGAAACAAGCTAACTGTATGAACACATGGCTCAATGAACTGCAACCCAAAAGATGGTAAGTAGAAATAAGCCCTTAATGGACAAATAGAAGGCATGAAAGCATTTGGTGATGTGTAAGATGCTAAATACAAATTTAAACTACTGACATGATTAGCAGTGTCACGAGCTCAAGTGTGCCCCAGAAGGGAATTGTTTCCATTGTTCCAACACAGACTAGTTTATGGGAGGTGCTGGATGCCTCCCCAGTGATGGCACCCCATCTGTTTGATTCTATTCTTCAGACCAAGCACTTGGCAGGAGCAATCCCTGCTTGTCTGGAACAATGTGTAGAAGGTGTGAGGGCAGAGAGCTATTCATGACAGAATGTGGTCACATTTCAAGTCAGCACAGCTGAACAAGGCATAAAGTGCCAGGGAATTTGGCTCTATAGTATTTCAGGGTCTGCTTGAGCTCCTCTCCTAAGTCTCGAGTCCAGTAGAAAAATATTTAATTGTCTCCTTAGTCCTTTATTAACCAAAAGAAAGGTAGATCATTTGGCATATTGGCAGTAAATAAGGGACATTTAAAAACTCTGCTGTAACACTTTTTTTGTTATCTCAGTGACCACTACCCCGGCTACTGACAGGGACCACAAACGCTACACCTTCTACAGTGCACGCCAACAGTACCTCATACATCAAAGGATGTTCTGAATGTTCTACAGGGCATCCACATTGATAGAAAACCTATTGGAACTTTTGAACCTAATAGCTTTATTTATATACAACCCTACAATACTTGTGCATGGTTTTAATATACACTGACTACTCCTAAAGTGCAACTGGACAAATCCTATGGTTATGGAGGGACAACTCTGCTTTGATATCTTGTACAACACAGTAACTTGATATTTTTATAAAGTTATTATAAAATATGGACTGAAACACTTTAATACCAAAGTCAATTTAAATAATGTTGAATGATACTCTTCAAAGCAACAAAGGCAAAGCTAAAATATATTAGCAATATTCCTATTCTTCAAAATAAATTGAAACAAACAAACATACAACTAATGTCTCAGCTGAGGTTACAGGAACAAATTCTGAGTCCCATGACAGAACACCCGAGTCAGAGGATAGCTCTGTTACCTGTGACCTTCTGGGCTCTTTCTTACCTCTTTTAAAATCCCTGTGTGCTTCGATTTTGCTTTTAGAATTGTCTGAAATTCCTCAGATTCCACGTAGGCAAGTTGTTCTCTCCTTTTTTTCTTGGCAGGCTCCAATTCATCCTCAGCTAGAGCAGAATGAAAGTGTGAGCTGTCAGAGGAACTGCAGAGAGTCAGTGTGCCTCACCAACTCAGCTTCCCCCAGCTCTGTGTTCGCCGCCGTAAGACCCTTCAAACTGAATTTACCTCCCCTGGAGGCTCTTGGAAGAAGTGAATTGAGAAGTACAATCTAGAATGGAGGGAGGGGATGGCAGGTTTGATCACTAAATTATAATCTCTTTTTCACCTTAAAATAAGGGCCAATTATGAAAAGAGGTAACAACAACAAAATTCCTATCTACAAATTGAGGTTAAAGTGACAGCTGTCAGCTTCAGTTTTAAAAATTAAAACAGGGCAATTTAAAACAAGGTCTGCTCCTTTAAAGCAAAGTAAATCTTTATACTAACATATAGGTGCAAAGATCCAATTAGTAATCTCAAGATTTTAAATTGTACATAATCTCACTTTAATTCAATGTGATTATAAAAAACAATCAGTTCCAGCTGCAGAAATTTTACTGAGGTACTCTCCATAGAGGAAAAGTGGAAAAAAAATAATGACTTTTGATGTCGAGGGCTTCCCTGATAGCTCAGTTGGTAAAGAATCTGCCTGAAATGTGGGAGACCCCAATTCGATTCCTGGGTTGCGAAGATCCGCTGGAGAAGGGATAGGCTACCCACTCTCAGTATTGGGCTTCCCTTGTGGCTCAGCTGGTAGAGAATCTGCCTGCAGTGTGGGAGACCTGGGTTCGATCCCTGGGTTGGGAAGATCCCCTAGAGAAGGGAAAGGCTACCCACTCCAGTATTCTGGCCTGGAGAATTCCCTGGACTGTATAGTCCATGGGGGCACAAAGAGTAGGACACGACTGAGCAACTTTCACTTTCAGTCTTTAGGCTGATTGTGTTTTGGAATGTTTCCTCTATAAGTAGTGTCTCTTTCCCACTGGACAGCTTCCCATTTGCAGTACCTTGAGGAGAAAGTGTGCTGTTCTTTTCTACACGTTCCTTCACTTCCAGGACATCCTGGGGTTCCTTTAGCTTCTTAATGCTATTTGGGTCTGTTTTTGTAAGAATCTGGCCTTTTGACCTTAATTTGGTTATAGCAGCTAACTAGGAAAACAGAAAAGAGAGGGAGATAAAAATCTAAATAAGATAGGTGTCTGTAGCTCTGTATCCCTTTCCAGTGATTAACCAGTGAATTCTGGCAGTTCTCAAATATACATTAGCAAAATCTATCTTCATTTTACTTAGCATTATTAACATAATTATTAAAACTTCAAAGAAGGAAAGACAGGTCTCTAAGTTAGCAAACCAAATCTCAGTTTATTTTTTAACTTCAGATAGTCTGTAAGCTTTTAGATCCATAAAGGAACCACATAAACATTTTAGAAGTTTGTTTCAGGACAGAAAAAAGATAGAATTCCAAGTCTGTCACTTACTAGTTTATAACCTGACTTAATTGTTCAGCTTCAGTTTCTACATTTGTAAAATGAAGATGACAGATGACAACCCTATCTTTTAGGGCTGCAGTTGTAAGGATAAAACGAGATAACGCAAGCCAAGCATGTACTTGTACACAGTAAATAGTATGTATGCACAAATCACAGACACAGAATAATAGTAACATAGGTGTGTAACTGCTATTATTATTACTGAAGGTGGCTTGCCTTGCAGCTAGCCTTTGCTCTTCATGTGATTCTAGCTGCTAACTAGGACACAGAAGACAGGTTCAGGTCGGGGGCTCAGCGACTCAGGAAGAGGAAAGGTTCTGACCACCCCCACCTGCCACTTCAATCAGAGCAACTTAGCTTTTAGCTGTCTACAGACTGGGCTTCTACATAAGAGTTCTTCCATGTTATCTCCTGCAGCCTGATAAGAAATAATGTGGAGACAGTGGCTAGTTTTCTTGGATTAAATTAATGGCATTGTTGGTACAAATTATCACTTAAAATTCCTTTGACTCTAATTATCATGATCAAGAAATAGGTATGAGGTAACTCTTTTTTGGTCACGGGTATATTAAGTTTGAAGCACCAGCTATGTCTCACAGAATAGAAATCCAAGTGGTGAAGAAAACAGATGCCAGTTACCTTTTTGGCTTCTGCTAAGGCACTCAGTTTTGGTCTTGGTGGTGGTGACTCATCAAAAAAGAGGACATCATCTCCTTCTGAGATGCCTCTTCCAAGCTTGGGCATCTGTGCAGTTGGGGTTCCTTTCATCTTGGGGAATTCAGCCCCCGTTGGTGGAGATCGACAAGGGGGCTGCTGAGAAGAGGATGGCACAGCTAGGCTCTTGATTTCACTGGAGCTTTGCAAAAAGCTTTATAAAGAAAAAGGCAGTCACAAACTATGCACACAAGCACAAAACCACACAGGCTGGGAGACCGCGGGCAGGCCACCAGCTGATAAGTAGTCGTCACTAAGATAATCTTCCATCCTTGGTTATTTAGATTAGCGCATAGTAAAAACAAAACTAGCGTCACTAATTCTTCAGTTAGCTGATTTTTCACTCAATAAATGCAAATTGTTTCACCAATTTAGAACTGATTACTAATTTTATCAATTGGCTTTCTAAGTAGGGTCGGTATATGGAGCATCTTCAGCCCTGAAGGTGAGCTGTGGACTATATTCTGAGCCCTCTGGTTAGCTGAGATGCTTCAGGAACTCACTGAATCTGTGTATTTTGTTTATTCTACTAGGATGAGGTAACACACACGATATATTTGGAAGTCACAAAAGAAGGGCGCTATTAATATAATTCACACTGATTATTTTATATATGCGCTTTTAGTTTTAAGATGATATTTTATTTTTCTAGTATAGTTGTTTTACAATGTTGTGTTAGTTTTTGCTGTATAATATATCTCCTCCTTCTTGAATCTCCCTCCCATCCCTTCTTATGTGGCTTCAAGGGCTATGTAAAAACAACAAAGGTCAGAAATCATTTGTCCAAACCTTTCATTGTAGAGATGAAGAAACTGAGGCCCAAGACCCCACTGCCCATTAAGTTACAGGCTGAGGACCAGTACCAGGTAATCCTGAGCCAGTCTTCTTTTCACTACCATATTATCCCCACTCCTGTAAGTTCCAGGCTGAGTTTGCAAACTGCCTACCAGATGCTGCCCAAAGATAAGTTACGTCTGGCCAGGAAAACTTTGAAAAACTTTAAACCATAGTGCCTTTAAACTGACAGGTACTTTCCACTCCCCACAAGGTCCACATATGTCCATGTATCTACATATACATTCATGTCATCTGTAGGCCCCTGATGAATACTGCTACAGATAGCCTACCAGGACCTCAAACTAACCTGCCTGAGGCCAAATCTGTTCCCCTATTTTTCCAAAGCATCTCTTCTTGACTCGTAATAGACCTTTCCCCTCCATGGAACCACATACTCTGCAAGAGCCCAGGTCTGGGACAGCAATGGTTCGACACTGGAGTAGGTGTGAGTTTAAACTCGGCTCCACCATCTACTAGCTCTCTGGTCTTCAGTTACATTAGTCACAAAACAAGGACAATAACATTTCACAGATTATGGTAAGGATCAATGTGATGTGTGTACAGCGTAAGGCATGGTGGTCAGCATACACCGGGTGCCTGTAGACAGTAGCTTTTACTACCATTCAGAAAACTTGAGTTCAAGAGTCTTTGATTCTTTTACTTTCCATACCCATTTCCACTTGATTTTGCCTCTCAAATGACTCTCCACTCTCGGTGTCTCAATTTTATCACTGACCTGAACAAATGCAGAAACCATGCACTGGCTGAGACTGTAATTAAAAAACCTAACTGGCAAAACTGAGAAACGGGTGGCAAACTGGCCAAAGTCTACTTCCCTTTTTAACAAAACTGTCTTTGTATGTCATTACTTTCTCTTTCCTACAGTGACATTAATTACTACAGCCTGTAGTATCTGGTCTCAGGATTCACTAGTATCACCTTTAAATGCTTTATAACTTTAAAAGGTATGCTAAAATTATTTTTTAAAAACTTTTAAAGTTGAAAAGGTGGCCAACCACCTCAAATCCAAAGTCACATTTCTGAAATCTATTAGGACAGCCCCAGAATTCATGAGATGAGCAATCTAAACAGGGAATATTAAACCTGTGACTCCTACCGTTTCTGTATTTCTTCTGATTTCTTTTTCCGCATCTCTAACATATGCCGCTTCTGTTGCTTCAAGAGGGCTGATGCTGAGATAGACTGGAAAGCAGGTTTCTGGCTTCCTACGATCCCTAAAACACAAGCCACAGGCTGAGGAAGTTCTGAGAGGGGGCAGGGTCTCAGGTGTGGACACTAGAGCAGGTGCAGGCTGACTCTACCTGATGACTTGGCTTTGGCTAAATGATGTTTCAGGTTTCTGGCTCCAGATGTAGGCAAGTCCATCAATTCCCTGAATTCCTCAGAACAAGACAAGCTCTTCTGGGGCATTCCTGAAATATATATCAGGTTTAGAGGATTCAAAATTCAGTCTATTTTCTGTCATGTGTCTTTTTCCTTTTTAAACTCTGCTTTCATAATTTTTTCATTTGTAAATGAAGTAGATGGAATATCAAGAGAAAAGAGAAACCTTAACCTCTAATATCAGACCAGTAGGACTGCAAAGGTAAGACAAATATCTTACTTTTAAAGCATGATTAAAATACTATTATCTGAGGGGTCATTTCACACACTATTTCTGGATTATGCACTACAGGAAAGGGTCCATGCTAGACTTTGACTGCTGTTATAAAACAGAGCCCCAAGGACAGAGTGGAGGTGGCATTCTCTGACCTGGATCTGTTTTAGTGAAAGACAGGAAGTTGACAATAACTGATTCTAGTGCTGGACACTATTAGATCCAGATACATTAAGATGTTTTAAAAACCTAAGACACAGCTAAGATTAATATGCTGTTGCTTAAGATGCTGCCAAAGAAGCTGGGTTCTTTTAGTTTAGGCCACATCACTCAGTATAATTTAGAGTTAGGAACTAACTGTTTTCAATCCTGAAGACTAAAAATTTAAGATGGAGAAAGAAACAAACTTACCTAGTTTTTGTTGAGTTTCCTGAAGAATCAAGTCTGTGCCCTTAACCACCAGGTTAGTCAGAGTGGTTTGAATCTTCTTTTTAGGTGCAACAGCGGCTGCACTGAAAAGGAAAATGAAAACCACTGCAAGTCAATGCTCTATAAGGTAAAGAAGGCAGAAAAGTAGTTGTTACAAAATGTCAATGTTTCTCAAAGCTCCTTTTAAGTAGACTGTAGTTAATACCATGGTCCCACCCATAACTGGTGTGTGCATTATGTCACAGACCTAAGACAGGCAACCTACAAACTTGCTTGAAGGCCATTCTGGAAAAGTAAATTGGCAAAAGAAATAAAAATATGCCAACACTTTGATCAAGACTAGGACTTATCAAGAAGTCTAGGATTTATGTAAGACCTATGCAAAAATTTAGGATATTAATGGAAGCTTTGTATTGTTAAAAGTTAGAAATACTAAAAATGTTTATCCATAGGGAATTATTTAAATTATCAAAGCCATGTAAAAGAATACTATGTAGCCACTAAAAATAATGCCGTTAAGTGAATATTCCACAAAGAAAAATTCATTATTTTTATGGGAAAGAAGAACATTGCAAATTATAGGCATACTATGACTTCATTTTATACTCTTAAAAATTTATACTTATGGGAAATGTCCCCCCCAAACCATATATACCAAAACTAAGTTATCTAGATGGTGGGATTATAAATGGTTTTTATTGTCTCCTTTTGGCTAAATTGTACATACGTTTTAAAAAAATGTTATGTGTATTGCCTTTTGCAATTTGCTAAAATAGACATTATTTTAAATCTTAAAAATATTGATATTACAAAATAAGACAGGAAGTGAGAGTCCTCTAGCCCAGTGTTTCTTGGATTGAAGACAAAATCTGTTTTATTCTTGGACCAACTGTAGCTCCCTTGAGCCAAATCCCTGCCTCAAATGTATTTTAGAGAGTCAGGTGACAGGCCATCAATCACCTACTCAGGGACTCTAGGGACAGGCTGAGATCCCCAGGAGTGCCGGCTTCAGCAGTATCCCCCTCCCCTGTGAGGTTTCTCTGCATATTCATTCACTAAGTTCACTGTGGGTTCTCTGAGATCTACAACTTCACACTCACAGTCACGATGGAAATGATTTCAAGGATGTCAACACTATGATGAACACTTTCAGTGGCCAATCAGTCCTGACAAAGTTGGACTATTCACATTAGAAGCCAAAGAGGAAGTGTGGGCTCCCCGTTAAAGACCAGGATAGCCCAACTCAGTTTCTCCTCCTTCTAAGTGTTTTCTTCTCTTCCCAGGAATGAAGTAACCTTGTTTTGGGTCTCTTCTCCTCTGCTACATTGTTTTAGGTAGCATGTTATAAAAGATAAAACCTGTACAAACCTTTGAGGACTGGGACAAAAATGTACAACCACTGTGTTTATTATTTTTTCCTTTTTGGCCACACAGCACAGCATGCAGAACTTCCCCAATCAGGGATGCAACTCATGCCCTCTGCAGTGGAAGCATGGAGTCCTAACTACTGAACCACCAGAGAAGTCCTGGGTTTACTCTTAAATGAAGACCCCAGCCCTCAAAGAAGCTCTGAGAATGTCTTACATTGAGGCTGCATATGAGGCTGAAGAAACGCCTCCGTAGTAAAAACCATCCTGACACAGCCGTTCTTTCAGGCTGATGCCTTTGCGAGCAAACTTCTTTGGAATGCGGCCTCCAGAGAAGGTGGACTGCAAGTCAGCTCGCCTGGCGCTAAGCCTCTTGTACTGGGCCTGGATGTGATACTGACAGTACTCACAGTCCTTCTGTGAAGAGAAAGAGCAGCTTTATCAACATTAGGGCAACAGGCCGGGGACAATGTTAATGGACACAACTCCTTTCTCCCAGCCTCAGAGAGCTATTCTGTGGGCAAAACCCTCCTGGCTAACTTCTGAGATCATTCTCTATCCACAGCTAAGAAGCAACTTAGAAGTTCATCCTCTAGGTAAGGGGGTGGAGTGGGGTTGATAAATTGGAAGATTGGGATTCATACACACACACTATGATATATAAAATATATAACTAGTAAGGACCTACTCTATAGTACAGGGAACTCTATTCAGTACTCTGTAATGGCCTATATGGGAAAGGAATCTAAGAAAGAGTGGGTGTAAGTATATATATAACTAATTCACTTTGTTGTATACTAACATATGAAACTAACACAACATTATAAATCAACCACACTCAATAAAAATTAAGAAAAAAAAGTTAAGGGGACTAAACTCTGAACACACTATTCGGGTACAAGAAAAAGTGGTACTTTCCACTGCCTTTGTCCTCTTTCTACAATGGAAATAAAGTCCGTTTCTAGGATGAACCTTGAAAATGTTACGCCAAATGAAAGAAGTCAGACACAAAGGTCCCATGTTGTATGATTCCTTTTATGGCATATATCCACAGAGATAGAAAACAGATTACAGGTCATCAGGGAAATGGTTACTTAATTGCTAGGGGGTGTTTTTCAATGGGGTGATGAAAAGATTTTGAAACCTGAAGCTGGTGGTTGCACAATAAAGTGAATACACTAAATATTACTGATGTAAATGGTTAACTATACATAATGTGAATTTTACCTCAACAGGATCAGTTTCCTTTCTGTCTCTCTGGTTGACTCTCAGATAAATGCTACTCTTATAGTGAAAGGAGCAAAGAAAAACTGTGAAGTATTGTTGAACTGGGTGAAATTTAAGAGATGCTGACAATGGAGGTTTAATGGTCCAGCTCTTGTGATCTGCCAGGTACATTTCCCCTGAGACCTCTTTTCAACTGTATCCTTCCTCCCTATTTCCTGCTCACTAGTTCATCTGTTAGACAGCTGTGAGTGAAATAAAAAGAGATAAAACCAGAACCTATTATCCAGTCCTTTCAAAGAGCTCTAAGTACCACTTCACATCCACTTGGATGGTTGTACTCAAAGACAGACAGTAACAAAGTGTTAGAGAAACTAGAACCCTCACATACTGCTAGGGAGACTGGAAAAGCCACCTGGGAAACCAGTTTGGTGGTTCCTCAAAAACCTAAATACAGATCCAGCAATTCCACTCCAGGTATATAGTTAAGGGAACTGAAATGGACATCCACATAAAAACCTGTATATGCATGTTGACAGCAGCATTATCCATAACAGTCAGATATGAAAACCACCTAAGTGTCTATCAACCAATGGATAAACTGAGTGTAGTCTATCCACACAATGGAGTATTATTCAAATACCAAAAGGAATGAAGTGCTGATAAAAGGCTTTGTAGCATGAGCATAGCACAGATGAATCTTAAACATTATTTTAAGTCCAAAGAAGCTAGATACAAAAGGCTGCACATTATACAATTCCACTGTATGAATTGTCTAGAACAGGCAAATCTATAGACAGAAAGTAGATGAGTAGTTGCCAGGACTGGAGAAGAAGGGGAATGGAGAATTACTGTTAGTGGGTATGGGTTTTTAGAACTGGACTGAAAATGTTCTGAAATTACCTGGTGGAGATGATTGCACAACCCTGTGAATACATTAAAAATCACTAGATTGTGCACTTCAAAACTGAATGGTCCGGTATGTGCATTCTATCTCAGTACAATGTTTGTTTACTTTTCAAAAAAGAGAGTTCTAATAAAAGGTAGAATACAGTCATGTACTGGCTAAAATAAGGTTGCAGTGTATTTCGTCATTAGTGTTTGATCTTCAGCACTAGAAAGAATTGAGGGCAAATTAAAATTCTGTCTTTCTTATACTTCCCAATCAGCTGGTAATAAAAGATCAGTTTCCTAATAGGTTAAATCCTTCCCCCACTCTCAGCTTTTTAAACTGGCCATTATTAACCACACATTCTACTTTCTCACTTTGATGCTTCCTATTATGTAGGAAACTCAGTTCCAAATAGGTCATTACCAGTAAAGTGCCTAAAATGTATTCCTATTAGTTTCTTTCTTTAGCAAAAACCACCCCAACAAAGCTGGAACCTACCAAATTCACAATCTGTGTACATGGTTCTCCATTCTTTTTCTTTGCTTTACAGGTTCCCAGGTCAAGAGCTTCCCCCATAATTAAGATCTTTTGAGGATGATCAATAGACAAGCATATCTGTAGAAAAAGAGGTAATGGGAATTAAAATCAAACAAAGGTATGGCCCCTCACCAGCCAAGAATGGATATAATAACGGTTGGCATGAGTTAGGCTTTTTATCCTTTTCATAAGTGCCCTGGGATTTGAAGCCAGTGCTCTGTAAAACAGTTGTAGAAATGGGAGAGAGAGAAGACATTTAGTTCTCTGTTCCCTCCTGTGTCTTTACTATCAGAATCCTAATGCTCAGCCTCGAGTGATGGAGTGGGTTCCCAGTTTTCCCAGCATTCTTTGCAGCTAGTGATTGTCATGTGACTCCACTCTGGCCAATGAGACTGAAGTAGGAGTCTGCAGGGAAGGTAGCCAGGAAATCTGCTTTTCTATAAAAGCAGAATGAAGAGGCTGGCTGACTTCCTGGCTTCAATGGAGATGTGATGGCTAGGGTTTCAAAGCCATCTTGTGACCAAGAGGGAAATCTGAGAGACTCATGGACACCAGCCCTGGTATCAAGGAATTACTACACTGCCTATGTCTGGATTTTTTATTATCCAAGAAAAACAAAAACCTCAGTGTCTACCATTACAAAGAACTGTAGTGAAGCTTTTCTGTTACTTGTGGCCAAACACCTTCCAAACCAATAAATGAAGATTTGTTGCTATTCTCTCAAGAAAGCAATGAATGCCAACAACTTTGTTGCTCACTCCTCCTGATATAATAATGTGTCTATAACAACAGCAGTAGCCGCTTGTTAACTTCTGTGGAGAAACTGTTAGTGTTCACACTGTACCTAGGTTTGCAATTTACTAGAGAATCAGTAGGTAGTAACTCAAACTCTAATGCTGCTTAAGACAGTGAAAAGTCATATTAAAAATGAAAATTTGTAAGTTGCAGCTATGATTGTACTAACAAACGGAACAAACCCTCCTCAACTATAAACCCTTCCTTCCTGATGCTATCAAGGATATTTATAGGAGATGGAAGGGAACCTGAGCCCAAGAACTGAAAAATAAATTCCAGGAAGCTTGGAACAAATTTGAAAAAATATAATGAAATAAATTGTCATAAAATACTCTAGCATAGTCTGAAATTCAGAATACTGGATGGAAGGTAAGAAATGAATGACAAACAAAAAGCCAGTAAAATGGAGTCAAAATAATACAAAAGCTTGACTTATTTCCTGGAGGTAGACCAGCACAAAGGTTTTTGATAGAACTCAGCTAAGTTATAAAGACCACAAAAAAACCAAACCAACCCATGGAAACAGTCTTACCTCCTCTGAACCATCCTTGGGCTTCATGGGGTTTGCATTGAGCAGCCCTATGACGGAACCCTGCTCAGTCTTCCAGAGTTCTCTGTGAACATCTCCAAACAGGAACAGTGACACGCATCGCGTCAGGTCACGAAGATCATTCAGTCGCCAGATGCTAAATGTTTTCCCCTGGAGCAAATCATTTATGCTTATCTTTAATAAATCTTGAACAATGGGTTACAATGTCTTCATTTACAGTCCAAGTATTCTACTATGGAAAATATCTAAGCATGACCCACTCTGAATAGGTTATCATGAGAATGTCTGTTAATTATAAATTAATCCTTTCTCAAGGCTTTGGTATGCCTCTTCTCATTTTAGAAATGAAGGTGAAGAAAGGCAAGCCTCAGAAAGAAATAGCTTTCTTGTTAACTGTGTTTCTTCAAACTTGTTATTAGCAGACACAAACTATTACATAAAATCTTTAGACAATAAGGACTAGTACTGTAAAGCATAGGGGACTATATTCAATATTCTGTAATAAATCACAATGGAAAAGAACATGAAACATATCTACATAGGTATAATCACTTTGCTGAATCACTTTGCAAATCACTTTGCTGTACACCTAAAACACAACACTGTAAATCAACTATACTTCAATAAAAAATTTACTGATGTATATTTAATAAATATTATTAAGTTATTTTAATATTAATAAGGAAGTTTCAGTTCAGCGCTTCTAAATCTTCCCTTAGCTTAGAAGAAAAACCGTGTCATTTAAAGAAAACTGGTTGTATTTAACTCTAAAATTTTGGAAATACTATGACATATCAAGAAACTCAAAATGCTAGCCACATATAATAGGAACAACTTCCATGTTTATAGATTTTTAAAAAAAAGCAATTCACACAATACTGAATCAAGCTATTTCACAGAGGCATCCCAGAGTGGGTATGGCTACAGGTTATAGTGAATTATTGCCTAAACTCCAGTATTATAATTATTCTTCCAAGGATTTATACAATGCCATTCTTAGAGAAGTTCAGATAAATTTCACACCGATTATTTCAATGGCATTATAGCCAGTGGTGATGCAATTATGAACTTAATCACATGAAAACCAGCCTTGTTCACATTTACTGAGATAGAACAGGGATAGAGCAGGACTCAGAATCTGAAACTCAATCCCTGGTGTCAGAGCTCATAAAAAAATTTAAGGTTAGCCAAGATCAAAACTGGAGGATAAAATTAGTTTTGAACAAGATAATCTGCAGTATTTTAGAGACAGCCTTTCAGATAATCAAAAGACAATTCCTTCATTTTACAGATAAGGAAATGGAGGTCCTCAAAGAAAGAGTAAGGGCCACCTAATGCCACAAGGCTCCTGATAAATGGAGAATGAGGCTTAGAATCCAGCTTTTCTGACTTGGCCACAGAATAATTTTTGTTATACCTCAGTCAACTGTGATTTTAAAACTTATCAGACCTCTTGTAGTATTTGTCAAATGAAATGTACCATCCTGTACCGGCACAGGTCAGCAGTATCAGGACTTCTGTGACCGACATCTTACATCTAGTAAGGCTCTCCAAATTGTCTTTGAGGACGTGCTCCCCTTCCACAAGGGGGATTATTCAGAGTCGTAGGGCATCCACAGGCATCACCAAACAACAAGTAAAATGAGTAAGAATGATGTGTATAATAAAAAGCTCAAGAAACCTGTCCAACTAGACCTTCTTTAGGTATGGCCTTCCTTACATATCTCCCCCTCTGGTACCAACCAGGTGATGGTGTGGCAATTTGAGAACTTACTGCAATGACTACAAAATGAAACACGGATGGGCTCTGGGTAACAAATCAAGAACATGAATCTCTGCCAATCTGTGATGAAACAGCTGATTAATAAAATAGCTTACACTGTTAGAACTCTGTGGAGTGATTTTCTTCAATATAACCCCAAACGTCACCCAGTCTATTTCTTCCAGCTTCTCAATTGCCATCTTTTCCTTGAGCTGAGACAGTCTGATAAGTTTTCGGCCGATCATTTTCTTGTTCATTTCTGTGGAGGATACTCGAGGCTTTCTGGGTCAAGACACCAGCAATTGGTAGATTATTACTCTAAGAGATAACCTGGCACTATAGCAAATTGGTTAGAAGAGATATTATGGACAGAAATCTCTAAAGCACCTGTTCTCAGGGAGGCTTAGTACAAAGCACATATTTTTTCAGCAGGTAAAATTTCCCTGGTGGTTCAGTGGTTAAGACTTTGCGCTTCCACTGCAGGAGGCACAAGTTTCACCCTTATTGGGGAACTAAGATCCCCATGCTACACAGTATGGCCCCCTCCCCAAAAGGAGATAATTTTAAAGACCAGGTTTGCTTTTCCACGGATATAGAACTGGGACTTATGTAGAAAGTAAAGATCACAAATTATTTAAGTTCTTATGAATGCTAATATAATATTCTTTTAAAAAATAATCTCTTGATTTTAATATAAAATCATGAATTGCCTAGGTAAATTAAGATATTTCAATTCCATCAATTCTGTGAGAATTTTGTTAAGTTCTATTATTTCTAATTAGATTTTTTAAAAGCCAACCTTTTCACATAATTAAAAAAATTGACTCGAGCTTCAATTAATATACTCTTGTTTCTAATGACTGGTTAAAACTCATAAAATTTGCAAAATGTTTTTCTCTAGTTGAATATTAAAATCTGTTTCATGTTGGATCATATAACATATTCTAGGACGAGAGAAAGCAGTCAGGAGAAAACAAGCTTTTTGACTCTTTCAGAAGTTTTCTGGAACAGAAACTCCAAGGGCTAACTCAACAATAAAGAATATTCAGGAGGGAAACACTGACATAAGTGGAAAATCCTTTCCTTGTTTGATTTCTGAGTTAACAGGTTACTATGAAGCTATGATCCTACAGAGCATCTTCAGGTTCTGAGGTTCAGGTAGAACAATCATGAGAGAGACTCAAATAACTCTGCAACCCCCTAAATTTGTAGGCCCCACAGAAGCTTTGGCTGACTAGTTTCAACTTCATCTACTTCCATTTAATTCAAATGTATAGCAATACTTGCATCAACACCACCTTTATTATCTCTAGGGTGTTTCCACTGGGAAAGGCAGTATTATCTCAGGAGGGCCACATTTACGTTGAAAAAGAAGCCTAAAGTTCCCTCAGTGAGTTTTTACTATATTCCATTCCTCAGACTGTGTCTCAAATGTAATTAAAACATTGATTCCCACCCCCCCCCCCCCCAATTTTGAAGAGCATGGTTATTACAATAAACTTCTACTGCATGTCAGCAGTCACTTGTTCTTCCCTTGCTCAATAACATACAATTTAAAAGCTTAGCAGTTTTAGTTTAGGTCGACAAGGTTCAGGTGTTCTAGAGGGGTTGTACTTGGCTACTCAGACAGTATTAAAGGCAATCTGGTTTCAGTAAGGATGTTCTCTCTGCCCAGGGCTTCAAGAGCAGTAATAACAAGAGGTGCAAAGCAGTAGACACAGAAGACTTAGAAGTCCAGGTTTTCCCTGAACTGATCCTGGGATGTATTTCTATTTTTATTTTTTACAAATTGGAGGATAACTGCTTTACAATGTAGTGTTAGTTTCTGCTATACAATGTGAATCAGCTGTAAGTGTATATACATCCTCTCTCTCGAGCCTCTCTCCCACTCCCGATTTATATTTTGCCTGAATACCTTAATTTCTCCACATAACAATACAAAAGAGCAGAGTTATTTCTAGTAACATTAATTATAAGATACTACTATCCTAGTTAAACTGTATATTCCTTTAGGTATTTAAGAATAGTCTCTACCACTGTTCCTCCTAGTTTCTGGTTAAATCCAGTACTTATTATTTATTGATTTCATTTTTAAGAACAGGTATCTTTTATTCTCTACACAAACAAGAGAAAACCTTCCTCATTCATATGTAAACACACTGAGTCAAACAGTGCCAAAGGCCTCGTATGGTCAAGTAAAAGAGCTATACGTTTCATGTGACCCGGCGGTACAAACACACTAACTCTGGGAGGCTCAGTCCCTAGGAAGGAGGAAGAGGCATCTTGTGGGGCCTACGAGCAGAGTGAAAGAGAGGGCTGTCAAAATTACTGACCTGAGCCTCAGGCCGGAGAAGGCTTCCACAGAGACATCCTGAGTCATCTCCCCAGAGCTCCTGGGTGTCCCTGCACTCTGATCCCTAGTCATCCCACCAGGCTTGTTCCCAGGAGTTGTTCGGAGTGGCTGGGAGAGTACACTTGTCATCTTCAAAGATGAACACTGGGGCTCTAGAAAATATAAAAATTAAAAAGAAAAACCACACTGATAATTAAACATTTTTTATTAGAATTGTTCCTTTTTTAATCAACACATGTCAAATCTTGAGAGAGTAACGGAAGCCCACAGGATCATTTCTGTACTACCCCCAAACCTCAGCGGTGTAGTCCAGAACTTCCTGTGTATGGAAATGTTTTATACCACTGTTGTCCATGTAGTGGCCACCAGCAGACACTGACCAGTGTGTCTAAGGAAATGAATGCCTAATTTGTAATCTAATTAGCTACCAGTGGCTAGCGGCTGCATCAGTTCTACTCTAAAACACTGTTTCTCTGTGCAATTTCTTGAACATTCACCATATACAGAGCACTGTGGTACATTTCTTAAGGGAGTAAGAGCCCTCCTTCTGAAATCAGTAATTAGTGGAGATTTGCACACAGGTCAAATTCTACCTGCAAGACATCCAAAGTTAGCTTCCCTGTTTTCTTATTTCATTTCAATTCATTTCATTTTACTTGTGTGTGTGTGGGGTGGGGTGGGGTGGGGGGAGTGTTAAAGGACCCAGCATATTCAGATATGGTTCTTCTCATATTTTATAAGCATTTGATAATGTTCCTGAGGGTCAGAAAGCTTGGGTATTCTCCTTAATAAGTATAACTCTCTCTCAAATAAGATTGGTATTTACTTTCAAAGTGACTTTGGATCACTGCTCCCAAGGCAGGGGCCAGGGTAACCCTAGAACTTTTTAGAGTCGCCAGAAACCATGCCCTTATCTCAACACCTCAAAATTCAACTTTAGACACTGCCTAATAAATTACCTTTATAATATCAGAGGTCTTAAGGGAATAAACACTATTAGTAAGTGGATACATGGACTATATCATCTGTTACAGTCAAATAAATATGAACACACAGATGCTACAACCATTCTGTATTGCTGTGTCATATGCCAATGATAGTCAAAAAGGGCCTTTTTGAACATGTGTGATCAATAAAATGCTGCTTACTCTAAGCCAAGTTATCTCCAGGTCATTTTCTCTTAGATCCTCCGAAGAGTAATTGCTTTGGGCAAAAAGACAGTACAACAAAACCAATACACAGAGCTTATAAATCCTTTACATTTTATTTTGTGTGTATGTATGTATGTGCTGAAATAGGCTTTTATTTGAGTACCACTCAATCTTCCCGGCAAAGACGACTTTTCATAAGAATGAACCCTCTGGCTTCAAATAAAACTTGACCATTTTATTAGAGATCACTGTGCCTCAGTCTCACAGCCTGAAGAGTAAATCTCTAGTTTTAGCATAAGAACTCAACCCTGTGGTTATATTTCACTATAATTCAACTACAGGACTATAGAACCAAAAAAATATTAAATCCACTAAGCATTTAAATACTTATTCTCTACCCAAGTGTTTTCTAAGCACTTTGAGATGTACACAAAGATTATGAAATATAGAATTGTGGTTCCCATTTCCAGGAAACTTACTTTTCTTAATGGGCAGGTAAGAAAGACCAACACACACACCCATACATAACAGTGCCAAAATACACGGTAAACAGAGCCCAGGCAGTGAGAAGCTAGGGGCCATGAGTACTACACCTGCAGATGAGACCTTTGGTGTCCGAGCCACTCGCTTGGGTTTTGGTAGAGTAGGGATGTCAAGCTCCGCAGCAAAACACAATGACTCCTGAATTTTCTGAACTTTCTTCTCCTTAAGAGGGGGACGTGGAGGCTTATCTACTTGATTAAAAAAAATTAGTAAAGAAAATTTAGAAAGGGGTTAAAAAACTGTTTTACCAGGAGTTGGATGCAGAAGTAATGTTATGATTTCTTTGTAATAGAAATGCATACTATCCCTAGAATCAGTTTGATTACCTGGGGTTTTACGTGAAAGGGTTGGACTTGCAGGCTGTTTAATTGTCGCTAGTTTCAGCTGTTCTTGTAAGGACTTCATTTGCTCTTGCAACTTCCTTAATTCATCTAGGGGAAAAAATATATTGATTTAAAAACCAGACCAGATGAAATATCATACATAATGAAAGTGCTGAAATGATTTTTGATGTCTATCCATCACCTCCAAAACTTGAGACCCACAACAGAATCACACACTGAGAACTCACAAGTAACTTTTGCACTTTAAATAGATCCCCTTAGAGAAGTAAACATGGCATTTCCAGTAAACAAATCTCTAATACCAAAACTGATTATGAATTTGTACTGCTGACAGTTAGATACATGGCCATGGTTGACAAGTTCTTAAGAGTCAAGACATGATTATGGCCCCTAAGCAAGGATGACATGCAAATTTGTGAAGCTTTCCATATTTAAAACACAAAACAAATAAGATACAGGGATATAATGTACAGCACAGAGAATAAGCCAATATTCAGTAATAACTTTAAATGGAGTATAATCTATAAAAATATCAAATCATTATGCTATACACCTCAAACTAATAACACTGTAAATGAACTATATTTCAATTAAAAATATATATGTAAGTTAAAAAAATATGTATCAGAGAGATGTCAGGAATAAGAAAATGGCACTCCTCCCTGGAGAAGGAAATGGCCACCTACTCCAATATTCCTGCCTAGGAAATCCCATGGACATAGGAGCCTGGTGGGCTATAGTCCATGGGGTCTCAAAAGAGTTGGACACTACAGCGACTAAACAACAACTTCATAATACGTATAAACATTTTCTAGTTGCTGTTTATAAGCATCTGGATCTTCTGTTGGGATTAAAATAGAAATTCTGTAGCCAAAATCTACCTGGAATCCTAATCATACAGATTAGCATGAATGACCTGGGAGAAGTCACTTACATGCTCCAATGCTCCTGAAACAATGAACTAAAAAACTTGCCATACTGCTTTTTTGTGAGATGATAAAAGCAGGAAAAAAAATCTGTAACACTAAAAAAAAAAAAAGGAAAAGAAAGAAAAAGCCACTCCTAGATGGATCTGTTCAGAAATGGTCTTCTGCTCAAACAGAGTATGTAGTGGCTTTGCAGTCTTGTCCCTTGGCTCCCTTTGCTAAACCCCAAAGTATTATTTTTCTATAATAAGTGTGAGAAATGTTAGAACCATTTTGCAAAGGCTCAATTACAGCTAGCTGACCCTGATATCAGGGGGACCGCTGTGCCCTCAAATGCTGGCTTTAAATGCTTGCTACTAACTTCTACAATTTTTTTTGCAAAGTCATTTATCTCTACCCCTGACTCAGCAGCTATTTTGAAGAAAGCTGTCAGATGGGTGGTCTTCATCTGGTCTATCATGAAGAAATTAGAGAAAGCAAGTGGTTAGGGCACCTTGCAACTCCTGATTAGTCTTCCCTTGACTGGGAGCAGGAGCAGGGACGACCCTCTCTTTAGTTGACTGTGATGTAGGAGCTTCTTCCTCATCTGTTAAATCTCCCATGTCTCCAAAGAGAGTGGCCAAATTCTCCTTTTGGTTTTCAGCCTTTTCCACTTCTCCCTCATCAGGCTCCTCTGTGTAAGATTCACCATCACCATCAGCGTCAAAGAGCTCATCAAATGAGTCAGGTTCACCATCTTCCTGGGTCAAGGGCTGACTCTCTTCTGAATTACAATCCAAGGCCGACTCATTCTCCTCCAGCAATGCAGTCAGCAGAGACAAATCATCTTCCTCTCCTATGGGAAAAAGAAGAAAAAGGAAAGAAAGGAAGCCTATCTGTGAAAAACAGCCATTGACAAGCAGAGTTAAAACAGTCAACATTCATAATGCAGTTAAAATGACTGCAGATTCACTATATCGCCTGGTACATGTAACTATTGTTCTTGTTTCTACCTTTATTCTCCCCAAGTGCTTCTTGGAACTAGGCTAAGAAAGTGGGGGCCAGTATCTACTTAGTTATCTCCGTGGGCCAGCCACTGGGCTAGATCTCTTTATCTACGCTACTTAAGCTAATCAGATGACTTCCTGCATATGAAATTCAATCCACAGTGGAATAATTGAAAATCTTGCCAAGTATACATTTAGTTCCTAGATGAATATATTCCCCCACTTTTTAATTGTTTGAGCAATTTTTAAAAACTACAGAAAGTTACAAAGCATTACATTAAATGTACTCATATCCCATCAACCAGAATTAGCTATTAACTTTTTATTACAGAAGGAAAGGGCAACCACGCCAGTATTCTTGCCTGGAGAATCCCATGGACAGAGGAGCCTGGTGGGCAACAGTCCACAGGGTCGCAAAGAGTCAGACATGACTGAAGTAACTTAACACATACACAACCTTTTATCATGTTTGCTGTTGGCTTTTATGTTAGAAGTTTATTGTGTCAAATCTTATCCCAAATCCTTACCATAGCCACCAGGCCCCAGTATAACCACTGTCATAATTTTGATGTATCACTCAAGGCCATTCTCCATGCTTTTTACATAAATACACATTCATTAACATATCTGGCAACTATTCACATAGCATTTACATTGCACTGGGTATTATAAGTCATCTAGAGATTATTTAAAGTGTACAGGATATGTGTAGCTTGTATGCAAAAAATATATGCCATTTTATTAACATATCAGGGACTTGAGCATCTGGATTTTGGTATCCATGCAGGGTTACGTGCCCTGTGGATACCAGGGATGACTGTATTAATTGATTTTAATCCTCAGAGCAAAACAGACAGGAAGACAGATGTTTGGTGACTTGTCACAGGTGAAACTGTCAAGAGCAGGAATTTGAACCCAGGCACCCTCACTTCAGAGTTCACCTTTGACACTGAAATACGCTGAAGTAGTTTTAGTCTAGCTCTGACAAATTCTTATACTACTTCTAAATTTTGTTCATTTTGCAGGGATATGTGCAAAATATTTACCTAGTAAATAGTGAAGAGGGATCAGCCCTGGTTCTCTCATGAAAAGATGGATTCAAGGCCAAGAGTGTGGAGCCACTAGGCAGCCTTTCTCATCCAAGGTTCCCAGTGGTGTGGGCACAGGCCTCTTCCAGGGTGTGCCCTCTATAACAGCTTGGAATGGGAGAGAGAGAAGGGCCTTTTGGCTCCATTTTGGGTATGCAGTTATCTCACTTTGAGATATTTACTGGGTAGCCAAGTAGCCTCTTCTCTCTTGCTACACCCTGCAGTCTTGGGAGTCATTGCTAGCTAAGCAATTCAGATTAATTATTATGTAATCTCTGACTTTAAGCTTTAGGTTCTTTCATCAGATTCTAGACCCTGAGTTGGCCACTGGCTCATTTCCTTCTGAGGTCAAGGAGCGTAGAGTGGTAAAAAGGGTATTGGTTTGCTGATCTAGAGGTCTCTATCCTAACCCAGGCTCCTGTGCTGACCTGTTTCATCATGTGATCCTGAACAGACCCTTAATTTTTCTAGATTTCAGCCCCCATCTTTTCAGTGAGGGAATGTATCATGTATCCTTAATGCCTGTGCTTTAAATGCCTCTGATTTTATAAAGGAATCATGCCCAAATTGTGGGGAGGTAAAAATGAGCAAATAAAAGAAACAGATAAATCAAGAATGAAGAAATCCAACTGGCCAATAAACAAACCAACAGTTCTCTACCTCTAGTAATCCTGGAAATGCAATTAAAATAGCGAGCTACCTTTTAAAATCATCCATCAGATTAGTTAAAAAATCTTGGATGATGCCTCAGATGTTGGTGAGGTGGTAGGGAGAAACGCTCACACATGTGGCAAAACAAAACAAAACAAAACAACATAATTGCAGCATAGTTTATAGTGGGAAAAGATTGGAACTAACCCATATGCCTTTTACTGGAAAATGGATTACTAAAATGTGATTCAATCTTACTATGCATTGTAATTGAAAGAAATACAGAAACTGAAAGAAAGAAACTGAAACTATATTTTGATTTGGATCAATCTTACATACAATATTGAATGAAACCAGGAGAGGAGTAATATGTACAGTGTGAAATAATTTATATAAATATTTTAAGGTAACATGGATACCAAAATCTACAGATGCTCAAATCCCTGATATATTAATAAAATGGCATATATATTTTTTGCATACAAGCTATGCATATTCTCCTGTACACTTTAAATAACCTTTAGATGACTTATAATACCCAGTGCAAAGTAAATGCTATGTAAATAGTTGCCAGAGCTTAGCAGACTCAAGTTTAGCTTTTTGGAACTTTCTGGAATTTTTTTTCCCCTCAAATATTCTCTATATGTGAGAAGTTGGTTGAATCTGCAGATGGGCAACCGTCAGATATGGAAGGCCAACTGTATGCATAAGATCTTAGAGCAGTGCCTGGCACATAGTAAGTATATGCCAACCATCATTACTATAAAAGACAACCAATGTTGTTAGGAACAGAAAGTGCACCTGGTTAAAACAAATAACATTCACTGACTGAAGCGAGATTTCTATTGAACTACTCAGACAATGCTTGAGGGTAAGGTAACTATTTTCACTATTTTATAAGTGATATAAGTAACAACTAAAGAAGGAAATGGCAACCCACTCCAGTATTCTTGCCTCAGAAATCCCATGGAAAGAGGAGCTTGGCAGGCTACAGTCTACGGGGCAGTAAAAAGAGCTGAACACGACTTAGTGACGAAGAGAGAGAGAGAGATAAGAAACAACAAGCCCATGGACAAAAGATTGATTTTTCACGAAACAAAGGGAAATTGAGAAAACTGTCAGGACTCACCATCCATGCTGTCAAGTGAACAGTGATGATGGAAAACTGAGGGAGTATCAGGTGACCAGGAGATGGCAGCAATGCAGAACCTTGGCTGTGTGGAATCAACGTAGGAAAAATCACTCTCAACTATTCTCTCTCACAGTACATATCCAACAAATCCAGCATCCTACAAATTGTAGGAGCTTAAGCTCAGAATTAATCCAGGCTCTGGCCATTTCTAACCCCAGCCAACCAACTTTCTCTCCCTCCTTGTATGGATGCAGTCCCTGTGTCTTGTCTGCAAGCTATTGTTAGGCAAATTTTGTTGAGGTACAGTTGTGATAGTAGATTATATGTGATAGTACATTACATGTGATAGTAGATTACACAGATGAGACAAACTGTGAACATGCATTATGAAGCTCAGAGGAATAGCTGGCATAGCTAAGTAGGATAAGTTTATATTATCCTGTGCACTTTCCTTTTTTCATTTAAAATGATTTTTAAAACTACAAGTGTAAATTTTCTAGGCTACTGTTTAACTTATAAGCACTCTATATGATCTTGGTAAGTTCGATGTCAAGGATTAATTACGGTGCTTTCTTTTCATTTATTCACCAGACATTCCCACAATCCATCATGTGTCTGGCACTGTGCTGTCAACTGGGGAACCTGAAAGACTGTAAGGTTCCTGAGGGTTGGATAGGGGCAAACTGTCTTGGTCATTTCTATAACCAACCCACCTCTGACCCTACCCACTGCCTCCCCAATCATCTAGGACCATCTGACAAATGCTAAGGGTTCTTTCTTCAATATATTGCTCATATCTTCTGTGCTGTGCTCAGTCGTATCTGACTTCTTGCGACCCCATGGACTGCAGCCCACCAGGCTCCTCTGTCCATGGGATTCTCCAGGCAAGAATACTGGAATGGGTTGCCATGACCTTCTCCAAGGGATCTTACCCACCCTGGGATCAAACCCACGTCTCCAGCATGGGCAGGTGGATTCTGTTACCAGTGAGCCATCTGGGAAGACTCTAACCTAAGGAGTCAGGTGGGAAAATCATGAGAGTACTGACGTCTTAAGGAGCGCTGGTCCTGGCAGAAGATGGAATGGAGGGAGTGAAGGTTGAAAGGAGTGCGAGGACGTGGGAGAAACCTCAGAGGCATAGGATCGCATCCCTTGGAAGCCTTGTTCAGTATCTGGAACTCAGTGTATACGTCAGAGCCCCCTACTGGGGAAAGATTAATTTCAACACCGTTCCCTGATTGCCAGTACAGACCTCCTGCTCAGTCACTCAGTGGTTTTCAACTCTTTCAGTCGAAAATCTTGGACTTCTCTCCAAAAACTTTTCATCCAAAAACCTAGTCCAAGTTACTATCAATCTTTTGCCTGGAATACTGTATTAGATTCTCTGTCCCTCTGAAATTTATCCTCTGTTCCGCTGAAATTTATCCTCTGTGAAAACACTACAGTAATCTTTTCTTTCCTCAGCAATATCTGCAATCTTTTAAGAACATAAGCCAGATTACAATATTTCCTTAATAAAATTCTAATTAGTTTTCCATTGCCCTTAGAACAAAATTTACAAAGTCTACTTGCTCTCCTGCCTACTTTCACTTCCTCATTTTTTCTACAACCACTCCACCCAACCCCAACCCCGCAATAATGCTTCATCCAGACTAGCCTGCTTTGAACTTCTTGAACACCCAAGTGCTTTCAGGCCTCTTTGGAAAGCTCTCCTCTATCTCCTTCTCTTTCCTCAGTCTCTGCTTAACTACCAGTTTTTCTAAGCCTTTCCAGACCACTCTATCTGACCAGGCCCCTGGAACCCTCTCACTTCATCGCTTTCACAACTTTATCGCACATTCCACTATGGTGTACCTGTTTGTTATCTGTTCCCTGGTGGCTCAGACGGTAATGCGCCCGCCTACAATGCGGAAGACCAGGGTTCAATTCCTGGGTCGGGATGATCTCCTGGAGAAGAAAATGGCAACCCACTCCAGTACTCTTGCCTGGAAAATCCCATGGATGGAGGAACCTGGTAGGCTACAGTCCATGGGGTCGCAAAGAATCGGACACGACTAAGCGACTTCACTTTCACTTTTTCACCCACTTTAAACTGGATAACACGAAAGTAGATGTGATGGGAGCCTTGCACCACTATTAGCAAATCATAAACTTAAGCATAAATCTATAAAAGAGAAAGTCCAAACGGCATGTATTTAACAAACGTTTTAAACGGTTACCTTTAAAGAGAAAAAAAAATGGACCCTTACACAGCTTGGACGGCAGAACGCCTGGCACCTCTCGGCGCCTTTCGGAACTACCCGCCATTTCCCAGCTCCGAAACCGTCCACGGCTCCGCACCCAAGGCCCTCCCGGCCGCCCGGCCCCGCGTCAGCCCGGCAATCGGCCCAAGCCACCTCCGCGTTCGCCTAGTTCCAGTCTCACCCTCCTGAGGGCCCCCGAGCTCCGCGCCTCTCGCCCTCGGAGCTCGTTAAACCCTCACACCGACGCCTTCAGAAGCCCCTGAACCTACCCCTCAAAACTCGCAGACTCGCTTCTTACCCGGCTCCTCACCCCTTTACTCTGCACAGCCGGACCCGCCAAAATTCCAACTCCTCTCCGCCCCAGCTTCTGACGTCAGACGCACGCCTTCTCGGGCCTGTACTGATTGGCTACTTCAGAACTCTGGGCGGAAACGACCTCAAGGAGGCGGGGAGAAGGTGACCCTTGCGTTTAGCAAGCAGATCGGCTCACGTGACCGGCGCCCTCTTTGTTGGGGGCAGGGGAACTTCCGGTCGGTGAAGTCCTAGGCTCCTCCGGTTAAGTGTTCCAGCGTCGCGAAGTGGATGTGTCTTTTTGTGGTCAGTTCCTGACACTTTCCGGGACTGACTGTCATTCGATTCTGAGCCTCGTTTTCTCTTCCTGTGAGGTGGAGGGTAACTCTTGATGCCGACAAGCTTACACATTGAGGCTCAGACCGCGGAACTCATTGCAAACTTTCCCCCTGCCCTCACAGATTGCCGGTGTTGCCTGTATACAAATGTGGTTGATTATTTCATTTAGTTGATTATTTTACAATCTTGTGTTCAGTTGAGATAATTGGACTAAAAGAAAAGTCTGGTCCACTTTTACCTCTGTCTTATCTTGGGGAAGTAATATCATCATCATCTGTAAAATGAGAAGGAAATACTAGGTGATATTCTTTAACATAGTAGAAACCACTGTTTCAAGAGGAGTCCGTGGTCCTTAGACTGGGAATTGCGTCAGAGTTGGGAGTAACTGTTTTCTGCTTCTTCCCATCAAAATGTCAGCATCTGAAGACAAGGGACTGTATCTTCGTGGTCCTATCTCTTTCTCTCTCTCCTCTTGCTTGTACCTGGCACACACGAAATGTTTACAGAGAGAAAATGTCGAGAGCATTGCCTTCTTAGCAAATCACTTAGCTTTGGAGGGCTCATTTTTTTTTTTTTTTCCATCTCTAGAGTGCTGATGAAAGCAATACCTGGGTTAGAGGGTTTCAGGAAGGATCAAAGGAGAATTTCCAGTACATTTTTACACTCTGGTTATCAGTCATAGTCACTTAGTGCCTTTGATGTGCAAGGGTGGGCAAAGACGTCTAATTTGGGAGATGTGATGTATGCATAAAAGACAAATTACATAATGTGACTAGGGGGCACCAATTTTGCTGAAGAGGAGGTGAAAGAGAAGGTGAGGTGAAAACATTGTTTTTTTAAAGTTGATAAATCAAACTGTGTGGCAGATGATGAATACCAAGTCAAGAACTTTATTCTGTAAGTGTTAAAAAGACCATGTTTGAGCAGGTGGGGGAGGAAGGTACAAGAGCTAGATAGGGGAAGGTGTGGCTAAGTGCTTAGGCTCTGGAGTTAAGAGGGTGTGATTTCTAACTGCCACATACTAACTATGCAACCTTGGCTAAATTAGTTAACCTCTCTGAGCCCTAACTTACCCACCTGCAAAACAGGGACAGTCATAGTTATTTCACAGGGAATTCATGAGAAAAACTTAAAAATATGCAGAGTGTGCCCAGCACATGTAAGTCAGCATTAAATGTGTATTTTTTATTCTTACTACTTTAACAGGCAATGCTTAGGATGATTAAGCTAACTAAAGATAGGTGCTCAGGAATTGGATATACCAGAAACTGGAGGCAAAGAAGCTCCATAGGAGATTGTGAGAGTCTCAGACTGTGAGAGCTGAAGGGAAGAGAAGAATGGGAAACATGTTATGAAGGAAACTTACCTGCTTTGATAACTGACCAAAGGAAAGTTGTCTTTGGCAGGAAGAAGAGGATGATCACCACATTGGCAATAGGTGGGAGACCAGCAGAATTATAGAGGCAGAACTTGCTTTGCACAGCGTAGACATGGTGAGTTCAGCCTGTGGTGATGGCGTGGAGATTTCAGCACTACCTTTAGGTTTGTGACCCAAGCCAAGAGGACATATCAGGGCTTCAAGTGTAGGTTTAGTGAGTACAGTTGAATTCTCTAAGGTAGAGATTTTAGAAGCAGAGTATCTTAGAGTATGTTTCTGGGGGTTAACACGCCAGACAATAGGCCCAGTAGAAAGCAATGCTATTCAAAATCAGATCTTCTAGGAATAATGGCCAGTTTCCATAGCATCCCTATCACCTACCTGCCTGTAGGCGTCTGCCTTCATGTCTCATGCTTAATGGTACAGAATTCTCTAGAGTCTTATCCCAAATTTGAATTTGTCCAGCTATCTGGACAAAACTCTTTACTGAAAAAAATATCCTTCCATAGAGGCAACACTCTACTGAGAAATGAACGACCCTTCTGAGAAAGAGGAAAACCCAACCTCTAGTTTTCCTAATAGAATATTGTCTCTGTTAACCAAATAAATGTCTGTTACTTTTCAAACAATCTAGAGGTTACTTTAAGCAACAGGGTATGTTCTCCATCTCTACTGATGTTTTACAAGAGAAGCTAATAAACTCTAGCTTTGCTGGTTTTAATTAATTCATAAGATCATTCAACACATTTCTTCCTTGGTTTTTGCTGAGTTAAATACAATATATACTTTATGTATGTGGAATAAATGTTATCCATGATTATGGATCCATATATTTAAAGGACAAAATTGCTCCATAAACAGTGAGAGTTCCTGGACCAGTATTTTTTTTTTGTATTATACTTCATATCTTTGTAATTACTTAGCTAGAAAAAAAGAACACCTACGGTATTCAGTGATGACTAGCATCTTCACAATGAGAATATAATGTTCCTTCAATAATTTTTAAAATGAAAAACTCTGGAAGTCAAAAGATACCAAAGAGGATAGAACATTATTTCTACTTTTTGCCTTTCATAGCAAAGCAGTTTTGGTACCTTTCCTTCTTTCATGGAAACATTTGAATATTGGTTCATATGCTTGATTCCTGTTACATTTAAACGCTGCAACTGGCTGTTATGTCAGCTTTCTTCCATTGAATTAATGATAGCATAATGAATCTGATATCTTATTAAAACCAATTCCAACTGAGTCCTTTCATTATGGGTCAGATGAAATTGTTAGCCAGTTTTTACCAGAATCTTGAGTGTATGATGTACACAATATATTTTATGTGTATTCATATTAAATAATCATATATAGTTCAAAGGTTTTTTCATTTTTAAGAAAATAATACTTTTTAGAGTTACTTTAGGATTACAGAAAAATTGAGTGGAGAGAATAGAGTTCCCACATAGCCCCTTCCACAAACAATTTTATTATTAACATCCTGCCTTAGTATCAGACTTTTTGTTACAACTGATGAGCCAATATTGACACATTATTATTATAGTCTACAGTTACCCTGACGGAGAAGGCAATGGCACCCCACTCCAGTCCTCTTGCCTGGAAAATCCCATGGACGGAGGAGCCTGGTAGGCTGCAGTCCATGGGGTATAGTTACCCTGAATATTCATTGGAAGGACTGATGCTGAAGCTCCAGTACTTTGGCCACCTAATGTGAAGAGCTGACTCACTGGAAAAGACCCTGATGCTGGGAAAGATTGAAGGCAGAAAGAGGAGGGGGCAGCAGAGGATAAGATGGTTGGATACCATCACCAACTTGATGGACATGAATTTGAGCAAATGCTGGGAGATAATGGAGGACAGAGAAGCCTGGTGTGCTACAGTCCATGGGGTTGCAAAGAGCCAGACATGACTTAGCAAATGAACAATGATGACATAGTTTACATTAAGATTCCCTCTTTATGTTATACATTCAATAGGTTTTGACAGAGGTATCCACCATCAGTATTATCCAGAAAAGTTTTATTGCCCTAAACATCGTCTGTGCTCTTACTATTCATTTCTCCTTCCACCTAACCCCTGGTAACCACTGATTTTTTTGTTGTTGTTTACTATCCTTACAGTTTTGCTTTTTCCAGAGTGTTACACAGCTCAAAGCATACAGTATGTAGTCTTTTCAGATTAGTTTCTTTCACTGACAATATGCATTTCAAGTTCCTCCATGTCTTTTTTGAGGTTAGATACTAGCTTATTTCTTTTTATTAATACCACTGAATAATATTCTATCATATGGATATACTCCACAGTTTGACTACCCATTTACCTTTTGAAGGACATCTTGGTTGCTTCCAAGTTTTGGCAGTTATGAGTAAAACTATTATGAACATTCAGGTGCAAGTTTTGTGTGGATATAAGTTTTCAGTTCATCTGGGTAAATAGCAAGGATTGTGTGCTTAGTTTTGCAACAAACTGCTGAACTGTCTTCCAAAGTACCATTCGGCAGTTCCACCAGCAATGAATTCCTGTTGTTCCACACACTCCCCAGGTGAATTTGGTGGTGTTATTGTTTTGAATTTGCAGCCATTCTAATAAGTATGTGATGGTATCTTGCTGGAATTTCCAATCCCCTAATGACATATGGGCTTCCCTGGTGTCTCAGTGGTAAAGAATCTGCTTGCAATGCAGGAGACCCGGGTTCAACTCCTGGGTCTGGAAGATCCTCTGGAGAAGGGCACAGCAACCCACTCCAGTATTCGTGCCTGGGAAATCCCATGGACAGAGACGCCTGGGGGGCTACAATCCATGGGGTGGCAGAGTCGGACACAACTGAGCCACTAACACTTTCACTTTCAATGACATAAAATGTTTAGCATCCTTTCAGTATTTGCCAACTGTACATCTTTGGAGAGGTATGTATTATCTTTCTGCCCTTTAAAAAATTGGGCTGTTTCCTTAACATTGCATTTTAAGAGTTCTTTGGATATTTTCATACCAGTCTTTTTTCGGATATATGTTTTGTAAAGATTTATTCCTGGTCTGTGGCTTGAGTTAGTTTTTGTGAAAGGTATAAGGTCTGTGTCTAGAATCTTTTTCTTGCATTTGGATATTGTGCCAGCATTTCAGCGTTTGTTGAAAATACCATCTTTTCTCCATGGAATTGTGTTTGCTTCTTTATCAAAGACTAGTGGACTCTCTGGGTCTATTTCTGGGCTCTCTACTCTGTTCCATTCATGTATTTATCTGCTCTTTCACCAGCACCACACTGGTTTTTACTGTAGCTTTACAGTAACTCTTGAAGTTACTGTCATCCTCCAACTGTTCTCACTCAATGCTGTGTTGGCTATTCTGCATCTTTTGCTTTATTAATAACCACAAAATAATTTGGGATTTTAATTGGAATTACTTTGAATTTGTAGATCAGGTTGGGACAGTCTTCACAATTTTGAGTCTCCTGTACATGAACATGAAGTATCTCTCCATTTATTTAGTTCTTTATCTTTCATCAGATCTTATATATATTTTACTAGATTTATAACTAAGCATTTCATTTTGGGATATTAATGTAGATGTTAAGAGTGTTTTAATTTCAAGTTCCACTTGTTCATAGCGTATTGATATTGGTAATATGTGTCTCTTCTTAGTTACCATGACTAAAGGTTTATCAGTTTTATCGATTGTTTCAAAGAACCAGCTTTGGTTTCATTGATTTTCTCTATTGATTTCTTGGTTTAAATTTCACTGATTTCTGGGCTTATTTTTTCCCATTATTTTCTTCTGCTTATTTTGTGTTTAACTTGCCATTCTTTTTCTAAAAAAAGCTTTAATTATTGATGTTAGATCGATCTTCTTTTCCACTTACGCATTCAGTGCTACACATTTCCAGTGCTTTCATTTCATCCCCAAATTTTGATGTTATATTTTATTCCATTTAGTTTATATTTAAACTTTTCTTGAGACTTCTTTAGGCATGTATTATTTACAGACTGTATTTAATCTCCAAGTGTTTTGAGAGTTTCCAGGTATCTTTCTGTTACTCTTTTCTAGTTTAGTTCCATTGTGGCATGGGAACACACTGTGTATGATTTCTGTTGTTTTAAATTTTTTAAGCTGTTTTATGGCTTGGATGTGAACCTAAGAAGAATGTGTATTCTGTCATGTCTGGAATATGGAGTTAGATCTAGTTGACTGATGCTGTTCAATTCAACTATGTTAATGATTTTTGGCCTGTTAGGTCTGTTAATCACTGATAGAAGGATTTTGAAGTCTCCAACTACACTAGTGGATTCATGGTTTTCCCCTTACAGTTTTTATCAGTTTTTGTCTTATGTATTTTGATGCTCTGTTTTTAGGTACAGATATAATAGAGACTGTATGTCTTCCTAGAGAATTGATTCCTTAATCATTTGATAATGGCCCTTTATCCCTGATAATTTTCCTTGCTTTGAGTCTTTGTCTGAAATTAATATAGCTACTCCATCTTTCTTTTGATTATATGTTAGCATGCTATATCTTCCTCCGTCTTTTTACTTTTAATGTGTATGTGTCTTTATATTCAAAGTGGGTTTCTTGTATGCACCATATAGGTGAGTCTTGTTTTTTATTCACTCTTAAAGCTTGTTTTTAATTGGTGTATTTAGACCAACCATGTTTAAACTGATTCCTGGTAATTGGATTAATATCTATCTCATTTTTACTGTTTTCTATTCATTGCCCTTGTTCTTGGTTTCTTCTGTTATCTTTCAATCTATTTCTGACTTTCCTGGTTTTAATGCAGCATTTAAGTTACTCCATTTTCTCTCTTCTCTTCAGTTCAGGTCAGTCGCTCAGTTGCGTCTGACTCTTTGCGACCCCATGGACTGCAGCACACCAGGCTTCCCTGTCCTTCACCAACGCCCAGAGCTTGCTCAAACTCATGTCCATACAGTCAGTGATGCTCATCCTCTGTCCTCCCCTTCTTCTCTCACCTTCAATCTTTCCCAGCATCAGGGTCTTTTCCGATGAGTCAGCTCTTCCTATCAGGTGGCCAAAGTATTAGAGCCTCAGCTTCAGCATCAGTCCTTCCAATGAATGTTCAGGACTGATCTCCTTTAGGATGGATTGGTTGCATCTCCTTGCAGGCCAAGGGACTCTCAAGAGTCTTCCCCAGCACCACAGTTCAAAAGCATCAGTTCTTCGGTGCTCAGCTTTCTTTATATTCCAACTCTCACATCCATACATGACTACTAGAAAAACCATAGCCTTGACTAGACTGACCTTTGTTGACAAAGTAATGTCTCTGCTTTTTAATATGCTGTCTAGGTTGACCATAACTTTTCTTCCAAGGAGTAAGCGTCTTTTAATTTCATGGCTGCAGTCACCATCTGCAGTGATTTTGGAGCCCCCAAAATAAAGTCTGTCAGTTTCCATTGTTTCCCCGTCTAATCTATTTACCATTAAGTGATAGGACCAGATGCCATGATCTTAGTTTTCTGAATGTTGAGTTTTAAGCCAACTTTTTCACTCTCCTTTTTCACTTTCATCAAGAGGCTTTTTAGTTCCTCTTCACTTTCTGCCATAAGGGTGGTGTCATCTGCATATCTGAGGTTATTGATATTTCTCCTGGCAATCTTGATTCCAGCTTGTTCTTCTTCCAGCCCAGCATTTCTCATGATGTACTCTGCATATAAGTTAAATAAGCAGGGTGACAACATACAGCCTTGACGTACTCCTTTTCCTATTTGGAACCAGTCTGTTGTTCCATGTCCAGTTCTAATTGTTGCTTCCTGACCTGCATATAGGTTTCTCAAGAGGCGGGTCAGGTGGTCTGGTATTCCCATCTCTTTCAGAATTTTCCAGTTTGTTGCGATCCACACAGTCAAAGGCTTTGGTGTACTCAATAAAGCAGAAGTCGATGTGTTTCTAGAACTCTCTTGCTTTTTCAGTGATCCAATGGATGTTGGCAATTTGGTCTCTGGTTCCTTTGCCTTTTCTGAATCCAGCTTGAAAATCTGGAAGTTCACGGTTCATGTACTGTTGAAGCATGGCTTCAGAATTTTAAGCATTACTCTGCTAGCGTGTGAGATAAGTGCAACTGTGTAGTAGTTTGAACATTCTTTGGCATTGCCTTTCTTTGGGATTGGAATGAAAACTGACCTTTTCTAGTCCTGTGGCCACTGCTGAGTTTTCCAAATTTGCTGGCAGATTGAGTGCAGCACTTTCACAGCATCATCTTTTAGGATTTGAAATAGCTCAACCGGAATTCCGTCACCTCCACTAGCTTTGTTGGTAGTGATGCTTCCTAAGGCCCACTTGACTTCACTCTTTGGACTTCATACAACCCCATGGACAGTTCATGGTATTCTTCAGGCCAAAATACTGGAGTGGGTAGCCTTTCCCTTCTCCAGGGGATCTTCCCAACCCAGGGATTGAACCTAGGTGTCCTGCATTGCAGGCGAATTCTTTACCAGCTGAGCCACAAAGGAAACCCTCTCTTCTCTTAGCATATCGATTATACTTCTTTTTTAAAACTTTTTTTTTTTGCAAGGGAGAGGGTGCCCTAAAGTTTGCAATATACATTGACTACTAATCCAAGTTCACTTTCAAAGAATACTATACCACGTCATGGGTAGGGAAAATACCTTGTAACAGAATATCCCCAATTCTTCATTCCCTCCCTTAAAATATTATTGTCATTTATTTCATTTATCCATTAAATAATCACCAAATACATGTAGCTGTTGTTACTCTGAAGAAACCATTGTCTGTTAATTAAGAATAAGAAAAATAAATGACTTTATCTTCATGCATTCTTTCTCTTGGGGCTTCCCAGGTGGTCAGTGGTAAAGAATCAGCCAGCCAATGCAGGAGACATGGGTTCAGTCTCTGGGTTTGGAAGATCCCCTGGATAAGGGAAGGGCATTCCACTCCAGTATTCTTGCCTGGGGAATCCCATGGACAGAGGAGCCTGGTGGGCTACAGTCCACAGGGTCACAAAGAGACGCAACTTAGCAACTAAAACAACATTGTCTAATGCTCTTTTTTTCTTTATGCAGATCTGAGTTTCTGATCTATATAATTTTCCTTTTCTCTGACGAACTCTTAACATTTCTTCCAAAGCTGGTCTACTGGCAACAAATGCCATCTGCCTACTTCTCCTTCACTTTTGAAAGATGATTTCCATACATACAGAATTCTAGATTGGTGGTTTTTCACACTCAGCTTTCTTGTTGATTGTATGGTTGCTGAAGAGGTCTCACATATCTCTTATCCTTGCTCCTCTACAGGTAAGATTTTTTCCCTTCTGGCTTCTTTCAAAAAATTTTTGTTTGCTTTTGAATTTCTGCCTTTTGCACATGATATACTTAGGTGAAGACTTCTGGGGCATTTATCTCAAGTCATGTTCTCTGAGTTTCTTATATCTGTGGTTTGTGCCTGTCATTAATTTTTGAAAATTCTCAGCCATTATTACTTCAGACATTCCTCTGTCCCCTTCTCTCCTATCTGGTATTCTCATTGTACATTTGTTATGCTTTTTATAACTATCTCACAGTTCTTGGATATTGTTTTTTTTAAATTTCTTTTTCTATTTGCTTTTCAGTTTTGGAAGTTCCTCATGACATTTCTTCAAGCTCACTGAGTCTTTCCTCAGCCACGGTCAGTCTTCTGATAAGCCTATCGTAGGCATTCATTTCTGTTACAGGATTTTTCATTTCTAGTGTTTCCTTTTGACTTTTTCTTAAGCATTTCCATCTCTCTGCTTACATTACCCCTCTGTTCCTGCATATTGTCATTTTCTTCCAATAGAGCTTATAGGATATTAATTGCAGTTGCTTTAAATTCCCATGCTTATATCATTATGTCTGAGTTTGGTTATGATGCCTTCTCTATCTTTACAAACTGTGTGGGTTTTTTTGTCTTTTACTGTGCTTTATAATTTTTTGTTGAACACTGAACATGATGTACTAGGTAAGAAAGAACTACGGTACACAGGCCTTTAGTTTGAGCATGTTTGTTTATCTTGTGAGGAGCTGGGCCATGTTTATCGTTTGCTGCAGCTCTAAGTGTCATATGCTAAAATTTCCTCTGATGTCCTTGCTTTTGTCTCCATTGTTGTCTCTGGGTTTCCTTACAGAATTCTTCTTAGAGAACGTTGAAGATTGTGCAATTCTTTCCGCTGTAACCATTGTTATTATACAAGAGCCCTGTTGATGTGATGGTGAGGTGTTGTGGGGAGGGGACGCATTCTATAGGTCTATGATCACTCTTTTTGCGAGACTGTGCCTCTGGGCAGTGACCTTTACAAGTATTTTCCCTCCTCCTTTGGTGAGAAGAATAAGGCTAGAGGGGGCAGAAGTTGGGTATATCTGTTTCCCCAGGTTTCTTAGGCTCTGATAACTTCCTAGCAAGTTAGGCTCAGGTGAAAGAGTTTCCCTTGAGGGCAGGCCTTAAGAAGAGCAGAATGTTCTGGTGTCTTTTTGAATGTCTACTTTTCCCCTCCCCCTACTGCAATTATAGGGGAGTTTTTTTTCTAATCTTTACTGTGAGAATCTGGTAGGGCTCGTGGAAGTAAAATTCACAAAACTTCAGGGGTCCCCCCCAAGACTCTGTTCCCTCTAGAGTTTTTAACTTTTGAGTTCATCCATGTGAGACTTTAGCAATTCTTCAATAATAGCTTTAAGTTTGTCTGCTCAGGTACTTGCTCCTCCCGTGGTTTCTGCTTCAGAGACCTTGGTCCTGTAATCAGTGACACTATGCCTGTCTGTCTCTCCAATTTGGGAACAGAGGTTTGCCCTGTGACCTCAGATCTCTGAAGGATTTAAAAAGCATTGATGACTTTAAGTTCGTTCAGTTTTTTTTCTTATTATAAGGATAGGAGTGATGATGTCTAAACTCCTTACATACCAGACCAGATCAAAATTACTTTTACATGTAATATCTGAAGACTGAATTCTGTAAAATGATCAAATGTGGCATTTTCATTTGCTCATTCATATTTCTTCATAGTTCCCATCTTTCTATTATTCCCATTAAGCCACACAAGGTAAAAGCATGGCCAAAATTCCAATGAAGTATAGTTAACTGGTAATCTAGAACAAGGCCTTTGAAGATGAAATTAATGGAACAAGACATGTGTAGATTTTACAAGTTGTTTACCAAACTGTTTGAGTCCACCCAAACAATAGCCTTAATTTAACTCCACCATATGAACTTGCCTTCACCTGCAGTCCTAATTACCAAGGAAACAATTTGATCCCAGACTTAATAAGCACATTCACACTGTTACTTCACATTGGGATCAGATTAATATTTTTACTTGAACAAAGCATAAGGGTATTGCCAGTAACTTAAGAGTGGAACCATTTGGTTTGTTTTCTATTTAGGATACTATAGAAATTTATCTACTCCAATATAAAGTAATAAGGAAAAAAATGTTAAACTAGAAACTATAAATAAGAAATTAAAATTTTAATAGTTATTTTAGAAATGTCTTAAACAAACATTCTCTGTGGGGTGAGGTAGGGAAATCTAAATTACTATTGAGTTTGTGCAATGTGTTCTATTGTAATGAAGCTGTAATTACCTGTTTTAATTCCTGTTTAAAAATATATTATATATATACACATATACACACACACACACACACAAACACACACACACACACGTCAGGTTTGTCTAGGAGAGAGTCTTAGGACAAAGCCAAACAGAGGAGATTTTAAACTTTTCTCTTAAATGTTTTAGTATATAGATACACAAGGACATTAATAACTTCTAAGGGTGGCCCAATATTAGCTCATCTTGGTAAACTAGATTTATAAAATATGGCAAAGCCCTATCTTTTCATCTTCCTAGAAAGAACAATTTCTAATTCAAACAACACTTACTGGTCTCTAATAAAGAGATTTTGCTTATATTCATGGAATTAACAAGACAGATCTGAATAAGTATTAAATTTATGTGAAGCTGAATACAGAAAACACATCCTGTGAAATTAGCTAACCACATATGAACAATGTGTAAGACTCATAAGGAAAATTTTATTTTGCAGTAACTATTTTTGTGATTATGAATATAGAGCCTGATCCAGGAAGAAAATTGATAGCCATTCTTTTTAGAAATTCATATACTATCTACTGTATAGTAGATAACATGTACCTGCATCACAAGGGAAGGAAAAGGGAACTTTACACTGTGGATGGTCACACGAAATCCAGTGAAACTAATGTATCTGCTTTGTGTAGGCCAGTAGTTTTTCACTTGTCCTGATGATCAAGTAAAAGCTCACAGGGCTCATCTGAAAAGAGCCACATCATAACTTTGGTGCTGTGCTTGAAATAAAACTTTAAGATATACACATATACACAACCCCAAATAGATCTGTCTTAAATGGATAAAGAAAGGTAACAATATAATTTATTTAAAAATACTTCAAAGACACTTTTCTCAATTAAATCTGTGACCACTTCATTTTTCCTGCCTCCCTAGAAGGTTCTAATCAGTGAGGCGTCTTCCATCTTATTACCACCTTTACTCCATCTATGATGTCATACGCTCATTACCTACATGAACAGTTCAGTGCTCACATCAATTATATATTAAAAACAATGAGCCTATTATCAGAAGAGTGGTACGCTGAAGATTCTATTTTGCGAGTTATGGAAATGTGCTGCAAAATGTCCTTTATAGAACGTGATTTTTCTTTCTCCTAAAATAAAAATAATGAGCCAAAATAGTTGCATGAAACAAATGACACAAAAGTACAACTCTTGGAGGAAAAAAAATGAGATTTACCAACAGCTTGGGGGAGGTGAAAGGTCAACACTTAAATGATACAGTCCGTAACATGAATCAGTAGTGTATCTATGTCGGGCAGAACTTCTCCACATTTGGGGCAAGAATGAATTGGAATATTCTGTTGCTGCTGCAGCCAGTTTCTATCCTCGGCTCCTGGGAAGAAGCATTAAATGAAATGTTAATCCATTCCTTCCATAGTGCAAGCAGTTTTTAATAACAGATGGTTAATTTTAATGTTTAGGTAAACTTTGTAATCAATACCTCATGGGAAATGAACATAGGCTTTTCAGTCTTTAACTGAAGTAATCTATATACGCAGAAAAAAAATCTCCAGAAGCAGTGCCTGCTTCCCTGTGATATTAGGATTTAGCCTCTATTCAAGGTTCTAGGTATATGAAAACATGTGGTTTCAGTTCCAGGTATAGGACAATACATGTTCTACTAAAAACTAGGATATTTGAGAGAAGAAAACAGATGAGGATGTAAGCGAAAGGGAAGGAGAGAATGTGGAAAGACAGCAAGCAGAACACTGAGAGGGATCCGGGAACAGTAGGTACCCTCTCAGAAATGGAGACAATAATTAGGGTCATTCAGCAGTTGTGTTTGAGCACCTGGGGCGGGGGGGAGAGGGATATAGACATCATGGGGACATCAGGCAAGAAAAGTGAGTGACAGAGGTGGGGTGTGTGAGAAGCGCCACAGTTGGTTTCCTGGGAGGGCAGAGAAGGGCTCAGACTGCTTGGTGCAGACAGGCTCCCCTGCTGAGATCAATTCCACATGTGAGAGGAGTTTTAAGAATGAAGAGTTATCCAGGCAAAGAAGAGTGAAGGGACTGAAGAAAGAGTCCTGTCATTTCCCTCAATGTTGGAGTTGGACTGAGGTTCAAGTCTAAATCAAAGAATGCTTGATGAATACCAGAAATCAAAACAATACTGTAAAACAAACATCAGCAATTAAAAATAAATATATAAAAAAGAATGCTCAAAACAAGACTTGACTGTTGGCAGGTCCCACATGTGCGAACCATACTCTGTGCAGGAAACGATTTCTGGCTCCCAGGACACCTCTTTGATCTGACCTTGCTGCACTGATGCAAACCATTTTTAGCTTTTTAGCATCTCCGCCCAGGTCGCTAGACTTGTTCAGGTCCCCCCAAATGTTTGTTTTTGCAGATGATAGTGGAGGTAACGTTTAAAATTATTATCTACTTCTGAGCATATTATTTGAATTGAATAACACGGGAGACTATTATGGATAGTTTGTGTCCAGCAAACTATAGAAGCAACTTTGAATAGAAATACTGATCATAAGGCATGATTTCTGAAGCAGTGGGCTTGTTAATGGTCTCATTGTTTTAGATTAGGGGCAGTAAACTTTTCCTGTAAAGGGCCGGAGAATAAGTATTCCAGGCTTTACAGGTCATAAATTTCTGGCATAACTACTCAACTCTGCCATTGTTGCAAGAAAGTAGCCAGACAGTAATGTCAACAAGAGGGCAGGACTATGTTGCAATAAAACTTTACTTATTCAAACAGCTGACAGACCAGTTTTGGCCTGTAGGCTGCAGTTTGTCAAAATCTGCTCTAGATGACAACCAGCCACTTACCAGGGACTGTTAATTCATCCCTTTAAACTTTATGGCATCCGTTGGCACCTTTCTTTTTGTCCTGAAACCTTATTTAGGTTTCAAGATGCAGACTTGGGCTGTTGTATCACTCAGCTAATGGTTCCCTCCACCTCCTGGCTCTTCACTGTAAAATAAGCTTAGTCAGTTTTCCTTATTTATGCACCACACTCATTTCTGCCTTTGCCCTTTTATTCTTATACAGAAGTTATGGCTTCCAGGTGAAGCTTACAGTCACATCTTTCCAAGGCCTTTCTCAAGCCTCCCGGCCCTCTGGTGTCATCCTTTCCTCTTATCTCCAGCACTATTGTTTCTGTCCCTTACTTGTTATATTATGAATTCATCTTGTTACATGCATATCCTGTCCAACTAGACCACAGGCCTTCACGGATCTGACCGTGCTTTATGCTCGCCTGTTCCCTCATGCTCAGCTAAGTGCCCTAGGCCAGAGAAGACACTTACATGGCTGCAGAGGACAACCACAATGAAATAACACTGAGAGGAGTTACACTGTTTAAGGCTGCTTTGTTAGGAAACAAACAAAAAATTTTAGGACAATCTCTGTTTGGAATATTGTCACTTATACGACCAAAAACTTATTAGGATAATTATGAATATATTTGTATTTTGTGGTGAGTTTTAGATTATAAATATAAGCCAAAGAGTGTTTGGTCAGTTTTTTTTTTTCCTAAGTGTAAATAGATATTTGCCTTATATAGTTATGAGAAAGAAAAAATTTCCTGAGAAATCTAGGTGTAAGAACTGTCCTTTTTTTGAACCAAGACAATCTTGGAGGTACTTATAGATAGGAGATATATGGGTATTCCTAGGATATTTAAATTCAGCTTAGAGAAAAGGCCTGGCAGTGCACGAGTGGGTAGATGCCGCTTTCTCTTCTGATCCTAAAAAATGCCCAAGGCTGATATTTAGACCAGTGTGTATGCTCCTGCTCGGTACCCCCACCACCACCAGGTGGTGCTAGTGGTAAAGAACCTGCCTGCCAATGTTCAGTCCCTGGGTTAGGAAGATCCCCTGGAGGAGGACATGGCAACCCACTCCAGTATCCTTGCCTGGAATATCCCATGGATTGAGGAGCCTGGCCAGCTACAGTCCTTAGGGTTGCAAAGAGTCGGATACAACTGAAGTGACTTAGCATGCACTGTGCTCCTGCCTATGCCCCATGAATACTATATGTATCTTTTTGGAATTTTTTTTAATGTGTATTTTTAACCTGAATCACTACCTCTAATATTTACTTTAATCTATTTTTTCCTGTAGCAGGACTTTGGCAGGGGCATTGGCAGAGACAGGCGGTAGAAGGGATGCTCAGAAAACTTTTGCTACAATTTAACAGTGAACTATACATACTATATTGCTTCCTTGCTGTTGATAATCACACTGATAGCTCCATTTCAATGGTCAGTTGGTATGTGGAAGGGATTCAGACTGATCTAGCAATAAAAAATTAAGAATCAGTTTTATGTAAAATTTAGATAACATCTTTTTTTTTGATAACATCTAATCAAATCAGATAACATCTGATTCTATTCTTAGTGGCATTGCTATTAACCTTTCATCTAGCTATGTCAGTCTTTGATCCTTTGACTATTATGTTTTTTCCTATCTAGACTCAAGGATAATACGTCCCTTTCAGTGACATAATTTACTGTAAATGACAGAACATTATTCTTGGAGTATTAAAACCATGTAATAAACACAGCACTATATTTTGATTAAATATTATGATCAATTTCACTCAGGGAATTAAAATCTGGATATAGAACATAGTGACAGGCTTATTACATGCAGTACTGTGTAGTGGCGAAGAGTTAGATAACCTTGGGCTCCATGTTCAGCTCTGCCCCTTAGAAGCCTTGTGATCCTGGGTTATTGAACCGTGTCTTCTGGAAGATGGTGATACAATATACCTGATGGAATTTTGTAAGGATCAGATGAAGTAATTTGTATGAAGTGATCAGCATAGCACCAGCACACAGTAAACTCTCAATAAATGATAACCTTACTATATGCATAACACCAGGTATTGGGTGAGGATATCAGCTCTGCAGGGGCTTATTTAATAGAGTACTTAAATGCATATTTAGAATACATAAGTAACTATAAAATAGCAGATAAGTACTGGAACAGAAATAAAGTATTTTGGAAATTGAGGAGGGAAAGGTCACATTTTGTTGGATTCATGGGGATGGTATTTGAAATGGGTTTTAAAGATGGGGTAAGAGTTCACTGGAAAGAGACTGTAGGAATAAGGAAGGGCCTCTATATGAAGGATACTACATAAGCAAGTACACATAGGTGTATAAGTTTAGGACAAGTTCAAGGAACAGGGAGTGATTCTGTTGGCTAATATCCATAGGGGAACAGCGTGAGAGAAGGCTTAGAATTTTGGCTATGCCAGGTGCTAACTGCCAATGTGAAGAGTCTGGTCTGGATTCAGGAGGGAATGGATGGAGTTTGGGGTACTCTGGAAATAAGACTGATTTTTGCTGTATTTTTGGTAACTTGACCTAGAATATATAGAATGTAGTGAGATTTTAGTGTATATAGAATGTAGTGAAATTTTCCTTCAAGCATCTTCTTCACAGGATAGCAAACCCATGGAACCTCTACCACTTGGCATCACACATGACTCACCTCTTTGAACGAGATAAGCCTGCTGGTCAGCGTCACTTGCTCTCGCCCCGTGACGGCTCTGCATTTCCATCAAGGTCTGCCTGCTGGGATAAAAAGCAATGCTATCTGCGAAACCTTGAAATATGACAACATTAAGCAGGCATTCAACACAGGTGTGAGAAAAAAGAGGTAAACTACAAAGCCAAGGTTCACAGAAACCAGAACTTATGAGTAATTTGAGTTTTAAATATCACTGGCACTAGGACACAATGTAGTAAATATGATTTTTTAAAAATCAGGAAATAAACAGAATGTCAATCAATGGGGAATAGGTTGGAAAAAAGTGGCATATTTCTAAAGCAGGACACAACAAAGCAAATAATGAATTAAATCTGCATATACATACACACACACATATATATATATATATATATATATATATAGTTCAAAATCAGTTATATATATAAAACAAATTGCAGAATAATACCTTTAGTGACCATTCTGTAACCTATGCACCTTGCTTTATGAAATTAATATTACCTTGTTTTAAGATATTATATAGGTGTGTGTATATATGCAAAAATACAAAAGAGCTGGAGATGCTACACACGAGTTCCAGGCACTGTGGGAGAGGGAGAGAGGATGATACTGAGGGATAGGGAGAAAGGAGACTGCAACTTCATCTACAGTTCTTCTTTTTATAAAAATATACTTGAAGCAAATAAAAGAAGTATTAGTAACTGTCAATCCTCGATGGGTACATATTGGCTTCCTTGGTGGCTCAAATGGTAAAGAATCCACCTGCAATGCAGGAGACCTGGGTTTGATCCCTGGGTCAGAAAGACCCCGTCAAGAAGGAAATGGCAAGCCACTCCAGTATTCCTGCCTGGAGAATTCCATGGACAGGGGAGCCTGGTGGGCTCCATGGGTCCATGGGGTTGCAAAGGGTCAGACATGACTGAGCAACTAACATACACACACTGGTGTGTGTTATTTTATTCTCTGTATTTTTCTGTTTCTTACTCCTCTATATTTTGTTCTCAAAAGGAAATTTTTAAAGATAGAAGTAATTTTAGCAGTATTTTCTTGTAAAACATATTACAGAATTACTTAAAGTATTAGGAATGTTTCATCCATGACAATGGCAGGATATGACTGGAACCCATATTATCATGCTTTTACAATTTATCTAGAAGCAGAAACTCAATCAGGTTCCCACAAGATACTGCCTAGCCTTTTAAAGCAAACCAAGTATCAGGAACACTGTCAGGCCAGGAGTACTCAAAGTGAGTCTTATAGCTCAAACAGCTAAAATACTGTGGGTCCCTCTCCTACAACCTGGGTGATCTGTGCTCCAAGTCTTCCCCTCATTTACCTGCCTCCATCTTCGAAATCATTGTTTTCTTTCAGCAGAACTGCCAGCTGCAATGCCAGCTGCTCCTTTTCTTCATGAATCTTCTCTCTTGCTGCTCTTTCAGCATGAAAATCAGAACAATAAACCTCCATCTGTTAGAGGGAAAAAAAAGAGAGAAGTTACTACCCAGACAAATGTGGATTCTCTACAGCCTACCTGCTGATAAGTGGAAGAGGCTGTGCTACATCCTGTGACATGTCTTACAAATATTAATAACAGGTACATGCTCCTGCTAGAAACCAGCGTAATGACCGTGACCATGTGAGTGAGCCATCTTGAAAATAGAGCTTCAAGTCCATCCTCAGTGCAGCCTCATGAGAGACCCTGAGTCAGAATCACCCAGCTAAGCTGCTCCTGGATTCCAGATCCATAGCAACTGAGAAAATAAATGCTTGTTGCTTTAGCAGCTTCATTAGAATAATCTGTTACCTCTAAATAAATAAATATTATGCTATAATATGTGATTTCTTCACTGTTATAAAATTATAAAGTAAAAATGAATGCCTTAATAGTGAACTGAGCATTATTTTAATACCAGTTTTTAACTTTCTGTATTTTCAATTAGGTTTTCCTTTTCAGATTTAGCGGTTCTAGGATATTTTTTTTATCTATTATTTAAAAAAGTTAATAAACATTTGAATATTCTAATCACAATTTTAGTTGCCAAAAAAAGTATGAAATAGATCATTTTAAGGGACTTCCTGCCATCTGTGAGTGCTCTAACATTTTATGGTTTTCATTGGTAGATCATGGGCTTTTTTTTTGAGTCAGACATAAATCTGAGTTAGGATCTCATTTCCATCACATCATTAGGTTTGAGCCAGTAAGAACTAAGCCTTTGTTTTGTCCATCTCTATATCCCCAACAATGAAAACTGTGTCTGACATTAATTATAAGTGCTCAAAAAAAGAGTATCCATCAAAACAAAGCAAACATCTCCGTATAGACCGTGGTAAAAGTACATGGCTCCAGGGTCAGGCTCAATCAAAGGAAATGCCTGAAAAAGCTCAAAGTGAAATTTTATTCCTGTAGAAATAAAACCAAAGCCGTGAAAAGTGAAAGTTGCTAGTCAGGTCCGACTCTTTGAGACCCTGTGAGATATACAGTCCATGGAGTTCTCCAGGCCAGAATACTGGAGTGGGTAGCCCTTCCCTTCTCCAGAGGATCATCCTAACCCAGGGATTGAACCCAGGTCTCCCACATCACAGGTATATTCTTTACCAGGTAAGACACCAGGGAAACCCCAGAATACTGGAGTGGATAGCCTATCCCTCCCTTCTCCAGCGGATCTTCCCGACCCAGGAATTGAACCAGGGTCTCTTGCATTGCAGGTGGATTCTTTACCAGCTGCGCTATCAGGGAAGCCTATAACTACAGTATCAGGCCCAGTCAAAGAAAATACCTAAAAGAGCTCAGGTTGAAATTCTATTCCTATAGAAATAAAACTAAACCTGTAAGTCCATTCAACCACTCCTGTATTTCACTAGGCCAGCCACTATGGGCAGCAGGTAATGAGTATGTATATAGGGAATAGTAAACTTCTGGTATTGTTACATTGAAAATAATCTGTTTATCAGTTTGGCAAATGTTTAAAAGAGTAATGCAAGGATGTAGGGAAATAGGGGCTTTCAGCTACTTTTGGTGAGTAAAAAATTTTGATTATGCACTTCCGGAAGACAACTTGGAAATAGTTATTTAACTTAAAAACAATCTAACCCAATGACCCAACCGTTCCATTTCTGTATCTTACTAGAGATTCCACAAAAGCACAAAGATATACATACAAGAATATTCAGTTCAACATTGTTGATAAAAAGCAAAAATATTGGTACAACCTACATGTCCATTAATAGAGGGCTGGTTAAATATATCAGGGTAATGCACACTTTGGACACCATACAACTATTTTAAAAAGTACATATGGCTGTGAGTAATAACATGGAGAGATATCCAATATAGATCAGGAATGAAAAAGTAGTACAATATGTATGGCATGATCCTGGTTTTAATTACACAAGCAATGAGGTGGTAGGAAGACTAACTCTACCAGAAATCAAAACATTTGATTATTTGTGAGACAGTATGTACCAGACCAACAATGTACAAACAGACCAATTGAACAGTGTAGAATCCAGAAATAGACCTGTGGGTACATTGACATAATATGTGACAAAGAGGGCAACAGAGTCCTTAAGAAAAGACAACCTTTTAAATAAATGGTGCTAAATGAATAGGATATTCATGTAGAAAAAAAAAATATGAATCTTTACCCTTACTTCACTGCATATAGAAAAGCTAATTTCAGATATTTTTGTATCTTAATGTAAAAGACAAAACTATAAATCTTTTAGAAGTCAACATAGGAGAATATATTCATAGCCTTGAGGTAATGAAAGCATTTAAAACAGGACACAGAAGTACTATCATCATAAATGAAGAGACTGATAAACTAGACTACATTAAAATTAAGAATTCCGTTCATCAAAAGACATGCTCATGAGAGTAGAAAGGCAAATCAGAGTGAAGAAATCTGCCAAAAACACTGGCAAGGGCTTATATCTGGAATATATAAAGAACTCCTATAAAATTAAGAAAAAGCCAGCAAACCAGAAGAAAACTGGGCAAAGACCTGATCAGGCACTTCACAAAAGGAGATCCTTAAAAGGCCAGTAAACATTTCAAAAAGTACATGTTCAAACCAGCAGGGAAACGCAAATTAAATGAGACACCATTATAAACTCATCAGAATGTTTAAAAATTAAAATACTGATAATACAAGTATGGGTCAAGGTGGATATAGAGCAATAGGAACTCTCTGCTGATGGGAGTGAAAACTGGTAGGTACGTCCACTCTGGAAACCTCTTTGGCATTATCAGTGAACAGTGAGTAACCTGCCTACTCTAGGAACAAGCAGTTTTGCTCCTAGGTGTGCACCCAACAGAAATGAATGCACAGGTGAATAAACAGACTTGCATAAGAATGTCAGAGCAACATTAAACATCATTCCCAAGCTGGGAATGATCCAGCTGTCCATCAACTGTAGAATGGATGAATTTAATGAGCAGTACACTTAAAAGTGTGGTATGCTTTCCACATGTGATAAACTTTAGTAAAAAGGTTTTTAAAAAATATATTAGTGGAAATAGTGTAATATCAAAAATACGTATTTCAGCACCACCACTCTCCTGTTTGAGGATATAGTCAAGGTTGGCCCCCCTAGGCTCCCGCTTGGGAACAGGCTACCTGAGCCCTGAGGACGGCCATGGTCTCCAGGTCCTTCTCCTGCTTGGCGATGGTCTGCTTCATCCCATCCATTTGGAGCTGCTTGGAAGCCAGGGCCTTCTCTGCCAGTTCCAGCTTCCCACTCAGTTCCTGCAGCACCACCTTATCCACTTTTTCTGACTGAAAAAGATAAGCTTATTCTGGACTTGGTTTTGAAATAATTCAACCTATTTTAGTAAAATGTAACATGAAGGCTTAAATTAAAAATTTACTAGGTCTTCAGAGAGGAACCATATTCTAGGAAAATTAAATGAAAAACAAAGTATATTTCTAAGAATATAAACTCAAAGATCCCTTCTAATTCAAAGCTCCCCTGCTCTTTACTTATTGCCGCTTTACTGAGGTAAAACTGACAAAATTGTAAAATATTTGAAGTGTAAAATGTGATGATTTGATATACAAATACACTGTGAAAAGGTTCCCCCGATTGGGTTAATTAACTCATCTCTCATCTGACATATCTATCCATGGTGTTTAAACTATCACACCATGCTGGGGACATTATTACTAAGTTAAGTTGCAGCCCAGTAAGTCCAGGGTCTCAAGTTCACTGACAGAGGCAAGCTAGCCTTGAGAGAGCTCCCAGCAGCAGTCTCACTATACATCCATTACTCATGTAGGAGCCCATACTCAGCTCTCCTGCAAACTCACCCACCATTAGAAATGCTAACAGCTTACTTCATGACCATAAGACGTGCACCCCATCTTTGACTACACGGCAAATTATACATATGCGGCAGGAGTTATGAACACAAGAAATCAATTACTGATATAAATGGAAAAAAACCTTTGAAACCAGACTTAGTTAAGGATTAACACAACTACCTCACATATTTACATAAAACGTTCAGTAGTTCCATTCACTACTAGGCTATGAAAGTAATTTTTTTTTCTATGAGTACCTCTCTCCTTTTTAGTTCCTCAATTGTCTTCAGTGCATTATTGTATTCTTGAAGAAGCCTGTTGTGTGTCAACTGTAGAGTGCCTAATTTGGACCTATTTAAAAAGAAATTAAAAAGGAAATCTTGGGGAAAATACATAGAAACTTAGTCTTGCCTCCCAACTTTCTTCTGAACACTCAAGTAGCAAAATCTCTTCCACCTTTATAATCCTGCCACCTACTAGCATATTCTCACTCTCAAAGAAAATGATTTTTCTTCAAATAATCAAGATAGATTACAAATTATTTTCATAATTGTTAAAATAAAAAATTTTATCTCTTCAAAAAGGTCTAATTCTCCTTCAAATAAACAAAATACAAAAAATAAATTTATCCTCAAATCCTGATTCCAATCGCGTAAAACTGCTCTTGTATCTTCTTTCAAGCAAGTAGCCATCCAGTCATTGCACACTCACTTTTCATCTTCTGTTTTAGCTTGTTCCATTTTGATTTCTGATCGCATGCTTTCTACTTGGAGCTCTAATTTTTTGTTTTTATAAACCAGCTCTTGTTTTTCATTCAGTTCTGATGGGCTTGCAGAATTTTTCCTTTCAAGGGCCTGACATCTAAGAAAGAGCAAAATTTCATGAGGACAAACAATGCTCCTTCACATTTCTCAGTGGCTTCTAAACAGATTCTCAGATTATGTAGCAAATACAAAGAATTTCATGATGATATTGTTCAAAAATTTAACAGTACAAAATTAAATATTTTATCCTTCCTGCTTTTTTACTAGAAGTGTTTCTGAACTGTTATGACTGAATATAAAAATACACAGATTTTTATAAAAGAAATTTATAGGCTCAAGTACAAAAAATATGGTTTCTGATAAAGATTCAGTAGGAGAGAAGGAAGTGTTTTAAGTCCTGTTAAAGATCAGAATGAGAATTTCAATGTAACAAGAGCAAAATGAGCCAATGACTGCTGTGGGTAAGGCATTAATGCAAAAAGCATGTTAAACATTAGCTTACTTAATACAAAGTTTGAGTTATGACACACAGTTTACAGATGATAAAACTGAGGCACAGAGAGGTTAAATAAATAACTTGTCCAAGATATTACCACAAATAAGGGGTAAATCTGTATTTCAACCTGGGTCTGTTTATCCAAAGTCTTTTGCATCAGCTGCTATGCTGTCCATAATACTGTATAGCCTTGGTCAGTGTAACTCCACAGAAACATACATTTGTATATTGTGCTGGAAATATGCTTGCCAATTAATCTAAGAGAACAACATCAACTTAGCTTTTCTAAATTTGGGGCAACTCCTTACATCAAGAGAAACAAGCAGATGCAAAATTCTCTCAATTTAGATATTAGCCCTCATAACTGATAGAAAATCAAGTTTTTTTTTTCTCCCTAAATAAATCTCACTCAGGTTCTTCTTGCCCTTCGTAGCTTTCTTTTATGTTTGTTCACATCAATTTTGTCAGCTTACATAAGTCACAGGAAGTCTGGCTTACTGTTTTTTCCAGGTCCTCATATATGCTTAAAAGGCCCCCGAAAAGCAGAATCAGAGTCCCCTGGGTCCATTCCCCCAAGGACTTCATGGTTACATATTAACCGGAACATTGGTGTTTTCTGAATTCATATTTCAATTAGGTGTCTTTTCCTTTTACTCAGTAACACAGTAACAACATGATGTTTTTGTATATTAACATATTTTGTTAAACAGTACACTTTTTGAAGTGGGGGGTAAACATTATCTCTCATTCTTACTTTTCTTGAAGTCTCTTCTTCATTAGCTCAGCTTCACTGAGTTTCGTGTGAGCTTCCTGAAGCTCCTTAAACAGGGTTGTCACCTGAAGGTTCAGTGTTTCCACTTCACTTCCAATCTGTCATCCAGGAAATCCAAACATGCACTTATTAGAACTTAAATGAACCTCTTTGTGAGGAAACTGTATGAACCACTGGCGTCCAACTAAGACTGTGAACTGATTAAACTTTTGGCACTTAATGCCCCAAATATCTGGAGAAGGCAATGGCACCCCACTCCAGTACTCTTGCCTGGAAAATCCCATGGACAGAGGAGCCTGGTAGGCTGCAGTCCGTGGGGTCGCTAGGAGTCAGACACGACTGAGCGACTTCACTTTCACTTTTCACTTTCATGCACTGGCGAAGGAAATGGCAACTCCCTGGAGAATCCCAGGGAGATTCAACCCAAATGGAGAATCCCAGGGATGGGGGAGCCTGGTGGGCTGCCGTCTGTGGGGTCGCACAGAGTCGGACACCACTGAAGTGACTTAGCACAGCAGCAGCACCAAATATCTTGTATGGAAAGAAAAGAAAAAGCTTTGGATACAACTCTGTTTCCCCACAGAGCATTAACTGATCAATTTGGATACTCTTGTGATAATGCCTTTATCATAATCAAATGGACCCTGACCACACTTCAGGGGATCATAGGTCACGGTGCTGTCAAAGCACAATCTGCTTCACCCACCTAGCAGCTCACGCCCACATTCCCTCACTGTTTCGTGTTTCTAGCTTACTCAGCTGTTCTCACTGTACTGGCTTCTTCCTGGCAGCTCCAGAAGTTTGGTCAATGAGTTTTACTGTGCCAGGGAAGTCTCAATACTTCTCTATCATTAGTTGTTGATTAGTTTTGGTCTCTTCATCTGAGTTTTTAACATATTCTCCATTCTCTTGAAGGCAGGGGACTCAGCTCAGAGCGTGGCATACAGCAGGCATCTGATACAGGCTTGCTGAGTAATTTAGCTAAAGTGAGTGTTTCATGTAAACGCCTTTCTTGTGGGCTACTGTGGGTCTTACAACTTCCTGCCCTCATCACCTTTCCCTAAGCTTCCGACCGCGTTCGCAGGTTACAAGGCATGTTTCTGAGCTGTCACACAAGTGTATATAAATATGTATGTAAACAAATGTCTCTCTTGTTCAAACTATTATATTCAAATGAGTAGTGGGAGAGAACAAAGACCCTTCAATTCTACCTGAAGTTTCTGGATCATATACTCAAATGATTTCATTATATATTGGACAAAATTCCTTTCTCAATTTGTGGGCCTGTTTACTTAGAAATTCTGGAGAGGAAATCAGTCAAGAAGAGATAAAGGAGTGATTTCCTAGAATCACTGGGATAGGAATACATCTCACTGCAATTTACGGTGAATGAAATTCAGATCAGGACAAGGAAACAAGAGAGAAATAGAAAATATTCAACATGAAAAACTGTTTCTCTATTTCTAAAGCCACACATCACACGACGTGGCTCCTGTGCCCTCACTACCCTCCATCCACTGAGAGTGTGGTAACCGTCTTGGACTCTGAGTACCCACAGTTTTGGTGTCTTTCTCCTCTTCTTTCTCTTGTTCTGTGTGCTCCTCTGTCTGGGTCTCAGTCTCAGAATGATCCTTGGCTTTCTTTTCAAAATCAGAAATTCTAAAAAAATTACAGAATATAGAAAAGTTACCTTTTCTTTGGCTTCCAGAGGAATAACAATTGCAGAAGCATTAAAAAGAACATTGTCTAAAATTTGGATAAAGGATGAACGTTTTCAAAAATCTCTTCATATGCTATATATTAGCTCTGGTTTTGCTTTCAACCAGATACTGGCTGGAACCAATTTAAGGGATGAATGCACATGGAGGTATAAGATGGGTATAATTTATCTTGAACACTGAAAAACACTGCCCTTTTCCACATCACTGAAATGCACAGAACTGTTTTTTTAATTTGTATTTTTATGTGTGTATGCACATGTGCTTACGTGAGAGTGGGTGCCTCTTTATAAGGATTCAGCAGAGAGGGAATCTTTATACTTGTTATAAGAAGATGCATCTAAGTTTATGAGGTCCTAAAACAAATATAGCAATATTCTTATACTGAATCAAAATCATATGAAAACCACCTCAATACAAATGGAATAAAAAGAAACTTGTGGTTAAAGATGGTAGATTAAATATATGCATGTAATTTTTCTCTCACCCTCAATGCCACTAAAATGACTTTGGAAGAAGAACATTCAAAGGAACTGCACCGCCCCTCTACCCCTGCCCCGCAAAAAACAGAAGATGAAAGTTGGTCAAATATATCAGAAAGCAGAAAAAGACAGCAAGAGTGAAGGGTGAGGAGGCAGGGGGAGGAAGAAAGAGATAAGGAAAGGGACAAATGGCAAAGAGGAACACCAAGTTAAGAAAATGAGAGGACTGGTTCAGGAGTTCAATTCAAAATAATAGTAGTTGCTAGAATGAGAGAACAGAGAAAACTGAGGGTAATTAAGTCAAGATCATTTTTCAAGAACTGAAGGATGAATGAGGCCAAGAACGTCCAGAACAAATGGATGAAAACAGGCCCCTCACCAAAGCACATATGAGATGTCAGAAAACTTGGGATGGAGCAAAGAACCTTTGGGGGAGAGGACAAACAAAAGAAGTTTTATGCCAAAAGATCAAGAATCAAAATGGCAATGAATTTCTCAGCCTTAACACCAGAGGCCAGAAGACAATGAAGTACTAATGCTTTCAAAATTTGGCGGGAAAATTATATCCAATATATCAATAGAATTCTGTATCTAGCAAAACTATCTGTTAAGTAAAAAGTTAGAAAGAGAGATTTTCAGAAATGCAGATTTCAGAAAATATCCTCCCCATATATTCTTTCTTAGTAAGTTAGTGGAGATATTTAAAGACATTTAGTGAGTAAGAAAACTGGATACAGAAAACAGGTGATCCAAAAGAGCAGAGCTGAAGGAATTCCACAAGTGGCCAAAGAGAGGTCCCAAGGTAACTGCAGTAGAACAGGACCTAGACAGCAACCAGGCCGACTCTCAAGAAGAGGAAACTATTAGACTACTAACACGTTTGCATGTCACTGAGATTTCCTCACTGGGGAAGGGTATGGTGAACTAAGCAAATTTTTAAATGTAATTTTGCATAGAGTTTTTTTGCTTTTGTTTTTTAAAGTATTAGAAAGGAAAAGTGGTCAAGGAATAGAGCAGAGCTCAACAGAGAACTGTGCACGCATGTGTGCATATGTTTGCATAATAATAATAATAATAAAAAACACTGAGTAGTGATCTAACTAAATGTCAATACAATCAGTTCTGGAGTAGGGTGGTGTAGCATGCGATGGGAATAAGGGTCCAGAAGTGCGTGTGGTGACAATGGTGGGAGTCAAAAGCAGTTAAATTCTCTTCCTTCATAGTTGGGAGGTCAATAGATTATGTCTAAGATAGGGGAAAATTTTTTTTGAGTAGTGATTTAATCTTGATCTATGGGAGTATCAAAAGAACCAGCTAAATAAGTTGTAAGCCAGGACTTCCCTGGTGGTCCAGTGGTTAAGACTCTGCCCTCCAATCAATGCAGGGGGCATGGAATCAATCCCTAGTTGGGGAACTAAGGTCCCATGTGCTGTGGAGTATAGCCAAAAGTTAAAAAAATGATCAAAAAAATATGTTATAAGTGGTTAAGAAGCAGGAGAAGGAAGTGGTGGGGGTGGGGTGGGGGTGTGTGACTAGCCAAAGTACTACTACTATCTTTCCATAAAAAGCCTGTGGAGCAACCAATTCTTTAAACTATGTGAATGCAAAAATGATTTTTTAAAAAGAACTTAATGATAATACAAAATAAACAAACAGCATTGGTATCTGTTGCAAACTGCCAAACCTAATTGGTGCACAGGCACCGTCTCTAGAGCTGGTTGGTGCAGGGTGGAAGGATGGGCCTTCATCATACCACTCACAAATGATGCAGGCTTCCGACCCACCTGTGAATTTCAACTTAAGTTTCTAGGGCAAATTTTCATCTTGGGCTGACTTTTTCCTGCCCCCTCTCTTGTTATCTTGGGCCATATTTCATATACAATTTCCCTCTCCTTCCTGGCTATCAATTTACGTTTGTTCAGAAGACACAAATTACACAAAATATGAATCCTGACAAACAGTGAAAGAAAAACAAGTCTACTATCCCCTCTCCCCACCTATCACCTAAAATTTTTCAATTTCTCTTATTTCTCACGACTAATGAAAACAGTTGAAGACTGACTTACATATTTGAGAAAAAGACATGTTAGGTCTTGTGATGTCTTTTTATCATATCCTGCACAGTAAATCAAGTCAGGTGATATATCAGTGATTTTATTGCTTGGTTTCAGTCTGACCTTAGCCAAGAGGTTGTCCTAACACAGACATGGAGAACACTGGTCCTGGCAACCGATCGCTGACTTACCAGGTGTTAAAAACTGCAAGAAGTCTGACTCACAAAGTGGAAATTTAATGTTATTGAGAAAGGGTAAGAGGGGGAAACACCCATCTCAAAGGTAGGCCTGACTTCCTAGCCAGACAGAGTTACAACGCCAGACAGAGAGCTATCATTATTTTGAAAGCAGGAATTATATATTAGATCATATGAAAGATCAGGATGTATAATCAGCAAATTCCTAAGTTTACACTTTTATTATTAAAGTTAATCATGTTGTCTGAGGAAGGATGAATTAGCAGCTAAACTTGACTTCTTTGAATGCTGTACAGAACTCAGGAGGGTAAATGTGCCAATGAAACAGAAACGTACTGATTACTCATTAATATTAAAGGTCTTTTTCCAAAGCAAAACATCTTCCTTTTAAAAAATCAGCTGTACCTATAATAACTGAGGTGTAAAATGAATGCTTTTACTTATTTATTTTTCTGTGCATCATTACTCAGTTTGGGGACTTATCAAAGAGGCAGGACAAATGTTTTACTCAATTAGAATACATAGTATTAGTTGCCTGGAAATTGACCTCTGAACTTTTCTATTAAGACAGTGGTAGGATACGGGGTACAGAGAAGGCAATGGCACCCTACTCCAGTACTCTTGCCTGGAAAATCTCATGGATGCAGGAGCATGGTGGGCTGCAGTCCATGGGGGTCTCGAAGAATCGGACACGACTGAGCGACTTCACTTTCACTTTTCACTTTCATGAACTGCAGAAGGAAATGGCAACCCACTCCAGTGTTCTTGCCTGGAGAATCCCAGGGACAGGGGAGCCTGGTGGGCTGCCACCTATGGGGTCGCACAGAGTCAGATTCGACTGAAGTGACTTAGCAGCAGCAGCAGGATACAGGGTCAGTTCAGTTCAGTCGCTCAGTCATGTCCAACTCTTTGCGACCCCATGAATTGCAGCACGCCAGGCGTCCCTGTCCATCACCAACTCCTGGAGTTTACTCAAACTCATGTCCATTGAGTTGGTGATGCCATCCAGGCATCTCATCCTCTGTCGTCACCTTCTCCTCCTGCCCCCAATCCCTCCCAGCATCAGGGTCTTTTCCAATGAATCAGCTCTTCGCATGAGGTAGCCAAAGTATTGGAGTTTCAGCTTCAGCATCAGTCCTTCCAATGAACACCCAGGACTGACCTCCTTTACGATGGACTGGTTGATCTTGCAGTCCAAGGAACTCTCAAGAGTCTTCTCCAACACCACAGTTCAAAAGCATCAATTCTTCGGCACTTAGATTTCTTCACAGTCCAACTCTCACATCCATACACGACCACTGGAAAAACCACAGCCTTGACTAGACAGACCTTTGTTGGCAAAGAAATGTCTCTGCTTTTTAATATGCTATCTAGGTTGGTCATAACTTCCCTTCCAAGGAGTAAGCGTCTTTTAATTTCATGGCTACAGTCACCATCTGCAGTGATTTTGGAGCCCCAAAAAATAAAATCTGACACTGTTTCCACTGTTTCCCCATCTATTTCCCATGAAGTGATGGGACCAGATGCCATGATCTTAGTTTTCTGAATGTTGAGCTTTAAGCCAACTTTTTCACTCTCCTCTTTTACTTTCATCAAGAGAATTTTTAGTTCCTCTTCACTTTCTGCCATAAGGGTGGTGTCATCTGCATATCCGAGGTTATTGATATTTCTCCCGGCAATCTTGATTCCAGCTTGTGCTTCTTCCAGCCCAGCGTTTCCCATGATGTACTCTGCATATAAGTTTAATAAGCAGGGTGACAGTATACAGCCTTGATGTACTCCTTTTCCTATTTGGAACCAGTCTGTTGTTCCACGTCCAGTTCTAACTGTTGCTTCCTGACCTGCCTAACTACTGCACAATTGTACTCATCTCACACGCTAGTAAAGTGATGCTCAAAATTCTCCAAGCCAGGCTTCAGCAATACGTGAACCGTGAACTTCCAGATGTTCAAGCTGGTTTTAGAAAAGGCAGAGGAACCAGAGATCAAACTGCCAACATCATCAAAAAGGCAAGAAAGTTCCAGAAAAACATCTACTTCTGGTTTATTGACTATGCCAAAGTCTTTGACTGTATGGATCACAATAAACTGTGGAAAATTCTGAAAGAGATGGGAATACCAGACTACCTGACCTGCCTCTTGAGAAACCTATATGCAGATCAGGATACGAGGTAAAGATCTACAATTCATAGCCGTCATTCCTTTTCACCTTTGGAAAGAACTGACTATCAAATAAGTCATTGGAAAAACACTGATTTCTTTTAGATAAACCCTCATTCTGAATAAATAACTTTTGTTTCACATTTTAAGAACAGATTTTCTTATACTTAAATTTTTCAACTGCTTCAGTTAGAAAGTACTATAGTTTTAAGATTAATGAAACATTTATAATGTCTGAATTATGCATGTATATTATATTTATGTATACTTTAGTATATGCTATATACAGTATATTTATGACTAAATGTTGCAATCATTATAACCCTAAAACTGTTCCATTATGCCCCCTGTCTTATGTGGTTTAGCACTCTGCATTCCTAAGAAGTTCATTCACGCATAGAAATTCATTGACTTCACAACTCTATAAGGTAAATAAATTTTATCCCAAAGTGTGTGTGTGTATGTCACATTCTATGAGGTCAGTATTTTTCTCATACCAAAACCAGACAAAGACATTATAAGAAAACTACAGACCAACACCCCTTAGGAATACACATGCAAAAATCTTTACTAAGAAGACTAGCAATCCAAGCCAGCAACATACAGCATATCATATATCATGACCAAGTGTGATTTATCCAGGAATGAAAAGTTTAACATCAGAAAATCAATCAATACTTTAATAGAGTTAAAAAAAACACACAATCATCTTCATAGACTCAGCAGAAGCATTTAACAAAATGCGAAACATTTTCATGATAAAGATTGCAACCAGAAATAGAAAAGAGCGTCTCAACTTGACAAAAGCATCTATGAAAAACAAAGCTAATACCACCAATTTAGTGGTGAAAGACTGAACGCATTCCCCCCAAGATCAGGAACAAGACAAGTATATCTACTTTCTCTACTTTTATTTAACATTGTACTGGAAGTTCTAGCCAGGGCAATCATGGAAGTAAAAAATAAATAAATAAATAAATAAATAAATAAAAGAAACAGTGGTTGATAAGGAAGAAGTAACACTATTTCTTTGCAAATGACATGGTCTTGTATAAAAAAAATACTAAGGAAGCCACTAAAAAAAAAAAGATTATTGCTAATAAATGAATTCAGCAAGGTTGAAGGCTACAAGATCAATACACAAAAATCAGTTATATTTCTCTACACTAACAATGGACAGCAAGGATATCAAACCAGTCAATCCTAAAGGAAATCAACCCTGAATATTCATTGGAAGGACTGATGCTGAGGCTTCAGTACTTTGGCCACCTGGTGTGAAAAGTTGACACTTTGGAAAAGACCCTGATGCCGGGAAAGTTTGAGGTCAAGAGGAGAAGCGGATGACAGAAGATGAGATGGTTGGATGGCATCACTGACTCAATGGACATGAGTTTGTGCAGTCTCAGGGAGATTAAGTAAAGGACAGAGGTGCCTGGCATGCTGCAGTTCATGGGGTTGCAAAGAGTCAAACATGACTTAGCAACTGAACACCAACACTAACAATGAAAAACCCAAAAATGAAATCAAGAAAATAATTTCATGTACTATAGTACCAAAAAGACTGGAATACATAGGAATTAATTTTGAAAAAGAACTGCAAGACCTATACACTGAAAACTATAACACATCATTGGAAGAAATTAAGGATGACCTAAGGAAATGGAAAGAAACCCATGTTCATGGATCAGAAGACTTCATATTGTTAAGATGGCAATGTTCCTCAAATCAATCTCCAGATTCAATGCAATCCCTAACAAAATCCCAGCTTAAAAATAACAAACTTATTCTAAGAGTTATATAAGAAAAACAAGGGACCCACCAAAACAATCTTTTTAAAAGAACAACAAAATTGGCGGACCTACATTTCAGAATTTCAAATTTTATTACAAAACTAATTAAGACAGTGTAGTATCACCATTAGGACAGACACTTAGATCAACTGAACAAAACTGAGCATTTAGGAATTAATCTTTATATTTGTTTATGGTCAACTGATTTACGCCAGGGGTGTCAGTGAGAAAAAAATTATCTTTTCAACAAATGGTGTCAGGACAACCAGGTATCCACAGACACAAGAATGAAGTTGGACCTTCACCTTACACCATGCACAAAAATGCACTCTCAACATAGATCAGAGACTTAAATGTAAGAGCTAAAACTATAAAACAATTAGGAGAAAACACAGGAGTGAATCTTTGTGGGTTAGGCAGTGGTTTCTTAGCTACAACACCAAAAGCACAAGTGACCCAAAATCCAAACAGATAAATTGGACTAGAGCAAAATAAAAAAGAATTTTGTGCTGCAAATGATACCATCAAAGAAATGAAAAGATAATTCACAGAATGGGAGAGAATATTTACAAATCATATACCTCACGTCATTCAATAATTAAGAGACAATCCAAACTTTTTAATGGGCAAGGAAGAAGATACACATATGGCCAACATGCTTATTCATCCCTGGGGAAACAGAATCACAATCACAGTGAGATACCACTTCACATCCACAAGGATGGCCATAATCAAAAAGACAAACAGCGAGCGTTGGCGTGGATGCTGGTGAGAATGTAAAATGGTGCAGCCACTGTGGAAAACAGTTTGGTTGTTTCTTAAAATATTAGGCAGAGAGTAACCATGTGACCCAACAATTTAACTCCTAGGTATATACCCAGCGAATTAAAAAACTATGCCCACACAAAAAGCTGTGCCTGAATGTAGACAGCAAATATTATTCGTAATAGGCAAAAAGTGGCAACAACCCAAATGTTCATTAAATGATGAACAGATAAACAAAATGCTGTCTAGTCACACCATAGAAATTCAGCAACAAAAAGGAATGAAGATTGACAAATGCTATACCATGAATGAGCTTTGAAAACATTATGGTAAATAAAATAAGCCAGTCACAAAAGACCACATGTTGCATGATTCGATTTGTATGAAGAGTCCAGAAAAGCTAAGTCTATGGAGACAGAAAAGTAGATTACCAGGAGGAAAGAGGAATGAGTGCTAACAAGTACTGGGTTTCTTATTGGGGGAAAAAATGTTCTAAAATTATAATGTGGTAAAAGCTACATAACTCTGTGACTATTCTAAAAAAAAATTAAAATGTACACTTTAAATGGATGAATTTTATGGCATCTTAATTATATTCCAATAAAGCTTATTTAACTTTTATGCAGAGTACATCATGAGAAACGCTGGGCTGGAAGAAGCACAAGCTGGAATCAAGATTGCCGGGACAAATATCAATAACCTCAGATATGCAGATGACACCACCCTTATGGCAGAAAGTGAAGAGGAACCAAAGAGCCTCTTGATGAAAGTAAAAGAGGAGAGTGAAAAAGTTGGCTTAAAGCTCAACATTCAGAAAACTAGGATCATGGCATCTGGTCCCATCACTTCATGGCAAACAGATGGGGAAACAGTGGAAACAGTGTCAGACTTTATTTTTTGGGGCTCCAAAATCACTGCAGATGGTGATTGTAGCCATGAAATTAAAAGACGTTTACTCCTTGGAAGGAAAGTTATGACCAACCTAGACAGCATATTAAAAAGCAGAGACATTACTTTGCCAACAAAGGTCTGTCTAGTCAAGGCTATGGTTTTTCCAGTGGTCGTGTATGGATGTGAGAGTTGGACTATAAAGAAAGCTGAGTGCTGAAGAATTGATGCTTTTGAACTGTGGTGTTAGAGAAGACTCTTGAGAGTTCCTTGGACTGCAAGGAGATCCAACCAGTCCATCATAAAGGAGATCAGTCCTGGGTGTTCATTGGAAGGACTGATGTTGACGCTGAAACTCCAATACTCTGGCCACCTGATGCGAAGAGCTGACTCATTGGAAAAGACCCTGATGTTGGGAAAGATTGAGGGCAGGAGGAGAAGGGGATGACAGAGGATGAGATGGTTGGATGGCATCACTGACTCAATGGACATGGGTTTGGGTAAACTGCAGCAGTTGGTGATGGACAGGGAGGCCTGGCGTGCTGCGGTTCATGGGTTCACAGAGTTGGACATGACTGAGTGACTGAGCTGAACTGAACTGAAAGCCATTAAAAAAGCAATGTATGCATTTTCCGCGTTGCTTATTTCATACCTTTCTTTGGCTTCCTTGAGGGCAATTTCAAGTCTCTCCACCTTCTGGTTTCCTTCCCTTAGACAATGCAGGAGCTGGCTCACAGTTAATTCCTCAAACTCCACATAATTCCTGGTACCTTCTGCAGATTTGCTCCTACATCAGGACAGCAAAAAGGTTTCTGAGAATATGAAAATGTTGGAGTCTAACAGTATTACTGGAACTAGTTAAAAGGAACAGCTTTCCAGAATATTCTCCTGTTAATTCTCATTTACAGACCAAGCATAGTTGGCCTGGTGACAACCAGAGCCTGGGTCCTCCATGCTGTCCGGGGAAGGAGTGAGGCTGATGAGTCAGCTCCCCTTACTCTGCACACGCTCACTCCCTCCATGTGGTCACAGTGTCCACGGCACCAGACCCCAGGACCCACAGAAGCAGTGGAGGAGACGGAGCCCCGGTTTTGGAGCCCTGCTTTCCTAGAGGACTCATCTCCAAGAGGACCACGGTCACACATGTGCTGCCTGTGGTGACATGCAGTCCACTGGTCTTTCTCCAACTTGACAGAAAATACCACATTCTTAAGTCAGGAGAAGAAAAAGCATTTTTGTTTTTGGTTTCTAATAACTAGAGTACAGAAATGTAGGCACTGTTGGTATGTCAAAATATATTTCTTGACTTCAAACTCAGATTAAATGAAGAGGCAGTTCAATGACGAAGAAAACCATGGCCATCACTGCAGTAACTAAACATTCTGGAAAGCTATGCTGATGCTAATAGCAGCTATGCCTTCAGTAACCTACCCAAGTTCACACATCTAACAAAGAGCCAGGATTCAGGATTCAATCCCAGTTCCAATCACCAAAGCTCAAACTCCAACCCCGGAGATCAATCTCTGACTCCTTAAAATACTTTCAAACACGGTAAAGAAGCTGTTATTAAAACACAGCTGTGTGGTCTAAAAGAAGAAGTGGTATTTACACAGCTATACATGAAGAGGAAGTGGCTTAGAAATTTCGAACATGCTTTCTTCCTTCCCACCACTTTCAGGAAAGTCTTCTGATATTAAAAAGGCAATATGGGGGGCAGGGGTAGTTATTTCTAATTAAAAAAGGGAGTAACTTTCATTTCTGCCAACTGCCCTGTTTGGTGAAAGAAATCTAATCCTGATTTTTTGCCTCATACAAGGGCTTGGCAGCATAACTGAGGAAAAAAAAAACATTTTTGTAAGTCCATTCATCAAGTTATAGAAAAAAGATATTAAAAGTCTCTGAAGGAAGAGATGCTTAGGGAAATTTCAGGTAAATCTTCTTAAGCAGATTCATACAGTAGTAACCTGCTTACCGGGGATGAGCTAATAGCACATTCTGGGTCACAGCTACTTGTAAGAGACTCAGGTGCCCAGACCCCCTGCCATGGCCTCCTTAAGGTCGCCCAACTATTTAAGATGGCTGTCTACTAGGCACAAGTCTACTGAAGATTCCCCAGGTACAATATCTGGACACTCTGAAAAAACAGCCATAACCCAGAGCAATTACAGTCATTGTTATGGAAGACTATCCTATATTAGCCACTTTGCCTTGTACTCAGGAATGAACAGGGAAGAGAAAAAGGAAACATCGTCCTTATCAGCTGGGAAGCCTAGTCCGGGGCAGACTGCACTCGTAAACACATGAGGAAACATGGGTCTCTTAACTGAGAACCAGCTTGTTTTCACTTCTCACCTGATGGCGATGAAACACCTCTACACAGAGTGGTGAGGGGTTAGTTAGCCTACCAAGGCACCAAACATAGTTTTTATTCTCTACCACTGGGCTGCAACAATAAATATGAATAGCATTCAAACTAAACATTCTGGAAAAGCCCCAGTGTAAATCAGTAAGTGGCTTTTTCAGCCCACCATGTTTGGCCTCTCAGGGGTGAGGGCAAAGTGACAAGACTGCCCAGCGTGCCTGTCTGATAGCCTGACTCTGTCTTCACATACCTGTCAACAGAATGAGTTCTTGTGGGCCTAGGACTTGTCTTGATTTCTTTTGCTGCCACATCTGCTTCGCCCTCCTGTAAAAGCAGAAATGAGAGAGGTTTAACATAGCATGCCTGCAAGACAAATTCTCCAGCAAAAGAGAAAAAGGTGAAAGATCAAGAATTTGGATGACACATAACCCAAGGAATCTACCAAACATAGAAACATGAGATGCTTCAATTCAGTCACTCAAATGGAATGGAAGTTTATCCTTCCCTCAACCTGCATGCCCTGTCAGGATTATAAATATCCAGATGAAGACGAGAAGGCCAGGCTCCTCTCATTCAGCACAGTCATCCTGACCCCACATACAGGAAAGCTTATCTCGTCTCTCTCTCTCGCTCGTTGGCAGTTCCCTTGTCTACAAGTTAAGGTCACACACAGCTAATGACAATTCCACATACTTTTCCCACACACTCCTTCAAAATGCAAAATGTGGGACTTCCCTGGTGGTCGAGTGGTTAAGAATCTACCTGCCAATGCAGGACACGGGTTCAATCCCTGGTCCAGAAAAATTCCACATGCTGCAGAGCAACTGGGCACATGTACCACAACTCCTGAGCTCACTCACCTAGAGCTTGTGTTCCACAACAAGAGAAGCCACTGCAAAGAGAAGAATCGCTCCCACTCGCTGCAACTAGAGAAAGCCTGTGCACAACCACAAAGACCCAGAGCAGCCAGAAATAAATAAATAAATCTGAAAAAATAAAAAAATAAAATGCAAAATGCTAGAACTTGCTGAAGCCACTTGGAAAGAAGGCTGTCTTCTGTGGCCAAGGCTCACAAAGTGAAAGGCTGGCTCCCATTGAATTGAAATTCATCTGCTTCTTGGGTCACTTAGGGAACAGGGGGCGCTAAGACCACTTCAATGATTTGAAAAACATTTCTAGTCCAGTGAGCTAGTGGAAAAATACAGAGGTGGTTCTAGATAATTTTGTATGCACACACTGTCCCTAAGTCTTGGGCAGTGTTTTTCTGTTCATAGGAGCAAGGCAAGAAAAACATGTTTACACTAGAAATAACTGTCACTCATCAGTGAGGGAGAACATTATGGTAACTATGCACCCCAAAGAAAGAAGCCTCATTTGTAAACTTCTGATACGCTCCTTAGACTTCCTGAATTTTATCAGTTATTTGCAGAAGGTGAAAGCTCTTTGATCAATGTTTTCATAATCTTTGCTCGTGTGCAGAATGAGTGCTCTGACACAGGGTACCTCCTGATTAGGATTTTCTCTTGACTCCAGCCCCTATTCATCTAAAATTTCTGAGGGGTGTGGGTGGCAGGGTTATTAACAGCCATTTTCCATTTCTGTTCATCTTTAGCGCAGCAGATTAATGATAAAGTGAAGAGAGTCATGCTCTGGTGTTTCAGACAGATCCAGTAGTTGAGTTTTTTGTAAGGTGCACTTTCACCCCACCTCACCCCCACTTGTCTACATGGAGGGTTTTCTCTTCCAGAGACACAGTTAAGCTCTCTTCCTGTATCAGACGTGTGCTCTGACACAGCTGGGCTGACTGTACAGTGGAGGACTGTACCCTCCTGTGCCTGTCTCCCTCAATCTGTATTCCGTTTATTTTTCTAGTAGCAAAGAAGGAGGTTTCCCTTCTAGCAGGACTGCCCACACACCAGCTACCCGCCGACACATGCTTCTCATCAGAACAGGCCAGCCTGTGCTGCCTTGCTCAGCTCGCTTCATTTGGGGCTGCACATAAAAGCCAGTAAGATAATGCTGGCTTCAGAATCTGTCCTCGGCGCTTCCCTAGCAGCTGCTATTGGAGCGGAGGGAGAAGCCCGGGTATTCCCTGGGGCTACACCCAGAGCACCTCTGCTCCTGCTTTTCTCCACTTCTTATTTTTAATATGCCTACGTTCCTCATAGGACTTGTCTGAAAAGAGGATTCTATGATTACTAAGTGGCGAGCCTTTGATTTTACTGCATCTGATCATGATTCTGCTTACCTAAGTGAAATGCTGAACACAGCTTTGAAACCTGGGCTGAACAAGTTTATACTTTTTTTTTTCCTTTTTAGGTCAGATAAATTATTCAGGATGTACTGGGGGAAAAAAAGGACTATCTCTCCAGTCATAAAAGGTAATCAGTATTTTCCATTTCAGCTGTGATAGCCACAAGCATGATGTTTTATATTTATGCTGACTACGCTGAAATTTCCCCACTGTTTGGCTTTCCCATGTTGAAAGGAAGCAGTGATATTTCTAGCAGTTGTCCAGGTGAGGTTTTATAATTTGCTTAAGACAAAACCAAAACCAACACACTTACAGCCATCCTGATTTCAACAAAGGAGTCTTCGGAGGAGCCGCTTGAATTCAGCTTGAGTTGTAATTCAGACACGATGCCCAGAAGATCTGCCTTTTCAGCTTGGAGGCGTGCCACCTGGGTCTTCAGCTGTTCCACTTCTTGTTCCACTTCTGCCTTGGGGACCTTGGGGTCCCCAGTGATGTCCTGGAAACAATGTGGAGCAAAGTGAACGAATGACTCAAGCCAAGGACTCTGCCATCAAACTCAAGTGCCTCTATACCTCCTGGTAAGAGAGCTGTGCTTCACAGTAGGGAATTCTAGCTTTTCCTCGGCAATTTATTTTGATATACCATTTAAAAAGGAAAAATTTACTTTGTCGTGTGCAAATAATAGGAAGTTAAACTCATGACAAGCAAGGTTTCCTCAATATGTTGAAAGAAATAACCTGATTATCATGAAAATAACCAACCAGACTTTGGCAATGGTTGACTAGTAAACTACAGCCCCAAATCCCAGAAAATAAGGATAAAGAACTGCCACAACTCAACCTCTTCCTTTTTTTTTTTTTCTCCTTCCACCCCCTCTCTCCTCATACTTGTCATTTCTGCCTACAAGCCAAAGCATCAAGGGCATGACAGTATGGTGATGGCAAAACACAATGAAAGGTCCAAAATCCTCCCAGCCATGTAGGTTGGTTGTTACAATATTTTATGCTGGTGTTTTAAGGTTGCTAAAGGTAAATCTGGTGAGAAATAAGAAAACTGAAAATTCAGAGGCTGGTACCAAGGGTGGAAAATTAATTTTGGCCTCTACAAACATTAACGGGCTTCCCTTGATAAACTAACAAACATTAATATTTTCCTAATGTCGAGTACCTGTTGTGTTCATCCTGTTGCAATTACCACATATGACAAAGTCATAAAAGAAAGAGCTTGCTAACATGTGGTGTTTTTACTCGGGAGAAGGGAGAACAGACTCCAGTCCACACTCTGCTAATCAGAGCATGTGTTGCCTTGAACAGATTCCCTTAACGTCTTGGCTTCAGTTTTCTTGGATCAGAAAGACTTGGTATCATGCTGTCTCTGTGGCCTCATCTAGCTGTAACCTTGGCCTCCTGATTTCTTCCCTCACGGCTCTTATAAACATGGCACCACCAGAAATATGTATACTTGAGATTACCAGAGGACTGCAACATTGAAAATTCAACCCCCTCTCCCGCACGCCCCCCCCCCCCCCCCCCAACAAACACCCTCTGACAGATTTTGTAAGGAATGGTAAACAGGCCCAAAGGCTCATAGTAGAACCAAAAAATAATCAGAAAGGCATGTGTATGGATCATAAACCAGCTAGTCTGTGAAGTGTTAAGAGAGTGAGAGCTAGGTAGTAATTGGCACATGGAAGAGCCCATCACACCAGTGGAATCACGCTCTGCCTTCTTCTGGACCATCCCCTTGCCAGGAAACTCTCATAGGCTTTAGGAAAAAGCAACTCCTAAAACTGAAGAGTTAAGTCTGCAAGGAAAAGCTCAAAGTTTGTACAGTCTCTCCTGCTAATGATTCAGACCACAGAAATGTATATTTAAAGGCATAAAAGTGAAAAAAAGGAAAGGTACTGCCTAGTTGGAACCAGGAAGCAAGCAGGCAAGGGGAAGACTATGCCCTGTGAGAAACCTTCACATCCACTCTCTTGACCTTCCTGAGGACACTGAGTGGAATGGATAGAAGTCCATTCCTTCCACATCTTTCCACAAAGGAAGGAAACAGAGTTTTAAACAAGTGCCTGAGGACCAGGGATATAAGGCCATGACTCTTGAGTCTCAGAAGTCAGGTTAATTTTCTTTTTCACAATTGTGTGGATCTCTTCTTCATCCTCAGGCTTCCCTGGTGGCTCAGACAGTAAAAAAACCTGCCTGCAATGCAGAAGACCCGTATTTGATTGATGGGTCAGGAAGATCCCCTGGAGAAGGGAATGGCAACCCACTCCAGTATTCTTGGGTGGAGAATCCCATGGAGCCTGGGCACACAGAGGAGCTTACAGTGCATGGGGTTGCAAAGAGTCAGATACTACTGAATGACTAACACTTAATTATCCTTGGGAAATTATGGATCTGCAAAACACCTTGTGAGGTGACACTTAAAACTTCTCTTCATTTCACTGTTTAGGCTCTGTCCATCATCTTCCTGGATGAAACTCCCAGGGTTTGTTCTCTGGGATCTCAAGGCCAACTAAATTATTTCTATCTTTCATCACTTTTTGAGCACTTAGCATTGATTAGCCTTTGGGAAACAATTTCCCTTTTTCTGTGCTTCTATTGTCTTGGAAATGTGCCCAGGCTGATATGTCATTTTATAATACAAAACAAGTCTAATGACCTTTGCCTGGCAATTTGTAGTTAAAAGTCAAAAAGGATTCTTTAGACATCTGTATACCTATGGTGGCTTCCAAGGTGGCACTAGTGATAAAGAACCTGGCTGTCAATGCAGGAGATGTAAAAGATGTGGGTTCAATCCCTGGGGAAGATCCTCTGGAGAAGGAAATAGCAACCCACTCCAGTACTCTTGCCTAAAGAATCCCATGGACAGAGGAGTCTGGCGAGCTATAGTCCATAGTGTCGCAAAGAGTCAGACAGGACTGAAGTGACTTCAGTTCAATTCAGTCACTCAGTCGTGTCCGACTCTTTGCGACCCCATGGACTGCAGCACGCCAGGCTTCCCTGTCCATCACCAGCTCCCGGAGCTTGCTCAAACTCATGGCCATCAAGTCGGTGACTTACCACCGCACAAACCTATGGCTGATTCATGCTGATGTTATGTCAGAAACTAACACAAATTGTAAAGCAATTATCCTTTAATTAAAAATAAATAAAAGGAAAAAAAAAAGGATTCTTTAGAGATCACCACGATGTCTGTGAAAAGTGAAGTCGATTAGTCATTTCCGACTCTTTAGCCTACCAGGCTCCTCTGTCCATGGGATTCTCCAGTCAAGAATACTGGAGTGGATTGCCATTTCCTTCTCCAGGGGATCTTCCCGACCCAGGAATAGAACCCGGGTATCCTACATTGCGGGCAGATGCTTTACCCTCTGAGCCACCAGGTCTGTAATTCAGTGAAATCAGGACAGAATCAGTCATACCTCAGCCTCACCCTGAGGGTTGGAAGGCAGGTCTCAGTGGAAACTCCCTGCTCCTTCCCTGTGCCTCACAGAACACGGGGGGCAACCCTGATGGCTGGAGGGGGTCGGGGGGGCGGTGCCTGCAGAAGCAGCAGCAAAGACAGGTCAGCATGAGTGAGTGAGAGGCCTTGAGAGCTTCAGTAAATCAGGAAGATGAGAGGCTAAATTAAAAACAAACAAACACACACCTCAAGTGGTCCATGAAACAAAAATTAAAAGAGGTGGGGGGCAGGTGGGGGCCTGGAAGGCACAGCTTGCAGAGAAAAAACTGATGACCAAGGGTTTTAAAGAATCCTCAGTGTCTCTCTGTCCCAAGGACTCATTTCTGAGTCCTGCCTATAGTTTGCTTCAACGGATCCTCTACACTGAAAGAAGCTGTCCAGAGCTCCAGCTTCTAGTCTCAACTTCTTTCAATACTGGGACCTTTCTGGAAAACCTACAGGACTTTTCATTCACATCTTCGATACCTGTTCTCAAGGGTATCAAAGCACATTTCTCAGGTTCTTTGAGTTAGTGGAAATGTGGCAACCTTACAGCTTTATATCACACGATATAACATCTGTCAAACCATTTTTCAAAAGTAAATGTAAAACACAAAGTGAGGAATCTACTGTAGATGGAGAGAAAGGACAAGGTCAATAAGTGAAAATTCTGAGAGATAGATTTTAAAAATGTAATTCTATATCAAGGACTAAAGACCAACATTTGAATGGTTCTAAGCAGAGGTCTTTCTGTACCATCTACAATGAATACAAAATATTGATTTATAACCATAACACTCTTTTGACTATAATCAATAAGGTCAAAGTTTGACCCATTTCTTTCCTTCACCAGAGATTACACATGACCCTTAAAATTGCAACCAATCTTCTCATCACTATTCTTTCAAGATAATGCAAGCATCTAGCTGGAACTGGGAAAGTTTTGATCTCGAAGTCTAGACAAGTAAGATCCCACTACAAATACGAACATAATAAAATTACAGCTGATCAGTCCACTCACCTCAAATGCCCTTTCAGTTTTCCCTGTTAATTTTCCAAGTTCTTGCTTCAGTTTTTCATTTTCAAGGCTCAGTGCCGTTAAGCGCTCTTTGGCTTCTTTGCTCTGAGTCTCAAAATAAAGGCGTTCTTCCTTCTGCTTCTCTGTCCAAGCTGAAAGCTCCTCAAATCGTCCTTTCATAGCTTGATTGTTTAGCTTCATGGATTCTGCATGGGGTTCAGAGAGAGAGGTCAAAACACCAGGGGACTGGACTTGGGGTCATGAAGAGAACCTCCCCATAGATCACCTCACTACGTAGCTCTGAACATCAAAATGCCAGGGTTGGCGTGGGCTCCAGGGTCAGCTGGAAAGACTACATAGCAAAATGAGTAGTTCATGCTTTCAAACAGGACTACAAGGTCTAATGTCACCAACTGCCCTTAAGACTCTCAAGAAAATAAAATTGATTTTATTGATTTATTTTAACAAAATGTCTATTAATAACTAGCTAGACTGAGGTCCATTACTCCTGGATTCCAATACTAGTTCTGCCAAAAGCCATGGCTAGAGATATTAGAATCCTTTCTCTTAAGGTAATATTTAGGACTAACTGTAATAATAGCAGCCTTTTTATTTTTCCTTTTAAACTTAAGGCTAAATGTCATTCTGCCATTTCTCAGAGATACGTAATTTTATTCTTACCTGCATCCAAAAGTAAACAATGGGAACAGCTTTAGCCTTGCTGTTTTTAGTCACTAAGTCATGTCCAATTCTTTTGTGACTCCAAGGACTATAGCCCACCAGGCTTCTCTGTCCATGGGATTCTCCAGGCAAGAATATTGGAGTGAGTTGCCATTCCCTTCTCCAGGGGATCGTCCTGACCCAGGGATCAAACCCACATCTCCCACATTGGCAGACGGATTCTTTACCACTGAGCCACCCGGGAAGCAGTTTTAGTCTGACTAAGAGCTAATCGTGTGCTCTATCTCTCCCCAAGGAACCAGGTGCAGAGAAAGGGATTCACCTACAAGCTATTACCAAGGGACTGTGTTCCCAAAGGCCATGGGTGAATGGAGAAACACGGGGCTGGGTGTTGCTTACCTTTCAACTGATGGTTCTCGATTAGAAGCTCTCTCATCTGCTGCAGCAGCTCGTGTGGGGTGAACGTGTCCAGGTTTGGGTGAGCCAGATTGGGGGGTCCATTTCCTGTGGTTTCGTTGGGGCTGTCCCCCTTCTCAGTCAGGCAGCTAAGCGGTTGGTGGGACATGGCAGCAGTTGCTACGGAAAAATCACAAACTGAAAATATAACCATCTCCCACCACACTGGGTCCTCAGGAGTTCACAAACCCATATGCAAGTCCTAAGAAGTATTCTAGAAGGGGCTGACTTTCTTTCCCATTACATTTTGAACAATCTTGATTCTTTCTTTCAAACAAGAAAGATACATCCTTGCTTCAGTCTGTATGTATGTGTCTGTGTATAAAGGGGTACAGTGAGGAGCTGGGGGGTGGAGGAGGAAGAGATGGGAATTATATCAAGATGGTAAGAAATCCTAACGTGAGGCGTTCAAGAGGGTTTTTGTATGTATTTGTAGATGTGGGCAAAGGATTATTAAGTTGATTTTTTTCCCAGAAAAATGTTTTAAGCTCAAATCTCCATATTTTGGGTGAACTGTATGGTATGTGAATTATATCTCAACAATTAACTGTTAAAAGAATCTCCATATTTTATTTCTTATATTTTTGGCTAAGAGGAAGGGGAGAAGTAACATATTTCAGATAATTACTATGTGCTCAATCGTCACACCAGAGTGTCAAGTTCTAATCCTCACTAAAACTCAACTAGATGGGTACTTCCTGGGTGACAGAGCTGAATTCACAGAGCTCATCCAAGGTCACTTAATGAGAGGCAAAATCGAGCATTAAGGATGATTCTAAAACCCAGCCCTGTCATACAATGAAGGTACCACTGAGTATCTAGGCTTTCATAGTTTACTTTTAGAAGCACACTAAAAAGACTAAGAAAACCTTGCTTAGTTCTTGCATATTCTGAGACTATTTTAAGCATATAATTTGTAAAGGGGTCACTGTGGCCACAAATAAAATGCAGGGTTAGTTGCTCAGTAGTGTCCGACTCTCTGTGACCCCCGGGACTGTAACCTGCCAGGCTCCTCTGTCCATGTGATTCTCTAGGCAAGACTACTGGAGTGTGTATGCCCTTCCCATAGATAAGATAGATGGGTATATCCCAACTGTATTTTTGTATGGCCTACCACCTCAGCAGGCACAGAAATCAAAGACTGTGGGCAAACATTTTCTTTTCCACATTTCACAAAGATGATTCGTCCTTTCATGAGGCACTGCAGAGTCACTGGAAGCTGACGGGAGAGAAGTGCTCTCTCATCTAGCGCTGTATCACAACCTCTGGGTGTGGGCTCTAGATGAGCATGGAAGGCCGCTGCACTCAACTTACCCAAAGTGCAGATTCTACTTTACCCCTCCATCCTGCACTACCAGCAATCTTAAACAAATAACTAAGGCTTCCAGAAGGCTTTTCCCCCCTACTTCTTAGCAATGAATTGCTTACAAACAGGTTACTACTAACTTACATTTTCACTGTGTCCCAAGAACCACATTCCTATTAAGTAGCTCCCACATGTGCCAAAGGAACCTGGCACTGCTGGCAGGCGGGCCAAGTATACACAACTGTGTCTTTAAGAGACTACCAGGGACACTTTGGTTATGGTTTTTGTTAAGTTCCTCAATGTGTGAGGGGAGAAGCTGGGGAAAGTACCAGCTATGAGTGCTCGCACGTGAATGCAACAAACCCTCGGAGCGCAGAGCACTGCTTCCTCCCCACTCTGGCAGGATGCAATTCCTGGGCTCTCTGGAGCCTTCCCAGAACTGAGAGTCTGGTGACCTGCTCTTGGTCTAAAGGCACCTAGAGGACTAGAGACAGTGCAAGATACCTGTAGGACTACTGAGAGGAGAGCGGGCCCTGGCCCTGGTGGCCTGCTGACTTCTCTAGAGCAGCCTGCACAGGAAAGGCATCCTTGGAATTCTTTAATGAGGATGGCAGTTCTATGAAGTGTTAAACACGGATAAAGCATTCTGAGTCTTTTCAAAGCAGCTGCGTTTTACATATCCTGATTTATTTAGAAAGAGGTACACTGCCGAAGTGTGCTGTCTCTAGGCATGAGGTGACCAGAAGAGACTGCTTTTGTTTTCCCCAATAAAATTATTTGGGTTATTTTTCATAAAATAATTTGGATGATAATAATTTGGAAAAAGCCAGTTTCTGGCTTTCCCTAAAACTCACTTTTTCACAGAACTATGCTGGAGCTGAAATTTCATAAAAATGGGTTTTTACTAAATAAAAAGTGCTCCTATCTATTTTGCAGAGAATTCTAAATACCTGACAAAGGCAAAATCCTTGTAACATGTTTTATTCACTTGTCAATATTAAATTTCCTCAAGTTTTCAAGGATTAGACTATACTTTTCAAAAGTAAAAGGAAACATTTAACAGATTTTTTTAAAAAAAGTATCTAAAGCAGAGGGAAAGATGAGGAGGGGAGGGGATGGATGAAGAGAAGGGAGGAGAAAGGAGGGAAGGGGAGGGGAAGAGGTACTGTTCCTTTTCATCCTTGACTTTTTGTTTTATCTCCACCAAGACTTGAGGCACAACCATAACAGTTAAAACCAGTTCTACTTACTGACTTTCTGGTTGCCCAGGTTTTAACAGGGCATGAGGGGGGAAAAAAAAAGCAGGGTTATAATAAGGGAGACAATACAAAAATAAACTGGAAGACACTAACCAGATGTGTGACCTTGAGAAGACCTCCTGTGATCATTTACTGACTTGTCTAGCAAATGATGATCATTTTGGTTGCTTTCAGTTCAAAAGAGCTATAAAAAGTATTCTTAAGGTTCTATCAAGATCACGGTCTAGTTCCCACTATCCAACACATATATCCCAGTACCCTCATGGCCATGCCGCCCTCTCTCACTAATACAAATGCCTGTCCCAATTATAGTGAATTCTTTGTTATGCGGCATTGCTAGAAAAAAATTATTCACTGCATTGTCTCTAGCACCTAGAACATTCCCAGAAATATACCCATCATAGCAATAAGAAGTTAGCATAAATGCCAAAGATAAGCATATAAATACTGGAACCAAACTTTTGCTAAAAGCAATTTAATTGATTTTTGGTGACTCAAAGTGCATTTTATGATTGTAAATATTTGGGGGGCCATCATTACAAGCTATCACAATACAGTGTATATATGAGATGTCTCCTGGTAAAATGTCAGTTAGAATGCCAGTTAGAAAAGCTGAATTCTCTAAATGTTTAGCATCCCCTTGAACTACTTTCAGTTGAGAAAATGCAGATAGGTTATAAATCCTTGCACACATACATCCTCAAAGGTTACAGAAACTGGACCTAAGCCATTTACTGCAAGGTTCTGCCTGTTTAGTAACTGAATTTCTCATAAAAACCCAACCAATCTGAATCAGAAATGCATCATTTCTAGGCAGAAGGGTGATTTAATAATTTAGCATTGATATGTCAAGATTTCACCAATGAGGAAGAATGGGAACTACCTGGAAGGTGGAAATCAAAAGCAAAATCTCTAGATTTTATTGCCAGATTTGCTATCTGAATTCTTGATTATAATAATCCTTCTTAATTCCAGAGGTCAAGTAATTATAGCAGTGACTTGGCTTTGTAGGCATGAGCTTGAACTGCATTCCTGAGTTGGTCTTAAAAATGGCCCAGCCCAACTTATTTGATGCAAGAATGTCCTGCTGGTTTCCACGGCAGATGGACATACAGACCAGGCTTGAATGACTTCAACGACAGAAAAAATGGGCACATGACTTTAGCAGGCAACTGCCCATTCTATTCCCGGATGGCTGTGACTGCCAGAAAGTCATTTTGTATCCAACAGAAATCTGCCTTATACTGACTTCCACCCACTGGACATCGGACCAGCAAGAATAGCACAGAATAAACCCATGCCCTTACCCTGGTGTGGCTGATTCTCTGAATTTGCTAAGTACTCACAGGTTCACCCCTCACATGCAAAAATTAGTTTTCAACAGTGAAAACCTATTTCCTGACCATAGAGAATAGCTGGCTATTGGAAAATTCTGGCTTGGCTTTTCAAGGGGATTGAGTAACACTCCAAGATTGCACCAACAAAATTCATCACAATCCTGGAAAGAGAACTCAAAGTACACATCCTATTAAGGGGCAAAAGAGGCCTTACCTTTTATGCCAGAAATGGTAGTCTGACTTTTGGACATACAGAAAATGGAAAAAGACTTAGCCTCATCTCCCAGGGCAGGAGCTATACTTGATGACTCCCATTTCCTCTTCCTGTGAGTCTAAAGGGTCACCCAGTCCTGTTACTTCCACTTCCTCTCAATCTCCACCAGCTTAGGTCAGGTCCTTCTTGTCTTATCTGGCCTACAGCAATGTTGTCCTCCACAGAGGAAAGGGCTTTTGTCTGTTCTGTTCACTGCACTGTCTCTAGCACCTAGAACATTCCCAGAAATATATGGGGGTTCAACAAATAGATGCTGAATGAATTTACATAGCTTCCTCCATGGTCTGACTCATCTCTTTCCATTGCAGCCCCACTACCTCCACGGTTTCTTCCCCAACACAAGAGCATCCTCCTACGTCCACCCTTCCCATACAGACAGAGCTTCAGCTCCCGAGCAAAACAAACATGGCCTTTCAGAGTCTGGCCCCCACTTACCCACCAGTACCATCTCCTGTCACCAACACCACTCATGCCTGGGGCACACTAAAAGAGTTCACAGTTCCATGCTTTTTGCTCTTCTATCCTTTCTCAAGATGCCTAGACTTGCTGTTACCCTGGCAAACGTCTACTGGACAGTTTAACGTCCAGCTCAAATAGATGTCTCACGTAAAAAAGACCTACGCTTTCCTCTGAGTACCCAATAGTGCTTTACATATTGGTTCTTTTATGCAAAGTACTGTATTATCCCATGCCAGTCAACTTTCCCATCAAACCTAAGTCAAGGTGTTTATTTTATTTTTCCTAGAGACTGGTACACTGAGAGCAGGCTCTCAGTAAACATTTGTTGAAATCAAATGAAACTATCAAGTGTTACGAGGTAAAAGCCTTACACTTGTAAAACACTTTCTGCTCAGTAGGCAACAAATCCAACATAACTAGTATTACGAGTTTTTCTACAGTTTTACAATGGCACTCATTTCCAGATTCTTGAACTAACTTATTTTGAAAATCAGTACTATTTTAAAAATATCACTACAAAGGTATCTGGGTGTCATTTCATAACACATATTTCATCATTCAACCCACATATACACATGTCAAAATGAAAAAGAAAACTTATTTTCTGAGTGAAACAGATTTTATTTAAAACACAGTTTAATTTCCCTCTTTTCCTTTGAATTTACTATTCCATAAATCTCAAAGAACATACCAAACACTCCAAGTCTTTATAAAATTCAGAAAGAGTGAGGCTTGGAGAAGAGAAGACTTCTGTGCCTCTACCTAAGGCGGGAGATCACATGGGAAGGTAAAACAATGACCAGTTCCTTTCAAAAATAAAGTCTGATTTTGTTTTTGGTTTTTTTTTTTGGTGTTCAGTCAGAGTACACAGCATAATATGCAACTTGTGGTCAGTTACCAAAAAATAAAAAGATACTACACCTGGCCAGTCCCCTCCCAAACTGGGCCTATCTTGGGGTGGGGGGAGGTGGCCAGGGCCCCGTTGCTCTTCTCTTCAGGCAAGGAGAAAGCATGAGAGGTTCTTCCGTTAATAATTGCTGTTGTTTAGGATTGCCCAGGCAAGGATAGTGGAGTGGGTTGCCATTCCCTTCTCCAGAAACCTGCATCTCCTGCACTGCAGGCGATTCTTTACCACGGAGCCACCAGGGAAACCCATTGTTAATAGTGCCGCTTGCTTAACCAGATCGAGCCTAGGCTTTTGATGTTCAAAGTTTCGGTTTCCCACTTCACCCTTAAGCAGTTCTGTGGCACATAATTTCCAACAACAGTTTTTCTGGTGGAGGGAGGAGCCTAGCTGGAGCCTGAGTTACATTTTCTCTTAGTGATGCTTACTGCCTACAGCTTACACAACAGAAACAACCCCTCTGGGGTTCTCGCTTCAGCAAATATTCATATTCTCTACGTATGTATCTATACCTACCCACACAAACACACACACAAGCTCCCCCAGACACAACGGTTTATGAAGATTCCTTTCAGCTGTTCAGTAATCCCATCACCTTAGAGCGCGGCCACTGGCGCTTTAGTGTACTGGGTCGTCTCGTGGAGCTAGTTTTTACGTCTTTCGAAGGTGTGTCCTTAACCCCTTCTCTTATAATGAGGAACTGGCTGTATAATCATCCCCAATCTGCGGAAGGATGTCACCCTTAAACCACCTTCATGACCTACAGAGGAAGTCACCTGCGGCCAGTCTGCGGGGGAAAAAAGGGGGAAGGGCGCTTTGGGATGGACGCCCCTGCTGCCCTTTGGCACCAGGTCAGGATCGCCAGGGCCTGGAAACCCTCCTAGCGAGCGCCGCCGTCCAACTGGAGGAGACGCCCCACCCTTCGCCACCCACGTCCCTACCGGCTCCGGGTCGCAGGGAAGGGGGCTTCAGAACAGCTTCCAGGGCGGAAAGGGAGACCCTGCCCGCCCCCTGCCCTGGCTCACCGGCGCGCGGGCTCCGGCCTCCCTCGGGTCACTGCTTCCTGGGCATCATTCCCGCTGGGAGAGGGCTCCGGACCCAGACGCAAAGGCCAAGCGGGGGACCGGCCGGGGCGGCGGCGGGGGTTGGCGAGCTGTAGGTTGATTTGCGGCCTCGCGACCCCGCCCAGCGCTGCTCAGCTGACCGCCGCGGCAGCCTCCCCACCTCCGCCCGGGAATTTCCCAGGCCCCGCCCTCAGGCCCGCCCCCGTAGGCCCCGCCCCAGCTCTCCGCCCCTCCTTTTTCCTCCACCAGCCCACATCCTCCCAATCCCAAGGCTCGCTCACGGTCAGGGCCCCGACCCGGGTTAATGCGGACTGCGCCAAGGTGTTAGTGTGACGGCCGTGAAGGACGGGGTTAATTAAAGCAAACTGTTAAGTAAATGAAGTATGAGCAATCGGTCATCGTCGAAGGAGGGCCTTTTAGAAGTCGAGCCACAGTGGGTCGCTGCTGGAAAGAGGGAGATGAGCCTCTTGTTAAAGGACTTCCATTTAGATACAGTTAATTGAGCACGCACTGCTTTCCACCCAATTTTGCCCTTAAAACAGACTTTTAATTAAAAACACAGAGCCAGCAGGATGTTTCTGAGGCTTTTGTTGCCGGGGAACAGGCCAACCGTCGACATTGGCTCCAAATGCTCCAGACAGGTGGGATTACTGGATTAACCTGGATTGCATCTGAAAAGCAGTGGTACTGATTTACTGAACTAGGGGAGGGTGGATGCCTCTGGACTCGACCGAGTGAAATGGGAGGAAACAAGACACGGACGGAGGGAGAGCCGCCCAGGTTTGCAAACTAAGCACTGCGAGGGGGGATTAGCAAGGGCGCAGACACAGGCGTCTGATCCCAAGGTCAGGGGCTCCAAGCCAGTGCGGCCGGTTCTCCCGGTCACAGGCCTCCCGGGCAAGATCAGAAAACGAAAATTAAGGGAGAGAGGGCCTGGGGGCAGGTTTGTCCCGAAGACCAAGAAGGACATCACAAGAGAGAACTTAATTTATGAATGAAAAGGCTGACGCCGCTTAAATCAGCGGGATACCAAGCACATTGTTGCACAACGAAGCTGCTCGCTGGTTAGAAACGAAAAAAACAAAAACAAAAAAAAAAAAACCAAAAAACCCCAAAACAAAACAGACAAAAAACCCCACACACACAACCCTAATCCAAATAGGAAAAGGGGAAACGCGCCCTCTCCTGGTATCCTGAAGGATTCAACTCCTCTATTTAGACAGCCTGCTCCGGGCCAGCTCTTCTTACTCGGCCCTTAACATCACCCTGAGATTTAACCCCCTGCTCAAGGTAGAAAGAAAGAAAGTAAAGTTTCTCAGTCCTGTCAGACTCTTTGAGACCCTGTGGACTGTAGCCTACCAGGCTCTTCCGTACGTGGGATTCTCCAGGCAAGAATACTGGAGTGGTTTGCCATTCCCTTCTCCAGGGGATCTTCCTGACTGAGGGTTTGAACCCAGATCTCCCACATTGCAGACAAATGCTTTACCCTCTGAGCTACCAGGGAAACCTACTCAAGGTACAGAGGACAAGCAAATCAGGGCCTGCCCCAGACCCCGTTGCAGACAGTCCCTCCTGGGCTTGTTAGGGGCGAGTCAGCTCTGCTGCCTTACTTCCGTTATTTTAAACAGAATCTGCCTGCAATGCAGGAATCCCAGGTTCGATCCCTGGGGGAGGAAGATCCCCTGGAGAAGGAAATGGCAACCCACTCCAGCATTCTTGCTAGGAAAATCCCATGGACAGAAGAGCCTGGTGGGCTACTGTCCATGGATTCCCCAAGAGTCCACACAACTTGGCAACTACACCACCAAGGAGAGAGAAAATGAGTATCAGAGAATCTAATACTCATTAAAGGGTCAGGGAGGGGATGGGATGGGGCAGAAGGATGGCAGTTGGGGGGGCGGGGGGCGGTGTCATACCCAAGACTGCCTTAGTTGTGGAGTGTGAAGGTTGAGAGTGGTTGAGTTTCTGGTAGAGAAACCGATCAGACCCACTTGTTCTGGAAACATTGAGCACTCCCACCACATCATAGTTGTGTGACCCTGGACAAGCTACCTAATCTAGCTGTGCTTCATTCTCTTTATCTGTAAAATGGGGCCTCTAATACAGGTCCAAGATTCCAAAGATCTGAGAATTCAATGCCTTCCTTGGTTCTTTTGGTGGCAAAACTGACCCAAACCAATGTAAAATTATTGTCTTTATTTGCACCACTTGATATGATTGTTTCTTTGAAGGCAACTTATTTAGTTTGTATGAGATCTGTTTTGGCCCCTCTTGGGGAAATTATATTATGTAAATTACATGCACCTTATTACCTTGTAAAGTCCAAAAAATTCTGGATTCAGGAACAGCTTGCGCCAAGGGCTTTAAATAAAGGATTTGGATATACAGAGCTTACTGCTTAATGTCACTGTGAGGATTAAGGGATAATACATGTAAAACACTCAAAACCATGCCTGATGCACAATGTGAGTTGCTATTCTTACTGCTGGGGTTAGAACCAACTCTGTTTCTTAGCCTGAGTAGTCCAGAGGGGTGCCTTCTTCCTCTCTCATGGTTCCATGAGTAGATAGAATCTAAGCGCAGCTAAGAAAACTGAAATTATGATATGCTTTCTGCTGTTCACTGATGTGGTTTTGTGGTAGATGAATGCAAAGCAGTGTGGTAGGCTATTTAGTGAGATACTCATTTGTTTCATGCTTTCGGTGCCCCTTCTTTTTGCTTGGAAAAGGCAGCTAATCACTTTGTGTTTCCTGTCACGGGGGTGTTTGCAAGATTCTTGGAAGATCAACCTTTCTCTTGTCTTTAGAGAAAACCCAATCCCAGTAAATGCATCGTCTACCCCAGGTGTCCTGGAAGGAGACTGCAGAGAACCCAGGTGGGGTGGGGGGCTTTCATGGCGGTTGAGGGGAAGAGTGAGTCCCCCAGAGTGGGAGCTGGGTGGAGGCTGGTGGTCTCCTGAGCATCAAAGACGCCTCAACCTCTACAGTATTAGGACCATAGCCAGCTCTGGGAGTGACACAGCTGTATGAGGCATCTGTTGGACCCTGGAAACTGATCTCACAGATTCAGCAGGTTCTGGAATCCAGGCTTGTCACTGGAAATAACCAGTGTTATTTAGTTATTATTAGTTATTGTTAGTTAGTTATTATTAGTTATTATAAGTTAGTTATTTAGTTACTTAGCAGAGCAACCTGCCTTCTCCTTAGTAGAAGCTTTATGGTAGATGGCAAGGGTACCAGCCTCAATGGGCTGATCAAGTTAACGTGGGCTGAAGAATAACTGGCCCGAACTCCAGTGGATACCAAAAGCCCTCTTGGATTGTTTCATGACCCCACAAAAGGAGAGCCTCCACTCAAGGCCTCCAAGATGTTCAAGAGTGGATTTTCCTACACTCCTACAGGGCCAGGGCTGGCTGGAGAGAAAGTAAAGATATATTACATTTTAATGCACATCTGAGCTAGTGGTAGAAAAATGTACACACTTGGGAACCAGATCCAAAGACAATTTAAATTATGATCTCCCTATATCGTGATTCCATATATGTGAAATGTCTAGAAAGGGGCAGCATAGACACAAAGCAGACGTGTGGTTGCCTGGGGCTGGGAGTAGCTTTGACTGCAAAGGAGCTTGCGGAAATTTTGAAAAGTTGATGGAAATATTCTAAAACTGGGTTGGTGAATGCAAAGATTGGTAATGAGGATTGCACAGCTCTATTAGAATAGACATGATTGAATTGTGCACTTACAATGGGTGAATTTTAAGTCATGTAATCCGAAAAGAAATCAACCCTGTACTCATTGGAAGGACTGATGCTGAAGCTGAAGCTCCAATGCTTTGGCCAATACTTGATGCAAAAAGCCAACTCATTGAAAGGACCCTGATGCTTGGAAAGATTGAAGGCAGGAGGAGAAGGGATGACAGAGAATGAGATGGTTGGATGGCATCACTGACTCAATGAACATGAGTTTGAGCAGACTCCGTGAGATAGTGAAGGACAGGGAAGCCTGCTGTGCTGCAGTCCATGGAGTCGCAGAGTCGGACACGACTGAGTAACTGAACAATAACAAGTTATATCTTAACACAGCTGCAAAAATAGCACCAAGGGAGTTCTTTGGTGGTCCACTGGTTAGGACTCTGATTTCACTGCTGAGGGCTTGAGTTGGGTCCCTGGTTGGGGGAACTAAGATCCCGCAAGCCGTGTGGTGTGGCCAAAAACAAACAAAAAAACAACCTACTGAAAATAATGCCAGAAGTAAATCATCATGCTGTCTGGTAAAGTGTATACCCCTTCTGCTGTTGGGCCAGCATTGTAATGGCCATGTCAGTCATCTACTGTGTAACTGAGCTGAGTCTGGGTTTTGTTTGAGCTTTAGTTAGATTCAGTTCACCATTGGCTCCAAATATTCTCAGAATGAGTTCCTCAAAAAGTTCAACAGAATTACCATGTGACCCAGCAATTCCACTCCTAGGTATACACCCTGAAGAACTGGAAACAGGGACTCAAATAAGCGCATGTAAATGCCTCTAATAGGTTGCTTTCCTCTTACTGATACCTGGCATTGCGGTGTCTCCCAGGATGAGAAGTGAGGCTTCCGTTCGTCAGAGCAGCCTCAGACAAGCATCTGGAGTCCCAGGGCCATGGCTCTGCTTTTGAAGAGCCAGAGCAAGTGTGTGTGTATGTGTGGCGGGCGGGGGTCTACACTTCCTCTCCTTCACAGCTTCACAGCTCTAAACTTTGAAATAGTCAACTCTGTGGGAAGAAGCTGAGGGTTTATCTTCTAGGTGATCTTCAGGCCTCTGTGAACACTGAATAAGAAGACCATAGTTCAGTTCAGTTCAGTTGCTCAGTCATGTCTGACTCTTTGTGACCCCATGGACTGCAGCACGACAGACTTCCCTGTCCATCATCAACTCCCGGAGCTTGCTCAAACTTGTGTCCATCGAGTCAGTGATGCCATCCAACAATATTGTCCTCTGTTGTCCCCTTTTCCTCCTGCCTTCAATCTTTCCCAGTATCAGGGTCTTTTCCAATGAGTCAGTTCTTTGCATCAGGTGGCCAAAGTTTTGGAGTTTCAGCTTCAGCATCAGTCTTTCCAATGAATATTCAGGACTTATTTCCTTTAGGATTGACTGGTTTGATCTCCTTGCAGTCCAAGGGCCTTCAAGTGTCTTCTCCAACACTGATGAAGAAGAACATTGATGTTCAAAATGTTCATCATTGAACATTTTGAACTATGTTCATCAACATGATGAATCTTGAAGTTCAAAAGCATCAATTCAGCTATCTTTATAGTCCAACTCTCACATCCATACATGGGTACTGGAAAAACCATAACTTTGACTAGATGGACCTTTGCTGGCAAAGTAATGTCTCTGCTTTTTAATATGCTGTCCTTGTCTAACTCAGTGAAACTATGAGCCATGCTGTGTAGGGCCACCCAAGACAGACAGGTCATAGTGGAGAGTTCTGACAAAATGTGGTCCACTGGAGAAGGGAATGGCAAACCACTTCAGTATTCTTGCTTTGAGAACCCCATGGACAATATGAAAAGACAGAAAGATATGACACTGAAAGATGAACTCCCCAGGTCAGTAGGTGCCCAATATGCTACTGGAGAAGAGTGGAGAAATAGCTCCAGAAAGAATGAAGAGACAGAGTCAAAGAGAAAACAGCGCCCAGTTGTGGATGTGACTGGTGATGGTCTGATCCTACAAAGAGCAATATTGCATAGGCACCTGGAATGTTAGGTCCATGATCATTGTAATACTACTTATTAATTACTTCCTACTTCTTCTCGTTGTATAAACACAGAAGCTGTCATGGTCCCTGCCATTTGATTTTCCAGCAAATCAAAGCAGAGCATGGAGGAACATTAAGTTCTTATTTCTTCATTTTGCTGTAAAGCTGCTAAGAATTCCTGGTGCAGACTTTTTTGTTTAAGTATTAATTACCTATCACAGTTGATGGGGACTTCCTTCATAACTCAGTCAGTACAGAATTGGCCTGCAATGCAAGAGTCTGCCTGCAGAATCTGCCTACAGAATCTGCCTACAATGCAGGAGACCCTGGTTCAATTCCTGGGTCAGGAGGACCCCCTGGAGAAGGAAATGGCAACCCACTCCAGTATTCTTGCCTGGGAAATCCCATGGACAGAGAAGCTTGGTAGGCTACAGTTTATAGGGTCACAAGAGTTGGACACAACTTAGCAGCTAAACCATTACAGTTGATTTGGGAAAATAATCACTGTGAGACGCCACAATTCTTCATCATGGTCTGAAAAGCATCCCTGTTTTCTTTGTGTGCCTCAGTGAGAAATGGGCTTGGTATCTCACTTTCTAGAGAGTTTTTTTGCTTTTGATTAAGTAATTCATCTGTCAGTATTGAAGGACATGATTTTTCTTGTTCTTATCTCCCTTATTTTTTTCAAAACAAGATGTCTTACTTCTCAGAAGAATTGTATGGTGGAGTAAGGGACACAGACCTGGGTGTCAGACTACATATTTTATATTATGTTGTATATTATTGTTATATTCTATATTTATATTATATATTACATATTATTATTATACTATATTATATTAATATAATTATGCTATATATTACATAATATTATGCTTATGTTTATAGCATATACTTATATATTACACATATATCATATATATATATATATACACATATATATATTACAGAGGATGAGATAGTTGGATGGCATCACTGACTCAATGGACATGAGTGAGCAAGCTCTGAGAGATGGGGAAGGACAGGGAAGCCTGGTGTGTTGCATCCATGGGGTTGGGCATGACTGAGTGACTGAACAACATTATCCTTATAGTATATATTATATTTATGGTATATACTTATATATTACATATATATGTCATTTTGATTTTATGATTTGAAATACACACATATATATAGAGAGAAGGAGAAAGAGAGGGAGAAATACTGACTTATTATGAATAATTGGCTAATACAATTATGGAGGCTGCTGTTGGTAAGCTGAGACATGCAGGCTTGGGTGTGATGGAGAGCTGATACTGTGATTCCAGGCCAAAAACTGGCAGGTTTGAGACCCATGAAGTTGATATTTCAACTTGAACCTGAAGGAAGGAATAAAACTGATGCCCTAGCTCAAGGCAGGCAAACAGGAAGAATTCTTTCTTATTAGGGGCAGAGTCAGCCTCCGTTCTAGTCAGGCCTTGAACAGATTGGATGGGGCCCACCCACTTTAGAGAGGGCAATATGCTTTCCCAAAACTCCTTTAAGAAAATACCTAGAATAATGTTTTTTCAAATACCTGACTGAAGAAGGGAAAGGAAGTGGGAGATGGTAGAGCTGAAAGATCATTAAGAATAGGAGACAGAGGACAAGCTACAGTGTCATTCACACTTGGCGTTGATGGCGCAGGTTGTGGCTCCTTGCTGGATTCAATTCTATCTACCCTCCTGAAAAAATGAGCCAGGGATGTCTGGATGATAGCTCTTTTTTTCCTCATCATAGATGACATGGTAGCCCTGGATTGCATGCAGAACACCTGCTGCAACCTTCATGTACCATTATATATTTGTATCCTCTGCCTCAAAAACACAAGCCTTGTTTCTTGTTTTTGGGGTTGCTTGGGATTCTTTTTGTTAATCATGAGATAGCAGGAAGGAGCATATTTCCAATGCAAGTTCAACAACAGTTCAACTGTGGTAAAAGAAAAAAAGATGAGTAGGCAACTTCAGGGAGAAAAGGTTAATTATGATTCTATAATCTTGTCCCTATAAATGTATGGACTATCAAAAAAATACAAATGTATGGACTATCACCGCGGCTGCCTTTTTATCCCTGTTCTTCAGCACTTTTGGTTGTTCTCTCTATTTATATGGAACCCGTTTAATGAGATTTCAGGAATGAATTGTCCTGTATGTGGGAATGCTTAAAGAGTACTTACAAAAAAATTTTCTCCTGATTCTTTTCTCTGCACTATGGAAAATGATTTTAGGGCTGTCTAACAATACAGTGCAGTGATTTTTTTTTTTGGTCACAATCCACTTCTAATAGAACAAACATAGTACTTTCACTTTTTCTTGCTTGTTCACATGGCATGCCATTGTTGTTCAGTCCCCAAGTCGTGTCGAACTCTTTGCGATCCCATGGACTGCAGTACACTAGGCTGCCCTGTCCCTCACCATCTCTCAGAGTTTGCCCAAGTTCATGTCCATTGAATTGGTGATGCCATCCAACCATCTCATCCTCTGTCACCCTCTTCTCTTTCCACCTTCAATCTTTCCCAGCATCCGGGTCTTTTCCAGTGAGTTAGCTCTTCACATCAGGTGGCCAAAATACTGGAGCTTCAGCTTCAGCATCAGTCCTTCCAATGAATATTCAGGACTGATTTCCTTTAGGATGGACTGGTTTGATTTCTTTGCTGTCCAGAGGACTCTCAAGAGTCTTCTCCAGCACCACAGTTTGAAAGCATCAAGATTTGGGCACTCAGCCTTCTTTATGGTCCAGCTCTCACATCTTGGAATCATGACTACTGGAAAGACCATAGCCTTGACTATACAGACTGTTGTTGGCAAAGTGATGTCTTTACTTTTTAATATACTCTCTAGGTTTTTCATAGCTTTCCTTCCAAGAAGCAGTCTCTTTCTAATTTCAAGCCTGCAGTTATACTCTGCAGTGATTTTTAGAGCCCAAGAAGAGGAAATTTGTCACTGCTTCCACCTTTTCCTCTTTTATTTGCCGTGAAGTGATGGGGCTGGATGCCATGATCTTAGTTTTTTTTTAATACTGAGTTTTAAGCTGGCTTTTTCACGCTCCTCTTTTTTACCCTCATCAAGAGGCTCTTTAGTTCCTCCTTGCTTTCTGCCATTAGAGTGGTTATCATCCACATATGAGGTTGTTGATGTTTCTCCTGGCATGCTATTATTTTTATGTTAAGTCAAACAGGACCCTTAAAATAAAGATTTCATGCATTCATTCTTAAGCCTCCCTTCCTTTGGAGCATGCTGACCCTTGGCTAGATTGTGGAAATGAATGTTGCATAAATGGTCATAGTATTTCCTTTGACCTGAATTTGGCCTTTTTATCTTTCTATTAAACAAAACAGTATACTTAGAGCACTGGTGAATGACCAAACAAATTGAGTTTCCCATCCATAAAAATCTATGTGGTGGTTTTGTAAAGAGTTGCATGTTTCTCTACTTAATCTTATCTTCATTGACTCCCCAAATGCTATTTCTGAAAGATTATAAATCTCATATTCTCTTTTCAAAACCATTTCATTTTCATACACTTAAAAAATCTCTGGCTTCTAAACAGTCTACCATATATTAGCTGATAAAGTAAAACAGCAGCTGCATAATTCACACACAAAAATCTGCCCTTGGGAATAAAAAAAGAGGTTTATTTTGGCCAAAGTGAAAGTGTTAGTCTCTCTGTCATGTCCAACTCTTTGTGACTCCATGGACTGTAGCCCCCTAGTTTCCTCTGTGCATGGAATTCTCCAGGCAAGAATACTGGAGTGGGTAACTATTCCTTTCTCCAGGGGATCTTCCCAACCTAGGGATTGTCAACTAAAAAAAAAAAAAGTACAACTTGAGAGTTGTGAGTTAAGTTTTATCTGGGGCAAAATGAGGACTGCAGCCCCCAGGAGATAGCTCTGAGAGACTGCTCCAAAGTGGCAATGGGGGAAAGTCAATATACAAGGTTTTGGTGAAGAGGGAGTTCAGTGCCATGAAGCACTCATTTTACAAAAGGTTTTTGTTAGTCATGAGGATCTGATGTCACCATGAAGGGATTTAGTGCTTCTCTAGATATGAGGAGATGCAAGGATTGAGATCATAAAATCTATTCCTAAAAGCATCCAACTATCTAAAGACCTATCCCACCAGATTCCCTGGAGCACAGAGTGCCTCACACCACCCTGAACTCCCTCAGGGATTGTTGAAGGTCCACTGCTATAGTGGCATGGGGTTCAGTCTCCATAGAGGCAGATGGCAAATACCTTTGTTGTTCAGTTGTTGGCACTGCTCTTGGTAAGTGCCAATGTGTAGTTGACAGGATCAAACCTGGGTCTCCTGCATTGCAGGCAGATTCTTCCTTTACTGTCTGAACCATCAACAAAGTTCTAAGATGACTTTAATTGGCAGTCATCATTGAAAATTTTGCAGATGATATATCCCTTTACTGTGTTAGCGGGAAAAAAAAAAAATGAAGAAAACTATTAGTATCAAGAAAGTCATTTCTTTTAAAAACTCTGCTTTATCTAATGTATTTTGTTCTTAGGGTCTAAAAGGCAGTTCTCTTCTTGTCTTCTACTTAAACAGAAACACAACAGCATCATTCCCATGTTAGCATTTAGCCTTCCAGTTGTTGCTTAGAGTCATTCTAAGTGCTTTGTTGTGATGTGTGCAAAAACTTAAACCTATCAAAATGGGCTTGGAATCATTGCTGCTAGCAGAGCAGATTTAATTTTTTTGTTTGTTTATTATCTGTTTGACACTTCCCGGGCTGCTAGCATTTCTATTGCCTAGTTTCCAGGCAACCCTCACCTTCCTCACCCCCTAGCCTACTTTTTCTGTCTCCTGCAATGTATTTGTCAGCCCATTTGCCAGGGAACAAAGGCTGTGCTTCCTCTCCTCCTTGTCTCCCTAAACATCAGGATGATACAGTGAAATCCTACTCTTTGCTCTGTTGTTTAGAAAGGAAATCTTGTTCCCCAAGTCCAGGCTTTCCTGAGGGAACAGCACACAGGTAGGAGGAGTGGACTTGTAATATAGTCAAATCCCATATGCCCTGGGTGGGTGACCGACAGACTGGATAATAGTTATATCACAGAGACTCTCCCACAGGAGTGAGAGCCCTGAGCCCCATGTCAGGCCCTCCAACCTGTGGGTCTAGGACTGGGAAAAGCCCCTGGAACACTGAACTTTGAAGGCTTGCAGAACTTGACTGCAGGAGTTCCACAAGATGGGGGAAATAGGGGCACACATTCTCGTGTGCACCAGGACCCAAGGAAAAAGCAGTGATTTTATGGGAGCATTGACTGGACCTACCTGCTGGTCTTGGAGGGTCCCCTGAGGAGATGGGGGATAGCTGTGGCCCACCTTGGGTTCATAGACACTTGTGGTGGACATGTCAGGGAGCATTCATCTGCTTGAGCTCTCCTGGAGGCTGACTTTTTGACATCAAGACCTGGCCCCTACCAACAGCCTATAGGCTCCAGTGCTGGGATGTTTCAGACCACACAGAAATCTGGGCAGGGGCAGCCCAACACATCAGCAGACAGGCTGCCTAAAGGCTTCCCGAGCCTACAGTTCCTTCTAGATGTATTCCTTGACATGGCCTTGTCCACCAGAGGGTCAAGACCCAGCTCCACCAGTGGGCAGGCACCAGTCACTTCCACCAGGAAGCCTTCTCTTCTGAAGCTATTCCAAAAATTGCATAGGAAGGAACACTTCTAAACTCATTCTATGAGGCCATCACCACCCTCATACCAAAACCAGACAAGGATATCACAAAAAATAAAATTATAGGCCAATATTACTGAGGAACATAGATGCAAAAATCCTCAACAAAATACTAGCAAACTGACTCCAACAAGACATTAAAATATCATACACCATGATCAAGTGTGATTTATCCCAGTGATGCAAGGATTGCTCAATATTGGCAAATCAACTGACATGATGCACCACATTAACAAATTGAAGAATAAAAATTATATGATCATTTCAATAGATGAAGAAAAAGCTTTAGATAAAATTCAAGATAGATTTATGGTAAAAAAAAAGCCTTCACGATCAATGTGATACACCATATTAACATATTAAAGAATAAGAACCATCTCAATAGATACAGAAAAAGCTTTCCACAAAATTCAGCAACCATATATGATAAAACCTCTCCAGAAAGTGGGCACAGAGGGAATATACCTCAATATAATAAAGGCTATACTTGAAAAATCCACAACTAACATCATACTCAATGGTGAAAAGCTGAAAGCATTTCCTCTAAGATCAGGAACAAGACAAGGATGTCCACCCTGGTCACTTTTATTCAACATAGTTTTGGAAGTCTTATCCACCACAATCAGAGAAGAAAAAGCAATAAAAGGAATCTACACTGGAAAGGAAAAGGTAAAACTGTCACTGTTTGTAGATGACATGATTCTATACATAAAAAATCCTAAAGCCACTACCGGAAAACTACTAGAGCTCATCAGTGAATTAGATAAAGTTGTTAGATGCAAAATTAATACATAAAAATCTGTTTCATTTTTATATACTAACAATGAAATATCAGAAAGAGAAATTAAGGAAAAAACCCCATTTACCACTGCATCAAAAAGCATAAAATATCTATGAATAAAACTTAGCTGGCTATTATAAATAGTGTTGCAATGAACACTGGGGTACATGTGTCTTTTTGAATTATGATTTTCTTAAAGTATATTCCCAGTAATAGAATTGCTGGGTGATATGGTAATTTCATTCCTAGTTTTTAAAGGAGTCTCCATATTGTTCTCCATAGTGGCTGTATCAATTTGCATTCCCAAAAATAGTGCAAGAGGGTTCCCTTTTCTCCACATCACCTCCAGCATTTATTGTTTGTAGAATTTTTGTTGATGATCATTCAACAAAATGACCATCTCATCTGGTATGAGATGGTATCTCATTGTAGTTTTGATTTGCATTTCTCTATAATGAATGATGTTGAGCATCTTTTCATGTGTTTATCTGCCATCTGTAATGTCTTCCTTGGAGAGTTGTCTGTTTAGGTCTTTTGCCCATTTTTTGATTAGGTTGTTTGTTTTTCTGAGATTGAGCTGCATGAGCTACTTGCATATTTTGGAGATTAGTTCTTTATCAGCTGCTTTGTTTGCAATTATTTTCTCCCATTCTGAGGGTCTTTTCATCTTACTAACAGTTTCCTTTGCTGTGTAAAAGCTTTTAAGTTTAATTAGGTCCCATTTGTTTATTTTTTATCTCCATTACTCTAGGAGGTAGGTCAGAAGTTGTGGTACATATACACAATGGAATATTACTCAGCCATAAAAAGGAACAAAGGTGAGTCAGTTGAACTGAGGTGGATGAACCTAGAGCCTGTTATACAGAGTGAAGGAAGACAGAAACAGAAAAACAAAAATCATATATTAAACCATATATATGGAATTTAGAAACATAGTACTGATGAACCTAATTGCAGGACAGGAATAGAGATGTAGATGTAGAGAATGCCCTTGTGGGCACAGTGGAGGAAGGAGAGGGTGGGATGAATTGAGAGAGTAGCAGTGACATATGTACACTACTATGTGTAAAATAGATAGCTAGTCGAAGCTCTATGTAGCACAGAGAGCCCAGCCTGGCACCAACACAACTTTGTAAAGCAATTATCCTCCAACTAAAAAAAAGAAAAAAACTACCCAAAGGAAGCAAAAGACTTGTTTTCTGAAAACTGTGAGATGCTGATGAAATAAATTGAAGATGAAAGAAACAGATGCAAAAATATACTGTGTCCTAGGATTGGAAGAATCAGTGTTGTTTAAATGACCATGTTATCCAAGGCAAACTACGGATTTGATGCAATCCTTATAAAGTTACCAATGACATTTTTCACCCAACTAGAACAAAAATTTTTAAATTTGTATGGAAATACAAAAGATCCTGAATAGTCAAAACAATCTTGAGAACGAAGAATTGAGCTGAGGAAATTATACTCCCTGACTTCAGATTATAATGCAAGGCTACATTCATAAAAATAGTATGGTCCCAGCAGGAAAACTGACATATAGATCAATGGAACAGGATCAAAAGCCCAGAAATAAACCTACACCCTTATGGTCAATTAATCTATGGCAAAAAAGGCAAGAAAATACAATCGAGAAAGGACAGTCTCTTCAGTAAGTGGTGTTGGGAAAACTGAACAGGTACAAGTGAAAGGATGAAACTAGAACATTTTCTAATACCATGTGTGTGCTATGTGCACTTCAGTCATGTCTGACTTTTTGTGACCCTATGGACTATAGCCCACCATCCAAAAATAAACTTAAAATGACTTAAAGACATATATGTAAGACTCGATATTATTAAACTCCTAACGGAAAACACAGGCATAATACTCTTTGACATAAATCACAGCAATAATTTGGATGTCTCTGAGAGTAATGGAAATAAAAATAAAAATAAACAAATGAGACCTAATTAAACTTCAAAGCTCTTGCACAGCAAAGGAAGCTATAAATAAAATGAAAAGACAACCTTCAGACTGGGAGAAAATATTTGCAAATGATGCTGCTGACAAAGGATTAATTTCCAAAATATACAAACAGCTCATACAGCTACTAATAAAAAAAAATGTCCAATAAAAAAAATAGGCAGAAGACCTAAATAGACATCCGAAGAAGGCATACAAACGGCCAACAAGCACATGAAAAGATGTTCAATATTGCTCATTACTAGAGAAATGCAAATCAAAACTACAATGAGATATCATCTCACACCAGTCAGAATGGCCATCATTTAAAGGTCTATAAATCATAAATGCTTGAGCAGGTGTGGAGAAAAAGGAACTCTACTGTTGGTGGGAATGTAAACTGCTGCAGCCACTGAGAAGAATACTATGGTGTTTCCTTAAAATAATAGAGTTACCATATGATCCTGCAATCCCCCTCCTTGGCATATATCTGGACAAAATTATAATTCAAAAAGATACATGTACCTTAGCACTACATACAATCGCCAAGACATGGAAGCAACCTAAATATCCATTGACAATAAATGGATAAATAAGATCTGGTCTGTAAACACAATGGAATATTACTCAGTCATAAAAAGAATGAAATAATGCTATTTGCAGCAACATGGATGGACCTAGGGATTATCACTAATCTCTAGTGATAGTGAAGTAAGTCAGACAGAGTGAAGTAAGTCACACAGAGAAAGACAAATATCATAGGCTGTCACTTACATGTGGAATCTAAAAAACTGATACAAATGAACTTATTTGCAAAAACAGACTCAGAGAAAATAAACTTCTGGGTTAGCAAAGGGGATAGCAGCAGAGGGGAGAGACAGAGTCTGGGGTTAATATTAATGTAGACACAGCGTGCTTGCTGGGCATAGTTGTTCAGTTGTATCTGACTCTTTGTGAACCTTTGGACTGTAGCCCACCAGGCTCCTCTGTCCATGGGATTTTTCAGGCAAGAATACTGGAGTGGGTTGCCATTTTCCTCCTCCAGGGGATCTTCCTGACCCAGGGATCCAACCTGGATCTCCTGTGTCTCCTACACGACAGGTGGATTCTTCACCTGCTGAACCATCAGGGAAATCCAATATATACATACTATTATACATAAAATAGGTAAACAAGAAGGATCTAAGGTATAGCACAGAGAACTACACTTGCAATATCTTGTAATAACCTATAATGGAAAAGTCTGGAAAAGAATATTTGTAAATCTATATCTATAGCTATATCTATATATCTAAATCACTTTTCTGTATACCTGAAACTACCACAAAGTTGCAAATTAACTACACTTCAGTAAAAAACCCACAGGGAACCAAAACGCACACTTTCTATACTTAATAATTAAAAGCATATGCATACATGAAAGAAGAATATGATCTCTGAGTCTGTATCCCTGAAAGAAAATGTAAACATGCCTGCTTACCCACATTTTTGCTAATACTTGTTATGATGCAGCTTTCTAAAATTTATTGTAAAGTGTTATTTTGTGTCACTAATCTGATCACATATTTTTTTAATCCATTAGTGTTGTCCCTAACTTCAAATACCTGTTCATACTCTCTGTTCTCTTGGATTTTCCAGGCTTTTTTTCTCACTAAAATAAAAGAACTCCTTAAGCAGGAGTCATTTCTGGTATAGAAAGGATTTATGTGTGTCAAAGATTTTGAATTTATTTGCAGAAGTTACTCTCTCCTTTCTTTCGTAAAAATTGGAACAGTTTCTAGCTGATATTATCTTTCAAGTAAAGACTACACTCCACAGCCTCTCTTGCAGCTCAGTGTGGCCCTGGAACTTAAATTTGGGAAGGTGAGATATGGGCTGAGTTGTTGTGTGTCTGTGATTTTCTGCAGTTGGTCGTTGTGTTTCCTTGCAGCTACATTCGGCCATGAGTGAATGAGCCATATTCTAGCTGGAGTTGGAGGAGTATGACTCCAGGAAACTCATGAAGTGGGATTGCCATACCAAACCTGGATGGTCAACTTAATGTTCAATTATATATGAGCAAGAAATATACTAATTTGTTGCATTCATTATTATCTTGAACATTTTCCATCACTTGTAAATGAGTATAATTCTAAGGAACTGAGGTGGTTACACAACTGTAGTTTATAAGTAAAAGTTGAAGAGGAGTATCAGAAATTATATGTGGATTGTTACCTTGCCAGTCATGCATTAATCAAGGTTTTGTGTTGTCTAGTCGCTAAGTCGTGTCCAACTCTTTGGCGACCCCATGGACTGTGGCCTGCCAGGCTCCTCTGCCCATGGGATTTCCCAGGGAAGAATACTGGAGTAGGTTGCCATTTCCCTCTCCAGGGGATCTTCCTTACCCAAGGATCTTTTTTAACTTTCACTTTTAGTACTTTGATTATAGTGTTTAACATGTCTTTCTCCTTTTCTCTTTATTGGATTTGAGAGCAGTAAGTGGGCCTCTGAGCTAAACAAGGAGAGCTCTTTCACTGAGTAGGCAGTGTGTCCAGATTCACATCATATGCCACATCTGTGCCATCTGTGACGCGGTCAGAGAAAATACAAGAGAAAAGCGAAATAAAAGTGTTGCTCTCAATGCAGACAGGAGTATTTCCTTAGATTGAAGTGAACAGGAAAATATAGGTATAAGTTAGAACAGGCAGTCCAAAAACAGTCTTTTAAATGAGGTCACATAAACTATGTGGAAAGTTCATTTAAACTATTGAACTCTTTAAGACACGGTTGTGTGCGCCTCTGCATAGCAGGTTTCCTTTCTTGAACGGTGATGCCTTTCTTATGAATTTCTTCTTTCTCTTTTCTCAGAAGCCCCAGGTGCAAGCAGAGGACTCACAGGAAGGCTTCTAGGGACTGACCAGGTGCTTTTCTTCACTGTTGAGTCACCCAGGCGCTGGACCAGAAACCACTGTGCCCGTGGAGATGGCTGGGTTCTCATCTCCCCATTGAGGGAGGAAGGGGGAAGGCAGGCATGATGAAAATCTTCTTCAAATCACTTGCTTAGGGAATACATTTAAGATTCAAATAAAAAATTGGAGATCTTACAGAAACATGTGGGACTGCATATCAAGCTTATGTCACTTTAAAATATTTGAAGATGTGTACAGATCTATGAATCTACTTTTATCAAAACTTTTGCTTTGGCTGTCGTGGTTGGCATTATTCTTAAGCCACTACCATCTTAGATTTTTAGCCTTCTTCACTTTTAACAGCTCAACACATCTTCCAAATAGTCCTTGGAATACTTTTTCTGGTTTGATTATTTAAATGACATGTATGACCCCTTTCAACTCTCAAACTCTCTGATCTGGATCCATTGGGTTGCATCATGTCTGAGGAAGCCAAGGTCATCCAATGACTTTACCTAGACCAGGTCCTCTCCCCTTGTCTCTGGTTCTAAAACTGGCTGGTCATTTTGAAAATGCCAGTTAGACAAATGCCTCAGGATTCCCGCCCAGCTAATGGAGAGCCAGTCATTATTAATAAAAGAAATGACATTGTTTTGTTTTACTCAACGGTATTAACTTAGCAAACATTTATTGAACACCTATTCTGGGCAAGCCATTAAGGAACACACAAAATTATAATAAATGATCTCGACCTTAAGAACCTTAAGGAAAATATGACAGCTTAAGGAAAATATTCACAAATCATCACAAATTAAGACATAATATAGTAATACAATAAGAGAAGAGAAGGAACTATTTTCACAAACATGTGCTAAGGGGTGGAACATTTGGACATTTACAGGTGGCTCAAATTTCAAAAGTACCTGGTATCTCTGACATGCTTTAGCTGACAGATAAAGCCTTTCAGTCAGAGGTACCAGCAAAAAGTAGTTTTGAGGTAAGGATAAGAATTTTCAAAACGTATTTTTCTTCAGATTTTATAGACATGCATTTATCCATTAACAGTGAAGTGCTTATCTAAGCAAACATTTCATGAAAGAATTAATCAGGATCAGCAAACTCATATCCTTCAATCTCAACATGGATCTGAATCATTGCAATTTAAGTTATTTAAGTAACTCCTGTTACGAAACGCCACTGAAGATAAAAAGGATAAAACTTCATAAATGGTTATTGGATGATCCTTGCAGTGATAAGTAAACTGAGTATTCTATAAAGTCCTGTCCTCCACACACACACACACAAAGGCAATAATTAAGTAACAGTTCAGTTCAGTAGATCAGTCGTGTCCGATTCTTTGTGACCCCATGGACTGCAGCACGCCAGGCCTCCCTGTCCATCACCACTGGCGTGCTGCTGTCCATGGGGTCACAAAGAGTCAGACACGACTGATCGACTGAACTGAACTGTTACTTAATTATTGCCTTTGTGTGTGTGTGTGTGGAGGACAGGACTTTATAGAATACTTAGTTTACTTATCACCGCAAGGATCATCCAATAACCATTTATGATGTTTTATCCTTTTTATCTTCAGTGGTGCTTCTCAAACTGCCCACAGTGAAGGTCTATTACTTTTTGTAAAATGTAATAAAAATACCTTGGCAATGTCATATTGTGACAAAATTTTCCAAATCTGTAACTCCCAGTTACTGTAAAATTAGTTGCCGACTAGTACACACTGTCTTAATATTATTTAAATGGCTACACTAAGTAATGAGTTGATACAAGGAAAAAAAAAAGATCTTGTAACCATCACAGATGTAAGAATATCATGGAGAGGACTTGGCTTACATATGGGACCAAGAAGAAAATTGGTTCCTAAGGCACAATTGCTAAAGAGAGATGAGAATGGGGAGAAATAGTTAAGACAGCTGACATGTTAAAACTAGGCCTTGTAGGAAGGGGAGAATTTGAAAAGAAAGAGAAACAACATTGTAAATGAAGGAAGCGAAGCAATGCCATATGTTGGTGGGAAGCCTGGTGTCTAGACTACAATAAAGAGTCATTTTCCACCAGATGCTTTAGAAATCAAGGACCTCTAAGTGATGTCATGACATAGAAAAACTATTCAGGACCTCAGTTTCTGAGCTTTGGCTCAAGTTACTGCTTCGTTCACAGACCTCACAGCCCTGCCTTCAGGATCCCCCATGTCTGCACGCAGATGAGGGAGTGTTTACTTCACCCAGCTCCCTCCTATACAATCTCACATTGGGAAAATAAAGACAAACCAGCCAAGAAACTAGCCCAAACTTTTAAATTATTGTCCATTTAATTCTAAAAGTTATCCAATGCTTATAGTATGAAACTTTGTTTTTAAAAGTATATTTTTAAAAAATGGGTGTAAAACAACGAAAGCTCTTTGTCTACAAAACATAAAAGGAATTGCAATTAAATACTCTTCAGTAAACCTGGAAAATATTCCCACTGTTCACCAGGAACTATGAAGTGTCTTAGTTAGACCCATGGCTTCTTCTTACCACCAAGTGGCAGCAAAAGCCAGGTGATGACACAGACATACTGTGGGGAGATTTTCCACAATATACTTCTTCTTCTTTTTTTTTTTTTTTTTTGACATATGTAGAGATAAACATCTATGTGTTCTGCTTCCCAGTCATTTTATGTTTAATTTTTTAAACTTTTAATTTTGTATCAGGTATTCCCTCATGGCTCAGATGGTAAAGAATATGCCTGCAGTGTGGGAAACCTGGCTTCGATTCCTGGGTCAGAAAGATCCCTTGGAGAAGGGAAAGGCTACCCACCCCAGTATTCTTGCCTGGAGAATTCCATGGACAGAGGAGCTGGCAGTCCATGGGGTCGCAAAGAGTTGGACTTGATTGAGCGACTAACACTTTCACTTTCATAGCTGATTAACAAATAATATTGTGATAGTTTCAGGTGAATAGCGAAGGGACTCATCTGTGCATACACATGTATCCATTCTCTCCCCAGCTCCCCTCCCATCCAGGCTGCCACGTAACTGAGCAGAGTTCCCTGTGCTGGACAGCAGGTACTTTTTGGTTATCCATTTTAAATATAGCAGTGTGTACACGTCCATCCCAAACTCTCCACAATATATTCTTAAAGGAACTGACGTGAGATTGGATTTTAAACTTCCACATTAAGAATAGAGGATTGGAAGGAAGAGGGAGAGAGGGAACGGAGCAGAGAGATCTGAACAAAATATCTGCTTTACCACTCATCTTTAAAAATGACATGGAATGCCAATTTTGATAACACGTAGATGTTGAAACCACTGCCTCTGAACACCGTCATTAGAACACGCTAATTGTCATTTCTCTGAGGCAGAACTCCCATCTTGTCTATACTTTTTATGCCATTACCCTTGAGCCTTGCAGGATGTTACCCTCCAATCTGAGTGTCCTCTCTAACCAGGACCTGCTTTCTCCTTTAGTGTCTGAACTTTATGTTACTGTTCCCCTCACCACTTTTCCTATCACTTCTGGCGGCTCTGGCCCAAGTGTTCATGGGCAAGTCAGCTGGCTCCCTCTCTCTAAATGCACACAACCCATCACTCAGGTTCCTTTTAATTTCCTTATCTGAATGATTCCTTAGCTGAATCATCATAATTTTCATCTCTCATGTCAACAGAGTGTTTTGTTGATTTTTTTTCTGAACAAACATCTCATGCTCTTTAAAATTAAATTGCATTTCTTGAGCTAAAATTTTCCTGTTTAGGAACTCTACTCAGTACTCTATAATACCTCTATGGGTAAAGAATCTGAAAAAGAATGGATATATGTATAACTGAATCATTTTGCTATATACCTGAAATTAACACAATAAGTCAACTATATACTCCAATGTAAAATTAAAGAAATTTACTAAATGTTTTTATGAAAAAAATGTCCATATCATACACATCAGGGTCACCAAGAGGCTATTGTCTTATTTCATAAATAGCTTCTCCATAAATAGTCTTTAAGAAAAACCCCTTATATTACTGAACAAAATTTATTTGACAAAAGGGCAGATGTGCATGAGATGCTGATTTGAGAGCAATCATATTGTGAAGACAGTTGTAGTTTTGTAATTAAAATCTAGAACTCAGACTTTAAATTATTCAAAGTTAAGATATAGTCAGTAACATTTTATTCTGGGGAGTATTGTCACCACCACCACTACCAGCATCATCACCAACTTTCTGACTATTTTATCACAGAAGTTGTAAGCATGTCGTATTTATATGCTCATTTATTTATCTCAAAATGATATTAGGTAGGTGCTCTTATTGTAACCAAAGAACTTTTACTTTGGCAGCCCTTTGCATTTCTATCAAGTAAAAACACTACAGTGAACAGAAGGCCAGATACTCCTTCACATTTTTCCAAATTTCCAAAAGATTGTAGAGCAGCAGCTCTTTAAATTTGGGGGAGAGGGTCACAAAAATTATATAAGGTTACTAGAGATCCATATTCCAAAAAAGTTTACATGCGAACATAAACACAAAAGTTTACGTAGAATTTTATGTAGTTCACAAAACTCCTGAGACAGAGCAATGGATTTAGGTGAAATGTTATAAAGTATTTTAAAGAAAGAATTAGAGAATTATTTATTTAGGATTTATCTTGTATTTCTCAACCTCTTGTCCAAGAATTGATGCTGTCGATAGACTCCTTATCTGTCACAAATAGCTGCTTCTGACATTGGTTTGCACTTACAACTAAGGTCTTTGATATTGACTTCTGAGTTTGTACTCTGTGCTCACACTTATATTTCCAGGCTAGAAGTTCTAATTTAAAGTTAGGGACATGACCAACAATTCATCATATATTCCCCTTTTTATTCATTTCAAGGGATTCTGGATATACGCAGTAAATTTATGCACCATAGAATTTACATAATATGGGATTCTAGTGGTAAAATGATTAGGGATCAGTTAGCATATGCTTGACTTGAGGCAGGAGGATTAACAAATGATATCCCAAAACATCATGTCTTGAATCCATGATAAACATCTGTTTAATGTGCAAATTGATAGGCAATCAGCCAATGCTAAAAGCTTTAATTTTTTCTTTACACTTTGAATCTTATTCACCTTTCTCATTTACTCAAATATTTTTCAGAATGGGAAACTAACCCTTACAAAAGAGGAAAAGTTAATTGAAAAACACTCTTAGTTTTTTTTCTTAAAATAATTCATTACACTGAGTCCTCGTCAGCAGGTGTTTCAAAGAAACTGAGAGCAACATAATACACAAAATCTTGCTTAGTTAAAACCAAATGCTTATTGGAGATCACTGGTTTACAGAATACCCTATCCAATTTCATCGCAAGGCTCCCTTGCTCCTTCAAGGCTCTCCAGGGCAGATTAACAGCATCTGTTATGTACCCCCTCAACCCTCAATAATCTCTGTGCCTCAGCTTGGTTTAATGCCACAGAGGCACTCAGCCATAATAATAACAGGGGGAAAGGTAAAAGGAGAGGTAGACACAGGAAGGAGGAAAGGAGTGCAGAGACAAAAGGAATGAAGACGTGTAAAAAACAAAGTTAATTTTCACACTTCTTGCTTTCTTATATCAATCCCTTTTCCATTTGGCAGGGTTAATTGATTAAATAATTTATGGTAGTTGAGATGTAATAAGATGGTATATGACAGATGTGAAAGGGAGTGATGGCTACCCCTCCACACAATACGGCAGGCAGGCTTCTGAAGCAGGATGTCAGGCAGTTATGAGCTCTGCTGACTTTCACTTGCTGTATTTCTCCCTTTTATTCTTCCCTTATTTGTTGAGCAAGTCCTGTGTTCTTAGCATGGGTATATGATAATTAGAAAGCAGATAAAAACACTTACCTTGTGGAACAGATGTTTCTGGTGATAAAATATTATTGATAGTTAAAATACAAACTCTGACAGATGGTGAAAACTTTATAGAGAAAAAAAAATAGAGAGGGAAAGGAAGATTGAAAGTTTGGGGAGAGGTAAAGATTGCTACCTTATATAGAATAATCAGGACATGCTCCATCAATGAAGTCAAATTTAAGCTCAGCTCTTAGGGAGGTGCTGGAATAAGCCATCAGGACATCTAAGAACAGAACTATGTCAAGAGGCAGCAAGTGCAAAGGCCCTGTGGTGGAACCATCCAAACTGTTTTTGACGAAAACTAGAGCCAGTATGTTTGAACAGCATGGGCTGGAGAAGAGTATTAGTGGGTGAGCGAAGATCATCAACTGGACTGATCGTCACAAAACCCAACGCAAGCCAATTTATAGTTATCCTTTAAGGTGTGCTGCTTATAAGATGGACTCCCAGGTGGCTCAGTGGTAAAGAACACACCTGCCAATGTAGGAGATGCAGGTTCAATCCCCTGGGTTGGGAAGATTCCCTGGGGGAGGAAATGGCAACCCACTCTAGTATTCTTGCCTGGGAAATCCCATGGACAGAGGAGCCTGGTGGGTTACAGTCCATGGGGTTGCAAAGAGTTGGACACGACTGAGTGACCGAGCGTACACAAAGAGGAGAATAGTGAAGAAGCTGCAGATTAATGTGAACATATGAGCCCATATAGATTGACTAAATTGCAATAAGTGAAACAGAACTTCAGATGGGTCCTAGGTTCAAGCTTGATGTTCACTAACTGTATAATTATTGACTAAATCACTGATGTCTAAACCATACTTGTTGACAGACTTGAGCTGTTGGTTCTGGGGCTTGGGGCTGAGTTGAGGTTTATACACAGTTGGAAAGAAAGTTTCAGAGCATAAGATCCAAAGAGGTCAATAAACAGCATCCCAGGGACAGAAACAGATAAACCGGGCTGTGGTGACAACAGAAGTATCAATATGAAAGTGAAAGTTCAGGACTTCCCTGGAGGTCTAGTGGTTAAGACTATGTTTCCATTTTAGGGTGCACAGTTTCTGCCCCTGGTTGGGGAATTAAGGTCTCGCATGCCTCATAGTGTGGCCAAAATAATAAAAAAAAGGAAAGAAAATGGAGTTTCAAAAATGAAGTATCAAGACACATTTTTGGTGAATGCAGACCAGAATTTCAAGGCTGAGGATTGGTCCACAGTAGGACACAAGAACAGAGATGGTTTGCCTGCATTTTGTCAGGTGTTGGAGCAAAGCAGCAAGAAATTTCACACGTTTTCTGAGATCTTAACAATGTTAGGAGGAGTTGTGAAGGAAACTAAGCCATTTTGGAAAACTTGATTTCACTGTACTTCAGTTTCTTAAATAAGAATTAAATTAAAGTCCCTTCCAGCTACAAATTTACTAAACTACACTAAATTCTTGGAGTAAATTAATAGATTTACAGTCTTACAAATGAACCATTGTCCAGAGGAAGTTGTTTATTCCTTAGAAGTTTCACCATAATCGAATACATGGATTAAAAACCAATTTGTGTGTGTATATCGAGTGCTGCCTAGAATGTGATCAATCTAACAAGTAATATTTGAATACCAATTCTAGGAAATGGAAGAAAAATAGTCCATTAATCAGGAGTTTGTAATTTAAATGGTATATTGCACTTTTTAATAGAAAGAAATGGGCAAATATAGTCTAAAATCCTTGTGTTTATATCTCTAAACATCTAAGTTATAGGGCATGTGAAAGAGGTACATAGTGTACATGTGTAGTTTAAAGAATGGAGTAAAATGTCACTGGGAACGTGCCGACCTCCTTATGGAGATGATTGAAGAATGTGTTTGGAGCTCTTGGGGGTTCCTTTCAGATTGCACCCCTCTGCCTCATCTCCACTAAAGGTGAGCAATGTACAGAAGTGAGCCTGAATAAGAGAGAAGAAACATGCAGAGCAATTCAAACTGAGTTGCCCGTATACAATCTTATGAAACAGGTACAATTATTACCCCATTTTTATATGAGGAAACCGAGGAACAGAGAGGTAGGGCAATTGACTAAGGTCACACAGTGAATTAGTGGTAGATCTGGAACCAGAGCAGTTTAACTCCTGCTTAAAACCACTATTTCTTCCTGTCTCTATAATCATTCCCCATTAGTTAGGCAGTTTCTCTTCTTTATAGAAATGTATCCACCTCAAATAAAGCTTGACTTATCTTGATGCAAATGGAAACATGTTGGATGATTTTCTTGACTTGCATTTATTGCTTGGTCATTGGTTTTCTCAGATGCATCAGAGCTGTTCCTTAAGATTATAGTTCTTTCATTTTTGCTGCTAGATGTTATTTCATTGAATAGCCCATGTGTTTGTTCTTTGTGCATTCTATTGTTGATGTACATTTGGGTTCGTGAAAGTATTAGTCACTCAACTGTGTTTGACTCTTTACAGTCCCATGGACTGTAGCCTACCAGGCTCCTCTGTCCATGGGATTCTCTAGGCAAGAATACTGGAGTGGGTTGCCATTCCCTTCTCCAGGGGTTCTTCCTGACCTGGAGATTGAACCCAGATCTGCATTTCAGGCATTTTTTTTTACCATCTGAGCAACCAGGGAAGCCTTGCATTGTTTACACATTGATTCTAACACAGACAAGGCTGATGTACACACTCTTGCAAGCATCCTGAACATGCATTGTTTTCCTCGGTTATAATAGAACTGAAATTTTAATTCTGGTGTGCATACCTTCACGTTTTCTAGAGAAACAATGCCGGATTCTTTTCCAAGATGCTCTGCCAAATTACACAGCCTTTATCCCTGCTAGAGAGAGGGCATTGCTCCATACACTCATCAAAACTTTCTGACCTTTTTATTATGTCAGTGAAATGTATATAAGTTTGTGTCTCATTGTGGTTTCATTTTCCTATCCTTGGTTATAAATTAACTTGAGGAAATTTTCATATCTTTATTATACATTTCTTTGTCCTTTGCTATGAAATGACTATGTATTCATTGTGTTTATGTATCCATTGTGTTTTATATATAAAATGGGTTCAGATTCTTTGATTTCTTTGTTCCAGTTACTAAACTGCAACCAGTTACATGTATGCTCTTGTAGCTTGTCCTAATTTTAGTGTAAATGCATACTTTTACATTTACCTTACTTCTATGTTTATTCTTTGTGGCTCCTATTTAAGAAATCCTTTCTTTCCTCAGGGAAATAATATATTCTATTTTCTTCTAAGATTTAATCTTTTATATCTCACATTGAAGTCCTAGATCTATGGGGAATTACTTTTTTTGTATGATGTGAGAAAAGAAACCAATTTACTTTCTAGGAATAAGAAATTGTTGTATGATTTGTTAACTAATTGTACTTTTTCCCACTAACCTTCAATGCTAGTTTATAATTAAATAATCAGTAAACAGAAGAAATATTACAGCATGAAAGAGGAGGGTCAAATTGTACAACTAGAAAAAATACCCTAAAATGATTCTAGAATGGGAGTATATGGGAGTAGATTTTTTTGTTCTTTTCCTTTGAAAAGTTTTTTTTTTTAATTTCTTTTATCCACTTCTGACTTAGTACTAGAATAATATATTGAACATAATAAATATTTATCCAAGAACTGAATACAAGATCAAATGCTAATATTTTGTAACCCTCTATTTATTTTGTGATAACAGAAAATTTTGAAAATCTATTTTGCAGCAAGTCAGGATCCCACAGCTTTAAATATGTTGTTCTAAATCACATCATTTCCTTATAATTATTAATTTACCCATTTTATAATTGATTAAACAGAGTGTTAGCAGAAAATTCTAGAAGAAATTTAAAACAATTATAACTAAAAACTCAGTGAAATTTGAGAATATTTTTTATGTAACTTCAGAAATTCTTTTCCAACATTTGTTGTTCTTATTTAGTTGCTAAGTTGTGTCTGACTCTTTTGCGACACCATGGAGCCCACCAGGCTCCTCTGTCCATGGGATTTTCCAGTCAAGAATACTGGAGTGGTTGCCATTTCCTTCTCCAGGGGATCTTCCTGACTCAAGGATTGAACTTGGGTCTCCTGCATTGACTTGCAGATTCTTTACCATCTGAGTCACCAGGGAAGCCCCTTTTCCAACATAAGAAGGCTGTCAAAGAGAATTTAAGAAGCAAACTAGAGATCTCTTCAAGAAAATTAGAGATACCAAGGGAACATTTCATGCAAAGATGGGCTCAATAAAGGACAGAAATGATATGAACCTAACAGAAGCAGAAGATATTAAGAAGAGGTGGCAAGAATACACAGAAGAACTGTACAAAAAAGATCTTCAGGATCCAGATAATCACGATGGTGTGATCAACTCACCTAGAGCCAGACATCCTGCAATGTGAAGTCAAGTGGGCCTTAGGAAGCATCACTACAAACAAAGCTAATGGAGAGATGGAATTCCAGGTGAGGTATTTCAAATCCCAAATGATGATGCTATGAAAGTGCTGCCCTCAATATGTCAGCAAATTTGGAAAACTCAGCAGTGGCCACAGGACTGGAAAAGGTCAGTTTTCATTCTAATCTCTAAGAAAGGCAATGCCAAAGAATGCTCAAACTACCGCACAATTGCACTCATCTCACACACTAATAAAGTAATGCTCAAAATTCTCCAAGCCAGGCTTCAGCAATACGTGAACTGTGAGCTTCCAGATGTTCAAGCTGGTTTTAGAAAAGGCAGAGGAACCAGAGATCAAATTGCCAACATCCTCTGGATCATCGAAAAAGCAAGAGAGTTCCAGAAAAAGATCTATTTCTGCTTTACTGACTATGCCAAAGCCTTTGACTGTGTGGATCACAATAAACTGTGGAAAATTCTGAAAGAGATGGGACTTTCAGGGACCAGACCACCTGACTTGCCTCTTGAGAAATCTGTATGCAGGTCAGAAAGCAACAGTTAGAACTGGACAGGAAACAACAGACTAGTTCCAAATAGGAAAAGGAGTACGTCAAGGCTGTATATTGTCACCCTGCTTATTTAACTTATATGCAGAGTACATCATGAGAAACGCTGGGCTGGAAGAAGAACAAGCTGGAATCAAGATTGCCAGGAGAAATATCAATAACCTTGGATATGCAGATGACACCACCCTTATGGCACAAAGTGAAGAGGAACTAAAGAGCCTCTTGATGAAAGTGAAAGAGGAGAGTGAAAAAGTTGGCTTAAAACTCAACATTCAGAAAACTAAGATCATGGCATCTGGTCCCATCTCTTCCTGGGAAATAGATGGGGAAACAGTGGAAACAGTGGCTGACTTTTTTTTTTTTTGGGCTCCAAAATCACTGCAGATGGTGATTGTAGCCATGAAATTAAAAGACGCTTACTCCTGGGAAGGAAAGTTATGATCAACCTAGACAGCATATTAAAAAGTAGAGACATTACTTTGTCAACAAAGGTCCATTTAGTTAAGGCTATGGTTTTTCCAGTAGTCATGTATGGATGTGAGAGTTGGACTATAAAGAAAGCTGAGTGCCAAAGAATTGGTGCTTTCGAACTGTGGTGTTGGAGAAGACACTTGAGAGTCCCTTGGACTGCAAGGAGATCCAACCAGTCCATAGTAAAGGAGATCAGTCCCGTGTATTCATTGGAAGGACTGATGTTGAAACTAAAGCTCCAATACTTTGGTCACCTGATTCGAAGAGCTGACTCATTTGAAAAGATCCTGATCCTGGGAGGGATTGAGGGCAGGAGGAGAAGGGGACAACAGATGATGAGATGGTTGGATGGCAGCACCGACTCAATGGACATGAGTTTGGATAAACTCTGGGAGTTGGTGATGGACAGGGAGGCCTGGCATGCTGCAGTTCATGGGGTTGCAAAGAGTTGTACATGACTGAGTGACTGAACTGAACTGAAGAAGCAAGAAGTTTAGACTCAGGAGGTTCAAGATACTTTCATTAGGGATTCCAGCAGGAACCAACAAACCATATAGATGGATAAAAGAAAATTGTGAATGATATGATAGATTTGTTTGAACTGAGAGTAGATATGAATCTCTAGGTTAATCCTAGTTATCCTAATATGAAAACGTAACATGGTAAAAGATGGTAACTGTGAGAGATAAGAGAACTCAGAACTGGAACACAAACAGGAGACAAAAATACAAATATATTTGTTGTAGGAAGAAACCTAAGAAGACCACGAAGGTTTCTGCTCCACAGCGTATGTATTCCCTCCTCATAATTTTGAGACTATAATGGAGCAGCCACCCCTCAGTTGGGTTACTTGGTTGTGTAAAGTCCTGCTGGTTTGAAGAAATGAATCGACAGGAGTCCTACGTTATGACCACTGGATTCTGTCAACAATTAGTAAGCCTAAGGAGGACCCAAAGCCTTATACAAGGTTGAAGTCTCAGCCAACACCTTGATTTTAACTGAGTCTTGATTTTCATCTGATATTCGGCCCAGATTCCTGACCATAGACACTGTGAGATAGTACATCTATATTGATTTAACCAGTAAATTTGTGACAATCCATAATGAACCAGTGAAAAACTACAAATTTTGGTACTTGGAAATGAAGTGCTGCTGGAACAAATTCCTAAAGTGTGACACTAAATAATGAGTTATTTTTAAGTTAAGATAATAATAATTGATACCCAAACTCAAATACCATTGAGACAAAGGCTACTACATATTTAATGTCAAAGTATAATAGGTCCTGTGCTAAACTATAACAGATATTTTATATATTATTCATAATAACTGCTATAATTCTGCAAAATATAAATATCATCTCCACTTTACAGATATGAGATGAGATTTAATGAGGTTAAATATCTTGTCTGAGGTTTCAAATAATTTATATAATTAAATAACTAAAAAGAATCTTAGATTTAATCTGTTTCCCAAAATGTGTTCTTTGTATATTAATATTTGGAAAATTATTCATTGGTTAAATAAGGTGTTGAAAGCTAGATTAAACAAGTCAAACAGACAGATATTTTTAAACTTCATAGTGGAGTGAAAGGAATTAAGGAAACTGGCCCATAATCCATTTCTTTCCCATTACTGTTAAGAGTAAGAGAATCATTCTTTCCTGTTAACCTGACCGAAAATTAACTTCCTGGTAAACAGACTCATAGTCTCTGCCATCAGTAGAATCCTTACCTGTCAAATGCTTTTAGCAAGAAGTTTGTGGTTCAGAATTGCTTACTGAAGACAAACTTAGAATCTATGGTTTTTTTAAAGTGTGCTGTCCAGAAATATCAGCTAAGACATATAACTATCTGATATATAATGAATGTGAAGTCGCTCAGTCTTGTCTGACTCCTTGTGACCCCATGGACTGTAGCCCACCCGGCTTCTCCATCCATGGGGTTTTCCAGGCAAGAATACTGGAGTGGGTTGCCATTTCCTTCTCCAGGGGATCTTCCCCACCTAGGGATCGAACCCAGGTCGCCTGCATTGCAGGCAGATGCTTTACCCTCTGAGCCACCAGAGAAGCTATCTGATATATAAGATGGAGTCATTTTGTAACCTACATATTCTAGGCTTGTGACATGCTAGTATGTGTATCTGATTCTCAAAGCTCATCAATATTATGAGCCAGAGATCCCGTGTGTGATGTTGGAAGGAAGCACAGGGAGCATCATCCTTTGTCTTCTGGGCATCTTCCTGCTGCACTTGCACTGGTTGACCATTTTTATGAAATTATTAGTAATGCTCAGGAAAGATTTCTGATTAGTATGTCTGAAGTAACAATCTCACCCTTTGTGTTGCCTCACAGGATTTCTCAGAATCTTTAGAATGCTGCTACATATTACAAATAAATTTCCCAGGGAAGAAAAGAGCATTGTCTTTCCCAAAGTTACATTGCTATGCGATGTTTTATCCAGGGATATATTCTAGAAAACATTTGCTGTATCCCCAATATAGTTTAGCTTTACTCTTCCACGAATGAGTGATACAGAATCCAAAGGTTTTAGTCTGACCTGAAGTGTTGTATTCCCCTGAAGTGTTTGTTGCTGAATAATATTTATTTTGTTATATAGAAAAAGGATTATATTTTATATATTATGTAAAAGAGTAAAACATGCAATGTATAGTTTAAAAAATTCTTCATGAAATGCTAAATGCTAGACTGTGACGTGAAATCTAAATCACCATCTTGCACTGGCAGGTACCCGCCAAGCTTTGTCTGTGAGAAATGAATGAGACCTGTGCAGGCTGTTTTTAAAAATTTGTACCTGGTAATTTCAAAGGAAACTCCACACTTCTTCAGTATGTAATGTATGTATGTATGCATATAATATATATGCTACAACATGATATCTAGGTCCTGATAAACGGCCTTGGGGTATCTGAATAGACTGCGCATCTTATCTGTTTATTAGACACGCACATATGTTATGTATACATACATACATATATAGAAATTTATATAAATGTTTAAAATAATATTTTATTTTCTGTTCTCAAAAATTTAACAGCTTAAACAACACATTTTTTTTTTTTATCTTACAGTTTTCCTTGGTCCAGTTTTCTTTGCTCCTGTCCCTGGTGCCTTGTGTCAGCTCCCCTCAGCCACTGTGCATAGTCCTTTCTAGAAGGCCTGGGAGACACACAAGGTCAAGTAGAAAGTCAGAGGGAAACTAGGGAAAATTATAGTTTAAGTGTCAGAAAAAAATTAACAAAGGCTAAGATCTTGCTGTGGTGGCTTTGTGTAGACTAAATCTGTAACTATAGTATTGCTGTAACTGTTTTCTTTCTGCAATAACCACTTGCAACAGAAATGACCTAAAAATACTTAAAAAATCAAGTTGGAACGGGCTTTTCATTTCTCAGGAAAGCAGATGATAGGTATGTGCAATATCATACTAAGAAAATGATATTTTTCAGGAAAATACTAGTGACATGGTACTAATAAATGGATAATGTACAAATATATGTAATTATTCTGTTTTCTATTTTTAATATTCAGATACAGTAGCAGCTTTTTAAAATTTTGCTTTAAAAATATATATAGCTCTAACTTTTAGAAATAATTTTACTTCTGAAAATAGTTTTTGAATATAATGGTCAATATACCAGTGTATCCATGTTGATTTCATATTCATTGAATATTTCATAAAATATAAATTTTAATCACTCTCAAATAGCCAACACTGAACAATAAAGTAAGACATCACTCTTCTTGTAATTTATGTTTTTTTGGCTGAATTTACTCTGTGATTTCTTTATATTTCCATTTTTTGATGAATAGATAAAATTAAATAATATTTAATAGGTGCCTTTATTTGCCTGAGAGCTGTGCTATATTCAAAGTTCAGGCTTTAGGAGCAATTCTACCACTGAAGACTTGTATTATTTATAGTTTAACAAAACTATAAACTTTTGACACCTCACTCTTTTCACCAATAAAAATATTAGTTCACACTGAATTGTTTTGACTACTTCTAGTTCTAAATGCTTCCCAGGTGGCACAGTGATAAAGACTCTGCCTGCCAATACAGGAGATGCAAGAGATGCAGGCAGGTTTGATCCCTGGGTCAGGAAGATACCATGGAGGAGGAAATGGCAACCCGCTCCAGTATTCTTGCCTGGAGAATTCCATGGACAGAAGAGAGTGGTGGCTACAGTCCATGGTGTCGCAAAGAGTTGGACACAACTGAGCGCACAACTTACATTCTCTAATTATTTTCTACATCCTCGTATGATTTTTTTCATTGCTATAATAGAGTCTGTAGTATCCTAGTTTTCTGTTACTACCCAATATTTTACCTTATGATTCGAATTTGCATTTTGATTCTCTCTATAAATCTGCCATTGTTGAGGTGGGGCTGGGTTTGGAGTGATGATGGTGCATAGACAGGAAAGAAGTTTGAAAAATGCTTATACCACTGGAAAATTTCCTTCTTTGCCCCAAGTCTGACATTGTCTGAGTCATTATTTCCAAGTCTAATACTAGTTTCTTGTCAGAGTCATTTAGAGTTCAAAGCCATGTTTCTTTGAGAATTGTGATTTGAAATTTTTTAAGTTAAGTTTCTTTTGCATGTTGAAACCCAGATTCTAAATATGTAGAGTGTAGTAGTGCTTCAGCTGAAGGGTTCCAGGGTGTTCTTTAAAAGATACTGAGGTTTCCACATAGAGGCTATACCGAAATTATGAATATTCAAATTATCTTTTTAGACTTAATAACCTCACTCTCTGGAAAAATTCCCACAATATCAAATGAGAGGCAAATGACCTAGAATGATGTCATAAGTGGCTAGTTTTCCACACTTTCTCTTCCTAGTCTACCCCATACCCTCATCCCTGCCCGCCCCCTCCCAAAAAGGGTTTTCCCACAGGAAGCATGAGTTGGTGGGTCTGCTGTTGGTCCAGGTGTCACCTCTCGCAACTCCCTCTGCAAGTGGTTACAGGACCTGATTTTCAAAACTGCCAGCCTGGTGATCAGAGTTGAGTCAAATTACTCTCCATCTCTGTGGACACTATTCTATGGTTGATACTGGGAGCTAGTATGATTGAAAAAGTTCTTCACTTGAAAAACAAACAAACCTCTTCCATTTAATAGCTAATTTAAACACAAAGCTTTATAATTTAGCCTGTTTCTAAGCCACTGTTTGCCTGCAATATTCCCATTCTATTTGTTATTGGAGACTCATTTGTTGGCTATATTTTAGTTATTTTTCAAAGAGCATGTTTCTGCTGATTGGGTCACTGATCTTTCAATGAGTCATCTAAGGATGCTGGAGTAAGCATTCACTGATGATCATTTCCCTTTAAGACAGCTTTGCTTTGGGGGCTGAGCAAATATGGGCAAATTAAACGGTACAGAGCAATATGATACAGAGCAGTAAAGTGAAAGTGGCAGGAGAGAAGGAGGAATTTTGCTATGTTTTATTCTGCTAGTTAATGCAGTTTGTCTTAGACTGGGATGTTCAGGTATATATTGATAGCTACCAAGAAGGGCAATACTAAAAAAGAAAGCAAGTGTATTAAAGAAGTGATACATAACCGTGTTTGTTCTGACCTTGTAAGACAGGAAGAGAATGCTGAAGTAGATGGTGTAAGATCTGTGTTCAGGTTGAGTATAAAATTTATTAGCGTTTTGATCTAGATGAAAGAATCATTTTCATGAACCTAAGTGTTCTTCTCTGTCTTCAATATTCTATTTGTTTATGAAAAAATTTGAGATAAAATAGTGACAGTTGAGGTAAAAGAATACAGCGTATTTTTTAAAGTGAAATGGGCACCTGGTAGCAGTTACTTACAGAAAATGAGGTCCATTCTCTGCAAGGAGGTTTTGCCCTTGTATAACCAGAAGGCTCCACCAATTCTGAGGATTTCAACACATTCAATTATGGATAATGTAACTTGGGCACTCACTCTGTCCTTCTTAAACAAATGCCACATTTTACCACTTGGCCTCCATGAATAGAAACTCATTTTCAGTGTTTATGTTTTTTTTTTTTTAAATATATTGTTAGCATTTTGTTCCTCTATTTCTGAGAAGTTAAAAATGACTACTGGCTCAGGAAATAGTCAAGGCTTTACTGTGTTCTTCCAGCCTCTGCAGGTAGGTGAGGCGAGATTAGGATGGTAGGAGGTTTAGGAGGGTGGAGTGGAAACCATCAAATTTTCCTAGTGCCGTTTCAAGTTTATTTGCCAAGAGCTCATAGGAAAAAAGTTTCTCTTCTATGTCCCTTTGTAAATAGGCTTAGTCTTCCTTTGCTTTACTAATGTTCTGGCTAAGCTAAAATACCACAGTAAACAAGGAACACATGTAAGGACTCCATATACTCCAGACAATAACAACCACTGTGGCAGGGGTCAAAGAATACGAACTGCAGAGCAAGCCAGGACTGACTCTGCACAGGCCCTGGTGTGAGATGTCTCATTTGTGAGCCCAGGTTTGTCTCTAATGTCCTGCTGAATATTGGGGTGGGTTGTGGCCATCTGTTTCCTTTAGGGAACAGCACCTAAGCTGTCACATAGATATGATGTATTTTTTGAAAGAATCTGAAGATATAAAGAGGAGAGTGATTGAAATGATGTACCATAGCATCTAACAGTAAAGGAAGCAACCAGAAAGCGAACTGATAGATGGGAAGAAGTGCTAAAGGCCCAGAGGAAAGGCCAAGAAAGCCCATGAAAAAGGGTCAGGTTATCATGAGAGCCCAAAGGGCTGAGATTATGTCAGGAAGTGGGGTGTTGACGGCTAACATTTCTAAGGTAGATCTGTTCCAGCACAGACTAGGTCCAGGACGTGGCAAGGCAACAAATGAGCAATGGATATCATGGAGGTGGAAGTCTGTGGTGATGAAGAGGTGAGGAACCTGGGAAGTAGAAAGCTGCATGTAGATCTTGAGGTCAGTCAAAGGATGGATGGGAAACGACAAGGACCAAGACTGCAAAAACTCCTCAGTGACAGAGGAGGAGGAACCAGAAGGTCAGAAAGGAGAGAGGCAGACATGACCCCCATGCTGTGTCTCTCCCCACATCCTTGCCATCGGTGATCATGGCCCTTCCCACCTTCCCACCCCAAAAGACATCTCTTCCTTTCCCCTTGCATTTGTATTGGTCTTATAACTTGTGTCAGCAGACGTATAGAGAGTGGTGGAAATGATGATTTGGAGCCTGGGCCTGAAAAACCTTGAGTGCCTCCACCTGTTTCCTTCCTGGTTCTTCCCAGCACCCCAAGCTAGTCTGCTGGCCTCATTCATGTGGAGCAGAAATACTCTGTCCCACCTGAGGTCAGCCTGGTCTAGCGATACCTCCGTCATCCTGGCAGCAGGAATGAGTCCAGCTGAGACCAGAAGAAAACCCCAGAGGAGCACAGTCCAAATCGCTGCCCTGCAGAATTATGAGTTGTGTTAATGATTCTTGTTTTAAGTCCTTAAGTTTTAGATCAGTTTGTTGGGCAGCGAAAGCTAACGTGTGAAAATGACTGACAAGGAAGAACAGAAAACAGCAGAGCTGAATGGCATGAGCCTCAAAGAAATCTTTTCAGTACAGGCACAGATTTTAATATGTGTGCTAAGGTGCTTCAGCTGGTCCAACATTTTGCAACCCTATGGACTGTAGCTGGCCAGGCTCCTCTGTCCGTGGAATTTGGAGTGGGTTGCCGTGTTCTCCTCCGTTAGGTCTTCCCGACCCACGGATTGAACCCACATGTCCTGTGTCTCCCGCGTTGGCAGCAGTTTCCTTACCAGTAGCACCAGATTATTACAGTCGGTCTCTAAGATTCGAGGAGGCACAGCCTGATATTTGAGGGCATTTTTTCCACCGCTTATGTGGGACACTAGGGGGAGTGTTCAGAAAATAAAAACTAATGTGTTTCCGAGATTTGGGGAACTCCAAATACATGTTCAGTTACACAATCACTCATTAAAATCTTAAATCAGTTCTCATATTTTATATATGATGAGTGAGATTTATGAGAAAGTAAATAATTCATAATTAGCAAGACCTAGCCCTTCATCAGAACTGATCTCTGTGTATAGATTTCCAAATTTGTCAGATTTCCTCCAACTAATTGTTCTTCTTCTGATGACCCACTCATAATGGCCTCTCTTCTATTAGTACTAATCTCACTAACATTAGACATCATGTCTTACCCTTTGTTATTTCCCCGTAGTACTTAGTGCAGCGTTGTACACATACACGTGCATGCATGCTCAGTTGTGTCCGACTCCATGGACTGTAGCCCGCCAGGCTCTTCTGTCCATGGAATTCTCCAGGCAAGAATATTGGAGTGGGTAGCTATTCCCTTTTCCAGGGGATCAAACCTGGGTCTCATGCATTACAGGCAGATTCTTTGTCATCTAAGCCACCAAGGGAGCCCTTAGAAGTAGGTTGCAAATTAGAAAGTAGTGAAAATATTAGAAATGAATAAGATATTTTTTGTAAAAATCTTAAAACAGCTATTTTATTATTCTGCTTGGCAGAAATGTTTTAGCGTCAGTGATGAAAAACAGGACGTTGATGACCTAGAAATTATTTCTACCTGATATATTTCATTCTCTAGAATCTGCCATTCTCTATATATAATGTACCTTATCAGGCCACTATATGGTACACGAACTTTTCTCAGACTGTTTGATTATGAATTCAGTTGATTAAAATTATCATAATTATGACCATTTTTCCTTTGACAAAAAATCTTTTCTAAAACCTATCTCTTCAACCTTGGCTTAATTTATCTTGGTTCAGGTCTCCTGGGTTTATGCCGATTGACCACTTTAGAGTTGATCCAGTGTTTAACCAGAGTGAAGCTGTGTCCTAATTATTCATTTTTATAAAAAGTTAGTGCATATGCTCTTGCATGCAATGCACACCTGGACTTTGCTGTGTGTTTTTCCAGGTACTGTATTGCCTGAAGCCTATCTCTGAAATCTGTAGCAGCACAGAGAAAAACACACAGGTAAATAAATAGTATTCATGCACTAATGAAGGCTTTCTCACCCAGACCTGTTTTCCCAAATGTGTTCTTCCAGCGATGGTCTTAGAGGCCATCCTTGTAAGTTCATTACCAGATCTGGCCTTTGATTTTAGGGGAGTAGCTTCTTAGGGAAATGAAATATGGTTCCCCTCTGCCAGTGGAATAAATAGCAGACAGGACAGAGAAAAACAACATGACAAGGGGCTCATCTGCAAGATGTCAGAATCTCAGGTCTTGAATCCTGGAAGAAAATTAGTGGTCGTCTGGACTGAATATGTTCTGCATGCAAATGCAGCTAAGTTTTTCCTTTTATTTGTTTGGAGAATTTCAAGAAATGCCAGTCTTCGCTGACATGAATTCATAAGGTTTGGCAGTGAGTGCAGTACTGTCCTTGCCAAAGAAGACTGCTTTATCCCACTTTCCATTTGACTGTGGTTGTGCTGGATGAGTGCACCTCCCAGGGGAGAGGAGGGAGCTGCAACCTGGTGGCTCTGTCTGGGCACTTGGAGCCCTGGGCCTTGGTCTGGGAGAGCCCTGACCTCCTTCTGGGAGATGAAAGGGAGAGAGCTGATCAAGGGGAAGACATGTGAGGGCACCACTTAGCAACAACTCTGGGGACAAATGAACAACCAGAATGTTCCAGGGAACTCTGATCATTAAAACTGGGTATTTTGTCTGCAAGACAGTTAATTTACTCATTAATGACCCAGCCCAACTCAGAATCCAGGACTCAGTGTTTATGAGTTGATTAAGCAGATGCAGATATTGATAAGTGAAAGACTTTAAATGAAAATTTCCAAGGAAACAGCTTCTGAAGTTAAGTACAAGCATTTCAACTAGGGATGTGCCACATACGGAACACAGAAAGCTAGTCATGTCAACTCTTCTGCTCATGAAGGCTTGTGCCTCTGACTCAGCAAGGCTTCTATATTTTTTTCTTTTGTTTTTTTAAATTAAACTATAGTTGATGTACAATGTTGTGTCAGTTTCAGGTGTATAGCACAATGAATATTTATTTTTCAGATTCTTTTCCATTATAGGTTTTTACAAAATATTGAGTATATTTCCTTGTGCTATATAGTAGGTCCTTGTTGTTTATTTATTTTAAATATAGTAATGTATATATGCTAATCCCAACCTCTTAATTTATCCCTCCCCCATTTTTCCCTTTGGTAAACATAAGTTTGTTTTCTATGTCTATGGGTCTATTTCTATTTTGCAAATTCATTTGTACTATTTTTCGGGTTCCACATATAAATGATATCACATAATATTTGTCTTTTTTCTGTCTGACTTACTTCACTTAGTGTGATAATCTCTAGGTCCATCCATATTACTGCAAATGGTATTATTTCATTCTTTTTATAGTTGAGTAATACATATATACATACACACACTCACATATACACATACTACACTTCTTTATCCATTCATCTTTTGATGGGTGTTTAGGTTATTTTCATATCTTGGCCATTATAAGTAGTGCTGCTATAAACATTGGAGTGAATGTTTCTTTTTGAATTAAAATTTTCTCTAAATATACACCCAGGAGTGGGGTTGCAGGATTATATGGTAACTTCATTTTTGTGTTTTTTAAGCAATGCTTCTAATAACAGATATTGTTTGAGGAGCAAACTCATGTAAATTGTAGGATCATACGAAGTCTAATTTTAAAATTGCCCAATGCCAAAGCATATCCAGATTTATAGATTTAGTGGTTATTACACCTGAAAAGAGTTTCAGAGATTATCTACAGCTTCCTCCTCATTCCTTAAATTTCTTTTTATTATTTATTTATTTATCATGACAAGAAAGTGTAACTAAAATTCACCTTCCCAACAATTTCCAAGTGTACAGTACAAAACTGCTAATTACACAGATACTATTTGCAGCAGATCTCAGAGCCACCCCAGCTCTTCATGACCAAAACCTGAGAGGAAAGAATAACTCTTCACTGCCTCCTTCCCCAACTCCACTCTTCCTCATTTTTTCAGGAAATGATACTTAGGCTATATGAGTTGGATCACAAAGTCAGATTCCTTCATAGCTAATACAGACAGAGCTATTGTTAAAATCAAGGTTTCTCTTTCATCTGAAGTCACTGTGATTCCCTTAACAATAGCTCAGTAAAAGAAAAGAAATGGGTTTCTCTTTGTCTGACATGGATAGTAGTTTTTGAAGGAGTATAGGTCAGTATTGTGTGTGTGTGTGTGTGTGTAGGGAGATGTCAGTCTTACATATCTGAATATCATTATGTGGCAAAAAGTGGAAAAGGAAAGTGAGTAAAAAGGAAGGCAGGTTGTGAGGCAGTGTGGTTAGTGCACACCAAACTGCAGGAAATGGGAGACTGTTTTTGTTTTCTCTTGCAAAATAGTGGAGGCATCTTCATGATGAAAAACAGTGGTCAGATCTCCTGACTAATAAATACTTATTGTGTTCCCACTCGAGCAAGGATGGAGTAGGGATTCTCAAAGAAAAATATTCCAACCATCAGTGATCTAAGAATTCTGACTAGGATACCAAAAATTGTGTGTTGGTAGGTCACTCATGTCTGACCCTTTGCGACCCCACAGACTGCCTGCCAGACACCTGTGTCCATAGAGTTCAACAGGCAAGAATACTGGAGAGGGCTGCCATGCCCTCCTCCAAGGGATCTTCCCGATGCAGGGATTGAAACCTAGTCTCTTACTTCTGCATTGGCAGGTGAGTTCTTTACCACTAGCACCACCTGGGAAGTCCAGAATACCAAAAGGATAACTTTAAATATGTACTAAGCCCTTAAAAATGTTAGGAAAATATACAAGTCTCAAAACAAAGAGTGGGGCTGCATATCAGTGTGCTAATGAGGCACTGAAACCACTTCTGTGAGAGTTTTTTTCCTGTTGCCAGGTGCCTCACACTTTAATGATCACACAGGGAACAAGAGACAAAGACTTGGTCCACACCATGGGTGGGGGAAATTGTACTGGGTTGGCCAAAGAGTTCTTTTGTTTTCTTTGTAACATGTTGTGGAAAACGCAAATGAACTTCTTGGCCAACCCAATAACTGAGACTCTCATAGACTTGGAAGGCCCAGGAAACTAAACCTTTTATGAGAGGACATGGTAGAAAAATGTTTTCTAAGCAAAGGAAGATTGGTTAATCTTCACCTTGACTCTGATGTAAAATGAAGAACATTCCAGATATCTGCTCTGAAAATTCACAGTGACAGTCTTAATCTCACAAAGGTCTGAAATTCCATCTGATACCACCTTTGTGCTCTAGTAAACCTCCAACCTAGAAACATATTTAATGTAGGCCAGGTGTGAGGCAGAAACACAGGGAAATTATCTCCAGAGGTATCACTACCCCACCCAGGTACTTCAAGATTCCACTTATCGAAGTCATACCAAAACAAGCACTTGATTAAAAATTGCAAAACACATGAAAGCAAGATATCACTAAGGAGAGATGGCCAAAAGACAGACAGAAACCCTCAAGGGCCTCAGATGTTGTAGTTAGTGAATACAGATGTAAAATAGCTACATATGATTTGTTTAAAGAAATAAAGTGAGAATGTGGAAGCCTATACATGGATATGAGATAAGTAAAAAATGACTAGGTAAATTAGAAAATAAGCAGATAGAAGTTCTGGAAATGTGAGAACATAATATAAATTAAATCTCAATAGCTACATTCCAGAGTAAAATTAGACTCTGCTGAAGAGAAAAGTCATGGATTGAAGTATTTGGCTGAAGATATTAAGAAAGAAGCATATGCATTCAGACGGTACAATACGGGAGAAAAATTGAAATTCTTCACAAACAGACTGTAAGGATTTAACATGATTCTGATTAGAGCTCTAGAAGAGATGAAAGAATGTGGGAGAGGAGTAGAATTTAAGAGGTAAAAAGATGGTGAATTTGCCAGAATTAGGAAATAAATTTATAATCAATCCAAAAAAATGTCAGGACAAAAGAAACATTGGAAAAGCAAACAAATAGAAACAGAAATAAAAAAGAAATGAATGTTTGTGAACTAAACTTAATAGCTAAAATTTTTTAAAAATTAGGTGGGTTAATAATAAAAATGAGTTAGATGTTTTGTATAACAGACACAACTAAAATAAGAAGTATATATTATTTTGATTGAAAGAAAATGACAGATAATTAAACAAAAATACTAGCAAATATCACACACAAGGAAGTTAAATAGATATTTTAATATTAGACAAAATAGTCTTTGAAGCAAAAACAGTATTAGTTACAAGTGTGTCCAGTACACATGATAAGTTACACTAGGAAGATAATTTAAAATCTGTATGCACTTAATATAGCTTCTTAAAATATACAAGGTAAACATTAGGGAAATAAAAACAATAAGGAGAAATTCAGCATCTTAAAGTGAATTTGTAATACAACCCTCACTCAGTTTGGTGTATATAATTGGTAATTCAAGCAAACTCCAGATGAGAAAGTTATAGGATATTTGAATGAATAAGTAAATAAATAATAATATTGTTATAATAATCATGTTTAGAATATCATACTTGGTATGTGATGATAGATATTCTTTTCATACTTCATTTTTAAAATCAGATATAAAATCTTATAGGAAAGAAGAGGAAAGGTAGAAAATGAATGAACTAGGAAATAAACAAAAAAATTAGAAAAATTGTAAGATAAACAGCATAAAGACACAGAGGACAAATTTTAAAATAAGAATAGATATTAAGGAAATAGAGGACAAAGCTACAAAAGAAGAAAAAAAGAAGCTAACTTTATTCTTTAAAGAGACTGGTGAAACTGACAGAAATCTGCTAAGATCAATTTAAAACAGGAGAGTAGGCAATATAAATAACACTGGGAGATAAAAAAGAGGGACATGACTATAAACACAACAGATTAAAAAATAAGAAACCATGTGCAAACTTTATGGCAATAAATTTTAAAACTTAGAAGAAAATGTCTTAGATAAAATATAAATAACCCAAACTGACTCAAGATGAAATAAAAAGTCCCATAATATAGAGATGGAATATTTTTTCCCCAGAAAAGAGCAGGCTTAAATGATTTTATAAGTATGTTAACCAAATATATGAGAAATGCATTATTAAATTTTAACCAAACCTTAAAACAGAGAAGGAAAAAATAAAAGAGGATTCATGTCTCCACTCATTTTATGAGGTTTATATAACCATAAAGCCCAAACCAGGGAGGGATAATATGGGAAATAGCAACTAAATGCCAATCATTTTATGAAAATAGCTTTAAAAACCTGAAATATCACTTTAATATTCTTTAGCAAGTTACAGAAGAATATTACCAACTCATTTACTTATATAAAGTTCAATACTGTATAAGACTGAACTGTTTAAAATATATGTATATTTAAGGTGGTGAAATTATTTCTTTAAAATGAGAGAAAATAAGCACAAAGTTTATTAACAATAATGATATTCTCAGGGGAGGGGGCCACACAATTCAACATACTGTTATATTTTATTTCTCAAACCAGGTGGTATATATGGAGTTGCTTATATTGGACTGAATGTCTATAAACCCTTTTGCAAGTATTATTTTCTTTATATATGAGTTATGCTATGTAAACCAAAAACTAGAAGACACAATAGTGGACAAAGCAGATGGATTTTCTATCTTTACTGGTTGATGAATCTAAAAAATGGACACTAGCACCTCTAAACATTATGTGACTAAAAGATACACGAATCTTCTTGGTGGATTAAAGACATAATAATAATAAAATTGAATGAACATCTATATTGTCCTAAGGGGAGAAATCGGCTTCACAGAATGGAGACCCTGAGATTCTCACCTTATCTGCTCTGAAATTGCAACATTGACAGATGATCAGGGAGAATAACAAAAATGAATATTCAGTAGAGGGTTTTACTTAAGAGATGAAGGAAAATGTCTAATATAAGCCCATTATCCAGGTTCAAATGTAGATCTTGGAGACCTAGATATTTTTCAAGATAATTTTGTCATAAAGTTTGAGATTTGATAGTAGTGCTGCCAAGAAGAAAAATGTGTATGGGTGGGTGGGAGGGGGAAGCTTATTTATATTGTTGCCAAAATTTCAATCTGTTAAAGAAAAACCCTGTCTACTACAGGAAAAATTGACCATATGTTATCTTAAACTAGAAACTATCAACACTCCAGTATTTTTTATAATTGCATTTACTACTTACATTAACTTATTATAACCTTAAATAGATTTCATCTGGAATAGCTTTTATTTGGCATCTCTCATAAAACTGTATTTATGCTGAATATTATTCCTTCTTATTTAATGATGTTGCTTTTCATTTTTACCAACATAAGTAGCTTCAGCAAATATGCTGAAGGAAATTTCTCATTATGACCAAATGTAATAGCTTGTGTGAAAAGGGGAGTCAGGAATGATGTACTGTTTCAACAAAGTGAATCATTTTGTTTAAATCATTTAGGCACAAGGTCCAAGTATAACATATGCCTTCAGGAAGTTTTACTCACAATATTTTTGCTCTATTGCCTGACTTCTGTAATTCACCATGACTTAACCCTTCTGTTTCAGGTCCTGACTCTGCCTTGCAATGAACTGGTTACTATTTGCATATAATGCAGTTTCAGGAACACCCAGAAGTACTGACTACTAAGAACTTTTCTCTATTGGGATGAGGACATTGCTTGGCTTTGTGTATCTTCTTTCTTGTCTATAAGGACATAATACATGCAAAGGAGAACAATGACAGCCCATAAATTCTCTCTTTAGACATGGGCAAGTTGGTTACAATATAGAGACTTCTAGTATAATTAAAGGGCTTCCCTGGTGGCTCAGATGGTAAAGTGTCTGTCTGCAATGCTGGAGACCCAGGTTCGATCCCTGGGTCGGGAAGATGCCCTGGAGAAGGAAATGGCACCCCACTCCAGTACTCTTGCCTGGAAAATCCCATGGACAGAGGAACCTGGTAGGCTACATACAGTCCGTGGGGTCGCAAAGAGTCGGACATGACTGAGTGACTTTATTTTACTTAGCATAATTAAAAATTTTCCCTTAACAGAGTAAAAATTGTCTCATTATCACTTCATGTGAACCAGTGGAAATATGCTTTCCTTCTGAAAGTTTATAAGAACCCAATCTACAACCAAAATACAAAAGAGCAAAGCTAATTCACTTGCAACCTCAACTTTCATCATTATAAAGAAGAATTGTAACAACCTAGAAGGGTGGGATGGGGTAGAGAAGTGAGAAGGAGGTTCAAGAGGGAGGGAACATATGTATGCTTATGGCTGATTCATGTTGATGTATGGCAGAAACCAATACAGCATTGTAAAGCAATTGTCCTCCAATTAAGAATAAATAAATTTTTCAAAAGTGATTAAAAAACACAACCTACCTATATGTTGTCTATAAAACTCTCATTTTAAATATAAAGACATACAGACTAAAAACAAATGAATGGAGAAAAATGTATCATGCTGACACTAGTCCAAAAAAAAAAGCAGGAGTAGTTATGTTAATTTCAGACAGAGCCGACTTCAAAGCAAGGAAAGTTATCAGGATAAATAAGGATATTACATAATGATAAGGAGGTCAGCTCAAGAAAACAAACACGAACAACAACAGCAACAACACAAAAGAATAGTCACAGTTTTTACTCTGTTACTGTATATATGTATAAAGTATTGAATAAAAATTCTTTACAATAGTGTACTAGCTAGGGTACTGGGCAGAATATCACAGTGAAATTTGATGAAAGATGAAAATGTTTATATATAAGACTGATTCACTTCAAACTACCAAGATCATCAGAAAATATTGCCTAAAATTTAGTTTTAGGTTTTTAAAGTACATTTTAATTCTTTTTTAAATGCCTTATGAGTAGTATAGTTCTTCATTTTCATTTGACTAGACTAGCCCTAATTCTGTGTCAGAGGTTACTGAACACAGTCAACTAGGCAGACGTAGACTGACTTCTTGGGCTTGGCCTTGAGACAGGAAATGATACAGTGTGAGATAAACAAAGTAATTACAGTATGAGATACACAAAGTAGTGGAGCCTTTGAGACTATTGATGAAGCTGCTCACTAAACACACTGGCTTCTAAACCAGCCCAGTCTGTAGAGATCAGCTCTGTATTCTTGGCATTTTCTGGTCCATTTGGAAGCAGAGGATAGACAAGAGTAAAAAGAATATTTCTCTAGTACTTGCCTTCCAACAGAAAATGCAGTTTAAATATAAATGCATCTTCTGACTATTTCTTCATGAGCCAACTGTGTTTTGTTATATGTTTCAATTCCCCTCAGGGCTACTTGGTTTATTTCCCTCATAAAAGAATGAAGGGAGGGAAGCGTTGTACCAAGCAGTGGCCTCACAGGCTTTTGTGGGTGCAAGGCCAATTGTGCTTCCTGCCATCTGCCTCATTCCATCTCCTGGTGCTTGTTAGGAACCTGGCAGCCCTAGAGGCAGAAACCTGGCAGGTCTAGTTGTTGATCTGTAAGAGCTGCTTGATTTGCTAGCTTTGCCAAGCAAGTCTCCTGGGGTAAAGACAGGAAAACTATTGAAACTCTAAACTGAGGAAAGTACAGGGTGAGAGCTTAAACTGAGAAGACTATTGAAACAGTGGGACTCCCCAAACCACTGTGGTCCCCAACCTCGAATCTTGATGCATTATTGCCACTATGATACACATTCAGCAGCAAATACTGACCACAGTCTGTAGCCTGGATCAGGAGTTCCTGCCTCCCTGTCTCCAAAACCACCATTTAGAAAAACTGGATGTGAACCCTCCATTTACTTTTTTTGCTCAGAAAACCCCAGATTCCTACTTGTAGCATCCATTCAGACACCTTTCAAGTGGCAGAAGAGCTCCGTTTTTCCCTTCAACTTGGCCTACGTTTGCTGGTCTTTACCAGTTGGGAATTTGTGTCATCTGCCTCTCATTTCCTGCCTGGGAGTCTCAGGTCCTCTACATAGAGGATCTAATACTGTTCCACTGACATCTTAAAATTGAGAAAGGAAAGGGAAGGATACTTCTAACCAAAATGTTCCTAAGAGAAAGAGGAAAAGACATTGTCTTCAAACTACAAACAGTGTCACAGTAGTAGCAGTGATATTCACAATCTAAGCATGTAACCATCTGAAATTCTAAGATTTAGATTTGCTGGTTTAGAACTTATCCAGAAAGTATTGGGTTGGCCAAAAAGTTTGTTCAGGTTTTTTTTCATAAGATGTTAAGGAAAAACCCAAATGAACTTTCTGGCTGACCTAACAGTAAGTGGAATTTGTTGAAGTGGTTTAACAGCCTCACTCTCTGTAGATCAAGGATCATAATTATATCCTCAGATTTTATTTTTATACCCAAACATTTTGAAAACCACTGCCTTTCTGAAGTTCCCCGGGTGAGACATCGACATTACCGTACCGTGCTCAAACCCCAAATATCTCAGTGATGGCTGTTCTCTGTTTTGGACCAATTGCCCTGAGTTTCTTATGCTTCAGGTGCTATAAACCTGCCTGGCAGCAAGACCAGCAGCCTTGACATTTTTAGCTCACATGTTCAGGGAATCCTCCTGACTTCCAGACTTCCTGCTGGTTAGACAGCCCACCGAGACACTCAATTGCCATGTGCTCTGGAGGTCTGCTTCTCTCCAGGTTTCCTGAGTTCTCAATCATTTCAGACTCAGAGACTTGCAGGATTAAACCCATCATTCCTCCCATCTCCCCACTCCTCACTCATTATCAGAAAAGCAAGACTCTCAGATGAATCGTGATCATGTAGACTCATGTGCCCAATTACCTGTGTAAAACATGTGTTCTACCCAAACTCCCAGACCTTTCTCCTGAAATCTTTCACTTAGCTCTCTTGGTCTGTTAAAAGAAAATTCTATTCCTCTAAGCATTACTCTTCTGTTTATTATTCCAACAGAAACTTAGCTATTCCTTGAGGATACTCCTTCCCTTCAGGTCCTCAAAAAAAAAAAGGTTTTTCTCCCAATCTACCCTAATACTTCAAGGTCTGCTTGTGGAGTTTATAGAATTCCTGCTTCTGCTTGTTACGTCCAAACTCTTCTGGCCTTTCAAAAACATAAGCTCATTTGAAGTGTTTCTCAGACTTTACCATTCCATGTGTTCTACCATCTCTTAGCCACTGTTTTCCCCTTCCCTGAAGCATGGTGATCTCAGACATTCAGTTATATGTCATCTGATACTCTAGCTCTTTAGGCTTCTTATCCCTAGTGAACTTTTCTCCACCTCATCTCTGACGATGCCAAGGATCTCACAAGAATCCAGATCTGGTCATCACCAATGACAGCATTGCTTCTGAAATCTTGATTTCGAATATGAAGAGTCTTGGACTCTCACCTTTTATTTTAGAGCATTTATTCTACTATAACCATTCCAGCATCATCATAGAAACTTCAGATTTGCTTATTCTCTTCACTACCCATTATCATATATTCTTTCCTCACTTCCATGTCTAAGAAAGTCTTCTTAGGTCTCTTGTTGCAATCTCCTGATGTGCCAGCTCCAAATTTTGTGAAATTGTATGAAGTTTCTGTTTTCACTTTACTACCTTCTGGTATCTCTTCTAATCACTGCAATTGAGCCTTTGTCTTCACCATTCTACTCAAAGAAACTTCAATGAGTCATGAATACTTGACAAAGCCAGTGGTCTATTCTTTGTCCTTATCTCTGTTGCTCTTGTTAGTATTATAGACATTCATTTGAAAGTGTCACTTTGATCTGCTGGAGTACATGACACCATACCTTCCTGAGGTTTTCTTTATGATTCATTGGTTGCTCCTCCCAAATCGTATGCTGGATAGTTGTCCTCTGCTGTTAAATATCGGCTTGCCCAGAACCTTGTCCTTACCATTTTCTTTTTAAAAAAATAATTTAATCTATTTATTATTTATTTTGGCTACGCTAGGTCTTTGTTGCTGCACACGGGCTTTCTCTAGTTGCAGGGAGCAGAAGCTACTGTTTGCTTCAGTGCACAGGCTTTTCATTGCAGTGGCTTCTCTTGTGGAGCATGGGCTCTGGGGCACACTGGCTTCAGTAGTTGTGGCACACGGGCTCAATAGTTGCAGTTCCTGGGCTCTAGAGCACAGGCTAGATATCGTGGTGCACAGGCTTAGCTAATCTGCAGCACGTAAGATCTTCCTGGACCAGGAATGGACGCCGTATCCTCTGCATTGGCAGGCAGATTCTTTACCACTGAGTCACCTTACCATTCGTCTTTATATTATACTTTCTTTCTAAGTGATCTCAACCAGTCCTGGTTAATTAAATACCAATCATACACAAATGACTCTTCAACGTGTAGTGTAGCCTGGGCTTCTCTCGAGAGGCTCAAATTCATTTGAGACTTGTTTACTTGAAATTCTTTTATGTCACAGCATCAACATGATCTAAACAAAATTACTGATTTCCTATTAAAACTTTTTATTACCAAATTCTCCATCTTAAGAAACAATACTATTATTCATTCAGTATTTAAGTCCAAAAGCTAGAAATCATTCTTGATTTCTCTCTTTCCTCTACAGCTCAGTTCAGTTCAGTTGCTCAGTCATGTCTAACTCTTTGTGACCCCATGGACTGCAGCACCCCAGGCTTCCCTGTCCATCACCAGCTCCCGGAGCTTGCTCAAACTCATGTCCATCGAGTTGGAGATGCCATCCAACCATTTCATCCTCTGTTGTCCCTTTCTCCTCCTGCCTTCCATCTTTCCCAGCGTCAGGGTCTTCTCTAATGAGTCAGTTCTTCCCATCAGATGGCCAAAGTATTGAAGTTTCAGCTTCAGCATCAGTCCTTCCAATGAATATTCAGGACTGATTTCCTTTAGGATTAACTGGTTTGATCTCCTTGCAATCCAAGGGACTCTCAAGAGTCTTCTCCAACACCACAATTCGAAAGCATTAATTCTTCCGCGCTCAGTTTTCTTTATGGTCTAACTCTCACATCCATACATGACTACTGGAAAACCACAGCTTTGACTAGACAGACCTTCATCAGCAAAATAATGTCTCTGCTTTTTAACATGCTGTCTGGGTTGGTCATAGCTTTTCTTTCAAGGAGCAAGTGTCTTTTAATTTCATGGCTGCAGTCACCATCTGCAGTAATTTTGGAGCCCAAGAAAATAAAGTCTGTCACTGTTTCCATTGTTTCCTCATCTATTTGCCATGAAGTGATGGGACTAGATGCTATGATCTTAGTTTTTTGAATGTTGAGTTTTAACCCAGGTTTTTCACTCTCCTCTTTCGCTTTCATCAAGAAGCTCTTTAGTTCCTCTTCAATTTCTGCCATAAGGGGAGTGTTATCTGCATATCTGAGGTTATTGATATTTCTTCCAGCAATCTTGATTTCAGTTTGTGCTTCATCCAGTCCGGCATTTCGCATGATGTACTCTACATATAAGTTAAATAAGTAGGGTGACAATATATAGCCTTGAAGTATTTCTTTCCCAACATGGAACCAGTTCATTGTTCCATGTCTGGTTCTAACTGTTGCTTCTTGACCTGCATACAGATTTCTCAGGAGGCAGTTAAGGTGGTCTGGTATTCCCATCTCTTCAAGAATTTTCCACACTTTGTGGTGATCTTTCCTCTACACCTTATATTTAACCCAGCAGTATATGCTATTTGTTCTACTTTAAAAATCTATAATAAAATATGACTATGTCATCATTCTACTACTACAGCTTCAGATCAAACCACCGCCAACTTGAAGCTGCAGCATCTTATCCTCCTTGTCTTTATTCACCTACTCCTTCACCTCTAAAGTCATCCTCCACCCTGCAGACTTCCCTTCTAGTGTGTACATTCTGTCCCTGCAATTCAATACCCAGTAATGGTTTTCCATAGAACGCAGGAAAAATCTTTGTTTGTGCCATGGTACTAACCTCATCTCCTTCCATTTTTTCCAGAATTTATTGTTCTGGCCACAATGACCTTAAAAGCTGCCTCAAACTTGCTGGTGCCATTCCCACATTAGGGCCTCTAATGTTTACTCTAATGTTTTCTTTCTATATGATTATTCCCTTAATGATCTTCATGTGGTTTCCTCCTTGCTCATAATTCAAGTTTCTATACAAAGGTTTTATTTTCTAAAGGCCTTTCCAGACCAGTCCAGCTAAAAGGAGTAATTGCCAGTAATTCTGCATCACAATTCACAGCCATTATCATTACTTCCAATAACATTTGCTACTGTTTGTGTTTATTAGTTGTCTACTGGCTGCTTTCACTATGATGCAGCCCCATGAGACTCTTTCCTGTGATTGCTTTTTACCTCAGGAAATGCAAATTATGCCTGTTCAAACTAATAACAATAATGACAACAATAATAATGAAAATTTATGTACTGTTTATATGTGCTAGGCTCTCTTTTAAGGGCTTTTCATATATCAAATCATTTAATTTTCACAACAACTGTTATGACCTAATTTTTTTATAGATAAGAAAAATGCACAAATTCATATAATGAAGAAGTTAGTAGAGGCAAGATTCAAGCCCAGATAGTCTTGCTTTAAAGTCCAAACTCTAAGCCACTACTCTGTATTTTTCTGATTTATTGGCTGTCAGACTACCTCACTCTTGAAGTAAGGGTCCTGAAATTCATGCCCACCCATATTTAATCTGACCAGTGTGAAGCACTGGTCAGAATATCTCAGTAATACTATTTTTAAACTCTGTAAATGCCGCTTGCTCAGTGTTCTTCAAGCTTTGGTCTTAGGAAAGTTCTATACTTTTAAAAAATTACTGGGGGGCCCCAAAGAGCTTCTGCTTGTATGGGTAGTACCCATTAACAGTTACCATTTTAGAAATTAAAATTAAAGATAAAAAAATGCCTATGTATTAATTAATTTAGAAATAATAATACAATTACACATCACTATAAATAATATTGTAATGAAAGTGAACTATAGTGATAAAATAAAAGAAATATATATTGAGAAGCAAAGCATTATTGTACATTTTTGTAACTTGCTTTAATGTCTTCTTCCTTAGAAGACAGCTGGATTCCCAAATCTGCATCTGTGGTAAGTCTGTTGTGACATTACACATCATCTAGCCTCAAGAGAACTTCATATTCATTTGGGGGAGAATAAGAATGAAAAAAGAAAATGACTTCTTGGTATTAAACACAAAGAGTGTTTTGATACAGATCACATTTTGAGAACTACTTTCCTGAATTGAACTTACGCATCACATTCCTGTTTCCTAATCCTCCAGGTTGTTTTTTGCTAAAATAAATAACTAATTTGTGTACTTTAACCTACGTTTATGTTTACCACATTTGGAAATGGCAACCCACTCCAGTATTCTTGCCTGGAAAATCCCATGGATGGAGGAGCCTGGTAGGCTATAGTCCATGGGGTCCCAAAGAGTCAGACGTGACTAAGTGACTTCACTTTCACTTTCACATTAGTTTTCATTATTTTTTCAGCTCAATTGTTCCTGTTTGGTAATGTCACTTAAGTATAGTCTTTAAATGCTATTAAATTAAATATTTTATAAGATATAACCTTAATAAATGAAGTAGCCATGAAAATTAAATAATCATGGCTTCCTTGGTGGCACAGTGATAAAGAAGCTGCCTGCCAATGCGGGAGATACAGGTTTGATTCCTGATCTGTGAGGATCCCACATACCGTGGAGCAACTGAGCCCATTGCCACAACTATTGGGCCTTTGCTCTAGAGCCTGGGAGCTGCAACTGCTGAGCCTACATGCCACAACTGCTAAAGCCCATGTGCCTAGACCCTGTGCTCTGCAACAAGAGAAGCCACTGCAATGAGAGGCTTGAGGCAGGGCTTCCCTGCTCTCCACGACTAGAGAAAGCTCAGGCAGCAACGAAGACCCAGCACAGCTGAAAAACAAATAAAATAAATAAATAAAAAATTTTAAATTAAATAATCAGTCTACTGGAATTCACTTGCTCATCCATGCAACAAATGCTAACAAAGTTATTATCAGGTGCCTGGCTCTGTTTTAGGTCTTGGGGTGCATGTGAATGTGCATGCTCAGTCAGTCATGTCTGACTCTTTGCGACTCCATGGACTATAGGCTGCCAGGCTCCTCTGTCCATGGGATTTTTTCCGGCAAGAACACTTGACTGGGTTGCCATTTCCTACTCCAGGGGAATATTCCTGATCCAGGGATTGAACCTGCATCTTCTGTGTCTCCTGAATTGGCAGGCAGATTCTTTACTATTGCATCACCTGCATAAGTGAACAAATGTAGACAAAGGGCTGTGCCCTTGTGGCAGGCATAAGCTATGTAAAGGAGACAGAGAGTAAAGAAAAGAAGATATGTTAGCAGCTCTTTTGCCTCTTCTTTGTTTGCTCATCTCTGTTTCCCTCAGACCTTAATTAAAAGGATGAAATCACTAGGCAACACTGACTCCTGATTTTTGCTCTACTGAATGTACACAATGCCTCACCTAAAAGTCCATTGATTCCTTTCCTGAATTAAGAGGAGTAAGAATGAAGAATCTAGTTAAAGAATGATCGACTCTCTACCCCCAGATCCCCCTCAGCAAATTTGCAGGTGGCCACATGGGCAAGAGAGCATCCAAAGGAAGATCAGGAGAAGTCAGCAGTCTGTACACAATGGAAAAATGATGAAGAATCTGACCTCTTACCTTAATGACTGACTGAGATCATTTCCCCCTTTTTCCTATAAAAACTGTCATGACTGAGCAGAATCTTCGGAGTTGGCCTCTGGACAAGAGTCCACCTTCTCCCCAGATTGTTAGTGTTTCTGAATAAAGCACCTTTCCTTTCTACGGAAACTTGCTCCTTGATCATTAGCTTTTGAGTAACAAACAGCTGAACCTAAGTTCTGGAATAGATGTAGTATGTTCAAAGGTGGTAAATGGAAAAAGAAAAATTGGAGCCTGTAAGGGAGATGTGGTATGCATTTTTATGGGAAGGTGAAATTAAAACCTGAGTCGTGAAAGTTAATCTTATAGAGAAGGTGACAATGAGCAAAGGCTTGAAGAAGGTATAGTGTTACCTGTGTAGCTAACTGTAGGGAGAAAGTTCTATGAAGAGGGAGCAGCGGGACAGAGGCCCTCAGCAGCCCGTGTGGCTGGTATTTGGGTTATGGCAGAAGGAGTGGCCAGCACAGGGGAAAGTATTTGGCATGAAATCAGAGATGCCAGGCACCAGTTCTGTACATCTTAACATGCTATTAATTTTTATTCAGAGCAAAATGGGGAGTCAGTTCTAGTCTGGATTTATTAATGTGTGCTTCACAAACTTGCACAAAATGCATAATTTTGTCTTATGCAAAATGCAAAATATGTGTCTTAAAGTCTCAGAATTAAGATATTGTACCAGAAAATTTCTAAGTTTCTGACAGACTGTAATTCTGTGATACTGAGGCATTTTAAAGGTAATAAAAGAAATACAAAACAATGAATAAAGGCTAAAGTTATCAGTCACAAAACTGAGATGTCAATGAAGATATAGTTTAAAATGTGCAAATCAGAGAGACAAAATTAGCAATAGATAGCACAAGGATTCAAACAGTTAAAAAGAAAAATAAAGTCTAGTCTCTAATGAGGTAAACAGAAAGCAAATAATTGAGATGAAAGAATGTTGCCAATGAGATTAATAAGGCCTATATATTATTTATTCATATTTATCACAGGTAGAATATCATATCAATATCACATTTTAAAATATTATTGGGTCTTAAAATAAACTAAATGTCCTGTTTCACATATATGGAGCTTGGAAATCACCACTCCTTTTGAATAAGTAAAAGCTGAACAGACTGAATAATCATCTCTTCCTGGATCCACAGGAGAGGGGAGGACATAGGGTAAACATCTGCTCCCAAGATGGAGAGAGACAATCAAATACAGGGCTTGGCTCATCAGAGCAGACACCAGTGTTGGGATAGGAAATCTGCATTGTAATTTTACGAATTGCTGGAGGCTCAGTGCGGACAGTCTGAGAGTTAAAAGGCATCAGGCAAACCCAGTCACAGTCAATACTGTGAGCTTTACCTCCAGGAATATAACAAGATTCCCACAGTAAATATAGGAGAAAAATCCCCCTCAGGCTTCTTGCTGGAGGAGGGGGAAAGAACCGTTTTGAAATATGCCTGGATATTCTGTTTTTCTTAATAAGGGCTGCCCTCAGGGAAAACTGGTTAACCAGAGCCTAACCCGCTGGGGCTTTCTCAGAGCCTTACTGACCAGAGAAGGAAAATACCCAACTCCAGCTTATTCTAGCCATCCTGTCTCACCTAAGGGGTGGGGTGGGGTGGGGGGAGCAGGAGGGAAAAACTGATAAATTCTTGTAAAGTTTGTGGTCCAGAGACACAGGTCACATTAAAAGACTGAGACCTAGCCCAGGATTCTGCCATGTTTCCTCTCCTTCCACACTACACATCCACATTACTAAGCCTTATTTATAACAGTTCCTTTTGCACAGTATATCGTGTCCAACTATTAAGAAAAATTTATGAAACACATCAAAAGGAAAATACCACAATTTGAAGAGATAGAGTAAGTATCAGAACGAGGCATGGCAGGGTTGTTGGAATGACCAGAGTTGGAATTTAAAACAACTCTGATTAATATACTAAGGACTCTAGTAGTTAAAGCACACACACATTAAGAACAGATGGGTAATGTAGGTGGAGATATGTAAGTTCTAAGAAACAACCAAAAAAGAAATATTAGTGATCAAAAGCATTAAAACAGAAACAAAGAATGCCTTTGATAGGCTTATTAATAAACTGGACGTGGCTGAAGAGAAGATTGGGCTAGAAGATTTATCCATAGAATCCTTGAAAGCTGAAGAGTAAAGAAAGGAGACTAAAAACAAAACAAAAACAAAAACAGAACAGAATATCCTGGGATTGTGAGGCAACTGCAAGAGGAATCACACATGCATAATGTGAGTATAAAGGAGATGTTAGGTTCAGCAAATTTAGGTTCAGCAGCTTGCTGCTCAAAAACCAGTAATCGAAGGGTAATTGTTGGTAGAAAGGAAAATCAGCCATCTAGCGGGGAGGTGGACTCATGTCCAGAGATCACTTAGGAACATTCTTCTCAGCCATGACAATTTTTAAAGGGAAAGGGGGAAGCAATCTCAGTTAAACAGTAAGTTAGGAGGTCAAATTCTTTGTCATTTATCCATTGTGAGCCAACCAGCTGACTTTTGATCTCCCTTTAGATGCTATTCTGCCTACGTTGTCTGCCTGCAAACTTGCTAAAGGGAAGCTAAAGGTAGATAGTCGGTTATTCTTTTACTGCTTGATTCTTCATTATAACTACTTTTAATACAGGAAAGGAATCAACAGGTTAGGGAAGGCATTGTGTACATTCAGTAGAGCAAAAATCAGGAGTTCGATTAAATGTTGCCTAGTGAGCACATTTTTATAATTAAGTTTTAAGGGGAACAGAGATAATATAAACAGGAAAGGGGCAAAAGCTGCTTACAAATCCCCACTTGTCAGACATCATTTCATTTCTATGGAATTAGGGGAGAAGATCCTTATTCTATAACTTCTTCATGCTGACATGCTGTTGCTGCTGCTGCTGCTAAGCCGCTTCAGTCATGTCCGACTCTTAGCGACCCCATGGACTGCAGTCTACCAGGCTCCTCCATCCATGGGATTTTCCAGGCAAGAGTACTGGAATGGGTTGCCATTGCCTTCTCCGTCATGCTGACATAGGGCACCATATTTTCAGAGTGGAATATGTTGACGTGGGTCTGTAGCAATCTCTTTGCTGACAATTTTAGTTACTTGTTTACATATGGGTAGAGCAAGCTACACTTATTCTAATGTCCACAAAGATACAGATTATTATGAGCAATAGTGTTAATCTCATTATTTCATTAGACATTGAATCTGTGACTCTACTGTCCTAGTCAATAACTGCTAGAGCCTACTCTTTTGTGATTCTGGGAGCCCTGGGAGACTTCAGCTTTTTTATGAACAAGAGACTGAGGACATACAGGGATCTATGTGTTTGCAAAGGGCCTCGCAGTGTTCAGCTCAGTTCCAAAGAAGGGGAGAAAGGAATAGAAGAGATTTTTGAAGCAATGACTGAGAATTCCCCCCTCCCAAATTAATGTCAGACATCAAACAACAGATCTAGGAAGCTCACAGAATACTAAGCAGGAAAAATGCCCCCCTCACAAAAAAAAACCCCAAAACTATATCTAGTCATATCATATTCAAACTGTAGAAAATCAGCTATAAATAAAAGTCTTAAAAGAAACCAGAAGAAAAAACTGTTTACCTATAGAGGAACTAAGGTAAGAATTACATCCAACTTTTCCTTAGAAACCACACAACAACGGCAACCAGTAAAACAAGTAAATAAAAGAAGTATTAAAGAAACTAAGATCTGAGGAACACTGGAGAATTTTTTTAAAATGTATTTAAATGCATGTGTTCCTATGAAGCCTTAACTGGTCTCCAAAATAATGAATTATTGATAAACTATTGGCTTTCCATCAGGAAATTCAAACAAGCCTCCTGGGTCAGAGACAAAGATCTGTAAATTGGAGAACCTGTCAGTGGAATTACAGTTCATGATCAACATTGCAGCACCGTCCAGCTTTTTGACACCTTCGCCAAAACCTCGCTTGAGTAAAGATATATTATCACATTGGCTTCAGAAGAGGCTTAGAGAGCTCCTCTTTGAAAGAAGTGGCTTGACATTAGTCATTTTTCTGTTGGACTTTTCTGGTTATCACTTAGGAATTAAGGGATAATGGATATTATTTAGTGTTCTCTCCTCACCAAGGATAAAAAAAAAAATCAGTGCTAACTCAAATATGCAGTGAGAGAGTGATGCTTCAAGGCCCAGATACTCAACCCAGAGTCCAGGAAGGAACAGTTCACAGGCTCACATGCAGGGCTGGCATCAAGGCAAAACTGTCTGGACTGTCAATCAAATTCCTAGCACCAGATCCTGGGCTCTTCTGACTTTTACTAGCAAACTTCTGTCTTTATGTACTTCATGAAGTTTCACTTGACTGGAGGATTTTAGCCCTGATTGGTGTTCCTATTTGAGGCAAACACCTTCTCTACCTGGTTAAATCTCCTGATAGATTCTCACTGACTTCACATCATGAATAATTACGATGAATTTAATTCAATGTATTTTTATACTGAGTGTCTTCTATGTGCCATGTCATTCATGGCATAATAGAATATCTTAAAAGTAATAAAATAAGTCAGACAGGAACTCAAATTCTAGTACTGCTCTGTTCAATGCAGAAACCGCTACTCACATGTGGCTACTGACACTCGAAATATGGTTAGTTCAAACTGAAATGTGCTATAAGTATAAAATGCACACTGGATTTTTATCAAATTAGTATAAAAATATAAAATATCAATAATTTTAGATTATATTCTGAAATATCATTTTGGATAAAATAAAATTATTATTAAATTAATATCTCCAACTCATGGGGAATCAGATATTGGAATTATGAGCCATGGCCTTTCAAATAAACTTTATTAATATATTTGCAAAATCAGATAACAAGAAGGAAAATTTCAGCTAAAGAATTTAAACTATAAAAAATCAAATGGAAATTCTAGAATCTTAATTCTATTAATAAATTTCAGAATATGGTAACTGAAATGAAGAATGCTGAAGTATGTATTCATTTAGCTCTTTGATAAATACCCAAAGAAATGCCTACATACATGCTCCAAGAGAAATGTAGAAGAATGATTCTGATAGCACTATTCAAAATGGTCCAAAATGGATAAAGAAATTGTAGTGTATTCACAGAATGGTATAATATACAGCACTAAAAATCAATAGATGGATGGATAGATGGATCTCACATAGTGTTTTATGAAAGGATGTATATATGAAAGAATATGTACTGTATGATTCCATTTATATCAAGTTCAAAAATAGTAAAAGTAATCTGTGGTGTTAGAAGTAAGGACAGACTTACCACTTAGGAGAAGAGAGAGGGTCACGACTGGGAGAGGACATAAATAAGGCTTCCAAAGTGTTCTATTTCTTGGTTTGGGTGGTGGTTACATAAATGTATTCACTTGGTGGTTATTCCTCAAGCTGCACACTTAAGACTGTAAATGTTTCTACATATATATAAAAGTTTTACAATATAATAACATTTATAGTATAGTAAATTTCAGCAAAATGTTCATTGAACCAAAGAAAAAACCTCCACCTCTTTTTACTTTTTAAAGATGGTTACTACAAAATTTAAGTGACAAATGTGACTTACCTTATATTTCCATTGGATAGCACTGCTCTAATGGAAAAAAGATCATCATAAATCATTAGGTAGGATCACAAGCTAGATTATACAAAAGCTATAATTGGGGTTTTCCAGGTGGCAAAGTATTAAAGAGTCTGCCTGCCAATGCAGGAGACTCAGGAGACTCGGGTTCGATCCCTGGTTCGGTAAGATCCCCTGGAGAAGGAAATGGCAACCCACTCCAGTATTCTTGTCTGGGAAACCCATGGGCAGAGGAGCCTGGTGGGCTACAGTCCATGGGGTCACAAAGAGTTGGACATGACTGAGTGACCGAGCATAATATAATGGAAGACTAGGAAGAAGTCCAAAAAGGCATTATGAAGAAATGAGATTTGTTTTGTGCTCTAAACTCTGGGTAAATCTGAACTATAAAGTATTTTATACTCTTTGAAGACTTAATAATTTGTTTCAATCAATCTTCTCTTCATGTAGTAGCTGCTGTCCTGTACCAAGCCTTCCTCCCTCTCATCCATCATAAAAATTACCCTTATGATTTGGGAAGTTATATTACTGATGAAACACAGTGCCATTATTGCAAAGGATCATTTGCCCTATGGTTTTGTTTTCATTTTTGCAACAATACTGTCACTAAAGCCAATATGGATATTACACTATTTCTTCATCAATTGGAATTTCACTACATAACTGAATTATCCTGGAGCCTCAGTATCAATGGCATACAAGCATTCTCTTACTAAATTAAAGAGAAATTTCTAAGGTTAAGAACCTAAAAACAGAGTTTCTGTTGCCATTTATAATTGTGGAATTTGCACTTTCTTCCTCAGTAAAATTACCACTGGGCTCTAAACTAGCCATAAACTGCAACTGAGACCACTCACGACTCAGTCCCACTCTCCTGCATCAACTTCACTATATCACTGTTTGCCAATTCACTGTTTGGTCCAGGTCATGTTAACTTGAATCTTGGAATCCAAAGTTGCTAGATCTCAGTTTTATTTTCAAAAACATGTATTTTGATCCTTAGAAACTACAACATTTGCAGAAAATCACTACTTTGTAACTGTGAAGGAACTATAGAAAGCCAAGACCCATCTTTCTTTTCTACTCCCCTCTGCTCCCAGCACTTCTGAAGCCAACTGGAGCCAATCAGTAGCAGATTTGTACTCACGAAAGTCATACATAAAGTTACCCATAAACTCATGATACATGAGATAATATCGAATCCTGGAAGAACAGGAAGGTCCTACCTTAATACGAGTACGCTGATGGAGCAGCCTTCCCCAAGACATCTTCCTCACACAGGCTATCATGAGATAGCCTCTAGCCAGAGGTTAGTAATCTATAGCTCCTTTTTATTTGATCTCATTTAGGAATTTCAGGTAATACATAGTTAGCCTCTCATCATATTATCCACACAAAAAGAGAATACATTCACACTGATCTCCTGTTGTCTGCTTGTTTCTTCTCATGCTAGTTGCAACACATCATCTGCTTCTTCCTTCGCTCTCTAACTCTGGGTTGACAAACGTCACTAGCTCCTCCCCATGTGGACTTATCTCCACCCCACCCCCACCGCATCTGCTTTACTCTGGGATCTCATAGCTCGTGCCCATAATTAGCGACCCCAAAGTGGCTGTGCTCTCTGTGACTCTCAAGGTAAGTCAGCAGCCTGGAATGTAACAATCTCCAAGTCGGTGGATGCATTATTTACGGCTGTAAAATATTAATCAAGTAACAAAACACAGCAAGTCTCACTAGTGCCAATATTGTGGAGACGATGGTTCTGGGAATTGGACCAGACTGTGTAGCTGGGTAGAAGCAGGTGGCAGAATAGAGAGAAGGAGGCAACAATTTCTGACAGCTTTCCTTTGTGTCCAGTGCTGCCCATGTGAAAATCTCCCTTTCATCCATTTGGAAACATGGCAAGTAAGTGGGAGTAGGCTTCAAACAGTTATCCCTCTAACTCTTATCCACAAGCCCTTTTCTTTCTCTTTATCACCTATTATTAAGTACACTGAAGCCCAGATTTGTGTATTTTTGGAAAGTGTGTTCAGAGTAAGTTCAGATATGAATACAAAGGCATCAATAAAGAACTTAGGCCTCCCTTTGGACTTCGTATCCTCAGGCAACAAGCTGAGCTGAGAAGGTGATTTTCCTTATTTCACAATAGCCTTGGAAGTGGTGATGACATCATGGACGTCTTCCATTTCTGTGCTCTGGTTTGAATTTGCTTCCATTTGAGGCCAATATTAGGTCAAATTTCCAATCTTCAGACTTTCCATTTTTAGCAATAAAGACCAAGTTTTACAATGTCTGTTTTGTTCAAGTTCTTCCCTGAGATGATCCAATACCTAGTACATCTGGACAACTAGAATTGCTTAATCCCACTGATTGAACAAAACAAAAAAATGTTCTCATATTTTTAGGCACAACTTATTAATTTATTGGTTTGGGCTCCTTAGAGTTGTTCAAGTAAACTATTTGGCCTTAGCATATGTCTAAGTTGGAATACAAGTAAAATTATCTCCAGGCTGAAAGTTGAAAAAATGAAGCTGGTGGGGTTTTGGTCATTTTCCAGAGCAACAGAGTGGTGTGGACACTGCTCTATTAGTAGTGTGTATAAATGTAACTAATAAGTTCTAAATCTGTGTGACCTCCATGCAAACCTTGTTTTGGCAACTAAACAACTTCTCAAGTCATCAAGTTGTAATACTGTGACGCAAGCTATGTGCATACATTTCCATCAGATGATCTCTGATGCTTCATTAGAATTCTTGCTCGTTAATGAGGTTTAGAGTAGAAGGGAATCTAACTGTAGATATAGGAGTACAATACATAAAATTCAGAGAAAATGTCTCCACTATTTTCTTTCTAATTTTAGTTTAATTTTCTTATTTCACAGATAAGAAAATTAAAGCCCACACTACCTGACTAACATTCTACAAATTCTCAGAGCTCAGAGAAAATACTGAGTTTCTTTGGGCTTTTTATAATACTTGGCTTCTACCTGTCATAGAGTAAACATTCAGGAAACATAACTCAGTTGAATTGAGTTCACGATGAAATCCTTGTCATTGAATTTTCTTATAAATACCTAGGCAAATTCACAGTGCATATTCGCTTTTATAATCAGTCCTTCAATATGTTGACATGGATTTCTCACCATTATAATTCTATTAAAAACTCTTTATAAAAACAAAGATTTTTTGAGGTAAAAAGTAAAATATAGGACACAGCGTTTAACCTCAGGAAAATTATTGTGTAGAATACTGAATAAAAAGCAAGCAGTTACCCTCTCATTTCAAAATGTAATATCATGCATTAGCCTTTAAATTACATTGTTATAAAAATGTTGCATTATAGATTCCATAGGAATTAATAATGGCCTTGAAAATAAACTGGATTGTTTCTTTTCCTTGGTTTCCATTGTAGGTCTTAAATGGCATTTCTGTGCTCACAGTCATCTTTTTTAGTGAATAAACTTGTCTAACATCCAAGAATTACTTTGGGGAAAGATACTCTATCTGTGAGATTGAATTTTTTTTCCGCAGAAGACAGGAAATTGGATTATCCAAACCACTGTTATTCCCATTACAGCTTGGCCTTTTTTGCTTTGGTGTGCTCTTTGTGTCTGCACTGATCTAATGAGCTCCCCTATGGAGGATGAACCGGATGCTGTCAAGACAATGCTTCCTTGGGAAGTCAAACAAACTGGGAGAAGCTCCTAACCATAAAGACGATAAACTCAGATATTACCATAGCACAAAGAATTGGAGGAAAATCATTTCAATTCTACATATGGCAGAGAACAAGCAGTTAAAGAAGATGTAAGTATATTCATGCAAATGCTAGCCACCTGCATTTACATATAGTCCTGAAGTTGTCCTGGGCCAGTAAAATGGAGCACGGAGACATCTATCTTCTCAAAATCCGTTCTGAACACGATTGGGCCCTATCGGGTTACAGTCCTTCAGGAGTACACACTTTCTAAGCATATTAAATCATAGATAGCTCATCATAGCGTTTTGCACTAATTTCCTATTGAGTTGAAATCTGTAAATATGTTTTAAAGGTAAAAGTATTTTTACTATTTCAAATAATAGACTATTTCTAAGAATATCAGATGTGTGTTTTCCAAGAGGTAGTGTATAGTTAATCTTACCTCAGTTTTGTCATCCATAAAATAGGATACTAGTAAAACCTTACTTGCAAGATTGTGAGGGTTCAGTGGTTAGTACCCTTAACATTAAGAAAAATGCCTGGCAAAATGTAAGCCCTGGAATGAATTTTAGTTGTTATTGTTGTTCTTCCTTTTATTGCTATTACTGATTACTGAAGTCCATTGGACATACTTACTGTAAATGATTCCACATTTAAATGTTATAAAAACAGCTTGAAAACAGACAGACAAAACACTCAGATATGTACATGTATGCGCATGTAAGTGATTAGTAACTGGTGAATCGTTAGAGTCATACCGTATTTTCCTGGAATGCTTTTTCTGGAGCAAGTTTACCAGAAGTTTACCAGAACTTACACAGGAAGCACCCCACAAGTAGAACACGTGGGAACACGGTCCATTCAATGGCTGCAGCAGAGCAGCCATAGCACAGCGGCTGGCCCTGTTAGAGCCTCCTCACTCAGAACCAGGCTGGCACTGCTGAAATCACTGCGTCCCCAGAACCTACTGGATAGCACAGGGAACTCTGCTTAATGTTATGTGGCAGCCTGAAGGAGAGAGGAGTTTGGAGGAGAATGGATACATGTGTATGTATGTATGGCTGAGTCTCTTTGTTGATCACCTGAAACTATCATAACATTGTAAATTGACTATCATCAGTCATCAGTTCAGTCACTCAGTCATTTGCGACCCCATGGACTGCAGCATGTCAGGGTTTCCTGTCCATCACCAACTCCTGGAGCTTGCTCAAACTCATGTCCATCGAGTTGGTGATGCCATCCAGCCATCTAATCCTCTGTCGTCCCCTTCTCCTTCTGCCTTCAGTCTTTCCCAGAATCCGGGTCTTTTCTAATGAGTCTGTTTTTCGCATCAGTGGGCCAAAGTATTGGAGTTTCAGCTTCAGCATCAGTCCTTCCAGTGAATATTTAGGACGAATTTCTTTTAGGTTGGACTGGTTGGATCTCCTTGCAGTCCAAGGGACTCTCAAGAGTCTTCTCTAACACCACAGTTCAAAACCATCAATTCTCTGGCCCTCAGCTTTCTTTATGGCCCAACTCTCACATCCACACATGACTACTGGAAAAATAATAGCTTTGTCTAGATGGACATTTGTCGGCAAAGTATTGCCTCTGCTTTTTAAAATGCAGTCTAGCTTTGTCATAGCTTTTCTTCCAAGGAGCAAGCATCTCTTAATGTCATGGCTGCAGTCACCATCTGCAGTGATTTTGGAGCTATACTCCAATACAAAATAAAAAGTTAAAAAAAAACACACACACACACACAACACACTGGGTTTCTAGAGTAAACTGAAGATCCCAAAGCCAGTTCTGCTGAAAGAAAGTCAGACACTCTCACAATATCCTTTCACTCTCTCTCTCTCTCTCTCTCTCACACACACACACTCCTACACTCAGAGGGATGAAAGCAAGTATGGAGGCACATCTGCAGTCTTCTCCACCTTTTCTTCCCAGTCCTTTCTTTTTTATCATCCTTTCCACTCATCTCACTCATTATTTCATCTATGGAAATTAGTAATTAAATAATTCTGATTAAAATCATTTTTAGTATGTGAGTATTCATCATGGTGTGTTGCCCTCTTTACAGGAAAAGGGATAGAGGGTAAAATAGGACCTGGTGATAGCAACAGTTAAACCAAAAATGAATGATAGAATTCAAAAATGAAAGGATAGAATTTCTTCATTTCCGGTAAATGAGTTGAGGCAAGAGTAATGTTTACAAGATCCTTTATTTTGAAACTTGTGTAGAGTAAAGTAAGTCAGAAAAAGAAAAGCAAATACCATATATTAATGCATATATGTAGAATCTGAAAAAAATTGGTATGGATGAACTTATTTACAAAGCAGAAATAGAGACACAGACGTAGAGTACAAATGTATGGATACTAAGGGGACAAGGAAGGATGTGGGATGAATTGGGAGACTGGGATTGACATATATACACTCCTGATACTACATATAAAATGATAGCTAGTGAGAGCCTGCTGTTCAGCAAAGGGATCTCTACCTAGTGCTCTGTGGTGACCTAAATGGGAAGGAACTCCAAAAAAGAGGGGAGATATATATATATATATATATATATATATATACACATAGACCACCTGTCCTGCCTCTTGAGAAAACTGTATGCAGGTCAGGAAGCAACAGTTAGAACTGGACATGGAACAACAGACTGGTTCCAAATAGGAAAAGGAATACGTCAAGGCTGTATATTGTCATCCTGCTTATTTAACTTACATGCAGAGTACATCATGAGAAACGCTGGGCTGGATGAAGCACAAGCTGGAATCAAGATTGCCGGGAGAAATATCAATAACCTCAGATATGCAGATGACATCACCCTTATGGCAGAAAGTGAAGACGAACGAAAAAGCCTCTTGATGAAAGTAAAAGAGGAGACTGAAAAAGTTGGCTTAAAGCTCAACATTCAGAAAACTAAGATCATGGCATCTGGTCCTATCACCTCATGGGAAATAGATGGGGAAACAGTGGAAACAGTGGCTGACTTTATTTTTTGGGGCTGCAAAATCACTGTGGATGGTGATTGCAGCCATGAAATTAAAACACGCTTACTCCTTGGAAGGAAACTTATGACCAACCTATTAAAAAGCAGAGACATTACTTTGCCAACAAAGGTCCGTCTAGTCAAGGCTATGGTTTTTCCAGTGGTCATGTATGGATATGAGAGTTGGACTGTGAAGAAAGCTGAGCACTGAAAAATTGATGCTTTTGAGCTGTGGTGTTGGAGAAGACTCTTGAGAGTCCATTGGACTGCAAGGAGATCCAGCCAGTCCATCCTAAGGGAGATCAGTCCTGGGTGTTCATTGGAAGGACTGATGCTGAAGCTGAAACTCCAGTGCTTTGGCCACCTGATGTGAAGAGTTGACTCATTGGAAAAGACCCTGATGCTGGGAGGGATTGGTGGCAGGAGGAGAAGGGGACGACAGAGGATGAGATGGCTGGATGGCATCATTGACTCGATGGACATGAGTTTGAGTAAACTTGGAATTGGTGATGGACAGGGAGGCCTGGCGTGCTGCGATTCATGGGGTCGCAGAGAGTCGGACACGACTGAGCGACTGAACTGAACTGAACTGATACACATCCATATGGCTTATTCACTTTGCTATATAGCAGAAACTAACACTACATTGTAAAGCAACTATACTACAATAAAATTTTTAAAAAAATAAACAAATAAACAAATCCTGAGTAAAACTGTCTGCTTCTCTCACATGTGAGAATGCTTTGAAATCCCAGTGAAAAGACTCTGAGGCCAGCTCAGATGCCTGAGATATGCTGCTAGACATGCCTGGAGGATGCAAAACACTTCTGGCCCCGATGTGATGAAATATTAATCCTGTGACTTTGATTCCAGCAAGACACATGTAGTAAAAAGTGAGCGTGTGCACTGTTTACCCGGGGAGCCACCGCGGGTCTGTTTAGCCCCCTTTATCCTGCGCTGTGTACTCTTGCCGACTGACAGCACAGGTGAAGGCTTCACGATGCTGCACATGAGCTGAAGGATCTGAGCGGGTAAGACAGAGATGCCAGTCTGTGGTCCTCATTAGCACTCTTCTAATCTCAACATGGGCAATATTGTTGCTCTCATTCTGCGAAACTTCCTGTGTTTTTTCTCTCACTGGGAGCCTGACAGGCAGCTACTACCTTTTACCCTTTGACAATCTACCACAATCTCAACAAACTATGTGGTTTGTCTCTAGTGCATTCTGAGGATCACAACTTCTTTTCAGTTATTCTTTTTTTTTTTTCATTTATTTTTATTAGTTGGAGGCTAATTACTTTACAATATTGTAGTGGTTTTTGTCATACATTGGCATGAATCAGCCATGGATTTACACGTATCCCCCATCCCGATCCCCCCTCCCACCTCCCTCTCCACCCGATCCCTCTGGGTCTTCCCAGTGCACCAGGCCCGAGCACTTGTCTCATGCATCCAACCTGGGCTGGTGATCTGTTTCACCATAGATAATATACATGTTTCGATGCTGTTCTCTTGAAACATCCCACCCTCGCCTTCTCCCACAGAGTCCAAAAGTCCGTTCTGTACATCTGTGTCTCTTTTTCTGTTTTGCATATAGGGTTATCGTTAACATCTTTCTAAATTCCATATATATGTGTTAGTATACTGTATTGGTCTTTATCTTTCTGGCTTACTTCACTCTGTATAATGGGCTCCAGCTTCATCCGTCTCATTAGAACTGATTCAAATGAATTCTTTTTAACGGCTGAGTAATATTCCGTGGTGTATATGTACCACAGCTTCCTTATCCATTCGTCTGCTGATGGGCATCTAGGTTGCTTCCATGTCCTGGCTATTATAAACAGTGCTGCAATGAACATTGGGGTGCACGTGTCTCTTTCAGATCTGGTTTCCTCAGTGTGTATGCCCAGAAGTGGGATTGCTGGGTCATATGGCAGTTCTATTTCCAGTTTTTTAAGAAATCTCCACATTGTTCTCCATAGTGGCTGTACTAGTTTGCATTCCCACCAACAGTGTAAGAGGGTTCCCTTTTCTCCACACCCTCTCCAGCATTTATTGCTTGTAGACATTTGGATAGCAGCCATCCTGACTGGCATGTAATGGTACCTGATTGTGGTTTTGATTTGCATTTCTCTGATAATGAGTGATATTGAGCATCTTTTCATGTGCTTGTTAGCCATCTGTATGTCTTCTTTGGTTTTCAGTTATTCTTGTTTGCCCTTTGCAATATGACAGTCGGGTACTCCCCAAAAGAAAATCTAAGTAACTGACTCATCTACATAGAAGTGCTAAAAGACAGTCAATCCAAAGAAATTAGATACATATGGAACTGTCTTTTTTGCAGGTTACTTTTAAAAAATTTAATTACTGAAGTATAGTTAATTTACAGTGCTGTGTTAAAGATGTACAGCAGAGTGATTCTGTTATTCATAAACATCTATTCTTTTTCAGATTCTTTTCCATTACAAATGATAAGATATTGAATGTAGTTCTCTGTGCCATATCATAGGTCCTTGATATATATCTATTTTATATATAGACTGTGTACATGATAATACCAAATTCCTAATTTATCTCCCTCACTCCTCTCTAACCACTTTGGTAACCATAAGTGAGTTTTCTATGTCTGTGAATCTGTTTCTGTTTCATAAATAAGTTCACTTATATCAGTTTTTTAGATTCCATATATAAGTGATATTATATATTTGTCTGTGTCTGGCTTACTTCACTTAATATGAAAATCACTAGGTCCATCCATATTGCTACAAATGACATTATTTCACTCTTTTTATGGCTGAGTTATACTCCATTGTATATATGTACTGCATCTTCTTTACCCATTCATCTGACATTTAGGTTGCTCTATGATTTGGCTATTGTCAATAGTGCTGCTATGAACACTGGGGTACATGTATCTTTGCAAATTAGAGTTTTCTCTAGATATATGCCCAGGAGTGGGATTGCAGGATCATATAATAACTAATTTTCAATTTTTTTGAAGAACCTCCGTATTTTCTCCATAGTGGCTGCACCAATTTACATTCCCACCATCAGGGTAGGAGGGTTCGTTTTTCTCCACACCTTGTCCAGCATTTATTATTTGTAGACATTTTAATGATGGCCATTCTGGGAGGTGATACCTCATTAAAGTTTTGATTTGCATTTTTCTAACAGTTACTAATTCTGAATATCTTTTCATGTCCTTGGCACATGAGAAATGTTTATTTAGGTCTTCTGTCCATTTTTTGATTGGGTTGCTTGTTTTTTTTTTATATATTAATCTATATTAGCTGTACTTATATTTTGAAAATTAACCCCTTGTTGGTAGCATTGTTTGTAAACATCTTCTCCCATTCTGTAAGTTGTGTTTTCATTTTGTTTATGGTTTTGTTGACTGTGCAAAAGTTTTTAAGTCCCATTTGCTTTTATTTTTATTTCCATTATTCCAGGGGAAACAGATAAAAAAATACTGTTGTGATTTATGGGTTCAACCTTTAAAAGTTTCTATGAAGAGCATGAATCTGTGTTCCCATTTCTCTCTCCAAGTTTGGGAAGTTTTTAGCCATTTTTGTTTTAAATATACTTTCTTTCCCTTTCTCTATTTTCCTCCTGGGATTCCCACAGTGCTTATATTTACATTTTTTTTTTTTTGGTGGAGTCCTATAAGTCCTATAAGCCCTATAAGCTTTCTTCATACCTTTTCATTCATTTTTCTTTTTGCACTTCTGATTTGATATTTTCAAGTGACGAGCCTTTAAGTTCACTGGTTCTTTATTCTATTTACAGCCAAGTCTGTTATTGAAAATCTTCAGTACCCTTCATCTTTATTATTGTATTCTTCATCTTTAGGATTTCTATTTGGGCGCTTTTGACATTTTAAAATCTCAGCTCTTTAAATTAATTATTCCATTGTATTCTTTTTCTCCACCATTATTGTTAAGAAATATATAGTCATTTAGCTTAAATTCCTTTTATTTAGCTTAAGCTTGTCCCTGGTAACTTTTAAGTTTTCTTTATGTTTAGTGTTCTGAACTTTTTCTCCAGAACGTCCACATTTTTATTTCCCATCGTTATTCCTGCCTGATTTAAGCTCTTAAATAAATATTTTTCCTTTTATATTTCTCCCACAGTCTCTCCATTCTTTTCTTTCAAAACTCTAATTTGACTTATATTAGGTAATCTCATTATCTTTTATGTCTCTAAATGTCCAGTGTACTTTATATATTTTTTATTATACAGTGCTTTATCCTAGTTAACTTTTTCAAATTTATTTCTCTTATTCTCTAACTCCATCTTCATATCTAATCTTTAATGCAGTTAATCCATTTGGATTTTAATTTTAATTTTTTATAATAATTATTGATTTATTTTAATTTTTCTTAGTTCTCTTTTGTTCTTTTTAAACCTCTTGGTCTGGAGTGTCAACAACAACAACAAAATGTCAAAATAGGTGTTTTCTACAGTCTCTCTCCCAAAGAACACCAATGTTGATAGTCACCATTGAATGAAGGTGACATTTTGGAAGCCCAAGATTTTTGTGATGATCTAGCACAGAGTTGGAGCAAAAAACCGTCAGAGATTGGATGCATTGACAAGGGAAAGAAGAACAGTTTTAAATGAACTGTGTCAGCCCTCCTCCAGGGCAGCACAGCTCAGTGCCAAGAACTTCTTGGCATGAGATTTCTTCCACATGGGAAAGTTAGGTTGTGTGAGTGAGTGCCTGTCTCCCTCATCTCTGTTGGAGGCTGACAAGGAACTTCAATTCTTTCTCAATTCATTTAGAATACTTAGTTGAGCTGTAACACTGGAGGGTATGGACGGATGAGAAATCTACAGCCAGGGCTCTTAAAGAACATGATCAATATGAAGACCCTACTCGTCTTCTCATGGACACCATAAGAAAGGCCTCCTATGAGGTCCTGGGATACCCTGTCTGTGGATCTCCTTACAGTGGCCCAAGGGCACTATTAGTACCCACACAGCTCACCCACACAGATCCCCACACCTGGGCCAGCTCCCTGTGTGGGACCCAAGGGAGGCAACTGTAAATGGTTGTGGGTGGCTAGTTCAGTTCAGTTCAGTCAGTCACTCAGTTGTGTTCATCTCTTTGTGACCCCATGGACTGCAGCACCCCAGGCTTCCCTGTCCATCACCAACTCCCAAGCTTGCTCAAACTCATGTCCATTGAGTTCGTGATGCCACCCAACCATCTGATCCTCTGTCATCCCCTTCTCCTCCTGCCTTCAGTCTTTCTCAGTATCAGGGTCTTTTCCAAAGAGTTAGTTCTTCACATCAGGTGGCCAAAGTATTGGAGTTTCAGCTTCGGCATCAGTCCTTCCAACGAATATTCAGGACGAATTTCCTTTAAGATTGACTTGTTGGATCTTCTTGCAGTCCAAGGAACTCTCAAGAGTCTTCTCCAACATCACAGTTCAAAAGCATCAATTCTTCAGTGCTCAGCTTTCTTTATAGTCCAACTCTCACATCCATACCTGATTACTGGAAAAACCATAGCTTTGACTAGATGAACCTTTGCCGGTGAAGTAATGTCTCTGCTTTTTAATAGGGTGTCTAGGTTGGTCATAACTTTTCTTCCAAGGAGCAAGATTTTTTTAATATCATGACTACTGTCACCATCTGCAGTGATTTTGGAGCCCAAGAAAATAAAGCTGTCACTGTTTCCATTGTTTCTCCATCTATTTGCCATGGAGAGATGGAACTGGATACCATGATCTTCGTTTTTTGAATGCTGAGTTTTAAGTCAGCTATTTCACTCTCCTGTTTCACTTCCATTAAGAGGTTCTTTAGTTTCTCTGTGCTTTCTGCCATAAGGGTGGTGTCATCTGCATATCTGAGGTTATTGATATTTTCCAGACAGTCTTGATTCCAGTTTGTGCTTTATCCAGCCTGGCATTTCGCATGATGTACTCTGCATATAAGTTAAATAAGCAAGTTGACAGTATACAGCCTTGATGTACTCCTTTCCCAATTTGGAACCAGTCCATTGTTCCATGTCCATTCTAGGTGTTGCTTCTTGACATGCATACAGATTTCTCAGGAGGCAGGTAAGGTGGTCTGGTATTCCTATCTCTTTAAGAATTTTCCACAGTTTGTTGTGATCTACACAGTCAAAATCTTTGGCATAATCAATAAAGCAGAAATAGATTTTTTTCTGGAGCTCTCTTGCTTTTTCTATGATTCAAGGGACACTGGCAATTTGATCTCTGATTCCTCTCCTTTTCTAAATTCAGCTTGAACATCTGGACGTTCACAGTTCATGTACTGTTGAAGCCTGACTTGGAGAATTTTGAGCATTACTTTGCTAGTGTGTGAGATGAGTGCAATCGTTCAGCAGTTTGAACATTATTTTGGCATTTCCCTTCTTTGGGACTGGAATGAAAATTGACCTTTTCCAGTCCTGTGGCCACTGCTGAGTTTTCTGTATTTGTTGGCATATTGAGTGCAGCACTTTCACAGCATCATCTTTTAGGATTTGAAATAGTTCAACTTGGAATTTCATCACTTCCACTAGCTTTGTTCATAGTGCTGCTTCTAAAGCTTCGCATTCCGGGATGTCTGGCTCTAGGTGAATGATCATACCATCGTGGTTATCTGGGTCATGAAGATCTTTGGGTGGCTAGTAAGCATATGCCAAAAACAAACCAAAGTCTGTGTGACTGGGAGAAGGCACACAAATGTAAGCACTAATCACTGCCATAGAGAAAGTAAACACAAGACTGTCTTCACTTGGCCTGGATTTTCAGTATTGAGAGAAGGCATTCAGTGTTGCTAATTGTGCCCAAACAGTGAACAAGAAGTGTGGAGCAAGTGTATCCATATTAAAGGTTTGTGAAAGCTTCAGAAATCTTTGGCGGACTGACAGAAAGTGTTTCTCTCACCAAAACTGTCAGTAATGACTGGGGTAGGTAGCTCCTTCTTCAAATGTGAAGACAGCTATACAAGCCTTTAAGTAACATGACACCACCCAAGGAACACAAACATTTTTCAGTAACCAATCCCAAAGAAGTCAAGATCTGTGATAAATAATTCAAAAAAAGCTGAATTAAGGAAACTCAGTGAACTACAGGAAATAAAGAAATGTAAGTGAATAAAATCAGAAGAGAAATACACAAATGAAATGACAGTTTAATAGAGAGATAGAAATCACAAGAAAGAAATTCTGAAGCTAGAGAATACAACGAGTGAGATGAAAAATGAAGTAAAAAGCATCAGTATCAGACTTGATCAAGCAGAAGAAAATGTGAAGTCAAAGGGAAGTTATTTGAAAATATTTATCAGAGGAAAACAAAGAATGACTGAAAAAAGTGAGAAAAACTGCATTAATTATAGTATAACTTAAAGAAAATAATCTACATGCTATTGGAATCCAGAAAAAGAAAAGAGAGAAAATGGGGCAGAAAGTTTATTTAAAGAAATAATGGTTGAGAACTTACTATATCTAGAAAGATTTAAACATCCAAATTCATGAAGTTTATATATCCCCAAAATGACTCATCATAATCAGACACTTTGTAGGCCAAGAGAGATTTGGTTGTTATATTCAAACTGCTGAAAGAAAAAACTGCACACCAAATACTTTACCCAGCAAACTTGTCCAACAGATAAAAGACTTTCCCAGACAAACAAAATGTGAGAAAATTTTGTCACTAGACCTGACTTATAAGAACCACTGGAAAGAATTCTTCAAGAATAAATGAATGGATGCTAATTAGTAACATAAAAACATAAAAAAATATACAACACACTGGTAAAAGTAAGTGTAATCAAGTTTAGAATACTATATTACTGTAATATAGGGTGGTGGATTGATTACCTAACTCGAAAACAATGTAAATATGTATGCACGCAATAGCAGGTCACCTAAATATATTAAGCAAATACAAACAGTTCTAAAAGAATAATTAGACAATAATTTAATCATAGAAGGAGGCTTTAAAATCCCAATTCAATAATGGATAGATTATCCATACAAGAAAAATTTAATAAAGAAATCTTTTGATTTAAATTATATATTTTAACCAAATGGACCTAGAGACATACGTGGAACATTCTAACCCACAACTGCAAAATAAAAATCTTTTACAAGGATACATGGCACATTTTCTAGGAATAGATCATATATCTATGTCAAAGAACAGGTCTTAATAAAATTAAGAGCTGAAGTCCAACCAAGTATTTTTTCTAATCATAATGGTATAAAACATGAACCTAATGACAAGAAGAAAAATGGAAAATTCATGAATATTTGGAAATTAAACAACAAACTCCTGAACAACCAATGGGTCAAAGATTAAACTAAAAAATCTGAAATAAAATGGATTCACAACATACCAAAACTTATGGGATGCAGTAAATGCAAGTCTACGAGGAAAGTTTATAGCAATAAACATATGCAGAGGAAAAAAGAAAGACTGCAGATAAATAATCTAACCTCATATTTCAAGGAACTAGAAAAAGAAGAGCAATTAGGCCCAATCTTGGCAGAAGGATGAAAATAACAAAGATAATAGAAGAAATAAAATAAAGATTAAAAAAACTATAAAATAGAACAACAAAATTCAGAGCTTTTTAAATAAAGGTCATTTTTAAAAATTGAGGTTTTGACGTACTACATTACATTAAGTTCAGGTGTACAACATAATAATTTGATTTTTATGTATATTGTGAAATGATCACTACAGTAAGTCTAGTTAATATCCATCACCTTACATAGTTACAGAAGTTTTGAATCCCTGGGTTAGGAAGATCCGCTGGAGCAGAATATGGGAACCTGCTCCAGTACTCTTGCCTGGAAAATTCCATGGACAGAAGAGCCTGGGAGTATGGGGTCGCAGAGTCAGAAATGACTGAGCATGCATACATATGTATTGTTAACTACAGTTACCATTGTATCCTCATGACATTTATTTTACAACAGGAAGTTTGTACATTTTGACTCCCTTCATCCATTTCACCCACTTCCCACCCTCTACCTCTGGTGCCAGCAACTAATCTGTTCTCTGTATCTATTACTTTGTTTTTTCATTTGTTTTTCTTTTTTGTTTTGTTTTTAGATCCTACATATAATTGAAGTTACATGGTATTTGTCTTATTTTACTTATAGCATAATCCGCTTAAGATCCATCCATGTTGTTGCAAATGACAAGATAGATTTCGTCTTTTTTATGACAAAATAATATTCCAATGTGTGTATGTATGCATATGTATCTGTAAATATATGCATATATATGGCACATTAATTTTATTCATTAATTTATCAATGAATACTTAGAGTGTTTCTCTATCTTAGCTATTGTAGGTAATGTAATGAACATGGTGGAGTGCATATGTCTTTGCATGTGAAGTTTTAATATTCTCTACTTGCTTTTAATTAGCTGCTGACAGTTAATGCATCTGTGTTAACAGTTAATGTGGCTTCTCTCTGTATAATACCATTCTACCTTTGATCCATGGTGATACTAATCTTATTTTTACTTGTTCTATATCATTTACTTTAAAAATATTCTATGTATCATAGCTATGCATTTGCAGCATAGAGAAGAATTAAAAAAAATAAATATTCACTCTCTCTTGACCTCTTGACTCTTCTCTTTTAACAGAAAAGGGAATTCAAAAATATATCACAATATCTGATATGAAATTTTCTGCTTAACTGAAAATTTTCTCCTAAAACATTTAGGGACACTTTTACCACTTTTTTTTTTCTCAACATTTCATAATGATGAAGAAAATTTCTCCTTCACACTAAACACAGAAATACATATTTATCATCTGCACATGAATTAGTTTCTGTCTTATAGAGAAGAGAGAAAAATATGTTTGTGGTGAAATAATCTACAGCATAAAAGCTTCTTGGGATTATATTTTGTAAGTAGTTCAACAGAAACTTAATGAAGATGTCTCATGCACAAGGCATGATACCAAGATCAGATCACAAACATGAGAGATCAAAAAAGGTGAGAAAGTGACATTTTTATTATTACCCACTTCAAAAATGGTGGTCTGATGTACTCCCAGACCAATTCTAAAGGAAAAGCAGTTTATTTAACACCTATAATTGACTGTAAGAGAGGTGATTCAGGTTTTGGTGTCAGGCAAAATATTTTATTCTAATTATTTAACAGAGGCCCTTTATAGTTATAGGAATCATAGCCATCTCAAGGAGATGTTAAAGTATAAATCTATTTCGATTAATTGCTGTTGCAAGTTGATATTTCACTGTTAGGTCATAGAAATGCAACAGATTTTTGTATATTAATTTTGTGTCCTGCAACTTTACCAAATTCATTGATGAGTTACAGCAGTGCTTTTGTGGCATCTATAGTATTTTTAAGTAGAGTATCATGTGAACTGCAGAGTAACAGTTCTACTGATTTTTTTCCAATTTTTTTCACATTTAAAGTAGATTGGGTTTCCTTTACTGAAGTATAGTTGGTTTGCAATATTATATTAGTTTCAGGTATACAACACAGTATTTCAATATTTTTCATATATATTATTCTATTTAAAGTTTTTATAAAATATTGGCTATATTCCCTGTGTGTATATGCTCATGCTCAGTTGCTCTGTGTTGTACAATATATCTTTGTGGCTTATTCATTTTATATATAGTAGTTTGTATCTATTGCTCTCTGCCGTCTTTCTTGCTCTCCTCCCCCGTATGTCTTCCCACTGGTAACTGCTAGTTTGTTCTCTATATCTGTGTTTTTCTGTTTTGTTATATTCATTCATTTGTTTTATTGTTTATGTTCCACATGTAAGTGGTAACATATAGTACCTGTTTTCCTTTCTCTGACTTATTTTGACAAGTAAAATACCTTCCAGGTCCAACGATGCTGGTTCAAATGGCAAAATTTCATTTCTTATGGCCAGTGTTTTATACACACACACACAGACACATGCACACATACCTCTTCTATGGCCACTCATCTGTTTATTGACACTTAGGTTGCTTTCATATCTTGTTTATTATAAATAATGCTGTTATGTATATTGGGGTGCATGTATCTTCTTGAATTTTTTTTTTTGGTGATTTTTCAGCTATATACTCAGGCATTTTAGAAAATGAAGGCATACATACGGTCTACAGGCACAGGAAAGAAGCTCACATCACTAGCCATCAGGGAAATGTAAATCAAAACCAAAAGAAGATATCACCTCACACGTGTTAGAAAGGTTATGAGGAGCTATCTGAAACTGAGCCGAACCCACACTGACCGCAACAGCTCCAGAGAAATTCCTAGATATATTTTTACTTTTTTTTTTTTTAAGTAAGAAAAAAAATTATTTTTTATTTTTTCTCTTTTATTTTCCTTTAAAATTCCCTACTACTCCCCCATTACTCCTTAACTTTCATTTTCATAGATTTTTACAATTTTTTTAATTAGGGAAAAAATTTTTTTTCTTTCTTTCTTTTTTTTTTCCTTTTCTCTTCTATTTTCTATTTTTCTTTTTCTCTTATTTCTTTTAAAGTCCTCTAGTACTCCTCTACTACACCTTAATTTTCATTTTCAATACACTATAACCTTACAAAAAAAAGAAGAGAAGCCCTATTTTTAAACCGAACTTCATATATATTTCTAAAATTATTTTGTGTGTGTTTTGGTTTTTGTTTTTAATATAGTATTTTTAAGAGTCTAACCTCTACTCTAGATTTTTAATTTTTGTTTTTCAGTATATGATATAAATTGTGAACATTTAAGAATCCAATATTCAGTTCCCATTTTTATTCAGGAGTGTGTTGATTATTCTCTCCCAATCTTGACTCTCTGTTTTCTACCTCAGAACACCTCTATTTCCTCATTTCCCCTTCTCTTCCCAATCCAATTCTGTGAATCTTTGTGGGTGTCTGGGCTACGGAGAACACTCTGGGAACAGACAGCTGCGTAGATCTGTCTCTCTCCTCTTGAGTCCCCCTTTTTCTCCTCCTGCTCATCTCTATCTCCCTCCTCCCTCTCCTCTTCTTCATGTAACTCTGTGAGTCTCTCTGGGTGTCCCTAATGGGGGAGAATCTTTTCGCCATTAACCCAGAAGTTTTATTATCAGTGCTGTATAGTTGGAGAAGTCCTGAGACTACAGGAAGAATAAAACTGAAATCCAGAGGCAGGAGACTTAAGCCCAAAACCTGAGAACGCCAGAAAACTCCTGACTACATGGAACTTTAAGTAATAAGTGACCGTCCAAAAGCCTCCATACCTACACTGAAACCAACCACCACCCAAGAGCCAATAAATTTTAGATCAAGACATACCACGCAAATTCTCCAGCAACGCAGGAACATAGCCCTGAACGTCAACATACAGGCTGCCCAAAGTCACACCTAACACATAGACCCATCTCAAAACTCATTACTGGGCACTCCATTGCTCTCCAAAGAGAAGAAATCAAGTTCCACGCACGAGAACACCGACGCAAGCTTCCCTAACCAGGAAACCTTGACAAGCCAATCGTTTAACCCCACCCACTGGGCAAAACCTCCACAATAAAAAGGAACCACAGACCTCCAGAATATAGAAAGCCCACTCCAGACACAGCAATCTAAACAAGATGAAAAGGCAGAGAAATACCCAAAAGGTAAAGGAACATGAAAAATGCCTACCAAGTCAAACAAAAGAGGAGGAGTTAGGGAATCTACCTGAAAAAGAATTTAGAATAATGATAATAAAAATGATCCAAAATCTTGAAAACAAAATGGAGTTACAGATAAATAGCCTGGAGACAAAGATTGAAAAGATGCAAGAAATGTTTAATAAAGACCTAGAAGAAATAAAAAAGAGTCAATTAAAAATGAATAATGCAATGAATGAGATCAAAAACACTCTGGAGGGAACCAAGAGTAGAATACCGGAGACAGAAGATAGGATAAGTGAGGTAGAAGATAAAATGGTGGAAATAAATGAAGCAGAGAGGAAAAAAGAAAAAAGGATCAAAAGAAATGAGGACAACCTCAGGGACCTCTGGGACAATGTGAAATGCCCCAACATTCGAATCATAGGAGTTCCAGAAGAAGAAGACAAAAAGAAAGGCCATGAGAAAATACTCGAGGAGATAATAGCTGAAAACTTCCCTAAAATGGGGAAGGAAATAGCCACCCAAGTCCAAGAAACCCAGAGAGTCCCAAACAGGATAAACCCAAGGCTAAACACCCCAAGACACATATTAATCAAATTAACAAAGATCAAACACAAAGAACAAATACTAAAAGCAGCAAGGGAGAAACAACAAATAACACACAAAGGGATTCCCATAAGGATAACAGCTGATCTATCAATAGAAACCCTCCAGGCCAGAAGGGAATGGCAGGACGTACTGAAAGTAATGAAAGAGAATAACCTACAACCTAGATTACTGTATCCAGCAAGGATCTCATTCAGATATGAAGGAGAATTCAAAAGCTTTACAGACAAGCAAAAGCTGAGAGAATTCAGCACCACCAAACCAGCTCTTCAACAAATGCTAAAGGATCTTCTCTAGACAGGAAACACAGAAAGGCTGTATAAACGTGAACCCAAAACAACAAAGTAAATGGCAATGGGACCACACCTATCAATAACTACCTTAAATGTAAATGGGTTGAATGCCCCAACCAAAAGACAAAGATTGGCTGAATGGATACAAAAACAAGACCCCTACATATGCTGTCTACAAGAGACCCACCTCAAAACAAGAGACACATACAGACTAAAAGTGAAGGGCTGGAAAAAAATATTTCACACAAATGGAGACCAAAAGAAAGCAGGAGTCGCAATACTCATATCAGATAAAATAGACTTTCAAATAAAGGATGTGAAAAGAGACAAAGAAGGACACTATATAATGATCAAAGGATCAATCCAAGAAGAAGATATAACAATTATAAATATATATGCACCCAACATAGGAGCACCGCAATATGTACGGCAAACGCTAATGAGTATGAAAGAGGAAATTAATAGTAACACAATAATAGTGGGAGACTTTAATACCCGACTCACAACTATAGATAGATCAACTAAACAGAAAATTAACAAGGAAACACAAACCTTAAATGACACAATGGACCAGCTAGACCTAATTGATATCTATAGGAAATTTCACCCCAAAACAATCAACTTCACCTTTTTCTCAAGTGCACACGGAACCTTCTCCAGAATAGATCACATCCTGGACCATAAATTTGGTCTTGGAAAATTCAAAAAAATTGAAATCATTCCAGTCATCTTTTCTGACCACAGTGCAGTAAGATTAGATCTCAATTACAGGAAAAAAAATTGTTAAAAACTCAAACATATGGAGGCTAAATAATACACTTCTGAATAACAACAAATCATAGAAGAAATCAAAAAAGAAATCAAACTATGTATAGAAATGAATGAAAATGAAAACACAACAACCCAAAACCTATGGGACACTGTAAAAGCAGTGCTAAGCAGAAGGTTCATAGCATTACAGGCTTACATCAAGAAACAAGAAAAAAGCCAAATAAATAACCTAACTCTACACCTAAAGCAATTAGAGAAGGAAGAAATGAAGAACCCCAGGGTTAGCAGAAGGAAAGAAATCTTAAAAATTAGGGCAGAAATAAATGCAAAAGAAACTAAAGGGACCATAGCAAAAATCAACAAAGCTAAAAGCTGGTTTTTTGAAAAAATAAACAAAATTGACAAACCATTAGCAAGACTCATTAAGAAACAAAGAGAGAAGAACCAAATTAACAAAATTAGAAATGAAAATGGAGAGATCACAACAGACAACACTGAAATACAAAGGATCATAAGAGACTACTACCAGCAGCTCTATGCCAATAAAATGGACAACTTGGATGAAATGGACAAATTCTTAGAAAAGTATAACTTTCCAAAACTGAACCAGGAAGAAATAGAAGATCTTAACAGACCCATCACAAGCAAGGAAATTGAAACTGTAATCAGAAATCTTCCAGCAAACAGAAGCCCAGGACCAGATGGCTTCACAGCTGAATTCTACCAAAAATTTAGAGAAGAGCTAACACCTATCTTACTCAAACTCTTCCAGAAAATTGCAGAGGAAGGTAAACTTCCAAACTCATTCTATGAGGCCACCATCACCCTAATTCCAAAACCAGACAAAGATGCCACAAAAAAAGAAAACTACAGGCCAATATCAGTGATGAACATAGATGCAAAAATCCTTAACAAAATTCTAGCAAACAGAATCCAAGAACATATTAAAAAAATCATACACCACGACCAAGTGGGCTTTATCCCAGGAATGCAAGGATTCTTTAATATCTGCAAATCAATCAATGTAATACACCACATTAACAAATTGAAAGATAAAAACCATATGATTATCTCAATAGATGCAGAGAAAGCCTTTGACAAAATTCAACACTCATTTATGATTAAAACTCTCCAAAAAGCAGGAATAGAAGGAACATACCTCAACATAATAAAAGCTATATATGACAAACCCACAGCAAGCATCACCCTCAATGGTGAAAAATTGAAAGCATTTCCCCTGAAATCAGGAACAAGACAAGGGTGCCCACTCTCACCACTACTATTCAACATAGTGTTGGAAGTTTTGGCAACAGCAATCAGAGCAGAAAAAGAAGTAAAAGGAATCCAGATAGGAAAAGAAGAAGTGAAACTCTCACTGTTTGCAGATGACATGATCCTCTACATAGAAAACCCTAAAGACTCTTCCAGAAAATTACTAGAGCTAATCAATGAATATAGTAAAGTTGCAGGATATAAAATTAACACACAGAAATCCCTTGCATTCCTATACACTAACAATGAAAAAACAGAAAGAGAAATTAAGGAAACAATACCATTCACCATTGCAACAAAAAGAATAAAATACTTAGGAGTATATCTACCTAAAGAAACAAAAGACCTATACATAGAAAACTATAAAACACTGATGAAAGAAATCAAAGAGGACACAAACAGATGGAGAAACATACCGTGTTCATGGATTGGAAGAATCAATATTGTCAAAATGGCTATTCTACCCCAAACAATCTATAGATTCAATGCAATCCCTATCAAGCTACCAACGGTATTTTTCACAGAACTAGACCAAAGAATTTCACAATTTGTATGGAAATACAAAAAACCTCGAATAGCCAATGTAATCTTGAGAAAGAAGAATGGAACTGGAGGAATCAACCTGCCTCTCTTCAGACTCTACTGCAAAGCCACAGTCATCAAGACAGTATGGTACTGGCACAAAGACAGAAATATAGATCAATGGAACAGAATAGAAAGCCCAGAGATAAATCCACGGACCTGTGGACACCTTATCTTTGACAAAGGAGGCAAGGATATACAATGGAAAAAAGACAACCTCTTTAACAAGTGGTGCTCGGAAAACTGGTCAACCACTTGTAAAAGAATGAAACCAGAACATTTTCTAACACCATACACCAAAATAAACTCAAAATGGATTAAAGATCTAAATGTAAGACCAGAAACTATAAAACTCCTAGAGGAGAATATAGGCAAAACACTCTCTGACAGAAATCACAGCAGGATCCTCTATGACCCACCTTCCAGAATACTGGAAATAAAAGCAAAATAAACAAATGGGACCTAATGAAACTTAAAAGCTTTTGCACTACAAAGGAAACTATAAGTAAGGTGAAAAGACAGCCCTCAGATTGGGAGAAAATAATAGCAAACGAAGCAACAGACAAAGGATTAATCTCAAAAATATACAAGCAACTCCTGAAGCTCAATTCCAGAAAAATAAATGACCCAATCAAAAAATGGGCCAAAGAACTAAACAGACATTTCTCCAAAGAAGACATACAGATGGCTAACAAACACATGAAAAGATGCTCCACATCACTCATTATCAGAGAAATGCAAATCAAAACCACAATGAGGTACCATTACACGCCAGTCAGGATGGCTGCTATTCAAAAGTCTACAAGCAATAAATGCTGGAGAGGGTGTGGAGAAAAGGGAACCCTCTTACACTGTTGGTGGGAATGCAAACTAGTACAGCCACTATGGAAAACAGTGTGGAGATTTCTTAAAAAACTGGAAATAGAACTGCCATATGACCCAGCAATCCCACTTCTGGGCATACACACTGAGGAAACCAGATCTGAAAGAGACACGTGCACCCCAATGTTCATTGCAGCACTGTTTATAATAGCCAGGACATGGAAGCAACCTAGATGCCCATCAGCAGATGAATGGATAAGGAAGCTGTGGTACATATACACCATGGAATATTACTCAGCCATTAAAAAGAATTCATTTGAATCAGTTCTAATGAGATGGATGAAACTGGAGCCCATTACACAGAGTGAAGTAAGCCAGAAAGATAAAGAACATTATAGCATACTAACACATATATATGGAATTTAGAAAGATGGTAACAATAACCCTATATGCAAAACAGAAAAAGAGACACAGAAGTACAGAACAGACTTTTGAACTCTGTGGGAGAAGGTGAGGGTGGGATGTTTCGAAAGAACAGCATGTATATTATCTATGGTGAAACAGATCACCAGCCCAGGTTGGATGCATGAGACAAGTGCTCGGGCCTGGTGCACTGGGAAGACCCAGATGAATCGGGTGGAGAGGGAGGTGGGAGGGGGGATCGGGATGGGGAATACGTGTAACTCTATGGCTGATTCATATCAATGTATGACAAAACCCACTGAAATGTTGTGAAGTAATTAGCCTCCAACTAATAAAAAAATTAAAAAAATAAAAAAATTAAAAATAAAAAGATGACAAATAATAAATGTCGGTGAAGATGTGGAGAAAAAAGGAACTCTGGTTCACTGTGGTAGAAATACAAGTTTGTGTAGTCACTATGGAAAACAGAATGGAGGTTCCTCAAAAAATTAAAAATAGAACTGCCATATGACCCAGCAATTCTACTTATGGGCATGTATCTGAGGAAAATTAAAGCCCCAATTAGAAAAGATACATACACCCCCATGTTCACTGCTTCATTATTTACATCAACCAAGATATGGAACAGATAAAGAAAATGTGATACATAGATATATGACATAATATGACATAAAAATTGGAGAAGGCAATGGCACCCCACTCCAGTACCCTTGCCTGGAAAATCCCATGGATGGAGGAGCCTGGTGGACTGCAGTCCATGGGGTCGCTAAGAGTTGGACACGACTGAGCGACTTCACTTTCACTTTTCACTTTCATGCATCGGAGAAGGAAATGGCAACCCAGTCCAGTGCTCTTGCCTGGAGAATCCCAGGGACAGGGGAGCCTGGTGGGCTGCCGTCTATGGGGTAGCACAGAGTTGGACACGACTGAAGTGACTTAGCATCAGCAGCAGCATGACATATAAAATAAAATCTTGTCACTTATGATAACATGAATGGACCTAGAGTGAGTTATTCTAAGTGAAATAAGTGAGACATTTAAAGACAAATACTGTATGATTTCACTTACATGTAGACTCTAAAAAGCAAAACAAAGGAACAAGCATAACAAAAGCGAAATAATCATAGACACAGAGAACAGACAGGTGGTTGGTTGTCAGAGGGGAGAGAGTTGCAGGGGAGAAAAATAGGTAAGGGAGATTAAGAGGTACAAACTTCCAACTGCAAAATAAATGCTACAAGTATGAAATATGCAGTGGGAGGAATATAGTCAATAATTATGTAGTAGTTTTGTATGGTAACTAGACTTATCATGGTGATCATTTTGAATTGTACAGAAATACTGAATGTAACAGAAACTAATATAGTGTTGTAGGTCAATTATATTTTCAAAACAAATAAACTCATAGGAAAAGAGATCAGATTTGTGTTTACTGGAGGCAGGAGATGGGGGAGAGGGAATTGGTTGAAGGCAGTCAAAAGGTACATATTTCCAGTTACAAGATAAATAGGTACTAGGCATGTACTGTTATGTAATAATATGATCAACATAATTAATACTGCTCACTGTTATACATGAAATTTGTTAAGAGAGTAAATCCTGAGTTCTTATCACAAGGAAAAACAATTTTTTCTTTAGTTTTGTATCTTTATGAGATAATGGATGTTCACTAAACTTATTGTGTATTAAAAACATTAAAATAAATAAGCAATTTTCTGACATGGCTAAATACATAAAATGGGAATTTAGAAGAACATTATCAAAAAATATATATATTTTTTAAATCAAAAGACAGTGTGAAATTATGTAGGTTGAATGTTAACCTATTCAGCTTTGCTAATGCGAAGGATGTTGCTCTTTACTTGATACAGTTTAAAACATGAAGAAACTATTTATCTTTCCATTAAAATTTAATGTTAAAATTATTACCCATTGGAAAATAAACTTCACACTTGTGTGTAGCTAAATTATTTGTTGATCACATAAAAAAATCCAGTTATTTTTTTGCCTTCTTTTCTTATTCATTTATAGTATTTTGGGGGGCCAGTTAGTATTTCTAGCTCATGATTTGAACAAAAAATGATTTTAGATTTACAATGTCTTATGCCTTTTTGACAGCTCTGTGAGGTATTTGAACCTTTGGACAATACTGAGATATAGGATATTTAAGGAATGTAATTAATTCATGTAGTCTTTGCCTGCAGGTCATTTGGACTTGTACAAAGCTGGTTATAAATGCAGAATATTTGCTTACTATTCTCAAATGAGTATAGTCCTAATTAAACTGAAACATAATGTTATTATTCTTTTCGAACAGATTTTCCCTATGTGTTGAATTTTTCTTTAATCCTGCATAACTGAAAATCAGGAGAAGAGAAATCTAATCTTCTCTTTCTCTGTTGCATTTCATCTTACAAAGAAGAAATGATAGCACTCCAAAAGAAAGGCAGCCATCTGTTGGAAAGAAATATGAGAAGCTGAATTGTCAAATCCTCTATTTTAAGTGTTCTGCAGCAAAACTGGTCACCAATCATGTTTTAAAATAGAATGTGGGCACAGGAAACATTCAGGGAAAAATATTTTTCCACATTATTGTTTTCTGTTTTATTCATGGCATAGTGCCTTATAGGGATTATATTCATTTTAACCACAGAATTCACCGTTCTCAAAGCAGACTACTCTACTTTAATGTAGATCATATATTGGGTATCAAATAACAAATTGCCAAGGACCATGTTCGATATCTGGATAGATGAAGAGGATAATGTTTCCTTCCTTTGTGAAAAGTGAATTCTATTTATTAGTTCATTTACTTATTCTGTCCTGAATGAAACAAATATTTTTAGCTTTTACTGTGTGCCAGGCATTTTGTTAGGTATTGAGCATTTAAAAATGAATAAAATACTATACTTTCTTCAAAGAGATCAAATATTCCACTTCCCGTTACTCTCCATCCAGTGGACTATGTTGAATGTCAAGTGAAAAAGTTACCACAGTTCCAATTATCCATAAAGAACAACTCATTGTTATTCCCACAACTTGTCTAGCTTAATCAGCACTCAAGTCTTAAAGCTGTCAGGCAATATTAATTTCAGTGAGATCTAAAAGGAGCACAGACCTAAAAATCCTGCCTGAATATAAAGAACCCCTCTGTTTTCCTACTCCACTATTGGAAAATGCTTTGTTATTGTTGGAAAATGAGTTAACTTCATAGAAAACAAATGTCTATTGCTATCATGGAGCCATACTAAACTTTCCATTAATCCCCACTTTGGGCCATTAATAACATTAAGAGAAAAAGGGTAGAGGTGAATTGAAGAGAGCTGGGTTTTCATTTTCTGGTCACTAAAAAAAAATGTTGTATTTTTATGAAGGACTATTTATAACTTATATGGCTATTTTGAAGGTATGACTTCGGTTGCAACTATGATGGCCAATTTCAAGGTTTTATGTTTGGCATATAAAGGATAATGACTTTCGTGGTACTGTAGATTTTTATTTTCAGGCTATAATGCATAAGTTTTCAACATTTAACTGAATTTAAAGTGTTTAGGTTCCCAGAAGAAATGCCTTATTGCTACAAAGGGTAATCTACCTGCATTTTTCCCGTTTGTTATTTTTCTTGAAAAAATTTTTTGGTTGGATTACAGTGATTAAATAGCCTATTTAGTTGGAGTTGTACTAAAAACTGTATAAAACATTCTTTTAAAAAAGTTATGTTTTTTTCTTGAGGGAATGATGTTAATTACTAATTATTGCCTACAAAGAAAAGAGTAATGATAATCAAAAATTTCTGCTCCTAAACTGATAAACAGCTTTGGTCAAGTGTATGAATCTAACCCTCAGTGTGGAGATTTCTTAAAAAACTGGAAATAGAACTGCCATATGACCCAGCAATCCCACTTCTGGGCATACACACTGAGGAAACCAGATCTGAAAGAGACACGTGCACCCCAGTGTTCATCGCAGCACTGTTTATAATAGCCAGGACATGGAAGCAACCTAGATGCCCATCAGCAGATGAATGGATAAGGAAGCTGTGGTACATATACACCATGGAATATTACTCAGCCATTAAAAAGAATTCATTTGAATCAGTTCTAATGAGATGGATGAAACTGGAGCCCATTACACAGAGTGAAGTAAGCCAGAAAGATAAAGAACATTATAGCATACTAACACATATATATGGAATTTAGAAAGATGGTAACAATAACCCTATATGCAAAACAGAAAAAGAGACACAGAAGTACAGAACAGACTTTTGAACTCTGTGGGAGAAGGTGAGGGTGGGATGTTTCGAAAGAACAGCATGTATATTATCTATGGTGAAACAGATCACCAGCCCAGGTTGGATGCATGAGACAAGTGCTCGGGCCTGGTGCACTGGGAAGACCCAGATGAATCGGGTGGAGAGGGAGGTGGGAGGGGGGATCGGGATGGGGAATACGTGTAACTCTATGGCTGATTCATATCAATGTATGACAAAACCCACTGAAATGTTGTGAAGTAATTAGCCTCCAACTAATTAAACAAAAAAAATTGAAGGATTATGGGAAAATGGTGAACAGTAAGAATAAGAGTAAGAGTAAGAGCTCTTGCATTAAATGTATGTAAAGTTGAAAATGACAAAGATAGTTTTAGCCTGGCCTCCTGCACAACCTCTACATTATTTGTTCTTTTGAACTTAGGCAGAGCAGTTCCTATATAAACGTGTACATTATTTGAACACCATGAAACCTTAAGTTCTTGTTGGTCATTAGCATATTAACTCAAATTTCACTATCTAATTAGCATAGTAGGAGGAAAACATGATACATGTCTGTTGGCCAATGAGTTTACTTGAGCAACTTAAACCACGGACTCAAGTTCATGGGTTTTGGAAGGTGTTCATTCTAAGAGGTGGGGAGTAAGTTTTCTCTGTTCAATAAACCTGCACTAGATAGTATCAGTGACTCAATGGACATGAGTTTGAGCAAAGCCCAGGAGATAGTGAAGGACAGGGAAGCCTGGCTTGCTGCAGTCCATGGGGTTGCAAAGAGTTAGACACGATGTAGCGACTGAATGAACACACACATACACACACTACATTGGCACTTCAGGGCCCTAGGAGCCAACTTAACATAGCAGACTGCTGTTGGGACACCTAGATATTTTAGCAAGAAAATTTCAGTTTTGGGCTGCTCTAGGATTTACTTTTCCCCTGTTGACCTCCAGAAGAGAGGTGGTTCTATAGCCAAGAGAAAGGGAAGGAATTTTACAGGTGAAATACAAGTATCACATCTTTTTCATCTCCTTATCGCCATACCCAGTAGGATGGTACACCCCACTATTGTTTGGTGAGTGTGATAATGGATGCCACTACCTAACTTCAGTCACTGCTCTGCAGTTTCAACTTCAATAAGTAATTTCCAATGTTTTGCTTCAAATTCATCTTCTTTAACACAGGAAGAATTATCTCTTCTTGAGGGTCTTTATTTCCTTCCAAAAACGAACAGGATGCTTTATAAACATTCTGAGAAAGATGAGAAATAAAAGAAAACAAATTTTGAGTTGTAGTATATTAAATAATCTCAGCTATTTATTACATGCTAGAGGCTAAAAAGCAGTACCAATTATCTAATACATACCGTTTTATTTCATAAAAGAATAAATATGAACTGAAGCAAAAGAGTTCCAGAAAAGCATTTACTTCTGCTTTATTGACTATGCCAAAGCCTTTGATTGTGTGGATCACAACAAACTGTGGAAAATTCTTAAAGAAATGGGAATACCAGGCCACCTTACCTACATCCTGAGAAATCTGAATGCAGGTCAAGAAGCAACAGGTTAGAACTGGACATGAAACAACAGACTGGTTCCAAATCAGGAAAGGAGTACATCAAGGCTGTATATTGTCACCTTATTTATTTAACTTATATGTAGAGTACATCATGTGAAATGCTGGGCTGGATGAAGCACAAGCTGAAATCAAGATTTCCGGGAGAAGTATCAAGAGCTTCAGATACGCAGATGACACCACCCTTGTGGTGGCAAGTGAAGAACTAAAGAGCTTCTTGATGAAAGTGAAAGAGGAGAGTGAAAAAGCTGGCTTAAAACTCAATATTAAAAAAACTAAGATCATGGCATCTACTCCCATCACTTCATGGCAAATAGATGGGGAAACAATGGAAACAGTGACAGACTTTATTTTTTTGGGCTCCAAAATCACTGCAGATGGTGACTGCAGCCATAAAATTAAAAGACTCTTGCTCCTTGGAAGAAAAGTTATAATCAACCTAGACAGCATGTTAAAAAGCAGAGACATTACTTTGTCGACAAAGGTCCGTCTAGTCAAAGCTATCCTTTTTCCAATAGTCATATATGGATGTGAGAGTTGGACTATAAAGAAAACTGAGCACTGAAGAATTGATGCTTTTGAAATGTGGTGTTGGAGAAGACTCTTGAGAGTCCTTGGACTGCAAGGAGATCCAACCAGTCCCCATCCTAAAGGAGATCAGTCCTGGGTGTTCATTGGAAGGACTGATGTTGAAGCTGAAACTCCAATACTTTGGCCACCTGATGTGAAGAGCTGACTCATTAGAAAAGACTCTGATGCTGGCAAAGATTGAGGGCAGGAGGAGAAGAGGATGACAGAGGATGAGATGGTTGGATGGCATCGCTGACTCCATGAACAGGAGTTTGAGCAAGCTTGGGAGTTGGTGATGGACAGGGAAGCCTGGGGTGTTGCAGTCCATGGGGTCGCAAAGAGTCGGACACGACAGAGTGACTGAACTGACCTGAAGGAATATATCATTTTCCTTATTAAATATAATGGCATGATTTTAATTTTTAATAGAAAAAATAAATGTGACCTACAATTAGTTCATATTTTTACATAAATTGCCCTCCTTTAAATGATAATTTCTAACGGATTTGTGGAAGGCAAATGGGCCTTGGGGTTAGCTTAAGCTGAATTCTGAATTGACTCTGCCCCTAATGTATAGTTTGAGTTAATAAAAATTCCCCAACATATGGAGTCCTCAAAGTATGTGAAATTGCTTAGCATATGACAGGTTTCAAGACTTTTGTCTTTCTTTTTCTTTGTACTACTGGGACAAATGATTGGCTGACAGAAAGAGGGAAGACTCTAGATAAGACTGTGAGGACAGGAACTGCTTAGGAAGAAAAATACAAGCAGGAGAGTGTTCAGGGCAGTTGCTCTTAGCTCACTGTCTACAAAGAGGGCTAGAGAGAGGAGAAAATATCCCAACAACATGTACAAAATCAGTTTCTTTCTGTCTCTCAAGGGACGTGTGAGTAGACTGACAGATTGTCATTCTGGGTTTGAGAGTTACTTGGGATGATCTGACAAAATAATATAGATTCTGTGGAATGTGAAAAATCCCCTCTGTAGGGTGTACAAACTGTGTGTGTTTAGGGGCTGGCCCCCCAGAGCAACAGCAACCTCCTTAGAGGTCCCAAGAGTTGGTATGAGGCAGGGCGGTCTGATCTCTGCTATCTGGAGATATGGTCTATCTGCTCCAAGGTAGGTCCCGGCAGGATTCATTTATTTAAAGACCATGGTATTTTCCACAGCCAGTTTGTTAGTATACCGGGGGTGTAAATGCAGCCATCATGATGTGTCACTACCCACTGCTTCCACTGACCTCTGCATCGTGAAAACTCGTAGAGGTGGTCAGAAGCTGGTGGGATAGTGATGAAGAGGACAGGCTCTAGGGACAGCATGCTTAGGGGTGATCCTCAGGGACACCTGAAGGGAGTGAATTCAGTGTGACATCAGTGTATAAGTCACCTAAATTTGGTCATCTTTCTGCCATATGTTATCTGAGTCCTATAGCAATTAACACAGAAAAACTGTATTTGCATAAGTAACTTTATACTCTGTTTATGTGCTGAGCAGAGTGGATACATTTCACACATAATTTGCAACTTGTTATAGAGCTTTTTCAATGCTAATACCCAAACATGTTAAACAAAGAAAGATGGACACTTTGTTTGTTTTCTACTGATTTTATACTACTGTATTTTTGACTTCTTAGTGACATTGGTTGTATTAAAGGTCTGTGCCACCCACCCTGTGGTGAATAAGAAACCGTTTTTACAGTTGCCATTACAAAGAAACCCTTATTTGCATTAAGAATAATTTTATTGTTCTTTCAATATAAAATTAAACTGATAGATCATTTTAAAGGAACACATTTTTCTTAAAGAGATGAGATAAGGAAATAAAGTGGTAATATTGTGTTTAATTTATAAGTAAACCCTAGGAGCACAACTTACTCCATTTTGTTACTATCACAGGGAGTAAAAATTTATCAAGTTTTTAACTGACTATAAACAAATCCCATTATTAACAAATTCCATTTATCTCCTGTTTATTTATTTGTCATGTAGATAGAATTCCTTTTCTTTTCCATGTTAGAGACTAAGTTGTAATGATCAAATAGAAGAACATAAAGAAGTGGTTAGAAGATCAATTTGCTACAGGCCTCCCAAGATGTCAGACATGTATTATACAATCATGTAAATTCAAGGCCCAGGTTATCAATAAAATATAGGCAGAAGTGATGAAAAATAGTGAGAAATAAGATATATTCCTGTGTAACTTTCAAGTCCAGCTTTTTCTTCTTGTTCTCTCACACATCATTCAATCACTGAAGATTTATTGCTCATTATATGAGGAAATAGAATATTTTAGATATAAAATGAAGAAAGAAAATTCTCTACCCACAAGGAATTTGCAGCAGAAAAAAGAAAGATACATTAATATAACACTGTAATGTGATGCAATCCAATGAATACCATATTAATGCAGTGACAATGCTAGAAAAGATCTCAAACAAAGTGCTGTGGAGAACAGAGGAACTCTGTTCCAGGCTCATAACTACTGAGCCTGGCTACTGGAGACAAACATAAAGGTCCAGAGAGAAGGAAATATCATGACCGATCTGAGAGGATTCAGCAGGAAGCATCCTGTGGAAATGAGGGGTCATTCCACAAAGACCATGTGCAAAGGCAGAGAGGTGAAACTGTTATGGGAGATAAATAAGATTTGGGTTAAAGAGGGACACAAAATATTGTTTTTTTCTCACAAGAAATAGTGAGAGAAAAAACCTGGAGTAAAAAATTAGGGCCATATTGTTAGAAACTTTACATATATATAAGAAACTTGGACATGAACACGAAAGCCTTAGGGAGCCACTGGATAATTTAAAAGGGAGTTTAGTGGTCAGAATTTTATTTAGATTTTGAAAACAAAATCAAAGCAAATAATAAAATTGAGGGCACTTGAGATATAGCAGAATATAGACACAAATGGATCAAGCATCAAGGTTGGAAACACATTTGACCAAATGGCTGAATTGAGGCAGGCTAAGCAGAGTTAAGTCTGCGTGTCTTGAAGAGAGCTTAAGGCATAAAGAAGGCTGAGTTGAAGAACTGATGCTTTCAAACCGTTGCTGAAGAAGGCTCTTGAGAATCCCTTGGGCAGCAAGATCATACCAGTCAACCCTAAAGGAAATCAACCCTGAATATTCATTTGAAGGACAGATGCTGAAGTTGAAGCTCCAATACTTTGGCCACCTGATGTGAGGAGCTGACTCATTAGAAAAGACCCTGATGCTGGGAAAAATTGAAGGCAAAAGGAGAAGGGGATGACAGAGGATGAGATGGTTGGATGGCATCACTGACTCAATGGGCATGAGTTTGAGAAAACTCAGGGAGATAGTGAAGGACAGGGAAGCCTGGCATGCTGCAGTCCATGGGGTCACAAAGAGCTGGACACGACTTAGTGACTGAAGAACAAAGGCTCCTGGATTACTGTTGTTCACTTAAGATAGAATAAACTTTTATGCACTCAAGAACAGATGCAAAGACAAAACAGACAAGTTGTCAATGTTACCAACTTTGTACGAAGTTACTTCGTACAAGTAGATTCTTCTCTTCTTCAGTCTCTTGTACACTTCTTAAGATGATAAGAGCATGGTCAATACATGATATATAATACAATATAATATAAATTCTTAAATCCATGTGGAGTATAAGGAAAATTAAGTATGTATATATGTAAATATGTTCTTTATTTACAATTAACTCACAAACTGGCTTCATAAGAGCTAATTAATGTTCAAAAACATTTCTCAAATATTTATAGTTTTTAAAATTAAATGTACCTTGATACAGCTACCTGTAAAAAAATTCTTTAAAAATATAAAGTGATCTTTGAAAGAGCGAAAAAAAAAAAAAAAGAAAGCAAATTTTGCTATGGAAAGATTTGAATTTAATTCAAAGTCTTAAATTCATGAAGTTTAGGTGACATAAAACTTGGCCTTGTGTCTTTGAACCCTTACTCATTGCAATCCAGGAAATTTGCTTTAGAACTAGGCTAAAAGTAAATTGTTGGGGATAGGTTATTCTTTCTTTTGTGTAGTAAAATCATAATGTCTAGAATACTATGTGCTTCCAATGTTCAAATTATTTTTCTCAACCTTAACACTAAAATTTATTAAAATTTGAAGGTTAATGCAATGGTTTTAAAAGGCAGAAAAGGGAGGGGGGATCGGGATGGGGAACACATGTAAATCCATGGCTGACTCATGTCAATGTATGGCAAAAACCACTACAATATTGTAAAGTAATTAGCCTCCAACTAATAAAAATAAATGAAAAAAAAAATAAAAGGCAGAAAACAGGTAAAATGGAAATATAAGATATTTTAATGGAAAAACTAAAAGCTTTTAAATAAGACACACATTTCATTGTATTGAGAAAGCAAAAAATATTAAGAATTTGGCATAAAATAGCTTATAAAATCACACTAGCAAGTGTTTTGTACATTTCTAAGATTTTCCATTGAGTTATTTAGCAATTCTGTTTGATTTTTCAAAAGAAGCATGAGTTTTAAATTTTAGGTGAAGATAACAATGAGACCTACAAACTATTTTGAAGCAAACTGGTTTAATTCAAACAAAACAGACTGACTTTTAAACCACCAGCTGTTTAATTGTGTTGTCAAGTAGATAGTTTCGACTCCTTTCAAATATTTCAATTTTCTAACACAATTTTATTCATATATTTATTCATTCTTACACCCATTCAAAGTCTATGTATGAAGCATGTATTATCTGCTAGGTATTGAGTAATCCAGGCTCCCCTGCTGGCTCAGCGGTAAAGAATCCACCTGCCAATTCAGGAGACGTGGGCTCAATCCCTGGGTCAGGAAGATCCTCTGGAGAAGAAAATGCAACCCTCTCCAGTAGTCCTTCCTGGGAAATCCCATAGACAGAGGACCCTGGTGGACTAGAGTTCCCGGGGTCGCAAAGAGCTGGACAATACTGAGAGACTAAAGAACAACGACATTGCATGACTCACCAGATGCAGTGCCGAGCAGGACCAACTCAGACTCTGACCTCACAGGTTTTCAGTCATGTATGAGGGGAACCTGGCATTTAAAAGGGAGGAAACAGCCCAGGATATCAGAAGGTTGACTTCAGTGGATCTTGAGCCTTATTATATGCTTACTGTAATACACTAGCATCTAAACGACACACAAAGCTGCTATGACAGTTCCTGGAAATTCTCTCCCTTTCCCCAAAATAGTTGAAATAATCCTTTCACTCCTTAGCCTATGATATTACTTAGCCCATAAAAACTAATAACATCATACTGGGGCCTCCCTTCTGAGATGACCTACACTCTGTCTGTGGAGTGTATTTCTCTGAATAAATCTTCTTTCACTTTAAAAAAGTAAATAAAATAAAATAAAATGGAGAAAATGGTATGGTATGGATGAGTATGTTTCTTAGGGACCAATTGACTGAGACCACCTGCCCTGGCTGGCATGCTTTGTCTCACATGAGGAAGTCCTGATAAAGAGCATGCCACTGACAAGTTGCCACCAAAACTGACTGGAGAAATTCCGGAGGGACCGCAATATGTCCTGCCAACCTCCCAGAAACCTTCATGCTGGAAACCATCTTGACTCAGAGGTGCGTGGACCAGAAAGGACCCTGAGTCACCAAACATGGTCATGAGCAAGATGATTGGCCAGAGACAACTCAGAAACTAACCATATCACCATAAAATCTGATACTGGTAGCCACGAGGCAGAGTAGTCCTTCTGGATTACCATACCCTGCTGCTTTCTCTAGAACACCCCTTTTCAGTACAGTCTTTTGCCTATCAGTACATGTGTTGCCTTGGACAATTCATTTCCCAAGTGTTAGATAAGAGCCCACACCTGCCCCAACCCTTGGCTCATAACAACTCATGACAGAAACATTTACAGAATGGAAAGAAGTTGAATCTGATTAAGTACAGCTTGTGAAAGAGACCTGTAGTCCGTGAAACTGAAAAGATAGAGTTATTCACTCATCTTAATGGAGTGGAGCTTATATTCCAGGCACTGTACTAAGATTATAGAGCAAGTCCATTTAGGTTATTTTAATGGTTCATTAGAGATCTGTTGGCTGCTTGGATTAGAATGGTGGTGGTGGATAGAGGAGTGGAAAGCAGAAGAGGAAACACAATTTTGACCATGGTCTAGAATAAGAAATATGTTTTTACATTTCGACCCAGTGTGTGCATGCACATGTAAGTCTATAATAAAAATACATATTTGTGACTTAAAACTGATGCTGATCTTTTTCAGTTTTAGTTTACTATATACCTTTTCATTAAAAAAAATGGTGGCCCTGACCCATTTAATTTGTATCAGAACTTGGGACCTGTAGTTGAGAATCCCTGGGTAGATAATTACAAATGGTAATGAAATCCTTAATTTATTGGTTAAGGGAATAGAGGGTAATGAGGGAAATGTATCAAGCCTGGCTTTAAAATATTTTGCTTCTCAAAACAGGATAGCATGTAGCCACATATAGTAAATAGGTTAAGCTTTGGAATGAATTTATGATTTGGGTTTTGGACACATGGAATCTGAAGATCTTTTGTGACATTCAAGTAATGTGTTAAGTAGGCAGTTTGACTCATAGGGTCCAGGGCCTGGTGCAATGGCCTAGTGTGTAGATGTTAATTTATGAGTCATTTCCATGCTTGTGGTCACTGTTCATGGTCACCTAGGAAGAGATCAGAGACTAGAGAAGATGAGGAGAAGGCTGAGCCCTAAGCTTTGAGGAACTGCTTTCTTTCAAATAGCTGCTTGCAACTGATTAAACCTAAGGGAGACAGCAAGGGAGCATCTAAGTAGACAGTGAAATATCAGGCAGAAGTTTGTGTCAATAAAGGCACCAGCTGAAGAAAGTACCTTAGGAAGGAGAAGTGTCATTGGTGATATTTCAGCATAAGAATAAAATTGAAAGGCAGATTCTCTTGTGCTGAGGAGTGAGTGTAGGGTAAGACCCAGGAGAAAGAACAGGTCTTTTGAGAAATCTGGTGTGAAGGAAAGGGTGATGAGCTGAGAGGCAGCTGGGAACAGACACTATAGGGTCTTGTTTATTTTGCTAAGAAAATTGGAATTTGTCCCATTATCATCGGGAGCAAGCACATTTTTACATAGGAGTATGTTATCTTTGTTTTTGTGAAATAGATGAGGAACTCTGGTAAGAGTGTGAAGTGGATGGGTCATGTTTGGAAACACACTGGCAGTGGGAAAGCTATTTGGAAGTCTACTGACACACAGTCTGGGTTGGAGGGGGCAGCGGTTGAGCATCGTTTAAACAAGATATATTATAAGAAAGTCTTCTTGCCTTGCCTTGTCTTGTCTTCTTATACTTTGTCCTCATATCCTTGCAATCAAATCAGCTTCTTAGTTTCCATTAATATAAGGTACTAAATTTAAAATAATCCCTATAGATTAGATTTTTTCCCTCAAGGGCTTTTAAAATGAAGTGTAATATACTCAGTAAAATGATTGTGGAAAAAAAGTAGAGCGGTTTTAAAAAGAACTAGTGGGAAATAAAAATAATTAACTTTCAAAATTCCAGGCAGGAAAACAACTGACAGGTTCTCAGTCTACTCAGGATATAGGTTCATTTCCCATTAATAAGTCATTTACCAAAGGAACAGAAATATAATATTCACATTTCAGTACATTTTAAAATTAATCTTATCTACTCTAAATTAGGACAATAAAATGCTTCCTTTTAATTGACACAGAGAGCAAGTAGCTCTTAGGATACTCTCTTTCTCATTTTTAATAAATAGAGCAACTAAAAATCATAGTCTAGATAAAATCACGCTTTACTGTTCGAAGAAAGTGTTAAAACTTTGAAATTATTAACCATAATAAGTAATAAAAAAGTCCACTCCAAGTATGTGTTTTCTGTTTTTTTCTTTTAGCTTTCCCCTAGACAATTTCTCATAACACAAGGACTTGTCAAAAACACTTCTGAAAATTGACAGTGTTTTAGAATTAATGAACTACATTCCAGAAATATAAATTTGACTTAGCTAAAGGGCATAAAAATAAAATTTTCAAGAGAAGCCCAAATGATCTAGAATGCAGTTAACAAATAAAGCAGAGAATAAATACACAAGTAATGATTTAAAACGTGAAGGTCATTGTATATTTAATAATTTACCTTCTTGATATATTGATATGATGCCAGCCCCTGTCAACAAGCATTTGAGTTCCATTGCATTATTGGACATGGATTTTTACTGACACTCTTTAGAACGGAAGAAGTAAAGGTAAATACTTATTATATTATTCAAAAGACAAAACAGTTTAAGAATAGGGAAGGTATGATAGAAATAAAATAGATTTTGTGACTTTTTTGCGTGTGTGCTTAATAAGATGACCAAAATATTGAAATGAATTTTGATTAAAAAAAAAAAAATCTTCTACCTCCCTTGGGAGTCATTAAAAATGAAAAAAAATCAATCATATGGAAGCAGATGTTGGAATAGTTGGGAGATATCTACTGCTGATTGACAGCTATGAAGTTGGCAAGAAAAAAAATACTGAATACACTTGTATTGTTAATATGGCTAAATGTTTAATTTCATATACTTGTTTGTTTGAATACTCCATACACTTCTGATGGTATGTGTTGAGAGAGTTGGAAGACAGAAAATAAAGCCAGTAGATTTTGTCAAGTTGAAATCAAACATTTTTATTATGTCCATATATACTTCTGTTCTCTATATATTTTATTATATTTTAAAAACTGAATTTATGCCATGTAGTGTAAAAATGGAACAACACAAAAAGGATGAGAGAAGAGTATCTCTCACAGTCTCTTAATTACAGAACAGATTCTTATAGGCAAAGCAATTACTTTGAAATATTTCTATTATCAGCATTTTATGATTATGTTCAAATTACAAAAATATCACTATTTATTGATGTTCATATATTCCTGTCCTAACAGATAAGATTTTTGTTTTTTCAAACACCTCAATTACTTTTCCTTCTACTCTTGTGTTTTTATTGTTATTATCACTGATTTTTAGTTTCTTTAATGGATATCTCTGTAACCACATGGATAACTATGGACAATTTTGCTCATTTATAATTCAATTCACTAACATTCCATGGTGTCTTTTGATTTGCTGCTTTTTAAGATGAGAACATTAATTTTCCAAATATAACCTCTCCTCTATTCAAGTTCTGCTTCCAAATCCTGTCACATCCTATTTCTGTTCTAAAACTAAAATTAAGTCCTTCATCCTGATTCTAAAAGTTGACAGCCAATAAACCGTGTTTACATAATGATAATCAGGAAAATATCTTTTATCCAGCGTGAAGCAGTGTGCTGTTGTTACTCTTCTTCTCTTCAGTTCTGCTGTTAAGAGCCTTATGCCACACACAAAAGTTGGTATTTCTAATATCTAAGAAAATTATTTCCCTTTCATTTTTGTCTATCAGTTGTTTATATTAAGTCATATTCTATTTTGTTTCATATGGAGATCATATTTGTCTTGGACATGTTTTTGTTTTTCCTGGAATTTGAGATTGCTTTTTATTTTTCTTACTGAGCTACAAAATCAATACCACGTTTATTTCAAAAATCTTCCAAGTTCTTCCAAATTCTAACCTTCTCTTGTACTATGCTCTTCTCTTACATTGAGAGCATTCTTCTTAGAAGCAACTGGATTCCAGATCAAATTTGGAAAGATTAGTTGTAGGTCTCCTGCATGACTTAAGAAATTTTAAAAATTGGACTCTTAGGCAAGTCCAGCATTTCTTGTATGCAACATTTTTTTCTTTCTTGTTTCCAGCCTTGTATAGCTAGTGTACAACTTCGAAACCTTCTTCATGGAGGATGCTTTTAAGATAAAATATACAAATTAAAAAAAAACTTTATGCTTAATTCATATGTTCTAAATATGAATTAAGTTGAAAATATAATTTCAGTTTCTTAAATATAGCCGTCCCTCAATCTGTTACAAAATTCTGTTTTCTATCTTTCAGGATACATTGTATTTGTGAAAAAATTAGATGCAAGATTGATTCTTGTTTCTTTTAGAAGATGTGCTGTTTTGTTTCTCTCTGTGAAACTTTTTAGAATCTTGATTTGACATATTCAGTACTTTAATAATTGATAGTATTTCTAGGTGTAGGTCTTTCACAAGTTCTTGCTAAATGGGCAGTTAAAGGGTCCTTTAAATATGAAGACACACAGAACAGACTTTTAGACTCTGTGGGAGAAGGTGCGGGTGGGATGTTCTGAGAGAACAGCATTGAAACAAGTATACTATCAAGGGTGAAACAGATCACCAGCTCAGGTTGGATGCATGAGACAGGTGCTCAGGGCTGGTGCACTGGGATGACCCAGAGGGATGGGATAGGAAGGTGGGAGGGGGGATTGGGATGGGGAACACATGTAAATCTATGGCTGATTCATGTCAATGTATGGCAAAAACCACTACAATATTGTACAGTAATTAGCCTCCAACTAATAAAAATAAATGGGAAAAAAATAAATATGAAGACATATTTGAAATTGCCTGTTCTATTTCAGATTTGGGGAAATATCTCCCATTATTTCTTTGATGATTTTTAAAATTGTTTCTTCCCTACTTTTTTTCTTAAAAACTAGCAAGTCGGATATTGAATTTTCTGGATTAACACTTTATATTCTTTAGCTTAAGTTCTTGGAGAGGTCCTCACCTTATTTTCTCAGTGTTCTATGGAATTTTCTTTTAAAATTAAATTAATAATATTTAAATTTAAATCATATTTAAATTCTGACTCATTTTTTCTTATATAGTTATTTTGGGTTGCTTCTTATTGTTGGCTTTTCTTCCTTAACATACAACTTACTGAAATTTTTCTAAGTAGAATTAGGTTTTATTGATTTTTTAAAAAGTCCTTTTCATTTACATGAATATCTTCTTCTTTTGAGTTCAATTTTATCTAGGTTTTTATGGGTCTTTATTTTTAATGCTGGGGGCTTTCTTCTAGTATTTAGTCATCTTTATGTGTTCTTTTATATTTGATATTGAGAGATGAGGATGGAACCTGAAGATGGTAAAAAAAAATGCTTTAGCATGAGTTAGTAGGAAGCTGGCCTTATTCTTGAGGTTCTCAAAGATGCCAGAATTATTAATGGTATATTATAGGATGACAATGTCCATCTTAAGTGTCTTAGTTTCCTAAACAGATTGACAGTTTTTATAAAGAACAATTCTCCAGTGTGCTGCCTAGGGGTAAACTCCTGGACTGAACAGTTGGGATGAGGCAGGAATCGATAGGAAATCTATGACATACTTTATATTTTAAAGGAATTAATTAACCTTTAATTTTTCACCATGTCTTCACTCCACCCTCTTGTTCTCTGCAAGTCTCATTAAACATGTTTCCTTGCCCATGTAGTCGCTACCTCTTGTGTTATAGATTTTGCATTTTATTTTGGTTTAATCATTTCCATTTGTTATCTACTTTCCATCTTCTCCATGAATCCCTTTTCTTCTTTTTGTTATTATGTATTTATAACTTTTATTTCATTTACTGTGTTATTTTAATAGTGTCTCAGAAGAGGGCAAGAAAAATGTATAAGTCAGAGACCTGGAGCCAGAAGACCTCAGCTCTGCAGGGACACTATTTTTTTTAAAAACATGGTTTTGAGCTTGTGATGTCTCTATACTTCTGATTATACCGATAGCTAAAATTCACCTGTGAGCACAAATTCAAAAGACTATTCACTCAACCACTTCTTATTGACTTTTACTTTGCCTTGTACTTTTCTTTTGCCTGCTTCAAATTTAGCTTCGATTTGTTGAACTTTGGAGAAGGGATACTGGTAATGCCAGAAAAGATGATATTCTCAGTTAATTCCTAGGGACATAATCTAGTCCCCCTAATGGCATTAGAGGTGAGTCTTTTACCAGCTGCAGGGTCCTTTTGAGCACCAAAGTGAAGCCTGTTCCAGAAGCATTGTGTTTCCAGACAATAGCAGTTACGCACAGAGGTGATGATCTAGCATAGGCATTCTAATTGCATGTGGCAACTGGGCTGATGGTAGAGGAGACGTTATCGGTGGTGTTTTTACTGCATTCACATGAGCCTACCTCAGTGGCTGTCAGCTCTGGAAGACATCACCCTTTTAGACTGGCCCTTATCTAACTTTAATCACCCACCTCAGAAGGGGGAGAGGGGAGGCTTTGTGGAAAGAGACAGTCAGATTGCCTTCCTCTCCCTGGCCAGTTCTTAAAGTAACATATGTTAAACACATTTATTAAGGTTGTAAATAAGTAAGCAAGTGCACACACAGGCCTTCGCCTCCATCCCTCTCCCTCTGTCCGTCTCCCTCCATCCGTCTCTTGTGAAGGGAAAGTTGCAGGCACAGAAGTGAGTGGCTGGATGGAGGCCCAGAAATCTGGAAAGTGTATTATGCGGGATCCCCGTGGAGAAGCACTTGGCTGCCGGAGGCCCTGGCTCTGGTTTCCACACACCATCAATCTGGTGCCTGGCGGTCACTGCTCCCTGCTCACCTCACCTCATGCAGAGAGCAGACAGCTCAACTATTTGTCTCAAGCTGCAGCAGCCAAGCCATTTGAGGAAAGAAAGAAAAGGGAAAGGAAGAATGATGGAGGTGGGGAAAAACAACAACCTTCCAACAGGCTACCACTCCCTTTAACTGTCAAATGGTTCATGACCAGCTTTCACTTGGACCTTTGAGTGTAGATGGTGATAGGAGGAAACCAGAGGTGACTCACAGTGGAAGGGCAAGTACCCCGACCAACCTTTGGGATCAGTTCACAGTGTTCAGAAGGGAAACTTCAGGTGTTCTCAGAAAGGAGGGTGGATTTGGGAAACTGGGCCAGAGGCTACTTTGCAAAAATAGGAGAACAGAGGCCAAGTCTTTCACTAAACCCCTGGACGTCGAATTCACATCTCTGGTACAGAACAGGAAACTGAGGCAGGCAGAGGTCAGTTCAGCCATGAAAATCCCACACATATAACCAAGACCAGTAACATATATGTGAGGCATCCTGTCATTCGAATAACATGTCTGCGCTTTCTTAGACTTCTGAAACTGCCTTGACAGTCTTAAAAAAGAAATAAGGAAAATAGTATTTCTGTAGAAGGAGAATTTTCTCAGAACTTATGATGATGTCTATTATTTGGAATGTTCTTTATTTCTGGTTTTCTGGAAGAGTATTCTGTATGCTTGTACCTTTTTGACTACTGCCTCAGCAGTGGCAGGAAAAGAATCAGACAATGATTTAGGGTCTTGAAGACATCTAAATATTCATTCCTTTTGGCTTCAACTTTGACCTTAACCTCAATCCTAATATTTACTGGCAATAGAAAGGGACTCAGGCTTGCTTGATCAGTTTTTCCGTGCGTGTCTGGCCTAAGGTCTGAGATCTGGATAATACTCGACTAGTGAGTAGAATTATTTGTGAGTCATAATGAATGCAAATTATAATAGTAAGGAAATTTTTAATAGATGCCAGACACTTGTAAAACCAAGGATAAACATTTCTATATTCTCTGATTTCCTTAGCTCAAACTGGAAGGTTATGTCAGAAAATCAAATGTGTTTCAGTGACTAAAAGGAGCCACAAAAGCATAGATTTATCCCTGAAAAAAACTACTGTCTCATGTAAATATGCTGGAATACTTATATATATTTACTAAAACTGTTGAGTTTCTGCTTTCTGGCCATAGCCTGTGAATGTTTGTTCTCAAACACTCATGACACCACTCAAGTTTTCACGCTCTTCTGTGAAGGCAAACCCTGCCTTCTAGTTTGGAGTCTCTCATTTTATGTTGGTAGACTTGGGTGAAATTTCATTGTCAGCAGAAAACAGCTTTGTTCAGCCAGTGGTTATTTAGAACCTCATGAGATTAGGAGCACTGCAGTACCTGACTTAAACATATAAACGCTTTACTCCCTGAGCTAAGTGTCTCTGGTTTCCAAGAATATTACAGAAGGTTTATTATACTTTCAAGCTTGGCAATGCTTTATGCATAGGAGCTTTCAAACTGGCAGTGGATCTGGAGCTAATGAAACTGTAAGAATAACACATAGCAGGAAATGGTTCACTGGTTTTGAGGCTTCATTTATTCCAAAGAAAAGAGCAATGTTATTGTAACAAAGGTTAGCAGTATTTGTGTTAGAGCAACTGCAAAAATCTTATCTTCCACATGTGCATAAAATGAGAATGAAAATTAGTTTACTTTTAAAGGGAAAAAAGCCATTTAACCAGTGAGTCTGTTGTATTTCTTTGATAAAGAGATTTTAATATAACATTTTTTTAGTGCATTATATGAAAACAATCACAGTCTAAATGCTCTGCCTTAATCAACTAAAGATAGTAAAACATTATTTCATTCTTTATTACCAAAGGATCAAGGAGATTAGCAATTCAAAAATGATGAGGATATTTATTTATTCCCAACAAAATTGTTATAACTGTTTCCTAAAGCCTAGTTTGCCATCACCTTTCCACCAACTTTTCAAAATCTGAGCCTCTGTTGGTATTTTGTTTCATAACATTCATTTTCTTAATTCATTCCTAGTTCATGGAAGAGTTGAGTTTTTGAAGCCTAATTCAGAAGGATTGCACCCCTTATCATACCTGTTGGACTTAAAACAAATCATACTCACAGAATGAATAGAAATAATTTCCTTTTATGTTATTAGGAGTAGGGAGGTAGAAAGATGCAAATTGAAATAAAAAATAAGTAAATCTTAGCTCTGTAAAGTTTGCTTCTGGTAATATGTGATTATTATAGAGGCTCATGCCACACTATTTTATTAGAGGTAATTGTGTATGCTCTGATTCCAATCAATGGGCCCATTGTTGAGGCCAAAGGTCATGATCCCTCTAGCTGGTCCCTTTTGTTTCTAAGTGACTAACATCTAGGTCAGAGTCTGTGGCATTTTCACTCCTCAGTGACTACTAACTGGTGTTTTTCTGACTGAGAACACATGTAAGTTAAGTGTTATTCACTTCTGTCACCCAGAACAAGAGTACTCAGCCAATAAACACTTTCTGATTTTATTTATATATTGGTGCTGTTGCAGATTACTGTTAAATTAGCAATACTAGAATTTACTTCAAAGAGTACATTCTGGGTTTGGTTCAGACCAACATGGCAAATCTCAATTCTTGATGTGAGATCAACTGACTTGCTGCTTTCCTAAGAAAATGCTTTTTCATTACTGTTTATTGAAATTTCTGCCTTTAATCAGTTCCATTTAAGAAAATGAAAACTTCTATTCCTGTTCAAGAAGTTCATGGCAAATGCTTAGACTGATTTAAGAAGGTTAATGATTAGAAGTAATGGGGGAAGATTTTCATTTATCCCTAAGTGAAGCACCTTGGTCTTCTAAGAGTTGACTCTAGAATTAATCATTCTCTCATTAAGTTAAACAGTTCATTTTATTTGACTGGGTTTTCCAAGCACAGTTCTGTTTTCTGGCTAATTGTTGAGTCCAGCACAGGAAAGTTAAAAAACACCTAGCCTGTTCCACATGCAGATGTTACTTTGGTCTATAGAAATATCTGGTTTAATTTGGTGTGATTGGATCTTTTACTTGGAGGACCTAGTAAAGAGAGCTGGGCTCTTTCCTTAGGTGTATTTGATTCCTTTCATTAAAAATAAAATAGCACTTGAACTTCACACTGAATTTTTAGGTAGTGACTCTAAGTGACATGGAAGGGGGTCATGTGATGTACTACAAAGAATTTAAATTGCTTTTAATGATTTGTTTCAATGCCCATGGAATATGGAATTTCAATAGTGAAATCTGTACCTAATATGGTGACATTTTTACTGAATATGTTGATATTTGTACCGAATTTGTACTGAGAGCATGCAAGTAAGGATAAAAGCTTTCCCATGGCAGGGGTTGTAACAGCACAGCATTAATATCCAAATTCACCATTTGGCCAAGGAATCATTCTTAGCAATGTGTATGTATGCCTGTATGCTTATAAAAGTCAGGTTAAGCAGTCATATGGGGACATTTAGCACCTTTTCAAACTTAATAAGTGAATGCAACAAGGAAACTGTGCAGTGACTTTAAGGGAACACAGTTTATATCACGTTTACATCCCCAGCCTTCCATAACTGGACCTGGTGATCCTTAGGTGATTAAACTCCAGATCCTTTTGAATTCCCCTTAGAAGATGGGATTTAATATTTTAGCCTTAGACCGGCCTCAACTTCCAAAACCCTCAAATTCTGGAAGGCAAAATCAGAAATAAGTATGTTTGGTTGACTCATTCATTCTCCTACTCCCTTGTTCATTTTTTTTTATTTAACATATTTATTAAACATATGAGTATTAAACAACAGATGCTGTGACAGGCATATAGAGATGAACAACATACCATTTTCCTTCAAAGTGATTAAAGTCCTATTGAGGGGGGCAAAACAATAGAAATATAACAATATAGAAGGATAATAAAATGACAATAAAATGAAAAGCATAAGAGGTTTTACATAATTTGTTCTATGTGATCAAGGAGGTTTTTTTCCCTAATGGTGGTAATATTTGAGGTCATTTTTGAAGAATGTATGGAGATTTTCCAGGCATTCCTGTTTATAAGAACAGTTTTGACAGGGCGAGAAGTATTTAGTGTAAATTGATTTGCAAGGTGATGTATCCTAAGTTTGATTTCAAATAGTTTGATTTGCATGGAATGAACAATGTTTGGTTGCCTTTGAATATGACTCTAAGGATATATCTGGAAGGTAAACACAAAATAGATAATGAAGGCTATATATGGCAAAATAAAGGGATATATTTTGTCCTCCTTATTGAGAAGGAGATTTAATTAAAAAGACTTAAGAAAACTTAAGCTGCAGAAAGGGTATTGAATAGGTGAAGCACATGGGACTTTTTATGGGGGTAAAAGTTTTCAGCATGATTCTATAACTGTGGCTTTGTTGACATTTTACATTTGTCAAAATCCATTAACATAGATAATGAATTCAATGTGTGCAAATTAAAAATTTATTTAGGAGTTCAATGGATCTTAGGAGGGACTGCAGAATGTAACAAAACAATCTATCAAAGCAATCTAACTGTACTATTAATGTATGAAACAGCCTCACGGAAAAAAGTGGGAAAAAGTTACTGACAGTTATTTAATTTTGGAAATGAGTGAGTTTAAAAAATCAAAGTAAAAGGAATTATACATAAGCACTGTTCTGTAGTTGATAAAACCGATAAAGTGAGTGAGAAGTTACAGATACACAAAGAGGGAAGGCCAGAATTATTCATGGATAATAGGAATGGAGATATCAGAATGAACTCATGTTCAGATTAATTTGGATGCAGATGATTACTACAGAAATATATATATACTTATATATATACACATGACTTAGTATATATATATATATATTTTTTTTTTTTTTTCTTTTTTCTATCAGCAGAGAAGGTTATGATGCTCTAGTAGGAATGAGCAAACCTAGCACCCAGATCTTGGTGTCTGACACCATTGTGCAAAAGGACCAAGATTTCTTGGAGAAATGGATGATTCCAGGAATGAGGCAGAAAATGTACAAGGTGAGCCTGGAGCATTATGTTGTAGTTGTTCAGTTGCTCAGTCATGCTCTTTGCGACCCCATGGACTGCAGCACGCCAGGCCTCCCTGTCCTTCACCATCTCCTGGAGTTTACTCAAACTCATATTCATTGAGGTGGTGATGCCATTCAACCATCTTATCCTCTGTCGTCTCCTCCTGTTGCCTTCGATCTTTCTCAGCATCAGGGTCTTTTCCAATGATTTGGCTCTTCACATCAGATGGCCAAAGTATTGGAACTTTAGCTTCAGCATCAGTCCTTCCAATGAACAAGCAGGGTTGATTTCCTTTAGGATTGACTTGTTTGACTTCCTTGCTGTCCAAGAGACTCTTAAGAGTCTTCTCCAGCACCACAGTTTGAAACTATTAATTCTTTGGCACTCACCCTTCTTTATGTCCTAACCCTAAGCCTAACCTTGTAGTGCCAGAAAATAAGAAGTGTTAAAAAAAATAAGCAAAAGACATAACATAAGATAAAGGGACACAGGAGACAAATGAAAGAGTTTCTTTTAGCCAAAATACCTTAGAATTGATAATCAAGTGTCAAAATAAATGAATAAATAATTGAACAATGATACTAGTATATATTGTATGCATTTACTTTCTATGGTTCCTCTACATATCAATTAGAAGATATATACCAGTTGAGATATGAATTACCATATTTGGTCTAAGTACTGGGGACTCTCCAAGCATGATACTAGTTGGGATAAAAAAAAAAAAATCAAGAGGAAGACAGGAGAGACAGGAAATGATGAACTTTGGGCCAATCAAATGAAATGATGTGTGAACAGAAGCACAAATTTTCCGCTAAGAGATTATTACTGTTGCCCAATAGAGTATCCTGGAGCTTCTCAGGTGGCACAGTGGTAAAAGAATTCACCTGCTAATGCAAGAGATGTGGGTTTGAACCCCGAGTCAGGAAGATCCCCTGGAGAAGGAAATGGCAATTCCCTCCAATATTCTTGCCTGGAAAATTCCATAGACTGAGGAGCCTGGTGGGCTACAGCCCACGGTGTCGCAGAGAGTCAGACATGACTGACAGACTGAGCAGGCATGCATGAAACAGGTTATCCTGAATCAACCAAACGTCCACTACACAATGAGAAAGATGTTATTTCTTAAACCAGTTTTGGTGGAGAAGGCATAGCCTGGAGGATTTATCTTGCCAAGACCCTCTGGTTTTATTTTTCACTTAATCATTCTTTAGCATTCTTAGAGAATACCTGAATATTAGGAAGTGACGTTCTCTTCACTGTTGTGGTGTTTTTGTGAATTAGGTGTTTTGTCTGTTTTGCTGTTTATTATAATTGTCATAACCATAGAATCCTTTTTTTAATCGTGTGTTCTATATATTTATACTACTGCAATTTGTGCTCTCTTTCATGCTACTATGCAGACTCAGTATGTCTTCTTTCTGTCAAATTCAAAAGCAATTTTTCAGTCCATCCCGATGCAGCATCATTAGAGCACCTGGAACTATTGACTCTATAAGTTTGGGGTGTGAAACCAGAGCAGGCATCTTTGAATCTTTGTTCAACCTCGTACTAACTGTGTAACCTTGGGGAAGTTACTTAAACTCCATAGCCTCAGTTGCTTTGCCTGTAAAATGGCAGAATTATAATGCCTACTCTGTGTAATTGTTTAGCATTAAACAAGATGAGAAAAGCAAGTATTTCTTAACAGATATAAAGTGCTTAACAGATATTGGCTGTCAGTCTTAAACATCCTCGACAGTGGTCTTTGCTGGTCCACCTTCTCTATCTTCACTCATCTTCTTCATTCCTAGGTTTTACTACTCATTATTTTACAAATTCTTACCAGACAAGCTTGTGCAGTTGACTTCCTTGTTGATTACTTACAAGCATCTATCTCAACCCTGGTATGATTCCTGAGTATGAAGAATTGTTTATTCAATTTTCACAGCATGTTTATTGGTTCTTCAAAGATAGAAACTATACCTTTATTTCTGCCTTTCCCTGCAAAGCACTTCATGCAGAGCTGGCTATTCAGAAGTGCTAAACTGATATTTATTGAATGAATAGGTCCATTGAACTCATTCCTTTCCTGTTGTTTTCTTTCTAATTTTTGTCTTCACTTTGGTTTATTGTTCTGGGTAAATTCTTAGGGATAGACAGCTATTTCTGACTTAGTTTTCTGTTTCCTATACAGTTAAGAACCAGATCCAGGTCCTTAATGTTACCAAAGGCAAAATCATTTTAACCTCAAAAAATTTCCAGAGTTTTTGAGATGTATATTGAGATGTAACATAAAAGGATAACCTTAAGACATATAAAGTGTTAATCAACTGAATATGAAAAAATGTGCACATAAAAAAATAGGAAAAAAAGAAAAATGAATCAGAAGAAATAACTTACTTACCTGCCTTTTCCACCTGAATCTACAAATGATTAACATTTTAGTTTTTTCCTTTTATTTTAAAATGTTCACACAGAAAAACAGTAAGATAGCAAGTCAGCTTATTGACATACTGAGTCCCTGGCCAGAAAATCCACCCATCCATAAAGAATTTAATATGAATGAAACAGAATGATACCTCATACCTGAAAGTTAAACTTTTCTTGCTTCTCATTTATTTCTGAGTTCCTGTTTTAGTGTTTTTGGACTCCTTAGGCCATCATCTTGTGCACGTGTTTTCAGATATTCCTGATACATTGCCTGAGGGACGTTGTGTCCTGACATCCTTGGCATTATCGTCTAAGACAAAGAAATGAATGTTATGACTTCTTGCCAATAACCTCGAAAATAAACTGAAAATGATGACTTGGTCTTGGGTTTTAGATTTTGGTTCCAAGTTCTGGCACAAAAGCCAATCTTGCAGTCAGTTTCTAAGCCTCTGAAAACTGGGGTCAATGGAAGGGCAAGAAACCAAAATGCTAACTCAATTTTGGTCTACGGGGTCAAAGCTACATAGATAGATTAAATGTAAAAACCCTCATTTCTACATTATCTTCCTACAGAAAAAAACTGTTTAATAATTAGTCATTCAAAGTCTGTTTCACCAATAGTCTGATCTGCTTAATAATACAAATGGTTTGAACTGGCTAAACGATTTGATCTATTTAATCATATACTCCTTAAAACTTTAAAAATAATCTTGAAGAATAAAGCAGACTTCTTTAGGAGATATAAATATACAATTTTTCTTTTAGTTGTAACTTTAAAAATTAAGTGCTACTGTAAATAACATTAAGCATAGAGAAATAGTCAAACAATTTTAGAATGAGCAATCAATAACATTAAAATATGTCTGCTTTATCATTACACTAATCAACCCATCTTTTTAATGCATTTTGATTTGAATAAGTTACAGAGATATTATTATACTTTAACATACAATATCATTAGGAAGAATTCCATAATCATTTGCAGCTTATTTTGTTCTTTGAGGTAAAACATATATAATTATGGACCAAAAAAATGTCTCCTGCCATTTCTGTAAAACAAAGAATGCTGTGGCCACCAAGCCATCAGCTGCTGCGCTGCACTCCCCCACCTCCTAACCTCCCAGTGGGTGTGCCTTGAGGAGAATTCAGGGTGGAGAAAAACAGGGCACTGCCCTGAGATAGTTAAGGTGCATAAGCAAAGGAATAATTTCAATAAGCCCAGAATCTTGCATTCTCCCATATATGAGAAAGCACTAAAGACATTAATTTGAGATATCTGATTTTTTTGTGATTAGCAGATATAAAAAATTAGCAGACTTTTTTTTTGTGTGTGTGATAATACTTTACCAAGATGTAAACTCAAGTACACGTATTTCTGTAGTCAAAACTAATATATATACTGACTCTTCCCTCTGCCTCTTTGAAATAGTTCCTCAGAGCTATCTGAGAGGCTTCCATCCCAGGTTATAGTCCTCAGAAAGCCCCAAATAAAACAATTCTCAACTTTTAGGTTGTACAATTTTTTTCCCCAGTGGACACAGTAAAAAAATCTTGAATGTACCCTTTGATGAGTTTTGAAAAATGCATACACTTGAACACAAACCCCTGTCATAACAGGGGGTATTAATATTGTAGCTGTTGTTGTTTAGTCATTAAGTCACATCGGACTCTTTGAGACCCTATGAACTGTAGCCAACCAGGTTCCTCTGTTCATGGGATTTCCCAGGCAATAATACTAGGCTCCTCTGTCCATGGGACTTCCCAGGCAAGAATACTGGAGTAGGTTACCATTTCCTGCTCCAGGGATCTTCCCAACCCAGGGACAATTTTGTTTTGTCTTAATTGTAACAAAAATTTACAGAACTTTAAATGAATGTTCTATATTGAAGGGTCAGAATTCCTATGCCTCCTAACTTCTTTAACTTTGGAAAAAATAGCAATTCAAAAATTATTTTCCTAATGTAGTAAATAACAGTAGCTGTGCTTGAGGAAGAAAATATTGACAGAAAAGTGCAATTCATTCTCTTTGCTATAAACAGAGAAAATGTAATTGAACACAATGGATAGACACTATCTTATTTTTTGAAGAAAAATGCTTTATACCTGATAATCATCAAAGATCTATATATGTGCTACATATATACAATGGAATATTACTCAGCCACAAAAAGAACAAAATAATGCCATTTGCAGCAAAATGGGAGGGCCTAGCAATTATCCTAAAATGAAGTAAGTCAGACAAAGACAAATATCATATGATATCAATTTATGTGAAATCTAAAAAAGTGATAAAAATTAACTGATTTACAAAACAGACACAGACTCACAGACATAGAAAACAAACTTATGGTTACCAAAGGGGAAAGGTGAGGGGAGGGATAAACAAGGACTTTGGGATTCATATATACACACTGCTGCTGCTGCTAAATGGCTTCAGTCAAGGCCGACTCTGTGTGACTCCATAGCTGGCAGCCCACCAGGCTCCCCTGTCCCTGGGATTCTCCAGGCAAGAACACTGGAGTGGGTTGCCATTTCCTTCTCCAAATACACACTACTACATATTAAATATATATAAAATAGATAAGCGACAAGGACAAGTTGTACAGCACAGGCAATTCTACTCAATATTCTGTAATGACCAAATGGGAAAAGAATCTGAAGAAGAATCCATATATGTATATGTATAACTGGATCACTTTGCTGTATGCTTGAAACTAACACAATATTGTAAATTAAGTATACCCCAATGTAAAAAACTAAATTAAAAGAGAAGATAAAATACTGGATGTTCACTTAAAAAGTATTCTGTATTGACCTTTGTTGATAAATTCAAAACTGAAAATATTGTATTTCCTGAATTGTCAAAAAAATTTTATGGATAATACTTTGCAAACAGCCAGTCAATGCTTCTAAATTAGTAAAATTCATGAAATAATATTAATCCATACATATACATCAAAATGATTAGCCTCCGTTAGATTTAGTTCAAATGCCAAAAATGTTATTGTGAGGAGAAGGTCAAATACTTCTTAATAAGAGCTCAAGGTTTAAATCTATTGGAGAATAAAGTGCCATGTTACTAACGGGTATTAAGCTATACAAATTTCACTCAGTTTATTCAGACTTGCAAATGGATAGTTAAAAGTGTTTAACTTTGGGGATTAGGCATTTACAAATAAATTCCAGATTTCTTAAAGCTCACACGTTAATGAGGGCTTCCCTGATAACTTAGTTGGTAAAGAATCTGCCTGTAATGAAGGAGATCCTGGTTCCATTCCTGGGTCGGAAAGATCCCCTGGAGAAAGAATAGGCTACCCACTCCAATATTCTCAGGCTTTCCTTGTGGCTCAGCTGGTAAAGAACCTGCCTGCAATGCGGGAGACCTGGGTTTGATCCCTGGGTTGGGAAGATCCCCTGGAGACGGGAAAGACTACCCACTCCAGTATTCTGGCCTAGAGAATTCCATGGAGCTCATGGGGTCACAAAGAGTTGGACATGACTGAGTGACTCACATTCACTCACTCACATTAATTAATGAAGACAATATACTAATACTCAAATTGAGAGATTTGTTACTGGGATATCCTTTAAGAAACTAGGTGACTTTTTCCTATGGCTAAGGAATTGGTTGAAGAGCAAGATTTTAAAATTGTCTATGTTTACAAATATTTAGAATGTCTACAGATATCTATTGCCTCACAAATCTCTGGATCATTAGACTTCAAATATTAAATCACTGCTCTTATTGTTGTCGTATAGGTGTATCTGATGTTGGTTTGTGACATTGTACAGAAGACAGGAATCAAACCATGCCCAAGAAAAAGAAATGCAAAAAAAGCAAAATGGCTGTCTGAGGAGGCCTTACAAATAGCTGTGAAAAGAAGGGAAGCAAATAGCAAAGGAGATAAGGAAAGATATACCCATTTGTAGCAGAATTCCAAAGAATAGCAAGGAGAGATAAGAAAGCCATCCTCAGTGATCAATGCAAAGAAATAGAGGGAAACAATAGAGTGGGAAAGACTAGATATCTCTTCAAGAAAATGAGAGATTCCAAGGGAACATTTCATACAGAGATGGGTTCAATAAAGGAAAGAGATGGTAGGGACGTAACAGAAGCAGAAGATATTAAGAAGAGGTGGCAACAATACACAGAAGAACTGTGCAGAAAAGATCTGCATGGCCCAGATAATTACGATGGTGTGGTCACTCACCTAGAGCTAGACATCCTGGAATGTGAAGTCAAATGGGCCTTAGGAAGCATCACTCTGAACAAAGCTAGTGGAGGTGATGGAATCCCGGTTGAGCTATTTCAAATCCTGAAAGATGATGCTGTGAAAGTGCTGCACTCAACATGCCAGCAAATTTGGAAAACTCAGCAGTGGCCCCAGGACTGGAAAAGGTCAGTTTTCATTCCAATCCCAAAGAAAGGCAAAGTCAAAGAATGCTCAAACTACCGCACAGTTGCATTCATCTCACATGCTAGTAAAGTGATGCTTAAAATTCTCCAAGCCAGGCTTCAGCAATACCTGAACCGAGAACTTCCATATGCTCAAGCTGGTTTTAGAAAAGGCAGAGGAACCAGAGAACAAATTGCCAACATCTGCATGATCATAAAAAAAGCAAGAGAGTTCCAGAAAAGCGTCTATTTCTGCTTTATTGACTATGCCAAAGCCTTTGACAGTGTGGATCACAATAAATTGTGGAAAATTCTGAAAGAGATGGGAATAACTGACCACCTGACTTGCCTCTTGAGAAACCTGTATGCAGGTCAGGAAGCAACAATTAAACTGAACATGGAACAACTACTGGTTCCAAGTAGGAAAAGGAGCAGGTCAAGGCTGTATATTGTCACCCTGCTTATTTAACTTATATGCAGATTACATCATGAGAAACGCTGGGCTGGAGGAAGCACAAGCTGGAATCAAGATTGCTGGCAGAAATATAAATAACCTCAGACATGCAGATGACACACCCTTATGGCAGAAAGTGAAGAAGAACCAAAGAGCCTCTTGATGAAAGTGAAACAGGAGAGTGAAAAAGTTGGCTTAAAGCTCAACATTCAGAAAGCTAAGATCATGGCATCCGGTTCCATCACTTCATGGCAAATAGATGGGGAAACAGTAGAAACAGTGGCTGACTTTATTTTTTTGGGCTCCAAAATCACTGCAGATGGTGATTGCAGCCTTGAAATTAAAAGACACTTACTCCTTGGAAGGAAAGTTATGACCAACCTAGACAGCATATTAAAAAACAGAGACATTACTTTGTCAACAAAGGTTCGTCTAGTCAAGGTATGGTTTTTCCAGTGGTCATGTATGGATGTGAGGGTTGGACTGTAAAGAAAGCTGAGCATAGAAGAATTGATGCTTTTGAACTGTGGTGTTGGAGAAGACTCTTGTGAGTCCTTTGGACTGCAACGAGATATAACCAGTCCAGCCTAAAGGAGGTCAGTCCTGGGTGTTCATTGGAAGGACTGATGCTGAAGCTGAAACTCCAATCCTTTGGCCACCTGATGCGAAGAGCTGACTCATTGGAAAAGCCCCTGATGCTAGGAAAGATTGAGGGCAGGAGGAGATGGGGACAACAGAGGATGAGATGATTGGATGGCATCACCGACTCGATGGACATGGGTTTGGGTGGACTTTGGGAGTTGGTGATGGACAGGGAGGCCTGGCTTGCTGCGGTTCATGGGGTTGCAGAGTCGGACATGACTGAGAGACTGAAATGAAATGTTCTAAATCTCAGTTCAATTATCCTTGGACGTTACTATCTTTTTCAAGCTGTGTTATAGCTCAGACTTTCTTTAGTAACCACTTCTTTAGATTCTATTATTTTTGGAAAAATTTCAAAATATTGAAATTAAAGATTGAATAATTAATTTGTTGTTGGTTGGTCACCAAGTCGTGTCCAACTCAAGTTGATGTAATGCACTTTTGTTTTTCAAATGGACTTGTTTTGAATAAACAGAAACTGCAAACATTCATTTAGTTCATCCTTTCCTCTGGGGTACATAGACAAGCCTAAGTCTAGGGTTATCTTTTCTCAGATTTCAAGCTATTGATAATGTCTTCACTGAAAGCTAAAGGCCACCAAAATCATTAATAGAAGTTCCAGGGATGGTGAGTGAGGATCTGTCAATATACTGCATTTCACACTGGTTTCAAAACTATGAGAGTTCTTTTTTGAGGATCTACCAATTTTAAGAATAAATTCCAAGAATTAAGTAGCTAAAGTAAAAGGCTCCATAGTGCCCTCTTCTACGTAAGTAACATTTACTAAATTCTTCTCCATCATTTTCTATATTCACCTCTCTGCCACATCCCCTTCACCCATTCCTTCTTTAAACACAAAGAGAAAAAGGAAGTGTCAGAATTGGATAGAAGTATCAGAAATGAGTTATAGTATTTAAGAGCTGGTCAATAACTTTTAGTGTTCAGTGTATACATTTTCAAAATTTCTGGATCCATAAACTATTTTAAAATGTATCCTTTTGAATGCAAAATTCAATGTAGATTTGGGATGTAGATTTCTTCTACCTCTTTATATAATATTTATGAATTTTAACTTAATAGACATTGCCTTGATTGCTATGCCCTGTAATAAACGCAAACTTCTCTTTCAAGGAGTATGTTCAAATTTATAGACTACTTAGCTATTTATTTTAACTTTGTCTGGCAGCTCAGAGGATTAAGAGTCTGCCTGTAATGTGGGAGACCTGAGTTTGATCCCTGGGTCAGGAAGATCCCCTGGAGAAGGAAATGGCAACCCACTCCAGTATTCTTGCCTGGAAAATCCCATGGGTGGAGGAGCCTGGTGGGTTACAGTCATAGGGTCACAAAGAGTCAGACACACTGAGTGACTTCACTTTCACTTTCTTTCTATACCTATTTTAATTCAACTCATTTCAGAATACCTCTATCCACTTACCCACATTCACATGAGATAATTTTTGCCAACACATCTCTCTCAAGCACAAGTGCAAAAATTAAACATCGGAATAAAGCTCAAGTGGTGTGCTGGCCAAAAAGGTATTTTGTTTTATATGTGTAGAACACTGGACCAAAGGTATGTTCAGTATTAATGTTATAATCTCTGTTCTTTTCAAACTCTAAGAATAAGGCTAGAGAGTTGAATAGTCTCCTATATGGCGACTCAAAAAAGTTTGGATGCATCCATCCGCTCTGTGTAACTCAATCCTCCCCTGTAGGCTTAGGACAATTCTAAATAGGAAAAACTAGGCAATTTCACAGATTACAAGATTTCCCAAGCGTAGTATACTTCAATGCATTTTCAGTAACTGAGCACTTTTAATTACTGAATTCTATAAACAGAACACCTGGAGAAATGCCCTAGTAACAACCAAATCCTTTATGAAAATGGAAATCATTCTAAGTATTTCAACTGAAATAATTTAATTCAGGGAGCTGCTTACATAGGCATTGTTAATCAATCATAGAACTACCCACAGAGCCCGAACATGACCTCAGAATCCTTAGATACACAGTACTCAAGGCAGCTACCACCAATTAACCAGAGTTGGCGCTGGATAAGCAGACAATTTAAATTTCACACATGTTTTTCTCATTTGTAAAATTTATTTTTTCTTGTATTTTGCTAAAAGGTGTCACCCCATAAGTACTACTTACTGATCACAGAATAAACCCAAACTCCTTTCTTTATTAAAGATCTGAAAACCTTCTAAAAATGTTTAATACATGTTTGCATTGTTCTAAACAAAACATCTGTTTCTTTGCTCATACTGGAAAAAAATAAAATCATGCAAGCCTTATTTGATATATATAATATATACATATATATACATACACACACACACACACACACACACACACACACACACACACACACACACATATATGCTAACTTTGCCATTTGTTCCAGCAGTTTATCATGGTAATTATAGAGACCACTTCCAAATACTCTTTTTCAGAACTGGATTATTACAAAGACATTTGATTTGGCTTTCAGTTGTCATTTAAAAAAAAATGCTAAGTATCGAAATCTTCATATTTCTGTAAGGAAAAGAAATAAGAAAAGAAAGAAAGAAGGAAGAAATTGGGGGAAGAAAGAAAGAAAAGATTGAAGGTAGGAGGAAAGGACAGAAGAAAGAAGGGAGGAAGGAAAAAAGAAAGCGAAAGAACGAGAAGGAAGGGAAGAAGGAGATAGAGAGGGGAAAAACAGCAGAATAAAAAGTGCCTCAAAGTCTCTTCTTTGGAAGAAATTGTGTGCAAAGAATAAGTAAATAAATAAGCAAGGGTCAAAAATATTATTCATTCAATTAATACTTGTTGAACACCTTTGAGTGGACAGCCTTCATTCCAAATGATAGGGCTGTATCAGTTCAAGTTCAGTCGCTCAGTCGAGTCTGACTCTTTGTGACTCCATGGACTGCAGCACTCCAGGCTACCCTGCCCATCACCAACTCCCAGAGTTTACTCAAACTCATGTCCATCGTGTCGGTGACGCCATCCAACCATCTCATCCACTCTCAGAGCTGTATGGCTAACAACAAAAAAGCTCACTTGAAGCTTCCATTCTTGTTAGGGGAGACACATAAAAAATAAAAACACAAGTTAAAAATGGAAATGACTAAGGAGTATCAAGGAGAGAATCATAATGAGTGAAGTGATATATAGAGCCTAGAGGGAAATACTGGATTGGAGAGTCAGGGAATATCCTTTGTGAGGGTATGGGATCACTAGTCACATTTAGTTCTGAAGTATAAGAGTGTGAAGGGCAGAAATGAAGGAGGAACGTTTGAGGCAGAGCGGAGTTTGTGTAAAGCCTTGGGGCCAGCAGAGACTGGCTTGGTCTGGCAATGTCCAACTGGGGAGAGTGCAGAAGACCCAGTAAGAATGACAACTGCTGTAAATGTGATGGGAACATCTTAAGGTACGAGGTGTAATATGACTTGGGGTTTAAACTCTCTTTGGATATTTCATAGTGAAAAAGTGGTATAATTTACCTTATTATTATATCTATAGAAAAATATTTTGATCTTCTCCACAAATGTTAAAAAAGGCACTTAATGCATATTTTAAACATTTCTCAATTAATTTTTCTGACTTTTCATCATACTGCCAGAAAGTCAAGGGCAAAGATTTCTATTTTTCAGAGGTATCTCCAACACTTCTCACAGCACCTAAAATGTAATACATACCCCATCAATATTTGTTGAATAAATTAAAAAAAACCCACATGCACAATTCCCACTGTAACACGTTTTTCTTCAAAAAATTGCTTAAGTCAAATTTCTTCCCCAAATCCAATATCAAATGTGTGTTTGCCAGTGATTTCCTGGCTTCTCCTTGTTGAAACAACTGACTTATATAAGTGGACTTGGTATAAAATCCACTGTTGTAAATTTTTCTGAAGCATATATAATTGAGAAAAAAGTTCTTTCAGTAATGATTTAAGCTGTAAGCTTTATTTTAAATGCCCTTAGATTACTGAAGTTTCCAGATACAAGTACGGATAGAATACGGTATGTGTGTTGGGGGCAAGGAGGAGGAATGGGAAGGGTCTTTATACAGTTTGCTCTGATGCATATGGATCAGAAAGTCTTATGGTTGGTTTTATTCTGTTTTTAGAGTAAAAAACATTTCTTTCAAATTGTTACTTATTCCAGTCTAACCGTATATACCCTCTTTGCTGTGAGCCTACTTGAATATGTCCACACTCTCCATGAAAAATTCTAAGGTGAATATAGGGAAATAAATTGACTGAACTTGAAAAGTCAGCCATCAGTCTCCTACTTCAGGCTGTGCTCCTCTGGGAAGAGCTGGTCCACCTTGTGGGGTGGCTCTGTTCTTTTTCACTCCACACGATGTCACTCTGCCTCTGTCAAGGACACAATTATCTCCAGTTCCATTTCTGAACTTCCTCCACTGGCTTTTAAGGAGAAGAATCACAGTAAAGGAAAAACAACAACAACAACAACAATTTTCACTGTTAAATAGTTTGGCAAAATTTTCTAGTTGCCTCTCATTTCTTTCTAATTTCAAAACATTGGAACCTAAGTAGGAAGTATATTATTTGGCTTAGCCTGCTACTCCATCAAATTAACAGACTTAAAAAGTAGTATTCCCCAAATGCATTTGCAGCAATTTCATTACAAACATTTAGGCATTTCATCCAAACTTTTCTTAGTGTATTTATTTAAATATGATTTTAAATTTAAGTATAGATTTTTATAATTTAACATATAGTTATATTTTAAAACATGCATATGTATTTTTATATTTAAATATAAAGTCTATTATGGAATGACTCAGTAATTTGTTGAAAAATGCAAAAATAATTGCAATACATAGTCTAATTGTACTAGAGTTTTAAAAATAAAGTTAGGTGACAGTAGAGTGTTGTGTAGTAGAGCTTACTCGAAGAATCTTTGGATAATGTTTGCCCTAGCTCTGTAGCTATAGAGGCACAAATCCCCTCATAAACTGTGACCATCACAGAGAAAAGTAATAATCTATATGCTTGTCATTGTGATTGTAGTTTCAGTGCACAACTATTCCCAGCATCACAGAGAAGAACAGCATTGTATCATTTGGATGGACCCTTGAACCAAATGTTATGGTATCAAATTTCAATTCCATCATTGCACACATGTCATCTCACCTCTTGGTTCCTCAATTTCTTCATCTGTACTGTGGGAATAATAACAGAGTCTATTTTTAATTCATTGCCAGTATTGGGTGAGTATTTATATGTATAAAAGATTTTGATGAGTAAAGAGGCCAGAATCTAGGAAGAAACAATTTATTATGGAGCTATATATACTTGTATATATAAAAAGCCAGTCCTACTAATTCTTGTCTAGATTTGGTTAGGGAGTTTAAAATAACAATAAAAAGAGGAGATTCAGAAGCAGCAAAGTATTTATCTTCAGATATTGTCTGGTCAACAGGGCAAGAGGGATTGAACTCAGTGTTGACATTGATCAGAAACCACAGAAGACGGCACAAAGCAGTAGAATCTTAGAAGCACTGAGTTATCATTACTAGAGGTGTTCAGATCTGAAAAATGTGACCACTTGGTGGTAATTCTGAAGGATACATTCAGACAAACAATAGTTTGCCCCTTGAAGCTATTTCAGTTTTTTAAGTGTAGGATTCTATGCTTCAAAACTAGGTACAGTGGAGCAAAAAAGATTGGTTCAGAGAGAAGGGTAGTTTGGAGCGGCCTGAAAATATAAGAAGTCCAATAGCTCAATATTTTACAAACAAGTATACATATCTCTTGATTAGATATATCAAGTATATATAGAAAAACTCAAAGTGTTATCTATATACTAATACCTTTTCTCTCCAAAAGTTTGTAGGTACCTCAAAAACAGCCGTAAAATCATTCCTTTCTACCATGGCACCAAGTCAAGTGATAACAACATGATAGGGATTAAATATGTAATGAGCGAGTGAGTGAATGAGTTAAGGTCGCTCAGTCGGGTCTGACTCTGAGACCCCATGGTCTGTCCATGGAATTCTCCAAGCAAGAATACTGGAGTGGATTGCCATTCCCTTCTCTAGGGGATCTTCCTGACCCAGGGATGGAACCCAGTTCTCCCGCATTGCAGGCAGATTCTTTACCGTCTGAGCTACCAGGGAAGTATGTAATAGTTGAGTATAATTTATGAAGTCAAATTAAGGTTCAAATCCCAGTAGGACAATGCCACGCCAGAGGGCAATATGCAAAAGCACCAGAAATTCCAGGCGCTACAATGTTCTATGCAGATCTGACAAGCCTGGGAGTAGCACTTATGTGCTAAGTCTCTTCAGTCAAGTCCGACTTTCTGTGACCTTATGGGCCATAGCCCGCCAGGCTCCTCTTTCCATGGGATTCTCCAGGCAAGATACTGGAGTGGGTTGCCATTTCCTCCCACAGGGGATCTTCCCGACCCAGGGATCGAACCCGTGTCTCTTATGACTCCTGCACTGACAGGCGTGTTCTTTACCTCTAGCACCACCTGGGAAGTCCTGATAATCTCTTTTATGTGACTGTTTGAATTATACACATGATTTATGAATATATATATATTTATTGTAACTATAATAAATGCTATAGCATCTTCCAATGATTTTACTAGTATGTCTGTTTGTGTGTATGCATATATATATTAAACACATATGTATGTGTTTAAGTTTTTCTTGAATATAAATTGAGTTACACTAGTGGCTCAAATGGTAAATAATCTTCCTACAGTGCAGGAGACCTGGGTTTGATCTCTGGGTCAGAAAGATCCCCTGGAGAAGGGCATGGCAACCCATTCCAGTATTCTTGCCTGGAATATTACATGGACAGAGGAGCCTGGTGGGCTACAGTCTATGGGGTTGCAAAGAGTCGGACACAACTGAATGACTAACACTTCATGTGTAATTTGTTGCACTTTTAACAAAGTTTTATCACTCGTTTTATTTAGTTAGATAAACATTTAACCAGGGCCCTTATGTCATAAGGATTGTGAGGTACAACGGTGACTAGGATACAACTGAATAATTGGAAAACTCTAGGGCAACACGACCAGTGAGCTGATAATATGAACTGCACAGATACCTATGGGAGCACTCAGAAATCTTGCCTTTGGTGACTGGAAAAATCTTGGAGGAGATCATGACTAAGTTGATATTAAAAATGGAGGAGGTATGCAAGATAAAACAGGGAGGGGTAAAAACATTACAATTTCAAAGAGAGAAAATAATATGTGAGAAAAATAAATAAAAAAGGGAACTTGACATGTTAAAGAACTATGAAAAATGTGCAGAGCCACTGACAAGTGAGAAGGGGCTGGACCATGAAGTGCTTTCAGTTAGCTGCTGAAGGCTACTTTGAGGGTATGGACGGTAAATCAAGATTGCCAGGAGAAATATCAATAACCTCAGATATGCAGATGACACCACCCTTATGGCAGAAAGTGAAGAACCAAAGAGCCTCTTGATGAAAGTGAAAGAGGAGAGTGAAAAAATTGGCTTAAAACTCAAACATTCAGAAAACTAAGATCATGGCATCTGGTCCCATCACTTCATGGCAAATAGATGGGGAAACAGTGGAAACAGTGACAGACTTTATTTTCTTGGGCTCCAAAATCCCTGCAGATGGTGGCTGCAACCATGAAATTAAAAGACGCTTACTCCTTGGAAGGAAAGTTATAACTAACCTAGACAACATATTAAAAAGCAGAGACATTACTTTGCCAGCAAAGGTCCATCTAGTCAAGGCTATGATTTTTCCAGTGGTCATATATGGACGTGAGAGTTGGACTATAAAGGAAGCTGAGGGCCAAAGAATTGATGCTTTTGAACTGTGATGTTGGAGAAGACTCTTGAGAGTGCCTCAAACAGCAAGGAGATCCAACCAGTCCATCCTAAAGGAGATCAGTCTTGAGTGTTCATTGGAAGGACTGATGCTGAAGCTGAAACTCCAATACTTTGGCCATCTGATGTGAAGAGCTGACTCACTGGAAAAGACCCTGATGCTGGGAAAGATTGAAGACAGGAGGAGAAGGGGACGACAGAGGATGAGATGGTTGGATGGCATCACCAACTCAGTGGACATGAGTGTGGGTAAACTCCAGGAGATGGTGATGGACAGGGTGGCTTGGTGTGCTGCTGTCCATGGGGTGGCAAAGAGTTGGACATGACTGAGCGACTGAACTGAACTGAAGGCAAACTGAAGGCTTTGGGCCTGTAGGTGACATCATCAAAAGTTTTGCATTTTAAAAACATCGATGTAGCTATAGTTTGGAGAATGGATTGGGGCCTGGAAAAACTGAAATTATGGATACATATAGAAGGTGGATGTAGTTCTTAATCAAAGATAATGGTACCTGAGCTAAGGTGTAAGGAGAGAGGATGGTGGGATGTGGAGAGACCTGTGGCAAATTGGGAGACTAAGACATGAGGGACAAGAAGTGTGGCACTCAGGGATCACATGGAGCAACAGCTGAGATGCAGCTGCTGTTCCTCGGGAGGTAGCAGACTCAGCCTCCCCTGTCTCAGTTCATCAGACAGCCAGTGTTGTCATAAAGTCCACCATCACTGCTGCTGGTACTTGGGTTAGTCAGAATCCAGGCTGTGAGTGTCTTTGGATCACATTTTCTTAGACTTAATAAAGAAAGGAAAAAAAGGGGAAAGGAAGAAAGGGAAAGAGATTGAACGTGAAGGGAATAAGTGAAAAGAAAACTAGATAGAGATTATTAATATAAAGAAGACAATGAAATAATAATGTTTTCTTTCATATGAGCCTGGTTTTTAATCTGGACTCTACCATTTGAAGATATGCAAATTTTGACAAGTTGCTTAATGTCTCCATACTCAGTTTTCTCATTTGTAAATATAATTTCCTAGGGATTTAACAACCAGGGTGATAATATATGTAAGGTACTTAAAAGAGCCCCTGAAACATGAGTAACTTCTTCAGAAATAAATTTGTCTTCCTCTCTGTTCACAGGGTATTGACTATTATCCAGACACAGCCAAGTATTAAATTATGTATACTATTATTAAGAATGCAGGCCAAGATGCAGAATACTTTGTGTGTGTGTGCACACACTTGAAAACAACAGAGAGTTACCAAGTTTGTGAACACCTGTGGATTGTGGGGACAAGATTCTGGAGTTCAGGTCGAAGATTGAGTCTTACACTGTGTTGCTTTTCTCCTTGAGATATTTTTGATTTTTGATGAGACTGCTGAAAGACTCAGAAGGCCAGCAGTGCTTTCAAGAATCAGATGGAGCTGTGAAGACACAAATTGGCGTCTAGAGCTCAAGAGGAGAAGGAAACATTTTAAAACCCCAGGCTACAGCTGTGTTGTTCTGTGTTTGGTAGCTCAGTCATATCTGACCTTTGTGACTCCATGGACTGTAGCCTTCCAGGCTCCTCTGTCCATGGGGATTCTCCAGGCAAGAATACTGGGTTGGGTTGCCATGCCCTCCTCCAGGGGATCTTCCCAACCCAGGGACTGAACCCAGGTCTCTCACCAGACTACAGCTGGGCCCTCTCAAAGGACTATATGCAACTGAGGTGAATCAGAAATACTTTAACTCACAAATTCAGAAGCCCTGCTGTGGCTTAGCTCTCATTAACCTTAAATTAATCTGCTCCTAACTCTTAACTTCATCAGAACTAATGGTGAAACTCCTATGGAAGAAAACAGCATTATTTAGATCAGCATATTATAATTTTTTCATAGACAATGTCTAGAATTCTATAAAATTTCCGGTCATATCAAGGCACAACTTCACACAATGTATTAAGAAAACCAAGGGGGAGAAATAGATAATACAAACAAACCCACAGGAAATTCAGATGTTCGGATTTCTTTCACACAGACTTTAAAATAACTATGATTAATATGTTTAAGAAATTAAGTGCCAAAGTGGAGGTACAGAAAACTAAAAAGTATAAAGAAGAATCTCATAGACACTTTGAAGCTTTCAAATGTGATAACTGAGCTGAAAAGCCCAGCATAAGTATTTAGTAGGAGATTGTACACAGCCAAAGAGACCAGTAAATTCAAAGATAGATCAGAAGAAATATGTGGGCTAAGATTCAGAAAGCATAAAAGGTAGAAAAACTTGGAAAAATGTAAGAGAAATGAGACACAGTGAAAAGATGTAGCATACATGTTAATGGAGCTAAAGAAAGAGAATGGGACAGAAAAAAATATCTGAAAGGTAATGGCAGAAAATTTTGTAAAATAAATTAAAAACAAAAACCCATATGCTCAAGAAAAGACTTCACAATCACAACAGAATAAATACAAAGAAAACCACACCTAGACACATCATAGCAATGGTTAGATTAATTTCTGAAAAGGCCTTAGATGAGTGCTTGGAAAAAGAACCACCCTACTATTGTAATTATTATTATTATTGTTATTCATATAGGAGCATTATTACTTATAATCAAATTTCTCTTATGTTTCTTATAACTCTTATAAGTTTCTCTTATAACTGGATTATCTAGTGAATTAATTTAGGAAAAGTATGTGATAATGTATCACTCTTCTAAGATATGGACATGGAATACATTATAGCTATGTATTGTTAGGTGTTGATCAAATCTTTTCACATGCATTGCAGTGTGCTATATGTTTTTAAAGTTTTTAAAAGCAAATCTATCAAATACTTTGTAACAACAGCAATAAACATGAGAAGATAATAGAATGGTATAAGATGAATTATAAATTATCAGATTTGTTTTCTAAAAATTCACCAACATGCTATTTGTAAAAGATATATCTGAAACAAAACAAATGAATGTTAAATGATGAAAAAAGACACACAAATATAATTCAGTGAAAAAAATTTCACTTAATTCAGTGAAAAATAAATATTAAAACAGAAAGTAACCATAGGTGTAAACAGGAGGCAAACAAAACATTTGATATAAAAACACAGGACTTTTGAGATACACTGCCTGATTTCAAATCCTGCAATAGAAATTCATGAGCTTGGCCACCTTAATAACCTTATAAATAAGTTATTACTTATCTGTAAAATATGGTTACTAATTGCATCCATCTCAAGGGGTTATTAGGAAGATTAACTGAGTTCATGTAAGCAAGGTGCTTAGAACTTTGCTTCAGTTCAGTTCAGTTCAGTCGCTCAGTCGTGTCCGATTCTTTGCGACCCCATGAATTGCAGCACGCCAGGACTCCCTGTCCATCACCAACTCCCGGAGTCTACTCAAACCTATGTCCATCGAGTCAGTGATGCCATCCAGCCATCTCATCCTCTGTCGTCCCCTTCTCCTCCTGCTACCAATCCCTCCCAGCATCAGGGTCTTTTCCAATGAGTCAACTCTTCACATCAGGTGGCCAAAGTACTGGAGTTTCAGCTTCAGCATCAGTCCTTCCAATGAACACCCAGGACTGACCTCATTTAGGATGGACTGGTTGGATCGCCTTGCAGTCCAAGGGACTCTCAGGAGTCTTCTCCAACACCATAGTTCAAAAGCATCAATTTTTCGGCACTCAGTTTTCTTCACAGTCCAACTCTCACATCCATACATGACCACTGGAAAAACCATAACCTTGACTAGACGGACCTTTGTTGGCAAAGTAAAGTCTCTGCTTTTTAATATGCTATCTAGATTGGTCATAAATTTCCTTCTAAGGAGTAAGTGTCTTTTAATTTCATGGCTGCAATCACCATCTGCAGCGATTTTGGAGTCCAAAAAAATAAAGTCTGACATTGTTTCCACTGTCTCCCCATCTATTTCCCATGAAGTGATAGGACCAGATGCCATGATCTTAGTTTTCTGAATGTTGAGCTTTAAGCCAACGTTTTCACTCTCCTCTTTCACTTTCATCAAGAGGCTTTTTAGTTCCTCTTCACTTTCTGCCACAAGGGTGGTGTCATCTGCATATCTGAGGTTATTGATATTTCTCCCGGCAATCTTGATTCCAGCTTGTGTTTCTTCCAGCCCAGCATTTCTCATGATGTACTCTGCATAGAAGTTAAATAAGCAGGGTGACAATATACAGCCTTGACATACTCCTTTTCCTATTTGGAACCAGTCTGTTGTTCCATGTCCAGTTCTAACTGTTGCTTCCTGACCTGCATACAGGTTTCTCAAGAGGCAGGTCAGGTGGTCTGGTATTTCCATCTCTTTCAGAATTTTCCAGTTTATTGTGATCCACACAGTCAAAGGGTTTTGTGTAGTCAATAAAGCAGAAATGGATGTTTTTCTGGAACTTTCTTGCTTTTTCGATCATCCAGCGGATGTTGGCAATTTGATCTCTGGCTCCTCTGCCTTTTCTAAAACCAGCTTGAACATCTGGAAGTTCATGTTTCACGTATTGCTGAAGACTGGCTTGGAGAATTTTGAGCATTACTTTACTAGCGTGAGATGAGTGCAATTGTGCGGTAGTTTGAGCATTCTTTGGGATTGCCTTTCTTAGGGGTTGGAATGAAAACTGACCTTTTCCAGTCCTGTGGCCACTGCTGAGTTTTCCAAATTTGCTGGCATGGAAGGGCAAACTCATGTTATGTACGTCTTAAAAGGAATAAGACCATAATGAAGTGAATAAATAATGTAAAACTTTCCCCTTAGACTACTTTCCAAATTTGCTTTTCATTAGCATTAGTGCAATAGTGAAACTCCAACAGATTTTTGTTTTACTGTGTTTATCTTTTTAAAATGGCAGAATGGCTAAATAGCTGAGAACAACAAATTTCATAGAAAATGAAAATCTATAGATAACCAAGAGTTGTCTAGTAGAATATTGGTAAATGAGAAAAAATATTCAAAATTAGTATTGGAGGAGTCATTTTAGAGACTATTTTGTATGTTGTTCAGTTGCTAAATCATGTCTGACTCTTTGCAACCTCATGGACTATAGCCCACCCGGCTCCTCTATCCATGGGATTTTCCAGGCAAGAGTAGTGGAGTGAGTTGCCATTTCCTCCTCCAGGGGATCTTCCCAACCCAGGGACTGAACCTGTGTCTTCTGTGTTTTCTGCATTGACAGGAGGATTCTTTACCATTGAGCCACCTGGGAAGCCCACTATAAAGCCATAGCTTTGACTATACAGACCTTTGTCGGCAAAGTGATATATCTGTTTTTTAATACTCTGTCTAGGTTTGTCATTGTTTTCCTTCCAAGGAGCAAAAGTCTTTTAATTTCATGACTACAGTCACCATCTGCCATGATTCTGGAGCCCAAGAAAATAAAAATCTGTCACTATTTCCTTTTCTTCCCCTTTCTATTTGCCATGGAAAGGTGGGACTTGATGCCATGATCTTAGTTTTTTAAGTGTTGAGTTTCAAGTCAACTTTTTCACTCTCCTCTTTGATTTTCATCAAGAGGTTTTTTAGTTCCTCTTCATTTTCAGCCATTTCAGTGGTATAATCTGCATATTTGAGGCTGATATTTCTCCCGGCAATCTTGATTCCAGCTTGTGATTCATCCAGCCTGGCATTTTGTATGATGTACTTTGCATAGAAGTTAAATAAGCAGGGTGATAATATATAGCCTTGTCATACTCCTTTATCAATTTTGAACTAGTCTGTTGCTCTGTGTCTGGTTCTAGCTGTTGCTTCTTAACCTACATACAGGTTTCTTGGGGGACAGGTAGTCTGGTACTCCCATCTCTTTAAGAACTTCCCACAGTTTGTTGTGATCCACACAGTCAAAGGCTTTTGTATAGATAATGAAGCAGAAGTAGATGTTTTTCTGGAATTCCTTGTTTTCTCCGTGATAGAGCGAATGTTGGCAATTTGATCTCTGGTTCCTCTGCCTCTTCAAAACCCAGCTTGGACACCTGCAACTTCTCGGTTCATGTACTGTTGATGCCTAGCTTGAAGGATTTTGAGCATAACCTTACACGTTTAGGATGTGAAATAAGCACAATTCTAGGTTGTTTGAACATTCTTTGGCACTGCCCTTCTTTGGGATTGGAATAAAAACTGTCACCACTGATGAGTTTTCCAAATTTGCTGACACATTGAGTGCAGCACTTTAACAGCATCATCTTTTGGGATTTGAAACAGTTCAACTGGAATTCCATCACCTCTACTAGCTTTGTTCATAGTGATGCTTCCTAAACCTCATTTGACTTCACACTCCTGGATGTCTGGCTCTAGGTGTGATCACACCATCGTAGTTATCTGGGTCATTAAGATCTTTTTTGTATAGTTCTTCTGTGTATTCTTGCCACCTCTTCTTAATCTCTTTTGCTTTTATTATGTCCTTACCATTTCTGTCCTTTATTGTGCCCATCCTTGCATGAAATGTTCCCTTGATACCTCCAATTTCCTTAAATAGATTTCTACTCTTTCCCATTCTATTGTTTTCTTCTACTTCTTTGCATTATTCATCTAAGAAGGCCTTCTTATCTTACCTTGCTATTCTTTGGAACTCTGAGTTCAGTTGGGTGTATCTTTCCTTTTCTCCCTTGCCTTTCACTCCTCTTTTTTCCTCAGCTATTTGCAAAGCCTCCTCAGACAACCACTTTGCCTCCTTGCAATTTTTTTTTTTCATTTTGTAGAAAGATATTCAAAACCACTTGCCGCCAAGGGGGAAGATTTGGAGTTTGTAGTTCTTCATTCCACATCTTTGTTGAAAGTATCATCTGAGTAACTGGATGTCAAGATAAGAGAAAATCAAGAATTCTCACTATCCTTATTGTTTTAGAATAGACATATGACTACCAAGACTAATGGTAATTGATATCTTCCTCTAAAACAAAATAAGAATATCAGCACTTTGCCAGTAGAAAGAATTTGAATAACACTGACCTTTCCCGCTAAAAGAGCCACTTGTTGCTGGAATGAAGGGAAGTAATTAAATACTGTCTTTAAGATGACAAGTTAAGTTCACAGACATCTGCTGTTTGGTCAACATTTACTGGAGCTTTTGAGATGGTCCAAGGGACCCATATTTCCCTGTTACAGGGAGTTAATATGCCCAGAATGACAACACTGTGTGATTCATTCCTGTTTTTCTCTATCTTTTCTAAAGATGAAGATTTTCAGCTGCTCTTTATTAGCCTCAAAATAAGGCTTAAATATGCCAGAAGTTCCATTTCTGAGAAAAGCGACATTGCAAGATTAAAGACACATATCTGTGCCCCAAAGTAAAACAAGACACAGTGTCTTCATTCTCGGTGTCACTTTTGTGCGGCTCAACAGGGTTAACAAAAACATTGAAATCACTTGCGAATTAGCAGCACTTGTGGAAGCTTCTGAGTCTACTGTTTTCTTTCTTTGGACCAAGTGTGAGAAAGAGGTCATGGACACTCCTTCCAAACAAACACATGACAAACACCATGTGTTTTTGTTTTTAAGGAACTTACTGGACTGAGTGGAGTTTTGTTCACTTCTGTGGTGAGAGTGTTTTTGGGACCTCTGGGAAATGAAACTAAGGAAATAACACACAGAGGTTTTAGCACCAATGCTGTTTAATGCCCTGCCAGCCAGGGATGCCCCCACCCTTGGGTAACGTTGTCGTTTGAGATTTGGGTAAAACTGTGACCGTTTCCTCAGAAGAAATTCATTTAGACAAATGTTCATTCTGTATGACACGCTATTCAAGGGTTTCCTCAGTCTCTCTATCCACGTGTGGGTCTCTAGGATCTTCAGACACTGGTGCCCTCTGTAGTAAAATTTGATGACTTGTTCTATTGGGAGAAAATGAACTGCTGTAAACAAGAGTTAGGCATGTGACAACCTGCCACTGCCTTATTGTTTTCTTCCTCATTTTGTGCAAAATGATGTCATTATTTATTTAAATTTGAAACCCAGTCCGGGAAATGTTTCTTTCCTAAAGAGAAAGGGCCCTGAGAAATAATACTAAGGCTTATAGATAGACAGGGTGTAGCTAGATAAGCACAACTGAATCATTAGCCTGTCTTCTCTTGCTCACTGTGGAGCGTGCTTTGCTCAGGCATGAACACTCTGTAGTAACTGTCTTTTACTTGTGCGTCCACTTCTGTAGTCTACTTCTAAGTATTTAACATAGGCTTTTTCACCCATATGGAATATTACAAAAAAAGGTAGGATTCTTTGAAATGTATGGATTTTAAAAATAATAGGGCAGGACTTGCCTGGTGGCGCAGTGGATAAAAATCTGCAGGCCCATGCAGGGGACGCAGGTTGGGTCACTGATCCCGGAAGATTCCACGTGCTGTGGAGCAGCTAAGCTGGTGTGCCACAAGTACATGTACACGAGTCCACGAGCCTGCGTGATCTAGAACCTGAGCTCCACAACTAGAGAAGCCATCGCCATGAGAAGCCTGCACATTGTGACGAATAGGAGCTGCTGCTCACTGCAACTAGGGAAAGTCTGCACGAAGCAACGAAAAAAACCTGGCGCAGGTAAAAATAAATAAAAATAATAGGGCAATGACTCTCCCCCAATATGTACAATAACACATAGGAGTGGGCTTGGCCGTGATAAAAGACAGGTTTTCTCCACTTTTCCCAGCAGTTGAAATCCCCAAGGTATGTCTGAGTCCCATAGGAATGCAGGCTTGAGAACAAGTAAGTAAAGCTGAGGGGATGGTGGGAGCATGAGAAGAGGCTGGTCTGTCCCCTCACTCCACAGTGGGGGCCCTTGGCCTCTGCCCAGCACCAGTTGCTTTTGAGTCCCAGCCTTGAAATGATAGTATCAGCCCTCTAGACACTGAAAATCACTCTTCACTAAAAGTATCCATTTCTCTCTCTCTTTACAAGAAAACCATCAAGATTCCATTGAGTATATCAAAACTTCCAGAAATAATAGGAGTCCTGGCTCCCCACCTGAATCTCTGCATCAAACACAACTTTTTCTCAAGGTAACATCTGATCCCAGCCCCTCTATGTGAGGAAAATGCCCTTCTGTCTGGTGCATTTCAACAACTATAGGTTGTCAACCCTAAGGGCCCCAAACACCAGAGGGAAAAAAAAAAGGAGAAGAAACGAGTAAAGAAGGAAGAATTTTAAGACTTTTGTCAAACATCTGAAATACTCTGGTCCTAGTGTCATTTAAATTTCTGAAAAGATTCAGGGCAATTCATACTTAAACCCTAGGACTAATCCACTCAGAAACTGAAGTCATTACACATCTCATTTCTTTATAGATTATTTGATAGCAGACAAATCAGAATGAGTAAAAGTGTATTCTTCTGAAACTACTGTAGAGTCAAAAATCAGAGAAATTCTCTGAAGATTAATGTGGTAGCTCTCAGATAACTCACTTGGATTAAAAAGGTATCATGTAATCATCGCAGTGGTGAAGATAAGTTTAAGGATGTGCTCATATTTCAAGCAGAACCATGTCATAATGGAGACAAAGAATTATTAACCAATTCATTTGGATTATTTTCCCTGGATCAGTAAATATAAATAAGAATGGTCTCTTAGGAAGTTAAATGTAACAAGGGAAATACAAATGTGCTTAGAGATGGATTTATGATATTGAATATGGAATTTTGAGATTGGTATTGGACTAGTGTACCCCTGACCAAATTGTTCATGCTACCGTAAAGCCCACCAATGGATTGAAAAATACTACCTTAAGTTATTTTTTATTAGAAATATTGATTTACGTATGCTGTATCTAAAATGAATTATCTTGAGTTTTCTGAGGCATTTATCAGAAGACTTACATGAACATGAACGAGAATTCTTGATTATCATGATTCTTTCATTCAAATAACACGAAATCATTTGTAGGGGTATCATTTTACCGTTTCTTGGTCTGTTTTGTTTTTTAAATGATGGTGGCCTACTTTACTGACTTTTAAACACAGAAATCACATGCAACTGTAGACTGAATAAAGATAATTCCTTGTATTTTGTTACAAGAACTTTAGAATTCATTGCTTTTCCTCTCCTGAACCTTAAAGGATGTTAAAAATGGAGGAAAATATAACCTTACAAAAACTAGTAGCTCCTAATTGTCAGTAAAAAGTCTGACGTGATATTTTATTTCCTAGTAAATGAAATTACTTCGTACTGTATCAAATGTGTTTCCAAATGGAAAGCCAAAACCTACATAAACCCTATATTGCCAAGAAATTTTTTTGCCATGGTTCTCATTGTTGATATAGCGTCTCTACGAAGGCCTCAGATGAAGAGGGAAAGTGCATCTTTACATCCAGCCTTCTTGGCAACAGAAGAAAGTGCTATATTGTTCTTCACACAAACCATCCCCATTAGCGCTCAAGATGTTCTTTTCCGTCTAATCCTCATTTGTCCCCCTTAGCCATTTGTTTAGAATTAAATTAACTGCAATTTGGAAAATGTGGATGAAAGGTAGTGCATTGAGTAGATATCACATGTTTCCTGAATGGTGCCTGTTCGGCCTCTTTCACGGCCATTCATTGTGCTTGAAAGGGTGTAGTGTGTGAATTGTTGGACTGTCAGTCTGCACAGAAGTCTGGCAGCCAGTATTACCATGGAAACAGCAGGAAAAAGACAATTAACAAAATGGCTCTGATTTTTTTCCTATTTCTTTTTTTACTCTTTAGAGAGGATATTCCCCCTCTAAAACACACACACACACACACACACACACACACACACACACACACACTCAGATGTATACACAGACACACATGCGCACATAACAAAAAAAAAGCAGGATTTGAAAATCTACTTACACTTGGATTCCTTCATTGAGGGTATCTGTGGATTTTCTTGAAAAATCACATTTCTAATATAAAATATTTATAAGTGACTCTTTCAACGTATTCCTCCCGCCCCCCCTTCAGTTTTTGTTCTTTTCAGACATAGAAAGAATTCTCTGGAAATATCCTTAGGTAAACGACTGTTAATGAGCAGAGTCTGTGATTTTAACCCTGGCACATTCATTGGACTTTTAATTAGTCCCTCTTACCATCACTCCTATGACAGAAACACAATGTAGACCCAAGAGCTTAAACCAAAGGGAGGCTCTCTTTAGATTTGTCAACCTTAGTTTAGGTTAGCACATCAGGAAAAGAGGGTTATGTATGGCCATTATGGCTAGAATTTGTGACTGAAGGGTTAACAGAGCATAAAGAGTAATGTTTGATGTCACCATTAATACTAAAAACGCATTGCAATCTAAACTTTGTCAGACTTTGATTTCCTTTAAAAAGGCTATTTATAAATAAAGGAAATGATTGCACATTGTAAGCATCATAATTAAAGTAAAATATGAGTGGGAGACCTATTGAGCCCATGTGTCAAATATTCCATTGAAATGAAACATTGTGCTCTGCAGATAAGCAGTTTAAGTGCAAAGAGATATTTGGGAATGTAAGAATGCAGGTTTCTTTTGCACACTGTATTTAAAATCTGTTCTCTTTCCTAAGCCCTGTGGAAAAATATAACTCTGTAAGAGGCCTAAGTCCAGCAGTGACCTTGAGATTGCTCTCCTTTGGTATAGATTTAAAAAGTTTTCTACCAGAACGAAACGGAGCACCTACTATTTTACAGAACATTTAATGGCATCCCTAAAATTCTAGGCAAGTCTCCAAAAATCATTCTCAGGATTTCCCAAACCAAGAAAGAAAGGCTTAACCAGAGCTGAATTATGTGTTCTTTTACTTTTCTCCAATATTCCATGCTTCTTCTATATGACAATATTCACTTCTAATTATACAAAGAATCATTTAAACTCAAAATTCTAGGAGAGATTTTCAGGCAAGGGTGTAATTTGTGTTTTCCAAATTTTAGAATCTGGCTTAATAGTTTAAAAGCCTATTAATTTCTGCTAAACCCTTAGGTTATACTTTCACATGGTTGAAAAGAAAATTGTCTTTATAAAAAATAATTAAAAAACAGATCCTTAGAAAGTGGGAATGTGTTCTAGATTTGGACATTCCCATAATTTCTGAAGATTAAGCTGTGCAAAAATTAAAAAAAAAAAAAAACAACTAAAAAAGTATTGGCATATTAGGGAAGAAGTAATTTGAGAAAAAAGTCATGTGAAAATTTGAAAAATGTGTATGGTTTTGAACTGAAGTCAAGCAAAACTTGGCATTTTTAACAAGAGGAAACCACAGACAAAGCAGCGACTTTTGAAATTCTGTAATCCCGTGCAGTTCTGCTGTTAGCCACATTTAACTTACTATAAACTGTATCACTGAGGTGGACACAAATCCCTGTAGAAGTATCTATGAGGCATATGGGCTTCCCAGTTTGCACAAGTCGTAAAGAACCCACCTGCCAATGCAGGAGAAGTTAAGAGAGGTGGGTTCCATTCCTGGGTGGGGAAGATTCCCTGGAGGAGGGTATGGCAACCCACTCCAGTATTTTTGCCTGGAGAATCCCATGGACAGAGGAGTCTGGTGGGCTACAGTCCATAGCGTTGCAAAGAGTTGGTCGTGACTGAAGTGACTAAGCACGCTTGCACACATGAGACATATAGGAAGATTATTTTAAATTCACAGTGTAGGAATCTAGAATCAAGCAGTTGAAAACCTAATGTTCTAAAATGAAAAACTGAAATGGCTCACTTAGCCATTATTTATTTATTTTTTCATTTATTTTTATTAGTTGGAAGCAAATTATTTTATAATATTGTAGTGGTTTTTGCCATACATTGACATGAATCAGCCATGGATTTACATGTGTTCCCCATTCTGAACCAACCCCCCCACCTCCCTCCCCATCCCTTCCCTCTGGGTCATCCCAGTGCACCAGCCCTGAGCACTTGTCTCATGCATCCAACCCGGACTGGCGATCTGTTTCACACTTGATAATATGCATGTTTCAATGCTATTCTTTCAGATCATCCCACTCTCGCCTTCTCCCATAGAGTCCAAAAGTCTGTTCTATACATCTGTGTCTCTTTTTCTGTCTTGCATATAGGGTTATCATTACCATCTTTCTAAATTCCATATATATGCGTTAGTATACTGTATTGGTGTTTATCTTTCTGGCTTACTTCACTCTGTATAATGGGCTCCAGTTTCATCCATCTCATTAGAACTGATTCAAATGTATTCTTTTTAATGACTGTCACTTAGCCATTATTATGACATACATTTCATTAACAAAATCCCATACAGCATCAATTGTGTGCCACACATTTATTTAAAGGTCAATACATAAGTTTGGATTCGTGAGATTTTTTTAAGATATCAGCTTCATTGGCATATTTATCTCAGTCCAAAGGAATGTACGGTTAATGAAAACAGGGACTTCGTTTTTCTCACTGCTCTACATCCAATGCTTAGACCAGTGCTTGACATGGACTATGTAGTTCAAGACACATTTATTTTATTCATTAATCTCCTTTTGTCATTGTAACAAATGAAGGAGTCCTGACACATTTATCTGTCCACATATCATTTAGTATGCACAATTGCTTACTTTAAATGTTTTCTACAATAAGTTTCATATGAAAGTGAAGTCGCTCAGTCGTGTCCGACTCTTTGGGACCCCATGGACTGTAACCTATCAGGCTCCTCAGTCCGTGGGACTTTCCAGGCAAGAGTACTGGAGTGGGTTAACATTTCCTTTTCCAGGGGATCTCCCCGAGCCAGGGATCGAACCCGGGTCTCCCGCATTGTAGGCAGAACCTTTTACTGTCTGAGCCACCAGGGAAGTCATATAAGTCTTGTTAATTAGTGGGTTTATACATCTCTAGAACTAACCTAACACATATTTCAAAATTTTGCCCATTTCCTTACATTTTCTGTAACCTTTTACAGTCTTTACAGCCAATATGCTATAACAGCCAATATGCTATAACAATATGCTATAACTAGTATAACTAGTTATGTACAGAAGATATAACTAAAATTAAATTCACTAATATAATTTCCTCTTAGTTTTCCTTTTTTCCATTTTAAAAGTAATCTCACATTTTCACTATATCATACTATATGGTATCGAATAAAAAGAAAAAAGTAAATGGAGAAAAGTGAGAAGGAAGTATAGAAACATGAGAAAAGTGAAGGAAAGAATTTTATTAACTCAATAAAGTTAAGAGCAAGAAAGAATAATGAAATATGTCATTCTATACTTTTTACCATAACTGAACCATTTCTTCCTGATTATATGATAATTGTCTTATAAATCAGTCACTCAGTTACATACCTAAGTGATTTTATGTGTTTCCTTGAAATGACAAGTTACTAAGCAATGAGTACTTTCAAACTCTGTATAAGTAAATAACATGGTTACAAAAAAATAGAGACAAACTTGAGAATACTGAGATATCACAGAAATAAAAGGACTCAGTGAATTTTTAATTTTCCCAAAACAGATGTAAAGTTCTTTAAGAACTCATATATCAAAGGGGCCAATAAGGCTAATAAGCCATAGATACCCTGAGAAAGAGGTGTGTTTCTTTGCACACCACCCGAGAATGTTAGAGCCATGAGATCGTTGAATGTCATCAACACGTTATTCTGCTGCTGCACTGGAAATGATACTGGATTCTTACATTATCAATTAACAGTTTTTCCATACACACACATACCACCCGGCATGTGGGATCTTAGTTCCTTGACTACGGATTGAACCCGAACACCCTGCATTGGCAGTACAAAGTCTTAACCACTGGACTTCCAGGGAAGTCCTGAATGTTACATTTTAGACTTAGTTGGTAATTTACTGTGTTTTATATAAATTTACTAGTGAAACAATAGCTACATTTTACACTCATGATTAAAAACAAATATTTTCTTTTTGGGGGCTTCCAGGTGGCACAGTGGTCAAGAATCCACCTACCAACGCAGGAGACACAAGAGACATAGGTTTGATCCCTGGGTTGGGAAGATCCCCTGGAGGAGGATATGGTGATCCACTCCAGAATTCTTGCCTGAAAAATTCCATGGCAAGAATACAGGAGAGGAGCCTGGCAGGCTACATGGGGTCTATGGAGTCACAAAGAGTCAGACACCAGCAACTGAGTATGCACACACATTTTCTTTTTTGCTAAAAATACAGAGAATTGTACAGTTTTCTGTTTCTGAAATGATATATATCAGTTTTCATTTCATTGCCCAGTCCTACTTTCTTCCATATGTTTGTGCACTATTTTTTTTTTTTTTAAACTCAGAGGCTTTATATGAAAATAGAATCACCATTAAAAGTCTATCTGGTCTATAGAAAATGTCTGTTATTTTACCTAGAGTTGAACCATTCAAGATTTCTCTTCCATTTTCCTCAGTCTTTTCCTAATTTAAACTATGCCCGCATTCACTCCTTTGAATTGTTTGCTTTTGATTATTGATTAAGGTAACTGCAATTTTTACCAAATGCATTTATTTTTTCTTAGGCTGTACTCACGGGTTCAAACATTTTGCTTTTTGTTTATCTTAACATCTCAATGTTTAATTTCATTAAAAGTTTAGAGAAATTCTTGTTAGTTTCATTATGACCACTCTATCAGTAAGCTATATATTTCACAAAGTATATCTTTACATTGTAAACAAAAAGAGAAGAAAAATGTTTAAACACATGCATTTCAGAATTTTGATAAAATAAATTAGATTTTTTCCTACTAGTAACAATATCCCAAGATAGTGAAAAAAGTTTCAAAGAAAGTCACAGGATACAACAAATGTTTACATGAGCAGAAATTACTCCTTTAAAATAGTGTTCCAGAATTTAAAACTCCCAATTGTTTCAAATATTTTTAGTACCAAAATGCTGTAGACACCCTCCTACGCATTACAGATTTCAGTGGGTACAGCTTTATATGTTTATAAAACATAATAAAACCCACAAGTTAGCATGGTGTTATGTGCATATTTATTAAGATTATTCTCACTTAGCACAATAACAATCAATTTTGCAACCACGCATTTTGGCACATATCAGAGTACAATCTAAAACTCCTTTCATACGTTAGTAATACAACTTAAATCATATCTTGTACTGCATTGTTTACCTTTGGACTATATTAGCCAACTTCACGGAAAATAACAAGGCTTCTAATCATGAATTATGGGGTACTGAATTTGTCTCATGCAACCCTATACCTTACTCCTAAGTCACTTCAGTCGTGTCCGACTCTGTGCGACCCCATCCCTGGGATTCTCCAGGCAAGAACACTGGAGTGGGTTGCCATTTCCTTCTCCAATGGATAAAAATGAAAAGTGAAAGTGAAGTCGCTCAGCCATGTCTGACTCTTCGCGACCCCATGGACTGCAGCCTACCAGGCTCCTCCGTCCATGGGATTTTCCAGGCAAGAGTACTGGAGTGGGGTGCCAGTGCCTTCTCCACCCTATACCTTAGCTTGCAGGCTATCCCCACGTCTGTTTGCCAGTATCAGGAAACAACCTACTCTCTGTATCCTCAGTTTTTGTGGTCCACGCTTTCTACGGTTTGCCTCAACTAATTGTACACCTGTTTTTCTCTTCCTGGGCTTTGGTCTCCTTTTCTCTTCTCAGCTCAGAGGGAATGTTCTACTGGCTGAGCACCTGCTCAGGTCAGAATGGGATCTACCCTCTGTCATTCTCCACTCCTCATAAGAACCTCTTTAGGGATCTGGGGACTTACTGATTCAGCCACAAGACAGTACCTGATTTTGTGACTGATCCAACTCTAGCCTTCCCCTCTCTTCAGGACAATTTCATTTCAAAATCTTAAAAAAGTATATGGATGTATTTATCTTTTCACGGAAAGGCAATTTATTTTAAATATAGCAGTATATATATGTCAATCTCACAACTTAATTGTTTTTCCTTTTCACTGTACTATGGTTAAGTTTATTTTGGGCTATCCCTATAAGCATGGATTTTAGAAGGCTGTTATTGGAATTTTATCCTTTTCCACACACAAAAAATGGAAGAGTAGGGAGTATCTTCTGTGATTCCATGAGGGCTACCACTTCCAGAACCTCTAGAATGCAGAATAATTTTGGGCTGAGGGAGGAGTATCAACTTATTTTAGGAGATTTTTCAACCTGTCTGATCATCAGAGTGATTTTCTAAAAAAATAAATAAATAAAAGCTTTTAACATCAATCCTCTATTGAAACCTAACAGTGCTTTCCTAAGGCCCGTAGGAAAAAATCCAAGTTCCTTCTCATGAACACAAGACCAAACATGATTTAAGTCTTAATTCTGCTGTATGATGATTTAGTGCTCAGAAAAATTAAAGAGAAAACCTCAAAGAATACATCATTTAGTTTCATATAATTAGATTGATGATTTTTCTTTTCTCAAAAGTGTCTATCATCTATTGGCCGAGAAGTATCCTATTGCCTAGGGTTTGCACTGTGTTCTGTGTGGTTAACGTGGGTCACAAGCAATATAGGAAAACAAAAAAGTTCAGTGGGGTTAGGCATCTGAGTATTTTCTCAACTCCCAACTCTCAAGCAAGATTGGTGTTTGGTGAAAAATAAGTGTGATAACACATTAACACTCAAATAACTGCAGAAGTACTTTTTCTCCAGCCAGCCAGCCACTCTGGGGGCCAATGGTGCTTGAAGCACATTTTCTAAGAATGTGTCCCTCTGGCTCAGGTATCACTGTATCCCACTGCACACACCAGGGACCCGCCCAGGTATGGCCTGTTGGCATCTCTCCAATGGGCTTGGGAGTCTCCCTCTTCAAATATCTTCAAGAAAAAGAGATTATCCTTTTAGTAACTGATGTACACAGATTGTTCCTGCTTGAAATTCCACACAAGCCTTCCCCTGGTTGGAAACAACATGCTCCCCAGCTGCCCTGGGTCAAAATTAGTCTGAAAGAAAAGACCGTGTGCCTCTCCTGGTCCGCAGCCACCTCTTTCTGCAGCTGAGGCTACACAAAAAACTCTGCAATTTCAAGTGATTATTTTCCCTGATCTCTGAACTCTTCAGTTTAGACAAAGCCATAAGAGCTTCCCTGGTGGCTAGATGGTAAAGAATCTGTCTGCAATGCAGGAGACCCAGGTTGGATCCCTGGGTCGGGAAGATCCCCTGGAGAAGAGAATGGCTACCCACCCCAGTATTTTTGCCTAGAGAATTCCATGGACAGAGGGGCCTGGCAGGCTACATCCCATGTGGTTACAAAGAGTCAGACACAACTGAGCAACTAACATTTCACTCTCATATATGTTACAGGAAGATTCTTAAAGAAAGTAAACACTAGGAATATCTTTTAAATTCATTTACCTTTGTCAGGCAGTGCAGTGTGACAAAAAGAATGATAGTTTTGAAATCAGAGAAACATGCTCCCAAATTTGGGAACATTGGCTGTGTGATTTTGGGCAGATTTTTTTTTTTTTTTCCAGTATATTAGTTTCTCATGTGCAATTCTGGAGTAAGGTTAGTTATTGTTATATCCAAAGGTTATCATATAAAGTTGGCAACATGAAAAGTGCTGTGTTGGATCATATCTTTAATAAGCTGACTTCATTATTACTATAAATTATGTGCTTTAGATTTAGTTTCTTCCTCATCTTTTTCAAGAATTCAGAGCAAAATTCAAGTAAAGATCTAGACGTTCTTTGCATCACTTATGTGAGGCCACTGAAGTTTCCTATTTTTTTCTAGATTTCATTGTAGGAAGTTGTCATCTCTTACGTCAATAGTCTAAGAAGGCTGCTTTGGAAAGTGGTATCTTAATACTCATTTCAATAAAAGAAGAAATAATACTTGAAATCATAGGATGTGCCATCTGTTAGAGATTTACTTAAATTTGACAGAAACTCAAAACTAAAATTTGTAAGATTACATACATATTTAAGAGAATTTTAAATACGAAAAGAGCTATTGGTTTGCCTTTTATATTTTTATACAGAGAAAAATAATTTTTTAATATAAACAAATTGATATTTTAAATTTAGGCAATCATAAACACTGATATTTTGATGAAATATTAGATTTGGGTTGTGAGTGCTATATATATTTCTGCATATATATATATATATATATATATATATATTCATGTATAATTCTGACAACTCCTACTTAACTAAAGTTTAAAAAATTGTATACAGTTCACTCTGTGTTATAAAGTCATTTGGTTTTTGACAAATGCATAGTATCATGTTTCAAATTGACAATATCATATAGAATAGTTTTACTAACTCAAATAATTCCTAGACTTCATCTATTAGAACGCCTCACTGAATCCTTGATGTTAGTTTAAAGATATTTCATTTTATGGATGTACCACAGTTTATGTCTTCATCCTATTGTAAAACATCCTGGTTGTTTCCTGTTTTGTCAATTATGAATAAAGCTGCTATATAGAGCCACATGCAGGTTTTTGTGTGAACATTTCCAGATGGCTCAGTGGTAAAGAATCTACCTGCTAAGCAAGAGATGTGGGTTCAATCCCTGGTGGGGAAGATCCTCTGGATTAGGAAACAGCAACCCACTTCAGTATTCTTGCCAGGAAATCCCAAGGACAGAGCAGCCTGGAGGGCTACCATCCATGGGGTAGCAAAGAGGTGGACACAGTTTAGCAACTAAACAACAACAATTTTCAAATACTGAAAATATTTGAAATATATTTCAAATATTTCTTATGAATATTTTTCAAATAATTCTCAGTAAATACCTAAAGATACAATTGCTATATTGTATGGTAAGCCTTCAGTTTTGTAAAAAATTGCCAATTTTCTTCTCAAGAGGCTATAACATTTTACAATTGGTGAGAGGAAAAAAAAATCCTTGCTTGGCTCTAATTCTTAGAGGGAAAGTACACAATTTCTTACTATTAGGTATGATACTAGCATTCTTTTAGATGTTATTTATCAAACTGAGGAAATTCTCCTCTTTCCAGTTCTCCAGAGTTTAAAAAAATCATGAGTAAATTTGGTCAAAAGCTTTGTCTGCATCAACTGATATAACCACATGACTTTTTCCTCTTTAGCCTGTTGATTTGGTGTATTTCACTGATTTCCTAATGTTGAACAAGTCCTACCTACATGGAATAAAATCCACTTGGTTGTGATATACTTTTTTTTTATGCTTTGTTGGATTCAGTTCACTACTATTTTTGTGAGGGATTGTTAAATATATCCCTGATGAGAAATCCTGATCTGTAGTTTTAATTTTTTGAAATGCCTCTATTGAGTTTTGGTATCAGAATAAAGCTTACCTCATAAAATGAGTTAGGACGTGTTCTTTCTGTTTCTACTTTCTTGAAAAGAATGTAAAGTATCAGTGTAATTTTTTCTTTGAATTTAACAAAATTAACCTGGCCTTGGGACTTTCTCTTCTCAGTTCAATTCAGTTGCTCAGTTATGTCCGACTCTTTGCAACCCCATGGACTGCAGCACACCAGGTTTCCCTATTTATCACCAACTCCCGAAGCCTGCTTTCTCTTTGGAAGGTAATTAATTATTGTGCCGAATAAATAATAATTATTTATTCCTTTTATAGATATAAGACCATTCAGATTACCTATTTTTCCCTCTGTGAGTTTAAACTTTGTGTCTTTCAAGGAATTTGTCCTTTTTACTAGGTTAGAAGGGACTTTCCTGTGGCTAAGATGGTAAAAGAAACTGCCTGCAATGTAGGAGACCCAGGTTTGATCCCTGGGTCAGGAAGATCCCCTGAAGAAGGGAATGGCAACCCACTCCAATAATTTTGCCTGGAGAATTTCATGGACAGAAGAACTTGGCAGGCTACAACTCATGGGGTCTCAAAGAGTTGGACATAACTGAGTGACTAACACTTTCACTTTTCACTAGGTTATAAAATTTGTGGGCAAAGACTTTTTTGTTATGTTTCTTTGTATCTTTTTTCCCTCCTGAAGCCTGCTTTTATTTATTTTAATTTTTAAATTTTAAATTGGAATATAGTTGTTAGAACTGGACATGGAACAACAGACTGGTTCCAAATTCGGAGAGGAGTATGTCAAGGCTGCATATTGTCACCCTGCTTATTTAACTAACATGCAGAGTACATCATAAAAAATGCCAGGCTGCATGAAGCACAAGCTGGAATCAAGATTGCTGGGAGAAATGTCAATAACCTCAAATATGCAGATGATACCACCGTTATGGCAGAAAGTGAAGAAGAACTAAAAAGCGTCTTGATGAAGATGAAAGAGAGAGGGAAAAAGTTTGCTTAAAATTCAACATTCAAAAAACTAAGATCATGGTATCCAGTCCCATCACTTCATGGCAAATAGATGGGGAAACAGTGGAAACAGTGACAGACTTTATTTTCTTGGGCTCCAAAATCACTGCAGATGGTGATTTCAGCCATGAAATTAAAAGACGCTTACTCCTTGGGAGAAAAGCTATGACCAACCTAGACAGCATATTAAAAAGCAGAGAAATTACTTTGCCAACAAAGGTCTGTCTAGTCAAAGCTATGGTTTTTCCAGTAGTCATGTATGGATGTGAGAGTTGGACTATAAAGAAAGTTGAGCGCCAAAGAATTGATGCTTTTGAACTGTGGTGTTGGAGAAGACTCTTGAGAGTCCCGTGGACTGCGAGGAGATACAAAGAGTCCAGCCTAAAGGAAATCAGTCCTGAATGGACTGATGCTGAAGCTGAAACTCCAATACTTTGGCCACCTGATGTGAAGAACTGACTCATTGGAAAAGACCCTGATGCTGGGAAAGATTGAAGGAGGAGGGGACGACAGAGGATGAGCTGGTTGGATGGCATCACCTATTCAATGGACATGAGTTTGAGCAAGCTCCATGAATTGTTGATGGACAGGGAAACTTGGTGTGCTGCAGTCCGTGGGGTGGCAAATAGTTGGATACGCCTGAATGACTGAACTGATAGTTGATTTACAATGTTGTATTGGCTTTAGGTGTACAATAAAGTGATTCAGTTATACACATATATAAATCCTTTCTTTTTCAGATTTTCCCCCCATATGGGTTGTCACAGAATCTGAGAATATATGTTTCCATTTGTCTCCTTTGTTAGCATATCAGTTGTGCTCCTTTGTTTTCCTTTTTCAGTTGCTTCACTGAAGTGTGCAATATACATCTACAAGGAATCCTTCCATAGAACACTTAACCATTTCAGGGGCCATGTGAGTGTCTTATAACAAAGTATCCCTAATTTGTCTCTCCTGTCCTTTATATCTTTGCTGTCACCTACTTCACTTATTCCTGAGCTATAATCATTGAATACATTCTTACTATTATCACATTGAACAAACTATTAAATCAATTAAAAAGAAGAAAAATGAAAGCTTTTCTTTTACCTTGACTTATTCCTTCTCTCATATTTTTCCTTTCTAACGTAGCTACAAATTTCTGACCTACATATTTCTTTTCACTGAAGACCTTCTTTTATTTTTATTTATTTATTTTTCCATTTATTTTTATTAGTTGGAGGCTAATTACTTTACAATATTGTAGTGGTTTTTGCCATACATTGACATGAATCAGCCATGGATTTACATGTATTCCCCATCCCGATCCCCCCTCCCACCTCACTCTCAACCCGATCCCTCTGGGTCTTCCCAGTGCACCAACCCCGAGCACTTGTCTCATGCATCCAACCTGGGCTGGTGATCTCTTTCACACTTGATAGTATACATGTTTTGATGCTGTTCTCTCCAAACATCCCACCCTCACCTTCTCCCACAGAGTCCAAAAGTCTGTTCTGTACATCTGTGTCTCTTTTTCTGTTTTGCATATAGGGTTATCGTTAACATCTTTCTAAATTCCATATATATGTGTTAGTATACTGTATTGGTCTTTATCTTTCTGGCTTACTTCACTCTGTATAATGGGCTCCAGTTTCATCCATCTCATTAGAACTGATTCAAATGAATTCTTCTTAATGGCTGAGTAATATTCCATGGTGTATATGTACCACAGCTTCCTTATCCATTCGTCTGCTGATGGGCATCTAGGTTGCTTCCATGTCCTGGCTATTATAAACAGTGCTGCGATGAACATGGGGTGCACGTGTCTCTTTCAGATCTGGTTTCCTCAGTGTGTATGCCCAGAAGTGGGATTGCTGGGTCATATGGCAGTTCTATTTCCAGTTTTTTAAGAAATCTCCACACTGTTCTCCATGGTGGCTGTACTAGTTTGTACTCCCACCAACAGTGTAAGAGGGTTCCCTTTTCTCCACACCCTCTCCAGCATTTATTGCTTGTAGACTTCTGGATAGCAGCCATCCTGACTGGCGTGTAATGGTACCTCATTGTGGTTTTGATTTGCATTTCTCTGATAATGAGTGATGTGGAGCATCTTTTCATGTGTTTGTTAGCCATCTGTATGTCTTCTTTGGAGAAATGTCTGTTTAGTTCTTTGGCCCATTTTTTGATTGGGTCATTTATTTTTCTGGAATTGAGCTGCAGGAGTTGCTTGTATATTTTTGAGATTAATCCTTTGTATGTCACTTCGTTTGCTATTTTCTCCCAATCTGAGGGCTGTCTTTTCACCTTGCTTATAGTTTCCTTTGTTGTGCAAAAGCTTTTAAGTTTCATTAGGTCCCATTTGTGTATTTTTGCTTTTATTTCCAATATTCTTGGAGGTGGGTCATAGAGGACCCTGCTGTGATTTATGTCAGAGAGTGTTTTTCCTATGTTCTCCTCTAGGAGTTGAAGACCTTCTTTTAACATTTCTTGTAAGGCAGGTCTATTGGTGACAAGTTCCCTCAATTTTTGGCTGAGAAAGTCAATTCACTGGATACAGAATTCCAGGTTGGAGAGATTTTTTTTTTTTCTTTCCACACAAATATTTAATTCCACTCTCTTCTTACATCATTTCAAAAGAGAAGCAAAATGCAATTCTTATCCTTGCTCCTCTACAGCTAAGGTACTTTTCCCTCTGGTTTCTTTAAATGTTTTCTCTTTGTATTTGATTTTCTGAAGTTTGAATATGATATCCTAGGTGTAGATGTTTTGGCATTTATCTTTCTTGGTTTCTCTGAGCTTCCTGAATCTGTGGTTTGACATATGACTTTAATCTTGAGAAATTCTCACTCGACATTGCTTCAAATATTTCTTATATTTCTTTTTTTTTTTTTTTTTTTTTTTCTGTCAGGTATTCCCAGTAAATTTATGTAATTACCTTTTGTAATTGTTCCATAGTTTTAGATATTTTGTTCTAGGTTTGGTTTTTTCCCAGTATTTTTGGTTTTAGTTTTTAAGTATGGTAAGTTTTCTACTGATATATCTTCAAGTTCCTCAGCCATTTCCAGTCTAATGCCCAATAAAGGCATTTTTCACTTCTGCTATGGGATTTTTTTTTTCTAGCATTTCCTTTTTATCTTAGAATTTCCATCTCTCTGCTTACATTATCCATCTGCTTTTGCACATTGGTTTCTATTAGAGCCACTAGCATGTTAGTCAAAGTTATTTTAAATTGCCAGTCTAATAATTCCAATAGTCTTGTCACATCCCAGTTCAGGTCTGGTGATTGGTCTTACTTCTTCAAACTCTGATTTTTACCTTTGAAAATTCCTTGGAATTTACTGTTAAGTGGCAAAACAAACAAACAAACAAACAAACACACAAAAAAACAAAGTATACTACAAGGTAATATAAGCAGAAAGATGGAAATCCTAGTATCAAAAGGAAATACTAGAAAATAAAAGCAGTGTTATACTATAAGTAAAAAGAACTGACATTAGCTCCATCAGGGATTTCTGGGCTTTTCTGCTCTGAGTAATCTGTGCATCTTTTCATCTGCCATGTCTCCAGTTTTCAGTGTAGTGGTTCATCCTGTGACCACAGTTCTTTGATGAATCTAAAAAGTTGTTGATTTTCAGTTTTTCAGCTTCTCTTTTTGTGATCACTTTTAAGTTTCTTACATGTAGAACTAGAAACCAGAAGACTATACTAATGTTTTCATTTGTAGCACTTTAAAAAATTCTTTCCTAATGTTTCCATCTCTCTGTTTATATTATCCATATGTCCTTGCCTGTTGTCTAATTTTTCCAATAAAGCCCTTTACATATTATAGTTATTTTAGATTCTCTGTCTGATAATTCCAACATTGTATCATATCTGAGTATCTTCTGATGCTTGCTTTATCTTTTCAGACTGCTTTTCTTTGCCTTTCAGCATAGTTTCCATTTTTCACTCAAAATTCACACATATTTACTGAGTAAAGGAACTAAGATAAGTAGGAATTCAGTGTGAAGTTTTATATTAATCTAGCTAGGAGCTGAGTGCCAGTTTTTACTGCTTGCTGTATCTTTAGCTGTCAGAGATTTCAAATCTTTAATGTACTTATTTTTGTCTCCCCTGTTGTCTTCGAGTTTCCCTAGGAACTCATCTTGAGGTAGAGTATGAATTGTGTAGCTCTCTCGTCTGTAATTCACTGTAAAAATATTGCTCTATTGATGTGGTGGTAAAAACTCTATAATCTAATGACTGAAACTCAAGACTCTTAGTGGGCAAGTTTTCCAGTGCTGTGACCTTCAAAAGTGTTTCTTAATTCCCTCTCCAGCACCCTAGGTAAAATCTGAAGCTTAAAGAGGGCTAAAGTCGAGGAAATGTGCTTCCACCAAGTATTATGGGAAGTCTTCCCATACAGAATGTTTTAGGAAATTTCAAAATGTTTACTTTCCTCCTTTCTCTGTTAGAGTCATGAGGGCATTTTACTTGGCTCCTCCCCATGAGAATCAGGTGGTGTTTCTGGAGATAAGATCTATGGACGATAGAAATCCCCTCTCACAAGACTTATCCTTGGTATTCTTCTTTCAAGCCGGTCCACTCTTAACTTCCATCAATTTGTCAAAGTTACCACTTAAATCTTCCTACCACTTTCTGGCTACAATGACTTCTTCAAATAAGCATGTCTTGGTTGTGACTCTTTAAATTTATCTGTCTCTCCAGATTTGGGGGTGGTAGTTTTCACCATGACCTCAGTTCTCTGATGGGTACAAGAAAAGTCATTGACTTTCAAGTCTTTCAGCTTTTTCTTGTGGTAAAGATGAGCTTGATAGTATGCAAGTTCTTTACATGTTGTGGCTCTAATGGTATCTTTACATCAGAAATTCTAGTTTTCTATATTGATGGATATTTTGGGATGGACTTTTAAACAAGTTTAAATATCAAATTCTGCATGGAATCTATTTAACCTTCCCAGAAGGTACACTCTATTGATTGTTACTTTAAAAAGTTGTTTTTATAAAACATTTCAATAATAGCACTTCATTTTCCTCAGTCTTATTTTTTAAATTAGCCATGATTTTTGAGATGTCGTCATGGCTCACCATGACTGCTCTTCTCTGATGATGACAGAGTGAGCTACCAGTCGCCAGGCCCTTCTTGGTGATTCCCCTTCACAAAAGAAGACCTTTCATTTAAGCAGGCCAATCCAGGGAGATTTTGAATTTGGAACAAAGAGGTCCACATTCCTAGTGCCATGCATTCTGACTGACACTTGTTCTTCCTGAAACTTAGATACTTAACTGTCCCTTGAATTATATGAAACTCTATAAACTTTTTCAGGCATCCTCTTTTGTGCTATTATTTTTTTTTAAAAAATATTTTTAAATCTTTGGCTGTGTTGGGTCTTTGTTGCCTCACAGGCTTTCTCTAGTTGCTGCAATTGGGGGCTACTCTTTCTTACATTTCAGTGTGTGGGCTTCTCATTGCAATAGCTTCTCTTGTTGCAGAGCACAGGCTTTAGAGCACACAGGCTTTAGTAGTTGTGGTGTGTGAGCTCAATAGTTGTGGTTTCCGGGTTCTAGAGCACAGGCTCAATGTTTGTGGTGCATGGGCTTAGTTGCTCCATGGCATACGGCATGCTCAAAATTCTCCAAGCGAGGCTTCAACAGTAATGCTGAATCACTGTTAGTAATTATATGTAATTTACTAAATTACCCTTAGCAAAGTAATGCTCAAAATTCTCCAAGCCAGGCTACAGTAGTACATGAACCATGAACTTCCAGATGTTCAAGCTGGATTTAGAAAAGGCAGAGGAACCAGAGATAGAATTGTCAACATCTGTTGGATCATAGAAAAAGCAAGAGAGTTCCAGAAAAACATCTATTTTTGCTTTATTGACTACACCAAAGCCTTTGATTGTGTGGATCACAACAAACTGTGGGAAAATTCTTAAAGAGATGGGAATACCAGATCCCCTTACCTGCCTCCTGAGAAATCTGTACGCAGGTCAAAAAGCAACAGTTATAATTGGACATGGAACAACAGAGTGGTTCCAAATTGGGAAAGGAGTACATCAAGGCTGAATACTGTCAACCTGCTTATTTAACTTATATGCAGAGTCCATCACACAAAATGCTGGGCTGGATAAAGTACAAGCTGGAATCAAGACTGCTGGGAGAAATACCAATAACCTCAGATATGCAGATGACACCATCCTTATGGCAGAAAGCAAAGAGGAACTGAAGAGCCTCTTGATGAAAGTGAAAGAGGAGAGTGAAAAAGCTGGCTTAAAACTCAACATTCAAAAAACTATGATCATAAAAACAACAACAACAAACAAACAAAAAACTATGATCATGGCATCTGGTCCCATCACTTCATGGCAAATAGATGGGGAAACAATGGAAACAGTGACAGACTTTATTTTTTGGGGCTCCAAAATTACTGCAGATGGTGATTGGTGATTGCAGCTATGAAATTAAAAGATGCTTACCCCTTGGAAGAAAAGCTGTGACCAAACTAGACAGAATATTAAAAAGCAGAGACATTACTTTGCTAACAAAGATCCATCTAGTCAAAGTTATGGTGTTTCTGGTAGTCATGTATGGATGTGAGAGTTGGACTATAATGAAAGTTGAGCGCCAAAGAATTGATGCTTTTGACCTGTGGTGTTGGAGAAGACTCTTGAGAGTCCCTTGGACTGCAAGGAGATCCAACCAGTCCATTCTAAAGGAAATCAGTCCTGAATATTCATTGGAAAGGCTGACTTTGAAATTGAAGCTCCATTACTTTGGCCACTTGATGTGAAGAACTGACTCATTGGAAAAGACCCTGATGTTGGGAAAGATTGAAGGCAGGAGGAGAACGGGATGACAGAGGATGAGATGGTTGGATGGCATCACTGAGTCGATGGTCATGAGTTGGAGAAAGCTCTGGGAGTTGGTGATGGACAGGGAAGCCTGGCATGCTGCAGTCCATGGGGTCACAAAGAGTCAGAGATGACTGAATGACTGAACTGAAGTGAACTGAACTGATGTGGGATCTTCCCAGCTCAGGGGTAAAACTGGTGTCTCCTGCTTTGGTAGGTGGGTTCTTTACCACTGAGCCACTAAGGAAGCCCATTGTGCTGTTATTAATTAGCCCTCTTCATGTGCCATTCATTTGTCACTACCTTCTAAGATATCAGTTCATTTGATATCCTATCACCAATACCTTGGAAGCTAGTTATTGTTTTTTCCCATTTTACTGATAAGGAAATTAACGCAGAGGAATATCAAATAACTTTCCCAAGTTCTCACAGCTGGTAAGTTGTGAAGATGGCAAATGATTCAATTGAAGATCTCATAGAATATCGAACAGACTAGAGATTAGTATTAAGTGAAAAATATTTGGAGACATTTAATATCCAGGTGAGAAAAGATGAAGGCTTCAATTCAGTTCACAAAAGCAATGTTAATGGAAGGGACAGACCGATGTGAAAGACGTTTTTTTAAAATGAAACTGAAAAGACTTTGTATCTAGTTGAATGACTTTTCTTGGCATTGGTGAGATGATAGAACTTGATAACTCAAACTTTTTATTCTGGAAACCCGAGTGGACGGTGACATCATTATCTAAGAACAATTTAAAATGAAAGAAAAACAGAAGGAGAGGAAAATGACTTCAGTTTGGGGCCTGATATCTTTGGGATCTTTTAAGACACCCTTGGAGATGTCTATGACTCTGAAGTACAATTCATTTCAGAAGAAAATTTAAGTCTGAAGATATAGGCTTAAGAGTCACTGGTTAAGCTAGTTAAATTAGGTTCTTTGTAAACCAAACAAGTGGATATAATTTTCTATACAAGAAATATATTTAAAAGAGGCAGGAAGCTTTAGGATAGAAGTTATACTAACATCTGCTTGCTTAGAAAGACATAAAGTCCTCTAAATTGCATAAGCTGATAACAATGACAGCATACTCGGAATGCATTCTTACCATGTAAAAGGTCTTGTTCTAAGCATATCATAGGTATTTACAAGTTCAGTTTTCACAACAACCCAAGGGGGAGTTATTAATTTTTGTTTTTTTTTTTAAAAACACCCTCATACAGATAAAAAATATTTTTAAATGCATTCTTCCAAGCATCTGATAAAAATAAATCAGAGTTGGCTCCTGGGCTTAAAAACCCTTTGTCAGTCCAGGTGGAAGGATTATTAATGATGGTAGACCAACCTCGGTCTGTTATTATCTCATTAAACTTTTAAGGTAGAAATCACAGAGGATATTTATAACAATGCAAATTAAACAAGTTAGTGTTACTTTCAGAGGTAATATCCTAGGGAAAAAAATGAACTTTTAATTTTTAAAGAGTCTGGGTTTCTCAGTTTGTTAGACTGAGCAAAGGAACCTTTTATTTTCCAATCACAGTCTTCCTTTTCTCTCTACACATTTCCCAAGAATTTTATCACATCAGCCGTATCCACAATAAAGTCTTTTAGGCATTGTGGGTATGGGATTGAGGAGCTTTGTGACTTATTAAATAAGCTCTTCTCTGAATTACAGGGAGGAAGAATGTTTATACCTATATACTTAAGGGAAAAATTAAGATTATACCAGCCTCTGTGTTTCAGGGAATTTGGTAGAAAAGAGATATTGGAAAGGATTTGGGTAATATAGATTTTGGTTTTGTTAGAGATATCTTAAAAACAGATACTTCTGTTTTTAAAGTTATAAAATGTCATATGATTAAATTCAGTAACCCAGATCTGTATAACCCCAATGCCCAAGTCCATTTGTTACCTCCCTGAATAAAAAAATTTCTTTTCATAAATTGAATTTTATGGGCAAGAAGATTTCCAAGGGTGAGTGGGAATTAATAGTTAATAAAGAAAGTAGAGTTTACTTGGGGGTCTTCTTTATGAAAACTGAGGAAAATAAAAGATACATTTTTGGGTCTGAGAGCAGCCGTGTGTGGGATTTTCCTTCATACAGTGAATGGGAGTATTTTAATTCACTGTTTTGTATATATAAGTCATCTCCTATAGGTGTCCAAGAACCGTAATATTGAATTGCATTATTTCCCTCTCATTAAATATAGGCCCACTATATATATACATTGGAGAAGGAAATGACAACCCACCCACTCCAGTTCCCTTGCCTGGAAAATCTCATGGATGGAAGAGCCTGGTAGGCTACAGGTCATGGGGTCGCAAAGAGTGGGACACGACTGAGTGACTTCACTTTATTTTTATACACACACACATATATGTATATATATATATATATATATATATATATATATATATTTTTTTTTTTAAATGAAACCAATTTGTTGTCTACTAATTTGGGGACAGGAAATCCAAAATCAATGTGCTGGCAAGACCTTAGTACCTCCAAATACTACAGAAAAAATTCTGTTTCTTGCCTCTTCCAATCCTTGACACCCACTGACAACCCTTAGCTTTCTTAGACTACAATCACATCATTCCAGTCTCTGCCTCAGTGGTCACATTGCCTCCTCCTTCTCTTTTCTCTTTTTGTCTTTGTCTGGCTCAGAGATTCCTCTTCTTTTCCCTTATAAAGACATTTATTTGCTTTAAGTCTATACAGATAATCTGGAATTATAGCTTCTCAAAATCCTCAATTTAATTATAGCTGCAAAGATCATTTTCACAAATAAGTTACTATTAAGTTTCTAGGGTTAAAGATGTGGAATTATTTTTATGGGAGCTACCATTTAATCCAGTACAGTCCATCTTTTGGCCCCTCAAAATTTATGTTCATCCCATGTGCAAAATACATTCAATGTGTCCCTAAATACACCAAAGTCTCAACCTATTACAACATAAGCTCTATGTCCATAATATCATCTATAGCATATTAGCATGAGCTTGAAGGCAAAATATTATTGCTTAAATCTTAAATCAGATATGGGTTAGACTCTGGAAATTATCTATCATGAGACAAAATTGCTCTCTAGTTGTGGAACTGTCAAGTTGAACATTAAGTTATCTGCTTTCAAAATATAGTGAGGGGACTAGCATAGGACAGACATTCTCATTCCAGAAAAGACAAATTGCAAGTAATAAAAAGGTCATCAGTTCCAAGCAAATTTAAAATCTAGCAAGACAAATTGTATTAGGTATGAAGGGCTGAGCATAATTGTTTTTTACTCAGGCCCACAATATTTTTGATGTGAGATTCAGAAATTCAGATTTCAGAAAGATACTGTTGTGCCCATGTTCTTCTGTGTGGTCCAAATACCTTGAAACCAGCATGGTGCTATTTCTGCACCAAATTACATGAGGTCACTTCAGTCAGAGACTGGGTCAGGATTCTTCCAAAGGAGTTCTAGGCAGGATGGTTTCAGATTTGGATTCTGGAATTCTGATCACTACAAAGAAGACATGTGCTCATAACAGACTAGATTAGAGAAGTAGAAAAGGAGCATGGGTTCTAGGTGTCTAACTAGCAGATACTTTTCTCTGCCTAATTTGCCCACTTGAGATGACTGGAATACAACAAAATTCTAGCTTCAATTTTGTATGGAATTATTGCATTATATTTGTGACTACATTCAATAAAAGGAAGGAAGAAAAGAAGGAAGAAAGAAAAGAAAGGAAGTAAGGCAAGGAGAAAGAATAATTTTGAGGAGCTTGTAAATTGCTGAATTAAGATTGATATAAATAGAAAGCAATTTAGATTCATGGAATGGACAAAGTTATCCTTTGTGTCATGACAGATCCCTTACATTTAACTATGCATAGATCAATGATGTTTAAACTTTGTTTCTTACAGTCTTATGATTTCTTTGAAAGTGTAGAGGGGGAATGTGTGTGGGGGGATGGAGATGCTATCAGGGATTAGAGTCTAGTGGGAAGGTTGGATTGCTTTTGAGCTTTTTCCTGACACTTTTATCAAGAGAGTCTAGCTTTCCACTGTGGACATTGATCTGAACAGTGTCAATAATGTTTCTCCTTCTTTTCTCTTTTCTAATGAAAAGCCACTGGCCTAATGCAAATATATAGCCAACTACTTAAAACACCAAAAACCCAGAAAAACTTAATAAATGGCCAGTGTATATGATTAAAAAAATTTAAGAATCTCATTTAATAGCAGAATTTTAAAAAATCTTAAGAGTGCAAAGATCATCTTTATCCCTTCTTCATTTAAGGATTGGGAAACTGTCTCAGGACATGTGATTTGAATAATGATGATTAATGAGAGATTAAAAGACTTTTAAGATTTATAATTTTCTTCAAGCTTAAGCACTATATTGTAGGAAAAATACCTCATGTTCTTCTACAATTTCTTTCACAAAAAGGAAAAGTATCCAAATCATGGAAATAAAGTAAAAGAAGGGAGACATTGTCTTTTCATGTTATTCAGTTCAGTTCAATTCAGTCACTCAGTTGTGTCCGACTCTTTGCAACCCCATGGACTGCAGCACACCAGGCCTCCCTGTCCATCACCAACTCCAGGAGTTTACTCAAACTCATGTGCATTGAGTCGGTGACGCCATCCAACCATCTCATCCTCTGGTGTCCACTTCTCCTCCCGCCTTCAATCTTTCCCAACATCAGGGTCTTTTCCAATGAGTCAGTTCTTCGCATCAGGTGGCCAATTCAAGGATTACTTAATTATCTAGAAGGATTGAATTAGAGCTCAGAAATGTAGAAGTTACATGTTAACATGCAGATTTCGGTTTGGTAGAAAAGATAGTTGCAAAACTTATGGTTTTGTTATCCTGTATAAACAGTTTGTATCTAACATAGAAATTTTGCTCTAAATTTCTGTTTTCTTTATGGAAATGTTAATTAATACCTATTTCTTCATATGTTTTTAGTTGGTACATAACTTGTAAGTTTTCCCCTCTGTTGGCAACAATGACTGGAAATTTGATTTTTTTTTGTCGGTTGTTGTTCAGTCACTCAGTCATGTCTGACTCTTTGCGACCCCAGGGACTGCAGCACGTCAGACTTCCCTGGCCTCCACCATCTCCTGGTGCTTGCTCAAACTCATGTCCATTCAGTCAGTGATGCCACCCAACCATCTCATCCTGTCGTCCCCTTCTCCTCCTGCCCCCATTCCTTCCCAGCATCAGGGTCTTTTCCAGTGAGTCAGCCCTTTGCATCAGGTGGCCAAAACATTGGGGCTTCAACTTCAGCATCAGTCCTTCCAATGAATATTCAGGGTTGATTTCCTTTAGGATTGACTGGTTGGATCTTGTTTCAGTCCAAGAGACTCTCAAGAGTCCTCTCCAACATCACAGTCCAAAAGCATCAGTTCTTTGGCACTCAGCTTTCTTTATAGTCCAACTCTCACATCCATACGTGACTACTGGAAAAACCATAGCTTTGTCTAGACAGACCTTTGTCAGCAAAGTAATGTCTCTGCTTTTTAATATGCTGTTTAGGTTGGTCATAGCTTTTCTTCCAAGGAGCAAGCATCTTTTAATTTCATGGCTGCAGTTATCATCTGCAGTGATTTTGGAGCCCAAGAAAATATAAATTCTGTCACTATTTTCATTGTTTCCCCATCTATATGCCATGAATGGGACTGGATACCATGATCTTAATTTTTTGAATGTTGTTTTAAGGCAGCTCTTTCATGCTTATCTTCCACCTTCATCAAGAGGCTCTTCAGTTCCTCTTCGCTTTCTGCCGTAAGGGTGGTGTTATCTACATATCTGAGGTTACTGATATTTCTCCTGGTAATCTTGATTCCAGCTTGTGCTTCATTGGTCTGACCATCGGCTAATATGTACTGAGAAATGGGTGCCCACTGTAGATCTCATTAATCCTTTTGTTTATCTGTATAAAATAAGGAATTATTTATGTCCATTGAGAGACAATAGCCTTTTATGGCCTGGACAGGTAAGCTTTTGTGTTCTGTGCTATAACTTTTTCTGTATCTGAGACAATAAAACTGAGATTATGAAGCCAGATTTGACTATCATTAGGAAAATCCTTTAGCTCTCATTGTGTTGCATGGACTATTTTCCTTCTCCCAGGGAATATTAGTAAATTAAAGTATAATGTCTCTTACACTGAAAGAATCTATTCTGATTAATTTGTAGAGATTAAGAAGCAGTTACATAATATTCTTTCATAGCTACCAGAAAATTAAGAGACATAACTTTGCTATTTTTCAAAAAAGCCTTCTCAAAGAAATTACTAACTCAATATTAATTCACAGTATCAAGGTGATTCCTTGGATTAATAAGAATGGCTTAATAATTTTGGTTTAAAAAGAAAAGCTAAATATGGGTTTTATAAGAGTGCACAATAATATAATTTTGTCCTTTCAAATATTAAGATTTGAGTTCTTTAGTTAATTTGACCTTTCTTAACCTCTTACACTGTTCACTGATTAGATAGTTTAATATTACTCCACATAATGTTTAAGATGAGGTACAGAAAAATATAAAACTTTATTCTGCTTAATTATTATTCTGCCAGTGTTCATATTTGTAGTCATGTTTTGAAATGTATTAGCTTAAACATAATTTCCAAGATGCTTAGCTGCTTTAAATATATGAACGAATACTAGAGTTAATTAACATACATTTTTTTGAAGATACAACACCAAAACCTTGCTATAATTGCAAAGTGACACAATTATACTATTTATGAAGTTATAAAAGGTATGTAGATAGCTTTAGGGGATTACTTCATCACTGGTATGGTGTAAGCATGACAGATTCTCAACTTTCTGCCTCTCTGTTCTCTCTGTGAGGGAGATTTATTTTGGGTAAAAGTTATAATTAATAGGAGTAGTTGCAATTATACTACAATATTTCTGGCAAATGATGTGTATACAAGGGAATAGATGTATTTTTGCTTTCAAAAGATAAAGTAGTTTTGAAAAGATTCAAAATATGAAAGAGCACAGTGAAGGAATAAACTTGATTGTTTATAGCAAAGTGTAGAAGGTTTTAGGAAATGGTATTTCTTTTCCTTTGATTATAATAGCTGCAAATGATCAGTGTCAGAGACAAAATGATATGTATTCTAATGTGGCTAATACGGCTTTACTGATTAAAACATTTTGAATTCTTTATTGCCAAATGTTATATTAAAGCAAGATTAAAATTTAGAGTTTTCTCTTTTTATTTGTTAAAATGACAAATTAATCTGGTAATATTTGTTCTGCTATAAGGAGTAATAAAAAGATCTTTATTCACCATTTGTGAATCTTCTTATAGGAAATTTGATATTTTAACATGCTTGAAACAGCCTGTTTCTCGCTTTGAAGGGGATAAGCTTCCTTACAATTCCAACATCTTCTGTTTAGTTTACATGCTATCTTGTCTCCTTGAGCAATAGACAGCTCAGCTGCTATTCATTCCCAGCATTGATTTCCTATCTTAATCAGGTGACCAAATATTCTCTGATAACATTTTAATTTTTCCCTACCCAAAATTATATATTGAATTTGGGAAAAAAATTTTTTTTAGGATTTTTTAGGACAAAAAAGAGTATATTTCAGATTTCTAGAGGATTCCTGGAAAAATCATAAAGAGTTTCACCTTATAAAAAGTGATGCTAAAAGAAACTAGACTTGTTTGCATATTTTTTCATTAGCTTCACACAAATGTATGAGCTACATGAAAAGAGTTGTCAAGTCTAAAAAGCTCAGGCTTTCCAATAAATTTTAAAGAGGTAAGGTGAATACTTTTGACATAACTATTTCAGAGACTGTGGGGGTGGCAGTGGTTTAGTTGTTCAGTCATGTCCGCTTCTTTTTGACCACATGGACTGTACCCTCCAGGCTCCCCAGTCCACGGGATTTTCCAGGCAAGAATAGGGAAGTGAGTTGCCATGTCCTTCTCCAGGGGATGGTCCTGATCTGGTCTGTTGCACTGGGAGCAGATTCTTTGCCTACTGAGCCACCTGGGAAGCCCTTCAGAAACTCAATGTGTAACCTAATAGGTCGGAGATCGGCAGGACCATGATATGTACATGCCCTGAGGTGAAACACTGATGAAGTCTTTATAAAATAATGAAGTATTGCAACCAAATGTAGAACTTTACGCTCCTCTATTGTGATATGCTTGTTTCTGTTGTAAACTAATCACAGCCATGTAGTATCTTCTCTAGGTGGTTTTTGCTTTACAGTAATACTTGCTTGAATGTACTCCTATAAAGCAGTGACCATATCAATTATTTTTAAATCTTGTTATTTCAAGGTTTTCTCTTTGGTTCAGGAACAGATGACTTTATGAAAGCAGAGGACTGAAAGAATTCATGAGGGAAATTATTGATGGATAGCAATTGTTTAGAATAGTGATGTGGTTTCAGTGTTTTATTTTCTGATGGATCTATGACAGAGCACTTTCCTTCTTTTTATAATTTATCTCTGATACTAAATTTTAAAAATGTAGACTGTGTGTTTAAAAAACCTGAAGCACATTATTTAAACAGTATTTTGTTTTCGGTGTTTTTTGAAAATTCAAAACATTATATTTTATAGCATCTCCTTACTTTTAATGGCAACATATTATTTGCATAGTTTCATTAAGAATATGTCCTTTTTCCCCTGTGATTAAATTGGACATCCAAGCTACACATGTCTTTTATCAGCTATGACAATTCACCATTAACAGACAAGGATTGCACTTTACATGCCGATCCATTGCCTACTAGATCCTTCCAGGAAACCTATTGGATGGTTCCAGTCTCAAAGGGATAAGGAACTAACTTCTAGAAAGACCAAAATTCCTAGTATACTTGAAAATGTGGAGGAGGGAAAGTTTGACCCATAAGATTAAAAACATCATTCTATATTCAAGTAAATAATCAAGGTCAACCACAATAAGACCATTTTTTTAGAGTCAAGAATAATATTTTGGTATTTTGATGATCAAAATAAGGAAATGGTAAGAAGACTTAGATACAAATTAGTATTAACTAAAATAGTTTTGTGATAAAAGACTTTTAAGGAAAATTAACCAAAACCCTGATATAAGACATGTATTTTCAGTGTTGAATATAACAGACCAATGTAAAGATTACTTAATTCTTGTTTTACTTGACAATGTACTATTTGATTCTGTACTACATACTAAGAAATTATATGTTAATGTTCAGGTTTCTCACTTGCTCAGTTCAGTTCAATTCAGTCTCTCAGTCATGTCAAACTTTTTGTGACCCCATGGATGGCAGCACTATAGTTTTTTACAGAAGTTATGTATGGATGTGAGAGTTGGACCATAAAGAAAGCTGAGCGCTAAAGAATTGATGCTTTTGAAATATGGTGTTGGAGAAGACTCTTAAGAGCCCCTTGAACTGAAAGGAGATCCAAGCATTCAATCCTAAAGGAAATTAGTCCTAAATATTCATTGGAAGGACTGATGTTGAAGCTCCAATCCTTTGGCCACCTGATGTGAAGAACTAGCTCATTGGAAAAGGCCCTGATGCTGGGAAATACTGAAGGCAGAAGGAGAAGGGGATGACGGAGGATGAGATGGTTGGGTGGCATCACCAACTGGATGGACCTGAGTTTGAACAAGCTCCAGGAGTTGGTTAAGGATTGGGAAGCCTGGCATGTTGCAGTCCATGGGGTGGCAGAGTCGAACAAGACTGAGAGACTGAACTGAAGATCTTTTTTGTATAGTTCTTCTGTGTATTCTTGCCACTTCTTAATACCTTCTTCTTCTGTTAGGTCCATACCATTTCTGTCCTATATTGCCCTAAAAGTCAACATACAGGCTGCCCAAGGTGACACCTAACACATAGACCCATCTCAAAACTCATTACTGGGCACTCCATTGCTCTCCAGAGAGAAGAAATCGAGTTCCACGCACCAGAACACCGATGCAAACTTCCCTAACCAGGAAACCTTGATAAGCCAATCCTCTAACCCCACCCACTGGGTAAAACCTCCACAATAAAAAGGAACCACAGACCTCCAGAATACAGAAAGCCCACTCCAGACACAGCAATCTAAACAAGATGAAAAGGCAGAGAAATACCCAAAAGGTAAAGGAACATGAAAAATGCCCACCAAGTCAAACAAAAGAGGAGGAGATAGGGAATCTACCTGAAAAAGAATTTAGACTGATGATAATAAAAATGATCCAAAATCTTGAAAACAAAACGGAGCTACAGATAAATAGCCTGGAGACAAAGATTGAAAAGATGCAAGAAATGTTTAATAAAGACCTAGAAGAAATAAAAAAGAGTCAATTAAAAATGAATAATGCAATGAATGAGATCAAAAACACTCTGGAGGGAACCAAGAGTAGAATACCGGAGACAGAAGATAGGATAAGTGAGGTAGAAGATAAAATGGTGGAAATAAATGAAGCAGAGAGGAAAAAAGAAAAAAGGATCAAAAGAAATGAGGACAACTTCAGGGACCTCTGGGACAATGTGAAATGCCCCAACATTCGAATCATAGGAGTCCCAGAAGAAGAAGACAAAAAGAAAGGCCATGAGAAAATACTCGAGGAGATAATAGCTGAAAACTTCCCTAAAATGGGGAAGGAAATAGCCACCCAAGTCCAAGAAACCCAGAGAGTCCCAAACAGGATAAACCCAAGGCTAAACACCCCAAGACACATATTAATCAAATTAACAAAGCTCAAACACAAAGAACAAATACTAAAAGCAGCAAGGGAGAAACAACAAATAACACACAAAGGGATTCCCATAAGGATAACAGCTGATCTATCAATAGAAACCCTCCAGGCCAGAAAGGAATGGCAGGACGTACTGAAAGTAATGAAAGAGAATAACCTACAACCTAGATTACTGTATCCAGCAAGGATCTCATTCAGATATGAAGGAGAATTCAAAAGCTTTACAGATAAGCAAAAGCTGAGAGAATTCAGCACCACCAAACCAGCTCTTCAACAAATGCTAAAGGATCTTCTCTAGACAGGAAACACAGAAAGGCTGTATAAACGTGAACCCAAAACAACAAAGTAAATGGCAATGGGACCACACCTATCAATAACTACCTTAAATGTAAATGGGTTGAATGCCCCAACCAAAAGACAAAGATTGGCTGAATGGATACAAAAACAAGACCCCTATATATGCTGTCTACAAGAGACCCACCTCAAAGCAAGAGACAAATACAGACTAAAAGTGAAGGGCTGGAAAAAAAATATTTCACGCAAACGGAGACCAAAAGAAAGCAGGAGTCGCAATACTCATATCAGATAAAATAGACTTTCAAATAAAGGATGTGAAAAGAGACAAAGAAGGACACTATATAATGATCAAAGGATCAATCCAAGAAGAAGATATAACAATTATAAATATATATGCACCCAACATAGGAGCACCGCAATATGTACAGCAAACGCTAACGAGTATGAAAGAGGAAATTAATAGTAACACAATAATAGTGGGAGACTTTAATACCCCACTCACAACTATGGATAGATCAACTAAACAGAAAATTAACAAGGAAACACAAACCTTAAATGACACAATGGACCAGCTAGACCTAATTGATATCTATAGGACATTTCACCCCAAAACAATCAACTTCACCTTTTTCTCAAGTGCACACGGAACCTTCTCCAGAATAGATCACATCCTGGGCCATAAATCTGGTCTTGGAAAATTCAAAAAAATTGAAATCATTCCAGTCATCTTTTCTGACCACAGTGCAGTAAGATTAGATCTCAATTACAGGAAAAAAAATGGTTAAAAACTCAAACATATGGAGGCTAAATAACACGCTTCTGAATAACAACAAATCATAGAAGAAATCAAAAAAGAAATCAAACTATGTATAGAAATGAATGAAAATGAAAACACAACAACCCAAAACCTATGGGACACTGTAAAAGCAGTGCTAAGCAGAAGGTTCATAGCATTACAGGCTTACATCAAGAAACAAGAAAAAAGCCAAATAAATAACCTAACTCTACACCTAAAGCAATTAGAGAAGGAAGAAATGAAGAACCCCAGGGTTAGCAGAAGGAAAGAAATCTTAAAAATTAGGGCAGAAATAAATGCAAAAGAAACTAAAGGGACCATAGCAAAAATCAACAAAGCTAAAAGCTGGTTTTTTGAAAAAATAAACAAAATTGACAAACCATTAGCAAGACTCATTAAGAAACAAAGAGAGAAGAACCAAATTAACAAAATTAGAAATGAAAATGGAGAGATCACAACAGACAACACTGAAATACAAAGGATCATAAGAGACTACTACCAGCAGCTCTATGCCAATAAAATGGACAACTTGGATGAAATGGACAAATTCTTAGAAAAGTATAACTTTCCAAAACTGAACCAGGAAGAAATAGAAGATCTTAACAGACCCATCACAAGCAAGGAAATCGAAACTGTAATCAGAAATCTTCCAGCAAACAAAAGCCCAGGACCAGATGGCTTCACAGCTGAATTCTACCAAAAATTTAGAGAAGAGCTAACACCTATCTTACTCAAACTCTTCCAGAAAATTGCAGAGGAAGGTAAACTTCCAAACTCATTCTATGAGGCCACCATCACCCTAATTTCAAAACCAGACAAAGATGCCACAAAAAAAGAAAACTACAGGCCAATATCAGTGATGAACATAGATGCAAAAATCCTTAACAAAATTCTAGCAAACAGAATCCAACAACATATTAAAAAAATCATACACCACGACCAAGTGGGCTTTATCCCAGGAATGCAAGGATTCTTTAATATCCGCAAATCAATCAATGTAATACACCACATTAACAAATTGAAAGATAAAAACCATATGATTATCTCAACAGATGCAGAGAAAGCCTTTGACAAAAATCGCTAATTTTCTTGAAGAGATTGCTCTCTAGTCTTTCCCATTCTATTGTTTTCCTCTATTTTTTTGCATTGATCACCTAGGAAGACTTTTTTTTTTTTTTTAATCTCTCCTTGCTATTCCTTGGAGCTCCACATTCAGATGGATATATCTTTCCTCTTCTCCTTTGCCTTTCTCTTCTCTTCTTTTCTCAGCTATTTGTAAGGTCTCCTCAGACAACCTTTTTGCCTTTTTGTATTTCTTTTTGTATTTCTCACTTGTAGGATAAGACAATGCCTGAGGTTATCTATCAACCTGGGGGATAGCGGTCAGTAATTTTCACAACTGATGGCACTTTGTTGACATTCAGAAAAATCTGCCCTGAACACATTTCATCATGCATACTATTATGAGAGTTATTGCATTTTATCAACTTTTCATTCCTTTTTTGCTAATAAAGTTAACATTTATATTCAGCCACCACAAATACAGTGCAATTGGGAGAGTTTTTTTTTTTTCTTTCTTTTGTGTGGTAAGATATGCATAAAATTTACATTTTTGCTATTTTTAAATTGATGATTCAGTGTCATTAAGGACATTTGCAATATTGTACAACCAAAACAATTATCCATTTTCAGAACCTTTCCATCATCCTAAACAGAAACTCTATACTCATTAAACAATATCGTAAGTATTGACTATCCTTCACAGATCCTGATAACCTCTATTCCAATATCTGTCTCTCTCTCAAAGTAAATCATACTTTACTCTGTTCTTCTGTGTCTAGGTAATTTCACTGAGCATAATGTTTTAAAATTTCATCAGTTTGTAGCCTGTATTTTTTATAAGGCAAGGTTCTATTATATGAATAAACATTTTGTTTATCCATTCATCTGTTGATGGGAATTTGAGTCCTTTTTCCTTTTGGCTATTATGAATAATGCTGCTAAGAATATTGGTATTCAGTATTTGTTTCTATTTTCAGTGCTTTGGGGTATAAACCTTGGCATGAAATTGTTGGATCATATGGTAATTTGACAGTAAATTATTTCAGGGACTGCCAAACCATTTTGTATACCAGCTATACAATTTCACATTCCCAGTGGCAATGCCCAGGTATTCCAATTTTACATCACATTCTCCATCAGTGCTAGTTATATTCTGGGTTATTGCTGTCTTTTCCTTGGGTTTTTTTGGATAAGAACCAGCCTGATGGGTGTGAAGTGGTATTTCAATGTTCTGATTTGCATTTCTCTAAGAGCTTTTGAGCATCTTTTCATGTGCTTATTGGCCATTTGTGTATTTTTGGAGAAATGCCTATTCAAGCCCCAAATATTGCCCATATTTTTAAAAAATTTGTTTATTTTTGGTTGTGCTGGGTCTTTGTGTTGCATGGGTTTTTCTCCAGCTATAGAGAGCAGGGATTATTCTCTAGTTGTGGTGCATGAGCTTCTCACTGTGATGGTTTCTCTAGTTGTGGAGCATGGGCTCTCGGGTGCATGGGTGTCAGTAGTTGTTGTTCACAGGCTTTAGAGGACAGGGTCAATGGTTGCAGTGCACGGGCTTAGTTGTTCTGTGGCACATGGTTGTTTCTTTGGCCCATGATCTTCCTGGATCAGGAGTCGAACTTGTGTCTCCAGCACTTTACCACTGAGCACCAGGTAAGGCCCCTTTGCCCATTTTTTGAGTGGTTTTTTTGTATTGGGTTGTAGGGGGCTTTTATATATTCTAGATATAATCTCTTATCACATTATATACATACATACATATAATCTGCAAATACTTTCTCCCATTCTGTGAGTTGTCTTTTCATTCTCTTGCTAGTGTCCTTTGATTCACCAAAGATTTTGTCCTTAATGAAGTGCAATTTATCTATTTTTCCTTTGTTTTCTCTGTTTTTAGTATCATGCAAAATATCATTGTCAAATCCAGTGTTAGGAAGATATTTCTTCTATGTTTTATTCTAAAAGTTTTATAGTTATAGCTCTTACATTTAAGCTTTAGGTGCATTTTGAGTTAATTTTTGTGTATGGTGTAGGTAAAGGTCTGACTTTATTCTTTCACATGTGGATGCCCATTTTCCCAATGCCATTTGTTAAAGGCCAGTAACCAATTTTGACTTTAACTTATCCTAAAATTTGACTCTGTCTCATTCTAAAATTCTTGTTTCTGAAAAAAATGCAGAATTTTTCTTTCTCACACATTCTTGGGACCAGTTTTCCCATCTCACTGGTTTCCTTATGAATAGGTAAAACAAATCTGTCATTAAATTGTATGAGAGTCCCATTATTAAGATTTTGGAAAATTACATTCTGGCTATGTAAATATTCACACTCTATTAATTGCAGAATGCTCTAATTTCTTGTCTTTTTGTAAAGAGGATTTATGGGATTCGAACTATCACTCAGGGCTGTTACGATTAGTGACTGCTATCCATTGGCAGGGTTTCCCAAGCAGTGCTAGTGGTAAAGAACCCGACTGTCAATGCAGGAGACATAAGAGACACAGGTTCGATCCCCTGTTGGGAAGATCCCCTGGAGGAGGGCATGGCAACCCACTCTGGTAATTTTGCCTGGAGAATCCCTTGGATAGAGGGGCCTGGTGGGCTACAGTCCATAGGGTCTCAAAAAGTTGGACATGACTGAAGTGACTTAGCACGCATGCATGTCCGCTGGTAGGCTGGGGCAGTAGACAGATTTTAAAAAGCAAACAGCAAAAAATTCTTACTGACAGGGAAATTATGTCCAATCTTCGTTCGCTTTTCTCCCAAGGTACATAGCTATGCCCACTTTTTAATTCTGAGTTTATCTGTTCTATGAAAGATAACTTGATTGATCTCAAGAAGGTTTAAAAGTGACAACAGTGCAATGTGAAATATCCAATTATGTCTCTGTAGGTGTTTTGTGGTGGTATTTGCAATAGGGTTTCATGAAATGATTTCAAGCTTCAGATCATGAAAGAAGCTTAGAATCACTCTTTGTGAACAGTGGATACAAATCAGTATTAACTAGAGAGATACTGAGATACTGTGTTGATTTCTAAAATATATTTGTGCCAGCAAAACATTGGGCAAAGTAATCTCTGCCCTCAAGGGAAAGGCTTAGTGTGGACATCTACAAAACCCTCAGATGTAAGAAATTTCAGCCATCCAACCAATGGGATAGCTTCACAAGTAGAGCAACATTCATTTCCTCAGGGCAGATCAACAACTGAGGGAAAATTAGAAAAACAAAACAAAACAAAACAAAAACTGCAGGTCTAAGCATGAGTCAATGTCTCCCTTAAAAATATGCTACCATTTAAATGAAAGCATATTTTAAGGAAGAGAGATGTACAAAGAACAGAACTACTGATGAATATAAACATAACTCAAAAGCAAATAAAGAGACTAAAGCATCAGATTTGCAGGTGGTGAGTTATAGTCAGCTATTTCACCTGGTAGTTAGAAAAGACAGATCTGTGTTTTTTTTTTTTTTTTTAAACACAGATGGTAAAAAGAGTAACTTCTTTCTCTTTGGAAAAGTGAACTGATGACATGCTGATTGCCAATAATTTTGAAGACAGTATCAGTGCACTATAAATGTTTGAGTACTGTAAGGTACTTGTTTGTATAAAAAAGTTGTTAATCTTGCTCAGTATGGATTTTAAACTACTTGGTATGGGTTTTTAAACTAATATTTAAGGCCATCATTTTGAATAATATATTTGTTGGTTAAAACCAGATTGTAAATTGGTTTGCTCTCCTTAACTTCAACCCAAACTCTAGATCCAAATGCATGGAGCTGGGGGTAAATCAAGTGAAAATAGAAATAATTATTAGTAACTAAAGAAAAATGCCAGCAAAAATGCCAGCAATAAGCCAGCAAGTTTGGAAAACTCAGCAGTGGCCACAGGACTGGAAAAGGTCAATCTACATTCCAATCCCAAAGAAAGGCAATGCCAAAGAATGCTCAAACTACTGCACAACTGCACTCATCTCACACACTATCAAAGTAATGCTCAAAATCCTTCAAGCCAGGCTTTAGCAGTACATGAACTGTAAACTTCCAGATGTTCAAGCTGGATTTAGAAAAGGCAGAGGAACCAGAGGTCAAATTGCCAACATCATCAAAAAAGCAAAAGAGTTCCAGAAAAACATCTACTTCTGCTTTATTGATTACACCAAAGCCTTTGATTGTGTGGATCACAGTAAACTGTGGGAAAATTCTTAAAGAGATGGGAATACCAGGCCCCATGATCTGCCTCCAGAGAAATCTGTATGCAGGTCAGGAAGCAACAGTTAGAACTGGACATGGAACAGACTGGTTTCATATCGGGAAAGGAGTATGTCAAGGCTGTATATTGTCACCCTGCTTATTTAACATATATGCAGAGTACACCATGAGAAATGCTGGGCTGGATGAAGCATAAGCTGGAATTAAATTTGCCGAAAAAAATATCAATAACCTCAGATATGCAGATGACACCACCCTTATGACAGAAAGTGAAGAAGAGTCTCTTGATGAAAGTGAAAGAGGAGAGTGAAAAAGGTGACTTCAAACTCAACATTCAGAAAACTAAGAGCACGGCATCCAGTCCCATCACTTCATGACAAATAGATGGGGAAACAGTGGCAAACTATTTTTTTAGGCTCCAAAATCACTGCACTTGGTGACTGCAGCCATGAAATTAAAAGATGTTTGCTCCTTGGAAGAAAAGCTATGACCAACCTAGACAGCATATTAAAAAGCAGAGACATTACTTTGCTAACAAAGGTCCATCTAGTCAAAGCTATGATTTTTCCAGTAGTCATGTATGGATGTGAGAGTTGGACTATAAAGAAAGCTGAGTGCTGAAGAATTGATGCTTTTGAACTGTGGTGTTGAAGACTCTTGAGAGTCCCTTGGACAGCAAGGACATCCAACCAGTCTATCCTAAGGGAAATCAGTCCTGAATATTCATTGGAAGAACTGATGCTGAAGCTGAAGCTCCAGTCCTTTGGCCACCTGATGTGAAGAACTGATTCACTGGAAAAGACCCTGATGCTGGGAAAGATTGAAGGTGGGAGAAGAAGGGGACGACAGAAGATGAGATGGTTGGATGGCATCAGCGACTCGACATGAGTTTGCGTAAGCTCCGGGAGTTGTAGATAGACAGGGATGCTGGGAAAGATTGAAGGTGGGAGAAGAAGGGGACGACAGAAGATGAGATGGTTGGATGGCATCAGCGACTCAATGGACATGAGTTTTCGTAAGCTCCGGGAGTTGTAGATAGACAGGGAAGCCTGGCATGCTGCAGTCTTTGGGGTCATAAAGAGTCAGACACTACTGAGTGACTGAACTGACTGAACTGAAAGAAAAATGAATGCTAACTTACACCTTTTAAAAAAGTAGATTATGCTTATCCCTAAGATACAGATTGAACTACTATTTAAATGGCCTTTAATTTTATTATTTCACTCTTTCTTTGCTAAGATTCCTCAAAGAATCACATGCAGAAATACAAACTAAAAAGAATACCATTTGCTTATATTACTGAGGTCCTTTAAAAATTTAGATAGATTTAGGTATTTACTTCCACCAGAACTAAATGCCCAGAGACCTATATGCTTCACAGGAAATAAGATGAATTCATGTTTTCCTTAAACACTTGTCAAAATCCTAAACTTGAACATATTTGACAGCACAACTGGTGGTTAACATTTTCTTTTGCATGTCTTTTTGTCTTCTATAGATGTTTTCTTAGCCAGACATGCCTGTATTTTAAAAAGATCAATGACTTAACCAAAATAAAAACTGCTCGATTTCATTCTGAGAATCAGTCAAGGCATGGTAAGGCAGATAATTTAGAGCCAGCTTTAATCTTATCAATGTTTATCTGAACTGAAAGGAACATTGGCACACTCAGGATCTTTCCTAGTTATTAAAGAATAGTGCCATTGCAATCTAAAATTCACTGAAGGAATGGTTGCAAGAAGATACTGGATTTTTAATATATCATTTTGCAGCTTTGTTGATTTCAGTTGCACTGTATGCTATGTGCAAGGTCAACATGAGGAACAATAAGAAGCAAAGTTTATAAATGTGACCATTTTGTCCCCAAGCCAAGGAAAAAATGGCAGTCTTGGATTTAAAGTTGTGCGTTGTATTAAATTCCTCTGTTTTTAGTTATAGCATCATCTAGATTTTTTTTTTCCTCCCTCTGGCTTTCACGAGAATTGGGTTTCTTTTTTTTTTTTCTTTACATTTTTTCATTTACATTACCATTTAAAATATTACCCATAACTAGCATTAGCATTTCATGGTCCTTTCCATTATTTTGTTTTGAAAAAAATGTTATGGTCAAAATTAAATTCAATTTTCTTTTAGAAATCAGAATTTATCAAGACAAGGACATTTTTAAAGGAAAATACTTGAAAAGGATAATTGATAGGTGAACTCACCAGTAAGATTAATTCAATTCAAAGCTAATTTACAAATATGTGCACCTCTGTGAAACAGCAGGGACTATCAACATTAAAAAGACAATAAGAGGAGAAGTCATTAACATAACAAACAACTCCCCCCCCCCCCAAAAAAAAACAAACAAGAGCAAGGTGAATACTAGATCACTCCACACAAGGTGAGTATTAGATTACTACACAGGAGATGCTAATTAATTTCAAAAGTGTGTTAAGACATATTCACGGAAGGTATCATACTGAATTTTCTAAGCTAAGTTTCAGGAGGGAATGGAAAATTCCAGGTGGTCAAATGGCTTTAATAAATGCAAGTCAGAAAGTATGGCTATGTTTCTGAAACAATGCATTCCATGCGACTGTGACACTGAGAACTGGCGTGAACAAGGAAGAGAAGTCTGGGGGTGAAGGAGAGAAATATAGGATGGTAATTTGTATCCAAAATGTGTCAAAAGTTACAATTTTTTTCTAGGCCATGAAGAGACTTTAGGGATTTCTAAGTAGACAAGAGACATAATCAGATATTTATGCTTTAGAAAAGTTAATTACAGAAAAATGCGGGAAATAGTGGAGGAGACAAAAATAAAGATGATATGCTGAACTTGGAAATTAAAAAAAATTTATTGGTGTAGTTTATTTACAATATTGCCTTAGTTTCAGGTGTACAGCATAAAGATTTTGTTTTGTTTTTTTTGCAGATTATATTCCATTGTAGATTAGTACAAAATATTGGATATAATTCCCCAGGTTATGCAGTAAATCATTATTGCTTATCTATTTTATGTATAAATTTCTATCTGTTAATCCCATACTTATAATTTGTTCCTTCCTTTCTCCCATCCCTTTCCCCTTTGGTAATCATGTTTGTTTTCTAAGTTTTTGAATCTGTTTTGGTTTTGTATAGAGGTTCATTTGTATTGTATTTTAGATTCCATATATAAGTGATCTTAAACAATATTTGTCTTTGTCAGACTTAACTCATTCAGCATATTTTCTAGGTCCATCCATGTTGCTGAAAAAGGCAATAATTCAGTCTTTTTTTATGGCTGAGTAATGTTCAGTCCTGGGTGTTCATTGGAAGGACTGATGTTGAAGCTGAAACTCCAGTACTTTGGCCACCTCATGCGAAGAGTTGACTCATTGGAAAAGACCCTGATGCTGGGAGGGATTGGGGGCAGGAGGAGAAAGGGGACGACAGAGGTTAAGATGGCTGGATGGCATCACTGACTTGATGGGCATGAGTCTGAGTTAACTCCGGGAGTTGGTGACGGACAGGGAGTCCTGGCGTGCTGCGATTCATGGGGTGGCAAAGAGTCGGACACGACTGAGTGACTAAACTGAACTGAACTGAACTGAATGTTCCAGGACATATATAAACACACAAGTTTAAGACCAATGTCTGTTGATGGGCACTTGGGTTGCTTCCATGTCTTCATTATTGTAAATAGAGCTGCTATGAACATTGGGGTCCATGTATCTTTTGAAACTTGAATTTTTGTATTTTCTGGATATATACTAAGGAGTGAAATTGCTGGAGCATATGGTAGCTCTATTTTTAGTTTTTTTTTTTTAAGGAACTATCATACTGTTTTCCATAGTGGCTGTACTAATTTACATTCCCACTAATAGTGTAGGAGGATTCCCTTTCCTCCACTTCCTCTTCAGCATTTATTATCTGTAGACTTTTTGATGCTAGTTATTCTGCCTGGTTGTGAGTTAATACCTCATTGCTGCTATGAATCATTTAGAACAGGTATCTTAAAAAAATTTTATCTGGCTGCAAGGGGTCTTAGTTTTGAAACTCAGGATCTTTGAACTTCTTTCCCGCATTGGGATCTGGTTCACTGACCAGGGATTGAACTGGGGCTCCCTGCATTGAGTTTGGAGACTTAACCTCTGGACCACCAGGAAAGTCCCCAGGTACTTTTTATTTAGAGTTTATGCACTAGTTTGTCTTGAATATGTTTAGCTGTAATATCTATCAAGTAGTTTTTGAATGACAGTGTAACAATTTGCATTCCTGCAACCAGTGAATGAGACTTTTGGTTGCTTCATATTCTTGACAACACATAGCTTTGTCCACCTTTTTAATTTTTGCTATTCTAATGGGTAGTCATGTCTCATTGTGGTTTTAGTTTGCATTTTCTTTATGTCACATCAATTTTCTTATGGTTTACACATTATTCTCATCATTTAACTTTCAATCTACATGTATTCTTAAGTGAGTCTCTTATAAACAGTATAAAAATTAGGCCTTTCTCTTTTTCAATATAATTTGAAAATCACTCTTGTTGAGAAATTTAGTCCATTTATATTTAATATAATTATGGATTTGGCTAGAATTAAGCCTGTTCTCTTGTTATCTAATTATCCTATCTGTTCTTTATCTTTTCTATCTTCTTTTAGATTAATCAAGTTTTTATTATTCCCCTCTATCTACTTTATTGGCTTTTTAGCTATAAATTTTTGTAGTATATTTCTGGTGGTTAACAGTTTGCAACTTTGTGAATAATATAAGAATCCTTTAATATTATAATTTTATATACTCTTCAATCTTTTCTTATTAATATTGCCATATATTTTACTTCTACATGTATTATAAATCCTTCAACATACTGATATTACCAATTGCTTTAAACTGTAACCTTTTTGTTTCTTAACATGCATTTCTTATCCTTTGGGGTGAACCAAGGGTAGATGGGCAGGGAGAACTAACTCTGCATATAGGGATTCTATGAATTCCAATTCTATGAGTGATCTCTCTTGACAGAAGCAAATTTTCTCCACCCATGAAAGGCCTGTTTCTCTGCCAACACAGGCTCAGATTTGGCAACATTCCCAGCTGCCCTAGATTGCTGACCCTTTTGGAAGGGCTTGTTTTCCACTAGAATTTATTTCCTTTAGATTTCTTTGCATCCAGAGCTCTTCAGTGTGTTGAAAAAATATGTTTTTGGTCTATCCTTTTAGTTTTTACAGTTGGAGCAATGTAATAGGATGTGGAAAGATAAATGTTTTAAGTAACCTATATTTGATGACTTTCATACGAAATACTCAAGTAATACTGAATTCTGTCAAAATATTACTATTAGTTATGAAGGATATAGGGTAACTTCATAAAAACTCCAAGTTTAGTGATATATTCAAGATACACAAGGTATAGTCATTTATCAGAATGTTTGTTGTTACCATAAGGTATAAACTTTCTATGTCCACAAATTTCTCAAAATTTTTCATAGAATGAAATATGGTAACATTTGCAAAATGTTTTTCAAATTATACATGTTTTGTGCATGCAATAGTGCTCTACAATGAAATCCTCATTTTGGAAATGAGGATAGGTATGACATAGAAGGCCTTTATGGGACTGAAGATTTTATAAATAGACACACACACACACACACACACACACACACACACACATCTGACCCTTCAACAATGTGGAGTTTAGAGGTACTGATCCTCTGCAAAGCTTGAATTGCGTGTATAACTTTACAATCAGCACTCCATATCCCAGGTTCCACATTCACAGATTTAACCAGCCAGAGTCATGTAGTACGGTGATATGTATTTGCTGAAAAAATCCACATATAAGTGGATCTGTGCAGTTCAAACCCATACTGTTCAATTTATAGAAAGAGACAGAGACACTGCAGCAGAAGAGTGAATACTTACTGTGTTCCAGGCATTAATTTATTGATTTATGCTTGGTACATAAACAAATTCACCCTTACCATAATCTGATCTCAGAAACAGTCACCATTATTTTCCCCATTTACAAATGAGAAAAATGAACACAGATTACTCATGCAACTTGAATATGATCTTTTAATTAGAAATGAGAAAAAGGATTTAATCTAACTGTAGAGCTGTCTCTATTTAAATCATTCTGTTATACTTTCTAAAGTTCTTTCTGGCTCCCAGTACTGTGACTTTATGATGAAAAACAAAATCAATTAACCTAAAATTTAAAAAAATCCCAATGCTTTACTGAGTATAAAAGGTGAGAAATGAATGGAGAGAAAGAAACAATAGGAGTGGTTCCCTTTAACTTCTAACACTAAAAGCACATGGACACAACACACACACATCCCAAGCCAATGTCAAAATGAAATTTTCTTTTCATTTGAATCCTTCCAATTATAACTTGAATATCCCTGAAGTCCATACCTAGGAACAATACTTAAAAAAGAATGGTGCCTACACAACCATGTTCTTTAAACATACACACATATGTAGTTTTTTTTTTTTAATTAAAATGGAGACATAAAAAGAAAAATACAGCAGGCTCCTCAGGAGGGTCGTGAGCTGATATTTAGGATTCAAATTATGAACAGGGCTATAAGATGCCTGAAATGAGTAAAAAAATGAGAGACATGAAGCTGTAAACCTTTTAAAAAACAGATTAAGATATCAGGGCCAGTTTGTCTACAGTACCATACTAAGTACAGAATCTGTTATTGCCATCAAGACAATTACATAGAGAACACTCTAGTTATTCTTCACCTCTCATTAAGGAATATGGCATGAGCTGTTAGGTCAAATTTCAGGAAGATTGTTTAACAATAAAGAACATCGCTAAAAAATTTGTGAATTTATATGCAGTTGTTCTGCCTGATTTATTAGAAAGACATAACAGGAGTGAGCAGATAGTTCAGTTTTTTATTGAGTAATCAGAGACCACAGATACAATAAACAGAGATGTACAGATGTGGAAAATGGACAAATGCATGTTCAATTACTATCTTTGAACTGAAAGTCTAAAAACATCTTAATTCATGAGACTTCATGATTAACTTATGTTATTAAACATGATCAATGTTTTCCTCAGGTTCCTCAGTGGCTCAGTGTTTGCCCACTACCCTCCCCCCCGCCTCGCCCAAATGTATAAAGTCCCCATTACAGTGTAAAAATTCTACTGATATGAGAAGTTACTACATTCACTCAGGCCTAACCAAGATCACAAAGATGAAAGAACCAGCTGTAGCTCTGGATGGGGAGGGAGGAGGGAGGGGGTTCAGGATGGGGAACACATGGACACCCGTGGCGGATTCATGTCAGTGTATGGCAAAACCAATACAATATTGTAAAGTAATTAGGCTCCAATTAAAATAAATAAATTTATATTTAAAAAACCAAATACTTCATTGTGAAAAAAAAATTAAAAAAATTAAATGAAGAGGAATATCAGGTTAGCTGTGAGGGGCTCTAAACAGAGAACATGGCAGACTCAGAAACAGAGATGAAAATGGGAGAATGGTCTAGACAAGAAATTCCAACAAACATTGTTAGAATGAGGTTGGAGAAATTCCTTCTGATGGCAATAAATGAGGAAATTCAGAATAATGGTATCAAAATATGTATGTACCTCTGAATGCATATAAGAATATTTTGCTACCCTGGCTTGAGGTAATTCTCTCATCTCCTCATATAACAGCCTTGAATGAATAGTGCTTGGGGTATGATGGGAGAGGAAATGAACTCCCTGCTAGAGAGAAGTGAGGTGGAAAAAACTCAAGTTGCTCTGGGGCAGAGAGACGAAGAACATCCTTTCTCTTACTCCGTAATGCCTTACAAATATATTGCTATTCCAAAAGGAAATGTATGAGGCAGGTAAAATCTTTGATAAGAGTTGAGTTTTGTAGGGAGCATTACTGCTATCCATAGGAATTCAAACTCAGTATTCTTGTCCCCTGCCTTGTAGTGGACAGTTTGGTGTATAGGACATACATTTTGCTTTAATTAAAGGGAAAAGACATGGATAAGAATATGAAGTTCAGGTTTTAATTGTTGGTCCTTGCTGTTAGTACACACCAAATTTTTATAAACATATAATTTGTTAGGGCCTCAATCTCCTTGACTGTAGGACAAAACATCATAAACTTGTTCAGAATTTTTCAGATGACTTTACACGCATATCAATTCTACCTTAATAATAACCTTTAGAGTTATGTGAATTCCCTAGAACAGGTGTCACTAGCCCACTGTACATATGTGAAACAGTATCTGGGAAGCTAGGATATCTGAGCATCAGTTCAGTTCAGTTCAGTCACTCAGTTGTGTCCGACTTTTTGTGTCCCCATGGACTGCAGCACGCCAGGCCACCTGTCCATCAACAACTCTCGGAGTTTACTCAAACTCATGTCCATTGAGTCGGTGATGCCATCCAACCAGCTCATCCTCTGTCATCCCCTTCTCCTCCTGCTTTCAATCTTTCCCAGCATCAGGGTCTTCTCCAATGAATCAGTTCTTTGCATCAGGTGGCCAAAGGATTGGAGTTTCAGCTTTAGCATCAGTCCTTCCAATGAATATTCAGGACTGATTTCCTTTAGGATGGACTCTTTGTATCTCCTCGCAGTCCAAGGAACACTCAACAGTCTTCTCCAATACCACAGTTCAAAAGCATCAATTCTTTGGCACTCAGCTTTCTTTATATTCCAACTCTTACATCCATACATGACCACTGGAAAAACCAAAGCTTTGACGAGACCGACCTTTGTTGGCAAGGCAATGTCTCTGCTTTTTAATGTGCTGTCTAGGTTGGTCATAACTTTTCTTCCAAGGAGTAAGCAGCTTTTAATTTCATGGCTGTAATCACCATCTGCAATGATTTTGGAGCTCAAGAAAATAAAGTCTGTCACTATTTCCATTGTTTCCCCATCTATTTCCCATGAGGTAATGGGACCAGATGCCATGACCTTAGTTTTCTGAATGTTGAGCTTTAAGCCAACTTTTTCACTCTCCTCTTTCACTTTCATCAAGAGGCTCTTTAATTCTTCACTTTCTGCCATAAGGGTGGTGTCATCTGCATATCTGAGGTTATTGGTATTTCTCCCGGCAATATTGATTCCAGCTTGTGCTTCATCCAGCCCAGCGTTTCACATGATGTACTCTGCATATAAGTTAAATAAGCAGGGTGACAATATACAGCCTTGAGCTACTCCTTTTCCTATTTGGAATCAGTCTGTTGTTCCATGTCCAGTTCTAACTGTTGCTTCCTGACCTGCACACAGATTTCTCAGGAGGCAGGTAACATGGTCTGGTATTTCCATCTCTTTAAGAATTTTCCACAGTTTGTTGTGATCCACACAGTAAAAGGCTTTGACATAGTCAGTAAAGCAGAAGTAGGTGCTTTTCTGGAACTGTCTTGCTTTTTGATGATCAGGCAGATGTTGGCAATTTGATCTCTGGTTCCTCTGCCTTTTCTAAATCCAGCTTGAACATCTGGAAGTTCATGGTTCATGTACTGTTGAAGCCTGGCTTGGAGAATTTTGAGCATTACTTTATTAGTGTGTGAGATAAGTGCAATTGTGCAGTAGCTTGAGCATTCTTTGGCATTGCCTTTCTTTGGGATTGGAATGTAAACTGACCTTTTCCAGTCCTGTGGCCACTGCTGAGCATATCCCATAGCTAAGATGAAATTGGTATGGGAAGGCTAGGACACTTCACTCCCGGTTTTCTGACTATAAACACTTTTGTTTATGCATCGCCCAATTTCTTTGCACTTTTTAACATTTACCTAGTGCTATCACACAGAGAATTGCTGCTAGCAAGTTCAGTTAATTATAAATGCTTTGTAATTCCACTGAGAAGTTCTAACAGTAACTGAAGATTTTATATTTCCATTCAAGTCTTTGTTTATTCTATAAAAATCACTATATTTAAAAATAATCATAATGGAAACATATCAGGTTTTCATGAACCACTCAATCTACTTTTTGTTCCTTATCATCTACCACCTATCTACCATGAGTTGACTGCCTTAAAAATATACATGTTTACTTACGTGAATATTCCTTTCCACACACTATGCTTTCCATCACAAAATGTCTTCTCCTGATTCAGGAGATTCTTGCTTGTCATCCCAAACTGACCTGTTAATGCCTAGAAGCCCTTTCTAATCTCAGTGACTCCTGGAAAAGCATCTGTTCCTTTATCTGTGCTGTTATTTTTTCTGAAGCAAAATTCTGTTCTTCTTGACCTTATTTGCCTATATGTCTTTTTTTTTTTTTTTTTTTGTGAGCAAGGACCACACTGTATCCTTAAAACATGGAGTAGTGCATTAGAGAAGGACTCCTACTAGAGTCTCAATAAATGTTTATTGAATTGAATTGAATTGAAATACTCTAGACTTCAGCATAGAACTTAAAATTCTCATATTCTTGTAATATTTAAATAAGTACAATTACCTACTTAAATAGTTATTTACTTATTTATTTACTTTACTGAGACAGCAACATTTAATATCATGATGCATACAGCAAAATGCTGTGATTTAAAATTGAACTACAAATTTAACTGAAAATTTAAAAGTACTTATTTTATCAAAATTCAGGGATTCCATGATAGCCCCAACATGTAAGGCATTTTAGATTAGTGGTATGGAGAACACTTTCACCTATTCAACTTGCCACAGATCTAGTAGGTGTTTCTCAGTCCTCCTCAAAGCAAAAGGTTGCATGGTCTCAGTGCTGAAGATGATAAATGTATGCAGAGAATGGTACTCAGGCTCTATCTTTCCAGTGACCCACCTCTCAGCAATTCTCACCACCAAACAGAAGGAAGCACCTCTCCTGCTTCCTTCCTGCTATCTAAACAGTGCAATGAAGGAATCCCTTACTTTCTCTTCTGTGTCACTTTTTGTTTTTTTAAGCTCAATTTTTCTAATTCAAACCACTGAGAGGAAATAAAAAGTTTTCATGAAATAGAAGCAAAAGTCTCATAGGTGTGAGAAAAATAGAACTAAAACTATATATGTTCAAATTTATTATACCAGGAAGATTTTATTGAAATAAAAATGATGTTTGTCAAGGCAAGGAAATTTTCATCTTGGGTCTAGGTCAAGAGGTTAGATGATCTGAGATTATCATTGTGGTTCTGTCCAGCCCTCATCAACATGAAGAGCACCTTTGGGGTGGGAGACCCAGCCTCAGCCCATTTGCAGAAACAGCTCTTCACTTATATAAGTAAGGTTTAATAAATATGGACACACATGCATACATTGTACTTGATCATTTCCAAAGGCTTTTTCTAGTCACAGTTACAGTGATGTTCTTCAAAATTTATTGGGCAGGGAACACACATAGTTACCTTTATAACACACAAGATTACCTTTTCAACCTTTTAAATTTTTACTGGATTCTAAGTTCCCACATCTTGGCCTTTGGGCACTTTCCTTGATAAAGCCCTCCTACCTTCCAGTTCAACAAAGACAAAAGACTTTGGATATGATTTTCTTCTTCTTTTTTTTCTTTGTGGCCACATCCTGTGGCATGTGGGAATCTCAGCTCCCCAACCAGAGATTGAACCTGAGCCCTGCAGCAGAAGCACAGAGTCTTAACCACTGGATCACTAGGGAAGTCCTCGGAGAATTTTCAACTGGAGAAGAGGTTTCAATTGCACTGGCCCAGAGAACAATTTGTGGAAGTCCACACAAATTGCTCAGAGATAATCCCCTGCCTTTTACCTGGTGGTCATCAGTTTGAATCAGACAGAGGTGAACAGTGTTCAAAAGGTTATCATTTTGGAAGCTGATATGAAATGAATTGCTAGTATCTTGCATCTACTTGTCTGAAGTCCTCCTATTCAGGTTATCTGAGGGACCAGATCCAAATCTTAACTCCAATGGTTACTCTAAATGGAAGCCTCTGGGTAAAGAACAAGTACTAAATAAACTGTAAATTACACTTCTTGCATTAATGGAAGATACCGTCTCAGATAAGGCTGGAAGTAAACTGGGGAGCTGTGAGTGAAGGAAGTGGGCAAGGTCTGCGATTCAACACAAAAGACCTCTAAATATTTAAATTCTATCCTGGGTTCCTCACAGGTGATTATACCATCTGATCTTGAATTCCTCTCCTGGATGGCATAGTCATGTCCTCCATGTCCAGTCAGAAAGTCCTACCTCCCTATCTATTGCTTTGTATACCTTTGACAGATATCAGTCTTTAAGGATAATGAAAAGTTTTCCAACAGAAAGATTTAGGAATCTAAGCATGGTTGGCATGTGCACACACATTCACATATGTGTAGAAAGAGGAGAGAGAACCAATTAATATTAAATTTATGAATGTTTAATTAGGGCCAGATCAAGAAACACCTGGAGTAATGGGCAAATTTGGCCCTGGAGTACAGAATGAAACAGGGCAAAAGCTAATAGAGTTCTGCCAAGAGAACGCACTGGTCACAGCAAACACCCTCTTCCAACAACACAAGAGAAGACTCTACACATGGACATCAACAGATGGTTGACACTAAAATCAGATTGATTATATTCTTTGCAGCCAAAGATGGAGAAGCTCTATATAGTCAGCAAAAACAAGACCGGGAGCTGACTGTGACAGATCATGAACTCCTTATTGCCAAATTCAGGCTGAAATTGAAGAAAGAGGAGAAAACCACTAGACCATTCAGGTATAACCTAAATCAAATGACTATACAGTGGAAGTGAGAAATATATTTAAGGGACTAGATCTGATAGACAGAGTGCCTGAAGAACTATGGGCAGAGGTTCATGACACTGTACAGGAATCAAGCCCATCCCCAAGAAAAAGAAATGCAAAAAAGCAAAATGGCTGTCTGAGGAGGCCTTACAAATAGCTGTGAAAAGAAGGGAAGTGAAAAGCAAAGGAGAAAAGGAAAGATATACCCATTTGAATGCAAAGTTCCAAAGAATAACAAGGAGAGATAAGAAAGCCATCCTCAGTGATCAATGCAAAGAAATAGAGGGAAACAATAGAATGGGAAAGACTAGAGATCTCTTCAAGAAAATTAGAGATTCCAAGGGAACATTTCATGCAAAGATGGGCTCAATAAAGGACAGAAATGGTAGGGACCTGACAGAAGCAGAAGATATTAAGAAGAGGTGGCAAGAATACACAGAAGAACTGTACAAAAAAGATCTTCATGACCCAGATAATCACGATGGTGTGATCACTCACCTAGAGCCAGACATCCTGGAATGTGAAGTCAAATGGGCCTTAGGAAGCATCACTATGAACAAAGCTAGTGGAGGTGATAGAATCCCAGTTGAGTGATTTCAAATCCTGAAAGATGATGCTGTGAAAGTGCTGCACTCAATATGCCAGCAAATTTGGAAAACTCAGCAGTGGCCACAGGACTGGAAAAGGTCCGTTTCCATTCCAATCCCAAAGAAAGGCAATGCCAAAGAATGCTCAAACTACTGCACAGTTGCACTCATCTCACACTCTAGTAAGGTAATGCTTAAAATTCTCCCAGCCAGGTTTCAGCAATATGTGAACCATGAACTTCCATATGCTCAAGCTGGTTTTAGAAAAGGCAGAGAAATCAGAGATCAAATTGCCAACAACCACTGGATCATCGAAAAAGCAAGAGAGTTCCAGGAAAACATCTACTTCTGCTTTATTGACTATACCAAAGTCTGACTGTGTGGATCACAATAAACTGTGGAAAATTCTGAGAGATGGAAATACCAAACCACCTGACCTGCCTCTTGAGAAACCTGTATGTAGGTCAGGAAGCAACAGTTAGAACTGGATATGGAACAACAGACTGGTTCCAAATAGGAAAAGGAGTAGCTCAAGGCTGTATATTGTCACCCTGCTTATTTAATTTATAAGCCAAGTACATCATGAGAAACACTGAACTGGAGGAAGCACACGCTAGAATCAATATTGCTGGGAGAAATACCATTAATCTCAGATATGCAGATGACACCACCCTTATGGCAGAAAGTGAAGAAGAACCAAAGAGCCTCTTGATGAAGGTGGAAGAGGAGAGTGAAAAAGTTGGCTTAAAGCTCAACATTCAGAAAACTAAGATCATGGCATCTGGTCCCATCACTTCCTGGCAAATAGATGGGGAAACAGTGGAAACAGTGACAGACTTTATTTTTCTGGACTCCAAAATCACTGCAGATGGTGATTGCAGCCATGAAATTAAAAGGTTATTACTCCTTGGAAGGAAAGTTATGACCAACCTAGACAGCATGTTGAAAATCAGAGACAATACTTTGTCAACTGAGGTCCATCTAGTCAAGGCTATGGTTTTTCCAGTGGTCATGTATGGATGTGAGAGTTGGACTATAAAGAAAGCTGAGCTCTGAAGAATTGATGCTTTTGAACTGTGGTGTTGGAGATGACTCTTGACAGTCCCTTGGATTGCAAGGATATCCAACCAGTCCATCCTAAAGGAGATCAGTCCTGAACATTCATTGGAAGGACTGATGCTGAAGCTGAAACTCCAATACTTTGGCCCCCTGATGGGAAGAACTGACTCATTTGAAAAGACCCTGATGCTGGGAAAGATTGAGGACAGGAGGAGAAGGGGATGACAGAACATGAGATGGTTGGATGGCATCGCCGACTCAACGGACATGGTTTTGGGTGAACTCCAGGAGTTGGTGATGGACAGGGAGACCTGGGGTGCTGCAGTTCATGGGGTCGCAGAGTTGGACATGACTGACAGACTGAACTAACTGAATATTTTGTTGTTTCTGTTGATTGCTTTATTTTGATTAGAGAAGCTTTTGGGTGTGAATCAGTGAAATATTTGCTAAAATTTTCTACTTGACATTTCATTCGTAGATATTATTAGAATAAGTCTTGTCTACTTCATTTATGAATTTAACATGTTATACATAAACTGACTCACAAATATTAATTCAAATTTGACCTAACTAGGTAGAATTCCGAAATAAAAGAGACTGAAGATTAAAAAAAATTCAAGGTTTCTAAAATTAAATGAGTAGATTTAAATTTTACAGGACTGCCATCTTGTTCAATTGTTACCAAAAACTACAAAAGTTTCTATCTCCAAATTAACCCTTCATTCACAACCTATGTATCATAAAAACCTAGACTCTTAATTTTGGGTGCCTATAAAATCTTTTTGGTGAAAGCAATGGATCTTCTGCTCAGAAAAAATTACACCTAACACATAAACCAAAGACATTTCCACAGAATTGAGGGAATTCCCCCATTTTCTAAAACCTATCCACGAACAATCCATCCATCCCCCAGAAGGGTACTTGAACCACAGGTTAAAAATTCCTGAAAAAGATATCAGCTTAGGCAACTTCTGGTAAGAGTACATTCTCCACATCTTTATCAATACAAAAGAAAAATAAAAGGTGAGAAAGCAATATGCTTCTCAAAATGGGCAGAAATAAAGATTACTGGTTTAATCAGCATAATTATTTGTTCTTGAAAATGGTAAATACATGTTTGTACCAAGTTTTCCACTTCTCTTCCATCTCAAAATTAGAGGGCTTTGGAGTATGGTCAATTTCAAGACCAAACAAGGCTATGATTTTACTAAAAGATAACTTGGCAAATAGACTGAGTTCTTGTAATCCTCTAAAGCTTCAAGAGGCCAACTTGGACAAAAATGAAGAAAAAATAGAATCAAATTTTAGTCAGCAAGAGCTACTGAAAAATGAATTTCAATTAGAGACTTGAATCAATTTGAACTTAAAAAAATTATATTATTCTTCTTTCTAAAATTATCTCATTTCATTTTCAGTTCAGTTCATTCGCTCAGTCCTGTCCGACTCTTTGTGACCCCATGAATCGGAGCATGCCAGGCCTCCCTGTCCATCACCAACTCCTGGAGTTTACCCAAACTCATGTCCATCGAGTAAGTGATGCTATCCAACCATCTCAATCTCTGTCGTCCCCTTCTCCTCCTGTCCCCAGTCCTTCCCAGCATCAGGGTCTTTTCCAGTGAGTCAACTCTTTGTATGAGGTGGCGAAAGTACTGGAGTTTCAGCTTCAACATCAGTCCCTCCGATGAACACCCAGGACTGATCTCCTTTAGGATGGACTGGTTGGATCTCCTCGTAGTCCAAGGGATTCTCAAGAGTCTTCTCCAACACCACATACATACATTATGTCTATATGTTAGATGTATTAATATATATATTAACATATATATATTATTCCAAGCCCTCAGCCAGAGTGGGTGAACTTCTGGGACCCAGACGTGCCAGCTATGCCTCACACGCCCGGAATACTGGGTTCGCGAGTCCTAGCCCAGGTCCGGAGCAGGAAGCTGGGTTACCCCATGTCAAGTCTGTTTCATTACCCGCGTATTTCAGCTCAAGAAGCTTGAGTGAGGAGGTTTGAACTTGGAGTCGGCTCAGTGTGGGCTGCGGTCCCGACCTGCGGTGAGAAGAACGCCCACGTTGTGCTTGACCGAGGGGAGTTGTTGCTTCTTGGCGTTTTTGCATTCACACTCCGGCCAGACCCCGGTGAGGACCTGTTAATCGGCGGGAGAAGGAGGAGCACGCGGAGTATGGGCTCCCGGGCCTCCTCTGCTTCCTCGAGGGGGTGCAGTGCCCTGTGGACCCAGTGGTGCCATGTACGGCCTGTAGGTCGGCCTCGGGCGCTGTGGGCTCGACGCCCACTTCCAGGGCTGGTGCCTGTGGAAAGCATGATTTTGGGGGTCGTGCTCTATCTATATGTCTCACAGAACTGGTCAATAAGCTGCCCCTTGGTCACCCTAATAACTCCTAGCCACCCCTGGTTTGCCAACAAAAGTTGGTCTAGTCAAGGCTATGTTATTTCCAGTAGTCACCTATGGATGTGAGAGTTGGACCATAAAGAAAGCTGAGTGCTGAAGAATTGATGCTTTTGAACTGTGGTGTTGGAGAAGACTCTTGACAGTCCCTTGGACTGCAAGGAGATCCAACCAGTCCATCCTAAAGGAGATCAGTCCTGAGTGTTCATTGGAAGGACTGATGCTGAAGCTGAAACTCCAGTACTTTGACCACCTGATGGGAAGAACTGACTCATTTGAAAAGACCCTGATGCTGGGAAAGATTGAGGGCAGGAGGAGAAGGGGACAACAGAGGATGAGGTGGCTGGATGGCATCACTGACTCAATGGACATGCGTTTGAGTAAACCCGGGGAGTTGGAGATGGACAGGGTGGCCTGGGGTGCTGCAGTCCATGGGGTTGCAAAGAGTCTGGCATGACTGAGCGAGTGAACCGAACTGAACTGACTGAAACAAAAGGATTAAGCTTTGGAGCAATGTAAGTAGTTGTTGATGAGAAAAAGTTAAACATTAGGTAACTAGAATTGTTAAAAATGAATTTCTGGCAATGTAGGGTGTGATTTTTCTGAGAACAGAGTCTATAAGTTTAGTGACATCCAAACAGCATTAAGCAAGGGGAAAGGAGCCTGGTTTCTGAATATGTACACACTGTGCTCAGTCACTCAATCGTGTCTTTGAGAGTCCATGGAACACAGCCTGCTAGGCTCCTCTGTCCATGGGATTTCCCAGGCAAGAATACTGGAGTGGGTTGCTGTTTCCTACTCCATCTCTGGTATCAATCAGTTGGTTAATGTCTGGCCTGAATGACAAGTCCTAATTATAAATCTGCAGCTAAAATTCTGTTCATTTTGGCCAAGGAGCTGTATGTGGTGCATAACAGAAGTTTGATGTTAGCAGTTACTATAACTTTACTAATATAATCAATAAATATTATTTGAAATGTTCCCCAAATGCAATATATTAGTTAATTCTCCATATAAAGTCAAAATAACTTATTTCTGTGTTAGAGTGGCATATCTTAAAAGGACTAAAGATCACTCCTTATTTGTGCACACATACTGAAGTGTGCAATTATTGTTAACCTTTTCATTTTCTTGATCTGATATTGGTGAAAACTGATATTAGTCAGCTGACTAAAGGATATTGTTTTGCCAACATTTATCAATTTAAAGAAACTTTTGGATCAATAAATATGTCTTTCATACAAATATTCATATACTTAAAGTAAGTTCTCTGAATTACATAAGATATATGGATATCATATTCCTTTTACTGTTTGTCTGTCCAGGGTAATTTTTCTTACCTTTAAATTTGCAAGATTGAAAATCATAGTCTCATACTCTTTTCAACTAATGATATCTCTGTTATCTTGAATTTCATTCGAACTTTGATAATATTATTAGTGAAAACTTTAGGTAATTCTAATGACCAGAATTGATATGGGAAGCCAGGACATTTATTTTGAAGAAAGGAGAACAGCGAACTTTGTAAACATGCTTCTCAGGAAGCAATTATTAATAGCGTTCTTCCCACTTCTAGTTCTCCAATTTTTAAGTGAAGCTGTTGAGAATGCTTGTCTCAGAAAATCATAGGAATAATTAAACTTATTTAAACATAAAATGATCAGTTTCATAATACACCCAAATTTTTATCAGAAATGCTAACTACTCCAGCTAATTTAATAGATTTCTATACTTTATTTATATTTTTTGTGCTACAAATATTTTCCATAAGCCTAATTTACTAGGGAAGCATTCTAAGGAATAGTATGTCTTTTGATGAATGCTTACTCTGAGCATGGACACAGTTGGTGATTTGTTTTGTATTTTGTACTCAATACCGGTTGCAAAAAGAAAAAAAAAAAAACTTGATTACCTTTCTACAAGCCAGACATAGCTCAATGAATGCCAAAAGCAAATGACCATAGAACTCTAAATAGTAGGAGTTTTAGGATTATGATATTTGGGTTTCATTTACTTTATCCATCGATTTTCATTAGGAAACCAGTAATGAGAATGACAGAATTCAGGAGTTTAAAAGAAAATCAAATTAACACCCTGCTGATTGCAATAAAGAACTATGAAGTAATCTAATACCTGCAACCTAGATAAAGAAGTTCACATCAATTATAATGGCATTATATATAAAAGCAAAGGTCAGTTCTGCTCAATACATTTGGCTTATTAATTCACAGTAGAAAACTGTGGTTGCCTAAGTAGTCATGCTCTGGACTTGGAAAGGCCTCCAAACCCAGTTAAGGTGACAGGAAAAAAAGAGAAAAAGAGCAACCTAGCAATTTTCAGCAGGGAGTTCAGTCTTCAGAAAGCTGGGGCTGCCTTTACCCCAATCACAGGTTAAGCCAATTTGATTTATAACAATGAAAGCGCCTTCTGCTTATTCTTGAGTTACAGCACATCCCCTTGTAAACACCCATACAATAGAAAACCAAGACAGGTGATATGCAGCAGAACAAAGCAGCAAGGTCAAGCAAAGGAAATTCTGCACTAAGATGAAATTTTATCAGCTTATTTAATTAAAAGGTAGTAGGTAGGGTCAGTAGAAAACTATAAGCAGACACTTTCAATAAACTAGGTGAGAAAAAAATCATATCCAAGGGGCTGTATTTAGTAATATTTATCTCAGATATCATTGAAAAATTGTGGTTTGGCTCACTGTTTTTGAACTATAAGAGACAGAGACTTTATCCATTGTTTAAAATATCTCCTATGATGTAGATTGATTAGGTAAAATATGAAAATATTATACTGCAACATTCTTTGTTTTCCCTCCCAAAGCACTGTAATGTAATTTTTTAAAAAAACATTTAATTGCTTTTCTTTAGTTCTTGAAATGATGTCTGAGAAAGTGCTTGTCCCGTCAAAATAATCTATAGATACTCCACACATATTACATGTAATTCCCATTTTTTTCTGTTTTAAAGCAAAGAGAAAAATTAATTATTTTTCATGTTATAGTCATCATTAAATTCTTTGCAGAATTGATAGGGAAATGCACAAGGACTCAAAGCTTGGTTGCATCAAACAGTAGACAAATCCAGCTCAAAAAATTGAACAGCTCTTGTACTCCACTTACTCAATTGAAAAATGGAGGTAATAAACCCACCTATGATTATTTCACAAGGTTGATTCAGGGTTCCTTTGAGGGACATGTTCCTAAAAATGCTTTGAGAATTATAAAATCTCATTCTAATTAAGAATAGTGGTTTAGTCGCTCAGTTGTGTTCGACTCTTTGTGACCCCCATGGACTGTACCTACCAGGCTTCTCTGTCCATGGGATTTCCCAGGTAAGAATATTGAAGTGGGTTGCCATTTCCTTCTCCAGGGGATCTTACCGACCCGGGGATGGAACCCGGGGTCTCCTGGGTTACAGGCAGTCTCCAGCATTGCAGCATATTCTTTACCTACTGAACCACCTGGGAAGCCGAAATTATACAATTTGATTTGAAATAATACCAATGTATTGGGGGTGACTTACATTGCATACCGAGCCCCCTGAAATAGGCAATACATACATCATCTGAATTATCAAAGAGAAAATGATTTTGGAACTTCACTAGAGGTCTAGGGGTTAAGACTCCATGCATCCAGTGCATGGGATGTGGATCAATCTTTGGTCATGTCACTATGATTCCACATACTGGTCAGCACAGCCAAAAACAAAACAGACAAACAAACAAAAAACAGAGAGGAAATAGTTTCATCTTGCCTAAGCCACAAAAGTTGGTCTCCATTTGCCATGGTTCTGGTTTATCCATGTAAGAGTTAATCATGGTGTTTGATGACATTTTTTTCTGAAAGGTAGAAATCTCTAGTTAGAAGGCTACTGTCAGAACACAAGATACAGCTAAGAGTTTCACTTCCACACGTATGTGTCTGTATGAAGAGTGAAGTGAAATAGGACTATTGAATCATTTTTCACAATAGAGTTTTGGTATCTAGAACTTGAAAGGGAACTGGAGGATAGATTTTCTAGTTCAAGTTTCCTGTTCCATGTATAAATTCCCCCTTTAGAGTGGAAGAGTGTATAGCTTGTGTAATTGCATTTCATGGAAATATAGGCAATATGAATTTAACACAGGAAGATAATCAAATAATTGATCAACATTATTATGGAAGGCAAACAATACTGATGGCTTATTGCTGTCCATGTGTTTTGGGTCATTTTGTGTGAAGTCCAGGTCTCTTCCTTCCCTCTCCCCTTCCTCAGGTGTAAGGCTGGCATCATAGTCTGAAGACTTTTTCATCTTCTCCTATTCCCACCTCCTCCAATAAGGCTCTTACACTCCAAATTCATCTTGAGGTATGCTCCTCAGTGAAACTGAACTTTAATGCAAGTTTTATAAAGAGATCTGATGAAAAGGAACTAAAATTTTCATTCATAATTTGTGATTGGAGAGCTCTGAAGCAAGCTAGGAAGGAGGGAATTTTTTTAGAAATTTTATTGAAGTATAATTGATTTCTGCTGTATACAGTAAAGTGATTCAGTTATATATGTGTGTATATGTCTATATCTATGCATGCAGTCTTTTTCATATTCTTTTCCATATGGTTTATCAAATGATATTAAGTACAGTTCCATGTGCTAGAATGTAGGACCATATTGTTTATCCATCCTATATATAAAGTTTGCATCTGCTAATCCCAAACTTCCAATCCATCCATGTCTGTGAATCTGTTTCTGTTTTATAGATAAGTTTGTGTCATACTTTTAGATTTCACATATAAGTGATATCATGTAGTATTTGTTTTTCTTACTTCACTTAGTATGATAATCTTTAGGCCCATCCATGTAGCTGCAAATAGCATTATTTCATTCTTTTTTATTGCTGAGTAGCATTCCATTGTATACATGTACCATCTCTTCTTTATCTGATCATCTGTTGATGGACATTTAGGTTATTTACATGTCCTGGCTATTATGAATAGCGCTTCTATGAACATAGGAATGTGGGTATCTTTTTGAATTAGAGTTTTGTTTGAATATTTGCTGAGGAGTGGGATTGTTGGGTCATATGGCAACTGTTTCAATTTTCTGAGGAACCTCTATATTGTTTTCCATAGTAGGTGCACAAATTTACATTCCCACCAACAGTATAGGAGAGTTCCAGCAGGAATCTAATGGAAATTGCTTTGGAGGAAAAATGTTACGCATCCTAGTATTTATCATCATCTCATTTTATCTCTGTTATGAATTTTTTTTGTTAAAAGCATATAACTGACTTTTCCTTGTAAATTTTGTATGCATTTTGTATACATGTAAAATTCATGTAACTGAAATTTGCATGTGAAGTAAATTTATGTTCTGGGAATGCAATAGCAATTTGAGCAGTGTTGACAGCTAGTGTGGACTGAAATTTGAGGTTGCCTATTGAAGGCTGAGCGCCTTCAATTGATGCTTTTGAATTGATGCTTTTGAATTGAGGTGTTGGAGAAGACTCTTGAGAGCCCCTTGGACTGCAACGAGATCCAACCAGTCCGTCCTAAAGGAGATCAGTCCTGGGTGTTCATTGGAAGGACTGATGCTGAAGCTGAAACTCCAATACTTTGGCCACCTCATGCGAAGAGTTGACTCATTGGAAAAAACCCTGATGCTGGGAGTGGTTGGGGGCAGGAGGAGAAGGGGACGACAGAGGATGAGATGGCTGGATGGCATCACTGACTCGATGGGCATGAGTTTGAGTAAACTCTGGGAGTTGGTGATGGACAGGGAGGCCTGGCGTGCTGCGATTCATGGGGTTGCAAAGAGTCAGACAGGACTGAGTGACTGAACTGAACTGAACTGATAGAAGGCTAATCTCAAGGGTGTTACATAGAGACGGGAAGAACAGAGATGGCAAACTGTTAAAAATTGATAGCTGGACAGTATGTTGGAAAGGAGATACAGTAGTTGGAAGAGTCAATGATACATTGTTTTTGACAAGGGTCCCTGGTTAAAGGATCCACAAACAACAGCCAAGAGAAACTTCACACTGTATACAGTAGTGGAGAGTAGAGGTTGTGGAGAAAGGTGATGAATTCTGTTTGAAACGTTATGACTGAGTACAGTACTTCTCATTCACGATAAGTGTGCAAAAACATTATAAAATGTGTGAGGAAAATGAACTGTGAGAGGTAATAAAATACTTAATATATACAAGCATTCTGGAGTTGAATTCACCATAAAGATTAAAAATACTATGAAAGTGAAAGTGTTAGTTGCTCAGTCATGTCCAATGCTGTGCAACCCCATGAACTGTAGCCTGCAACACTCTTCTGTCCATAGGAATCTCCAGGCAAGAATTCTCCAGGCAACACAGGGATCAAACCTGGGTCTCCTGCATTGTAGGCAGGTTCTTTACCATCTGAGCCATGAGGGAAGCCCAATATATACTATAGCAGTATATATTTTGACTTTAAAGTGAGTGTGTTAAGAATTCTCAATGAAGTTTTTTGAAAAGAATGCAACCCATGAAAAAGAGTAGTGGAATTTGAAATAATAGTACATAAAAAAGAACAAAGTACAGTCAGATATAAATAACAGCTTTAGAAATATAAAGTATATAAGAAAAGAAACATAAAAATAAGAAATACAGTTGAAGAGAGTTAGGAAATTCAATGATAATAATAAGGAATTTATCCAGATAAAGAGACTGAAAGATCAAAACAACAAGTTAAGACAGCTTCTGTGAAAGTGAGTCTCTCAGTCGTGTCTGACTCTTTGCCACCGCATGGACTATACAGTCTGTGGAATACTCCAGGCCAGAATACTGGAGTGGGTGGCCTTTCCCTTCTCCAGGGGATCTTCCCAACCCAGGGATCGAACCCAGATCTCCCACATTGCAGGCAGATTCTTTACCAGCTGAGCCACAAGGGAAGCCCAAGAACACTGAAGTGGGTAGCCTATCCCTTCTCCAGCAGATCTTGCCAACCCAGGAATTGAACCAGGATCTGTTACACTGCAGGCAGATTCTTTACAATCTGAACTATCAGGGAAGCCCTTAAGACAGCTTCTAACAGAAATTAATAGAAGCTTCAAAAGGAGGACAGAGAGAATGAAGGAGAAGTGTATTTAAACAGGAAGTTCACCAAAAAGAAGTAAAAGCAAAAGTCCTAGGACTCTCCTCAGGAGAATGGAATGGAAGACCGTCTGTCTCCTCCAAACCCAAGAAAAAAAAAATCTTTTTCCAGTCAGGGGCTGGTTTGTAATGGTCTTGAAGAGACACCTGGCAGTGGAAGTCTTCCCAAGAGGAGGAAGTCTCTCTAAATAGGAACCAGTTAGTAACCCTGAGAGTCAGGAAACAACGTGTCCCCCCACCTCCCCCCACAGAAGGGAAAACTCTTCTCCAAGGAAGACCTAAAGAGGCTTCTTCCAGCAAAAGCAGCAGCTCCAAGAAAAAGAAAAAGCTTTAAACATTATCCCAGGAAGAGTAGAATGGACCATTCCCTGCTGGGGCATACCCTGCAGATATTTCCCAACCCATCTCCTGTAGCCCAATACAAATAAAAACAATTTCACAAAGGAAAAAAAAAAAAAGTTTCATCCATTCAACATGTTTACTAAGGGTCTACCTGGATGAGTTTCTCTTCTGATCATAGAGAATATTTAAGCAAGAAAAAATCGGCCAATCCTACACTAACTTCATACCTTACATTATGCATCAACATTTCCAAAACTGAAGAAATACTTGAGGACTCCGAGTGTGAAGCAGAACTGAGCATAAGCAATAAAAATGAATCTGAACTCAGATACATTGATGACTTTCATTTTTATTGTTTATAAAAAAGTCCCTTGAACTTAGTTTAATTTGCAGTGAGTTTACCTGTTTCCCTTCATTGTTTTTTCCTGTATGTCTTCTTTTCATAGCTGTTGATTATTCTAGCTGCAAATTGTACATTTACTCGATGAAGATGTTTTTCTTTCTTTTAATATATTTATAATCATAGCTATCTGTTTACCATTTTGATTAAAATGTTTGCATATGCTGAGGTTGTCTCATTGACAGAATAACATAAAATAGTTTAACAACCTCAGAGTCATTGTTTTTATTTGTAGGGCATAAGTTTAATTTCTCATATTGTGTTCAAGATGCCTTATTTATCTAGGTTTCTCAATTTATAACCCTTCTCATTTCCATTTTTGTTGAGTAATTTTAATGAAGATATTATTTAAGTACTTACCACTTCAAGTTAAATTTTATAAAATTAAAAAAAAAAACAGTTTTAAAAATCAATGCCAACAAAAGCATGAAATATAAAGATTATACTATACCGGATTACAAATTAAGTAAACTGTTACCTCTTGACAACTTTTTATGAAACTTTTTTTTTGAAACCTTAAAGCATAATAAAATGCCTTATGGAAAAAATACTATTTTTTAAATGTATTAGTCATTTCCCATAAGTTTATTTCATGATATATCTAATAGAATGAAAAGATAAGAGGTTATATCCTATTCAAGACTGGCCTCCCATTGTCCATTCAAAAATGAGTTTTTAGTAAAATATGAATCAATGTGGGAGGAATACTGTTTTTATTTTAAGAAATATTAAAGTAAAATAAAAATTTGTGATTCATAAAGACACTTCGTTTTACACTTTGTTACTTTTCTTACTAATGGTACTTAAATGTTTTAAGATTAATATATTGAAAAGATGATATAATTTTAATTCAAAGTTTCAAAAAAAAGCCTAAATCCAACTTGAAAACCTAGAATTCTTACTGGGTATCAATGTATTTGTATGGATGTAATGTTTATCATCAACAAAGAAACACAACAGAGTCATTGCATTGGTTAACACAATTACTAGTAAAGCAACACAAACTTGTATTACCGGTGCACACACACTAGAATACCAATGGGACACTATGTCTTGAATGCACATTGCTTAAAGATCAGACCAGAGAGGACAGCTGAATGCTAGTTTAAAATTCCAGAGATGAATTGTTTCTGAAATTCTTACTGGAAATGAATAAATTAACTCTTGTTTTATCAAGCTTCTGGTTATTATTATTATTAGGAACCCTTACAAGCAAAGCAAATGGGAATATTCTTTCCCTGAAACTTTTGGTCGGTAGTCAAGTTTATAATGTAAGGGTGATTCAAGTGGCAGTTTCAGTGTCAAATGTGAGGGCCTCCTGCGGATCATTCTTATTTTTACTCAACCACAAACCACCCACACCTGCTAAACAGAAGCCAAAGAGGCAGGTGGAGGGAAAAATGTTCTAGACCAAGGTGTAGGTATCAGGTCTGTTAAGGGATTTACCATGCCACCCACATGCACAAAGATTTCAACAAAGGGGATTTAATCCTTTAGTAATTGGCTCTAACATCCAATTGACTAGCTATTTTCTTCTTTGTAGAAGACATAGCAAACATAAAAAATATCATCCTGTATGGTTTGTTGGAAGTTAAAAGGATTTGTGACTTTTAATAAAAGACCTGGGAAGTAAGCTAAAACTAGGGTATTTGTTCATTTCTACAATTTGCAACTTTTATAAAGAAAGCCAGGAGAGGGACTGAACTAAGTTTTGTGCTACGTTCAATAGAAGCAGCGAGCCACATCCATATCAAGAAGAGAAAAGCAAAGACGGATATAGCAAGCAAGAAAATCTGTGGTATTTAATTTCTCTAAATACATAATTGAATTCTGAATGCTAGGTGATTGCTTTCATATTCAAGAAGTCGTGAATGACCAGCTCAAATTACATGCTCTTCTTGTCACTTGGCCCTGAGTCTTTCCTTCATTGGGCTCTGCCTACCTGGTGACCATGGCCTAACTGGTGATGATATCATGACCAGCATTCATTTCTGCCTGCTGTGAACTGGCAGTCTCATCTCCAAGTAAATATTTTCATCTTCAATAGTTCCAACTTGGTTAAATAATGATTCTATATAACTTTCATTTCTCTAAGGATCTCCTTGCTGAAATACCATTGTATTTCCATTGTAGCACTACAAAAGAAAATGACTGGCTTAAATTCCACAATTCTCAGTTCTAAATGTGGATTGAAAAAGTAGAACCACTCTATGACTATGTTATAATGTTTTTTTGTTTTTTTTTTTTTCTGTTGTAGACAAGGGTTGGAAAAGATTTAGGGGTCCTGGACCAGCATTAACAGTGCACAATATCGTAAAGACAAGTGCTTCATGGTGAGGCCATGAATATATGGAACAAAAGCTATACCAGAGATGAAGACTGATTTAAAATGAAGTTTTCCCAGTTTGGGGATGAGTGATGTGTAAAGTTTCAGAATTAAGTTATAAGTGTAAATGAACTAATATTGAATTGTAGAATTTCTCTCTCACTTTGGAAAATGATGTGTTTAAATCAGATATGATTAGAAATAGAAAAATAAAGAAATGTGCTATTTCTTACCCCTAGTGTCCTTTTGATAAAGGTGAAAGAGGAGAGTGAAAAAACTGGCTTAAAACTCAACTTTCAAAAACTAAGATCATGGCATCCAGTCTCATCACTTCATGGTAAATAGATGGGGAAACAATGGAAACAGTGAGAGACTTTATTTTCTTGGGCTCCAAAATCATTGCAGATGGTGACTGTAGCCATGAAATTAAAAGACACTTGCTCCTTGGAACAAAAGCTATGACAAACCTAGGCAGTATATTGAAAAGCAGAGACGGCACTTGGCCGACAAAAGGTCTTTATACTCAAAGCTACGTTTTTTGCAGTAGTCATGCATGGATGTGAGAGTTGGACCATAAAGAAGGCTGAACACCAAAGAATTGATGCTTTTGAGTTGTGGTGCTGGAGAAGACTCTTGAGAGTCCCTTGGACAGCAAGAGATCCAACCAGTCAATCCTAAAGGAAGTCAACCCTGAATATTCATTGGAAGGACTGATGCAGAAGCTGAAATTCCTGTAATTGGGCCACCTGATGCGAAGAGCCAACTTATTAGAAAAGACCCTGATTCTGGGAAAGATTGAGGGCAGGAGAAGAAGTGGGTGACAGAGAATGAGATGGTTGGATGGCATTGTTGACTCAACGGACATGAGTTTGAGCAAACTCCAGGCGATGGTGATGGACAGGGAATCCTGGTCCATGGGGTTACAAAGAGTCAGACATGACTTAGAGGCTAAATGACACAAAAATGTCACAGAGAAATTCATAACAAGTTTTTTACAACAAAGGAATTTATCTTTTCTGCTACTTGTTAATTTTTGGAGACATACACCAAATAACTCATTCTCCTTCTGAAATTTTTATTCCCATCCCCTCACTGTTCCCCCTGAATTTCAGATAGAGAATCAAGGATAGCCTACCTGATTATAAGGAAAATGTTTCTTTCAGGCTGATTTCACATTTAATAAATGTTTACCTGCTATAACTCCATCTTTCTTTGGGTTTTATAAAACACATAAGTAAGAAATTTCTGAGTTCTACATAATCAACCAGGAAAAGACCTTCCTCTAACGCAAACTGAAGATCATCTCTAAAGGAAAATTTCAGAGTTGAAGCAGACCAGTTTTATTCTACATTCTTGACATCGTCATGCACAAATGAGTTCAGATTAAATGAGTAATAGGTCATTTCTTCAGTGTTGTTTAGGATACTAAATAGCTGTAAATAATCTAAATGCCTCATAACAAGGTAACTTGTTAACTGTAGCAAGTATATAAGAATATGATTTACACATTAAACATAGTTTAGAAAAATGACTTATTGACACAGATAGAAAATAGCATAGAAATAGAACTAAATCATCCTAAATGCATTTTAAATGAAAATATGCCAAAACACTATTGGTACTAATTTGGATGATGGAATTATCTTTAAATTTTGTAATTTTCCCTGCTTTTCTTAACTTTTTTGATACTTAAAAAATTACTTTTATAACAATATTTATGTGTTAAAAATATCAAGTGAAACCTAACAATTGGAAGAAGTCATATTGCTGAAAGAGGAGTAAGTGAATAAATTTGGGGTTTTATTTAGTTTAGGATCAATAAACTAACAAAAACAAAACAGCAGCAACAAATATCTGTCTGCATTCTGATAAAGGAAAATGAAATATCAAAGAATTTCCAAACTTGGAAGTTATAAACTTCGAGTCAGTTCTTACTTAGTGAAATCATACTTTTTGAAGAAAATGGTGGTCTTAATTTCCATTGAAATGCTTATCATAGGAAAACAACCTTATGACTATTAAAGACAAAAGTGGGCAGAGGAAGTATTGAATCATTGTGTTGTAGTCACAGAATGGAGAAAAATGCCATTTCTTAATTTAATGTTGCCTTAATTTAAAATAAGACCATTTTTTTTAGCTGTAAGGTACAAATTTGCAATAATAAACTATTGGTTTGCTACCTATAATTTCCTCTGTGATAAAACACAAAGATTGATGTGAAGATTCAGTGATTTTTCAGAAGTGTAAATTGTGAAGATAATAAATCTTTCCATTAAATTAGTGGTAAAGGAGCTCAAAGCCCAGCTAATGATTGATTATTGTAATGACTTCCTGCTTTCTGCACACCCCCTCTCCTCACTTGGAGTTGACCGTTGGGTCCCTTAAAGGATTGGGGCTCACAATGAAGCTTCTATGCATTTCTGGACCTTTGTCATGCTGGCACATAGGTCATTCTCCTTCAGGAAGGAAAAGGAGGCTGGGAAGCAATTGTCTCAAGGGAAAGGGAAAATATTCAAACCTGAGCTGTCCAAGCATTAGTGTGGAGTACACTTGGCTGTGAACTCAGGGTCTGTAGACAGGCAGAAGCAAGTCTACAAGCCCCTATGTCAGGTCTGTCCCAGCAGGTGTCTCTCACAGGCCTTTCCATCATCTAGTGAATGTTGAGCTGACCTTCCATCTAGTGAATCTTTGTTTCTTCTGCATCTTTAGGCTTTGAGGAATGATACACTGATTTACAGAGGCGTTTGTTAACTCTTCATTCTCTAACCCCTTGACCTTCAGACTTGAGTAAGCGTTGGGAGGGAAAGTTAGTTATGTGCTGAGGACATTGACTCTCCTGTTTTTCTAACAATCTCCACAACCACCAACAGCTCTGCTGGTTCCTCAGCAGCAGCGTCTTCCTGGTGCAAGCCCAAAGCCTCAATCAGAATTATTAGTGGTCCCCAAGAAAAAGCAGCCACTGGTTCCCTCAACAGGCTTGTCATCCAGTTTTTTTTTCTGTTCGTAATGGTCAAGACTGATGAATCTTGATAAATTTTCTCCCTCTTACAAGTGGTTCTTTATAACAATTCTCAGCTTCCTGCCCTATACAAGAAACTGTGACTATCTGAAGATTATAAAACAAACACACACACACATTGACTGTCAGCTCATTTTTCTTCAGCTCTATTTTCCCCTGCTCTTGAATCCAGGCGCGGCCTCTGAAATAGACTTCCATAGAGTCCTCAGGACCCGGAACTCCACTGATAGGGCCAACTTTGTATTTGGAGGGCCATTGAAGAAGGGAAATGAAGAACCCTTTGTTCAAAAATGATTCACAGCAGCAGAACGTAAACCTCCCAAAGGTGGGGATCATTTGGAAGCGTGCATGAAGTTCTCCCCTCACCCCTGGCCTGGTCACTGGATTCTGGAAACACTAAGCCAACTAAATAAATTGACTTCAGCTCTCCTTCTTCACATTTTTAAAATTATAACTCATTGTTACAATTGAAGAGGTGCAGGATATATCTCATATATTTGCAAAGGAAACTCTCATTTATTCTTCCCTTTTCTGCCAGTTGATACCTAATATTTTGATTTTACCTTTTGCAAGCATGGAGCTGTTGATTAAAATGAGCAAGGATAAGTTTGTAATACCATGTCTGGAATGATTTATATCTTTTACTGCCATCCCCACCTGTTGACCAAGGAAGTGTTAAAAGTGTTAGTCCCTGAAGGAATGGGAATAAAATCTTCAAAATATCAGAATGTGCAGCTATGAAATTATGCACATATGAGGGAACTCTGGCGACATCTGTATTTCATCAACTCTTTGCCTTACTCTGGAAGGATCTCCTTGGTAATTTCTCTAATTTATGGTTACAGTTGTCCACATTTTGTAGGCTGCTAATGTCAGCATTCTGACTACAGATGCCTCATGCTTTCAACAACTGACAGAGGCTTTCACTGCTCAAGCACTAAATTGCACTAATCTGTGAGATAATAAAATGTGCTAAACGGCACACAGCATGATCTATTTGCATAATTCTTTGAAATGCTTCATGTCTCTTAAAAATCTTAATGGAGAACATCTTGCATTTCCTTATTAGGGTTTTCTCCTTATTTGTATTAAGCACAGAAACTGCAGCTTCCCTATAAAGATGTTGGGACCCATTTGCAGGAAATAAGCCCCTGAAGAAAACCCTGTAACAAAGACCTTCTTGAGCTTCTAAAATTAAGAATAGAGAGGACCCAAGACTCATCCTCCTTGTGTGATTCCAACACTACAGCTTAGTAGTCCCTGAATTTATGACACTGAAATACATGAATGAGGCTTAAAAAAAATCTCTAATGCTGAAAAGGCTGTGTTTGTCACCACATTGTAAAAATTAGTGGTTAACTATTTGAAGTTAAATAATTTAATAACCTTTAGATAGCCATGCCTCCCATGAAAACCTTAGACAAATAGGGTTGTTGATGTTCAGTCTCTGATGAATGTTCAACTCTTTTTGTGGCCCCATGGACTGTAGCCCGTCAGATTCCTCTGTCCATGGGATTTTCCAGGCAAGAATATTGAAGTGGATTGCTATTTCCTTCTCCAGGGGATCTTTCCAATCCAGGGATCAAACCCGCATCTCCTGCACTGTCAGCTGTGTTCTTTACCACTCAGCCGCCTGGGAAGCCCAAGCAAATAGTGTTAGGAGAAAAAATCACCAATTCATGTGTGGGTCCTGGGATAAAGGCTGTTTATTTGTAGTGCCGGGGATTGTCAACAACAGAGCAGAGAATTAGAAAATTGCCTTGGATCAGGTTTCTCTCTAAAGACAATTTTCTCTGTGTCACAGAAAATCATGATGTCACCTTAGCATGAACATCTCCAATTGACCAAAACCTGATCCTCTCAGCATATGAGATTTTAAAATGCTTTCACAAAATAAGGTGTCTGATATGCACTGGTATGGAGAACAGAACATAGATCAGGAATTTTCTTATGTCATTTCTTAGCTTCAGTTAGTATTTGAAAACGTCTTAGGTAGAAGGTTGGGGTGATATGTATATCTACAGACATTTACATTGATACAGAAATATAGTTCATAAACTAAAGCAAACTTATTTTTTATAAAAGCTATGGTATTCTCCCTATATTGATCTTAGTCCATGATAAGAGGTGCACTATATAGAATTAATCAACTACAAATCATTTCTTTCCTTTGGGTAATAATTTGAGCAGCACCCCCTCCCTTTCTGACTTTCAAGGAGTCTTTCTGCCCATGCGCAGTCAGGAAGGTCTCCTTGACTTCAAGAAGGTGAAATATGTGGTCTTTTATCTCTTATCTGGGCAGAGCTCAGCTCCTTTCTCGCTTCTCATCTTGGAGTATCTGTGTACAGGGGACAGCCTCCGGCTATTCAGACTGGGTCCTATCTATCTCCTATCTCAACGGGAAATATCTTTTCATTGTTGCCTCAAACATATCATCAATTTTAGAAATGAAGAACAGAAAGTTATTTCTCAGGCCCCCTCCAACTCCATGAAATGCTCTGGGTGTTACTTGTTGATTTAGTTGAAGTCAGGTACTTAAATTAGCATTCAGTATACTGAGTGCTTAAACGGAAGGCTTAAAAAATGAAGTAAAGATGAATCATCTGCAGAGTTCAGTGCTGTTGGTGAACAGTGGTTTTAAAAATATTTAATTGCTGATGATACAATTTAAAGTTTTTGATCTTTTCTTTATGAAGGATATTATACATTTACTTCACGATAGAGTTTTTTTTTGTGTGTTGCAGTTTGTTAATAGCTTATTTAATTGCTAAAAGGTTTTGGTGAAAATAAAACAGGAAAACATTTGAACTTTGTAGAACACCCAATATTATTGATTTGTCAGTCAACTACCATTTAAAAAGTGAATCAATTCCTTTAAATAGTTACACATTACTAAAAACTATAATAAATCTTTATGGATTTAAAAAGTTAAAATTTCCCTAATTTTTACACATTTATTGGAAAAAAAAATCACTTAGAAATTTTTAATTAAAATTACAATTCCAACATACATTCTCTTAACAGCTTTAGCATCTTAAAAGAAGACAAATTATAAATAGTAATTATAAAACTGATTGTAGTATTTACAGTAATAGGGTCTAAAATATTACTTACATGCCGCTAATCTAAATTTGCATCTCTATCACCAGTGTTTTTATTCCTGTTGAACTTTATCTTCCTGTGGTCTTAATAGTCTTATTGGAATAAAATGAAAAGCAAGCATTGTCCTGGACATGGTAGTTCTCAAGATTTGGGTTATTAGTCAGTTATTTCTTTTCAAGGCACAGGTCCTGGCAGCCATGTCAGAATTATTTATATCCATGTCACTGAGCATCATGTTAAACTTCTAATTTATTGTTACACCGAAATTGTTCCAAATCAACAATATTCAACATCCATGCCTTCATATTTAACATCCTAGCTTTGGTTTTATTCAACCCACTATTCACCCCTACGTAATATATTTTTATCATTATCTATTTTCTTGTAATTATATTGACATGCTCTATTGCCACTAGTAAAACTATATTTAAAAAAAAAGCTCAACTATTGTTATTAGTTATAGCTAGAGAATTTTTCTCCTAGGAGATGAAGTTATCTTTGCATTTTAAGACATTTGGCTAATTGGTTTTCTTAGAACATTATTAAATGAGCTTCCTATTTATTTATTATGTGTGAAGACTAGTGCTAATTAACACTGAAACCCTCTTTGTAACTAATTAATGTGTGTGTCAATCATTGTTGATCAGTCATCTTTCAGTTAGGGTGAAGGTTAGCAACCTATCCTAGGCTTGACACCTGTTTTTGTAAATAAAGTTTTATTGGAATGCAGCCACACCCATTCATTTAGGTATTGTTTATGGCTGATTTTGCATATGTAAACAAAGAGAACAGAGAGTCTCACTCATCATCTGTTTATATAGAAGGTTAAGCTGAAACCCATGCAGTCCCCCTTGATGGGGGGGAATTTAGGATGGAGAAAAGCAAGAGGAAGTGTTCTGTGTTTTAAATATGCAGCCCCTAGATAGTTAAGATGCATATGGAAGGAAGAATTTTAATAATTTTGGATTCTTGCCTTTTCTCATATGTAGAAAATCATCAAAATCATTAACTGGAGGTATCTGTGTTTTGTGATTAGCAGTAATCTTTTACCAAGATGTATGCTTGGCCATATGTATTTCTGTAGCCAAACAATTAATATAAATACTGGCTCTTCCCTCTACCTCTTTAGAACAGGTCCTCAGAGTTAAGAGGCTGTCTCCCAGGCTATAGTCCTCAGTAAAGTCCTCAAATAAAATTGAAACTCACTGGTCTTTAGTTCAGTTCAGTTCAGTCTCTCAGTCGTGTCCAACTCTTTGCGATCCCATGAACCACAGCACGCCCGGCCTCCCTGTTCCTCACCAACTCCTGGAGTTCACCCAAACCCATGTCCATCGAGTTGGTGATGCCATCCAACCATCTTATCCTCTGTCATCCCCTTCTCCTCCTGCCCTCAATCTTTCCTAGCATCAGGGGCTTTTCCAGTGAGTCAGCTCTCTGCATCAGGGCCAAAGTATTGGAGTTTCAGCTTCAGCATCAGTCCTTCCAATGAACACCCAGGACTGACCTCCTTTAGGATGGACTAATTGGATCTCCTTGCAGTCCAAGGGACTGTCAAGAGTCTTCTCCAACACCACAGTTCAAAAGCATCAATTCTTCTTCCCTCAGCTTTCTTTATAGTCCAACTCTCACATCCATACATGACCACTGGAAAAACCACAGCCTTGATGAGACGGACCTTTGTTGACAAAGTAATGTCTCTGCTTTTTAATATGCTGTCTAGGCTGGTCATAACTTTCCTTCCAAGGAGTAAATGTCTTTTAATTTCCTGGCTGCAATCACCATCTGCAGTGATTTTGGAGCCCATAAAAATAAAGTCAGCCATAGAGGTAAAAGTATACTGTCTTATTAGCATAGGTCTTGGTTAATTATTCAGGACTATTTCCATTCTCTTCTGTGATGCAAAGCTGAATTATATTTCTCATTTTTCTTATAGTGAGTTGTGGTCAGCTGGTTGTGTTCTAGTTAATGGAATGTGAGTGAAACTAGATTTGAACTGTGACATAAGAGAAAAAGAAACTTCATTAAACTCAGTTCTAGGAATTGTTTAATAGTGAATAATTCATTCACTTAATGTGCATTCACACTAATAATGCATTCACTAAAAGCATTTATAAGCATTTTTAATTTACAGAAGAAATAAATACCCATTTAATGAATACTCCAATTTGTGTTTCTATTGTATCTCCTCTTCTAAATTACAACTCTTTGTGAACAATTTCTATAAACATTTTCTTTTCTTTTGAGGATCATTATGAGTTCATGGTTTTGTTTTTTTTTTTTTAAATCAGCTTTTCTGATTAAATTAGCAAAATATTATATCTAATTATCAAATAAAACATAATAGAGTTATGGTGATTTTTGGTACTTCCCTGGTGGTCTAGTGGTTAAGACTTCATGCTTTCACTTCAGGGGACATAGGTTTTATTTCTGGTCAGGGAACTGAAATACTTCATGCCCAGCATGCCTCCCCTGCCCCCCACCAAATTAACTAGCTTCAAGGAGTCCAGGATCATTTTATTGGAGTACAGCATTAGAATTGATATCCAGGTATTGGTATTGCATGAAGAAGTAGCATTGGCTAAAATTTCTCCTTCTACTGCAGACAGAGATGGAAAAATACTGCCCTTTTGAATTTGTATTTTTTTCCAGTTTATCATGTATACTCTCACAGCTTCTAGAGGATAGAGACGCATTGAAGTTCTTCTGTAATGACGCTCTGATTTATAGTTATCAGTGCTCATGCAAGTTGAGACAAGTGATTTGTTAAATTTATGTTTTTACTTCCCTACTTTCTGGCTAGTAATGACCGCACAACTTTGTTTGCAAAGTAATGTAGCAACAATATTTAGTCATTTGATGTTTTGTGAATCATAGGATTTTCCAGTATTGAAAATTGTATAACTAGGTGCAGAGCGAAATAAAGTTTGGACGGTGTTAACACGAGCCCTGCTTGCATTGAGGCAGTAGTTCATTAGACATGTGACAGTGTGTATTGACTACCAGGAGAGCGCAGCTGGGTCTACCTGTTAATGTGCAGAGATGTGTGGTAGTCTACTTTAGTTCCTCTTCTGGATGGTCTTCCTTTCTAACTACACAGCTTCTGAGGACAATAGATACCAGGCACATAGAATCATTACTTATGAGCTTTGGCTACCAGAAATTATAAAAACTAGAGCACAGAAAAAACAAACCTTCTACCACCATATTTTATAATGAGGATAAGGGGTAACTTCTGGAAATGTGGTAACCTATGACATTTTGGGCCACACCAGGTGCAAAGCAAAATTCCTCATTTAGTGAACAAACAGAACACTGAGGTGTTGATTTTTACTGAAAATATGGAAATACGTCCATAATTTTGGGAACGTTTGAAATGCTAAGGTAAATAAGAAGTATAAATGTCTGCTTTCAGTATTTACAGTTTAAAACTCCAGAAAGGATAGAAATACCAGTGTCCTTTGTATGTGCTGAATGTATGCAACAGATAGCTGAGAAATGCAGAATAATAAGCTGTGTTCTGTGTATAACATTGCACTGTGTAGTGTGTAGTATAGCTTGGAATGGTGGGAGGATTCCCAAATGACAGTTTGAAGTCTAGATGAGAATGGATAATTGCCTGTGTTTCCTAAATACATCGATTTTTAACTCTTAGACTGTGAGTAATGCCTCTGTTTGATTTTCCTTGATATACATTCTAAACGTAATTTCAGATGTGTTCTACTCATATTTACAGTTTCAAAAAAAGTCTTCATTTGAAGTAGGGTTGGAGTAATATAAAATTTACTCCTTTTATTTTCTTCTTTTCTGAAAAAGATCGCTTTGAGAATATACTGCCTGGGAGAATGTTTGAGAAACATTAATCTTTTAAAATGTTGTGAACCTGAATATGGAAATCTAATTTTATTAAATTTTCAAATATGCTTTTTCTTCTCATTTTGTTTTTCCTTCTTTTAAATTTTTCTCTTCCGCCTAAATTTCCCTTTGTGCTTCTTTCCATCTGCATGAATTACCTATCAGTTAATAGAAACTTTAGCAGGTGAGGAAAATAAAAGGTTTAAAGAAGATAAAATAGAAAAAAATAGTTACATCCCAGAGTAAATCTTATATTGAGATAAGCAGAAAATTCTTGAATGTATTCTACTATAGTAAAGTACTTGATATAGCTTCTTAGACCTTATTGTTAAAAACAACTGATATAATATTCTTAAAAAAGGACATTTGCAGAGGTAAGAAACAGGGGAAAATTGCTTCAATCTCTTCTACTCATCTTTGTACACACACACACACACACATGCAAAGAACACAATTTATTAACAGCACTACAGTGGAAAAACAATGAATATGGAAATGAAAGCTGGCAAAGAATCGCATTTAAGTTTTAGTCATAAATGTGGATGACTTTGAGTCCAGTAAGTGGACTGAAACACCCATCTTCATTCCACAGGTTCAGGGATGTACTTCATACAGTTCAGGGGTCACAGGTAGTAGAGAGCTAGGAGGAGAAGGGTTGATTTGTCATTGCGATTCTCAACCAAAATAAAATTCCAGTAAGAGACTGGAAAATATTTCATTTCAAATGTAAGCTGTAAGCATTTTCATCTTACATTCAACCACTTCACAGCAGAAAGCCTTTTTCTTTTTTTACATAGATAGAAAAAAAGCATACTGAAAGTCAAAGTCTTGATACCAGTTTAAGGCTTCTAAAATACATTTTAAGACGTGCTTGAGGATGATGATATTTTATTTAAATATTGTTACCTTTAAATCTTTCCTCATAATAGCTTCATCAACATTCATTTTATATTAACATTCATTTTTCCCCTTATTTTAAAATCAGCTAAAGCCTATTTTTGCTTTACAATATACATTTCAAATTTAATTTCATTTAAAATACCAATTCTAGTTCTCATTTTTTCCTTAGCAAGCAAATATCCCAACCTCATAGCTCTTTGCCAAGCCTTGGCCTCAAAATGTTGTATTTAAAAAGCAAATAAAGAACACAAACTTATTCAAACTCTCGGAATGCCTGAGCCTGCAACTCCGGGAAAGTCTTTATCTAAAACCAATGAACTTTTCAGGGCTGTTGAGAAATGACCAGAGGGGCCAATTAGCTGTTGCACAATTGGAATCTTCTTGACGCTTTGTCAATAATTTATAAAATGGAGAGGGCAGAGGGGTCACTGTCACTGAGGGAGTTGAAATTAAAATGTTTCTCTTACATAGGATACTCCAGAAAGCAAGAGGGTACTTTTCTTCCAGAGGAAATCCATTTTGATGTAAAACAGACAATAAATCGTGCTTTACTGAAAGCTAACCATCCTGCAGTAGCCATCATCTGTTTTTGCGTGTGTCTTCCTTACCTGTCTTAGATTTCAAATCCCTGGTAGACAATGCAAATATATAGCTCTATTTTTTTTTTCTCTATTGGTATTTCTCCACATGCTTGGGATCCTACTAATTCTCATGGGTTCATTATCTGTAAGAGAAGCATAATCAGTCCTTTAACCGCTTCACTCATTAATATGAAGAAGCTCAGTAGGAAATGGTTCCTATTTATCCTGGGTATCTAGCTTCAAATTCTAGATTAGTCACAAGGAAAGAGTGTAGATTCCTCATTTCATTTAAAGACTATGGATATCCTGAAGCTGATTACTATAATTAGCTGTGCTGTGCTGCTTGTGTTTAGTCGCTCTGTTGAGTCCAGCTCTTGTGACCCGATGGACTGTAGCCTGCCAGGCTACTGTGTCCATGGGGATTCTCCAGGCAAGAACACTGGAGTAGGTTGCCATGCCCTCCTCCAGGGCATCTTTCCAACCCAGGGATCGGACCCAGGTCCCCTGCATTGCAGGCAGATTCTTTACTGTCTGAGCCACCAGAAAAGCCCAAGAATACTGGAGTGGGTAACCCGTCTCTTCTCCAGGTGAACTTCCCAACCCAGTAATGGAACTGGAGTCTCCTGCATTGCAGGCGGATTCTTTACAAGCTGAGCTACCAGGCAAACCCATAATTAGCTGTACAATATTCAAGTCTCAAACTTTGTGACACTCAGTGGAGATTTATATGACATTTTCATTATTTATTCTGCTCATTAAAAGACAAGGTCAATTTAAAGTGGTTATATTTAAAGAATTTAAGCTGAGCCTAAATGCAAGGTAATAAGACACATTAGCTTTTTGAAAATTTTTGAATTGAGGAATTTTTGGTAGATAACATTTTAGAGTCATGAGAAATCCTCAGTTAACTAAAAACAGACCTTATTGAACAGGTGAAATGGAGGCATTTAAAACATACAGATGAGGCTAAAAAGGATTTAAGTCCAACTGATCACTCCATTTATTTGATCTTAGTCAAGAATGCTTCACTGTTCACAATGTGTACATATATCATCAGGTTGTACACTTTAAATATGTTATTTTAGTCCTCAGTTATACCTCAGTAAGGCTGGAAAAAAATGAGAAAGAGAATGCTTCACTGCAGGAAAAGTCTTTTGAAAATTCAAAGAAACATAAAATCCTTCAGGTGAAAATTAAAGAAGGCTGTTGCTGCTTTTGAACTGTGGCGTTGGAGAAGACTCTTCAGAGTCCCTTGGACAGTAAGGAGTTAAACCAGTTAATCCTAAAAGAAATCAATCCTGAATATTCATTGAAAGGACCGATGCTATAGCTCCAATGATTTGGCCACCTGATGTGAAGACCTGACTCATTGGAAAAGACCCTGATGCTGGGAAAGATTGAAGGCAGGAGGAGAAGTGGATGACAGAGGATGAGATGGCTGAATGGCATCACTGACTCGATGGACATGAGTTTGAGCAAGCTCCAGGAGTTGGTGATGAACAGGGAAGCCTGGGGTGCTGCAGTCCATGGAGTTGCAAAGAGTCAGACACGACTGAGTGACTGAACAACAAAAATAAATTTACTATATTAGCATCCAGAATTTTTAAAAAGGATTTTCTCTAGCTTTTGAACAGAATTAGCATTAATAATTTCTTTCTAGCCTTGTTTTAAATTTGATTAAAATCTACTTCCCCTACCCCCCACCATGAGGAAGTAGGGGAGATAACTGAAAGAGATGGTAGCACATATTAAATAACACCTTTTATTCAGGGACAAGTTGAGGATACAGATCAATGTACCAGAATTATCTCAGCGCCCAGAAGTTGTTGGCACCAGGGAGTGTGTTTTCGGGCTCCTATGCATTGGAAAAGGAAGACACTCCATTCATTCCATGATCCTATATTTCTGTTCTTGAACCTAGCTAACCTTAGTTCTACAGGAAGTACATTAGGCTAAGTGGCAAAGAATCCGCCTGCAATGCAGAAACCACAGGAGAGGTGGGTTCAATCCCTGAATCGGAAAGATCTCCTGGAGGAGCACATAGCAATCTACTCCAGTATTCTTGCCTGGAGAACCCCATGGACAGCCTCGAAAAGGCTATCAGACACATAGCCTCGAAAAGAGTCAGACACACTGAAGTACCTTAGCATGCATATGCAACCTTAGTTCTACCTCTTTTCTTTTCTTACTTTTACCCAAATTCTTTAGGCAGTCACATGCTATCTTTTTGCCTTCTATTACCACTTGACTCTGGAAACTTTATCTGTGCCCATCAAGATTGACTCACTTTTTCAATGTTTTTTGTATCAAACTATGGCTAGGTATGTCCTCCTCAACCATGATCTCTTTGAAATACTTACGCGGGCACTGCCTTACTACATGACCTTGTAGGTAGGGTTGAATTCCAGCTCCCCATGTGGTCCCCACTGACACCAAGGTGGAGGGGGGAGACTTCAGTACCACTGGCAATGGTGACTGACTTGACTCTCCCATGGGTCTCCCCATACACCAATCCATCAGGAGGATAAGGATTGTCTTGTTACTGCTGGATGAGGGTAGAAGTCTAGGCTGCCCATGTAGTCTCCACCCACACCATGGGGTGGGAGGCAGGAATGCTGGAATACCTCGGCACAGCCTATTGAGGGCAGAAGTCTCTTTTCTCCACTGGGCTTCTGTTGGTCTTATTGGGTTTGGGGCCAGATGTTTGTTTGTTTAAGAAATGAGAATAAAGGCATTTCAAAGATGTTATCTGGAGAGAGAACAAATATTGCTGTCTCTATACGCTCACCTCTCTCAAGTCCTGATATAATACTATGTCAGCCCTTGGAATTTAGACCCAGAATATAGAACGATGAGGGATATACCATTAGTGGGCCGAGATTACTCAAAATTGTTTGAAATTTGCTTTCTAATATCTGGTAGATTTGGGATATGAAATAAAATCAAACTCAGTGTTATGAACTATTTGTGTTTCCTCAGAATCCTTATGTGATTTCCTAATCCCCAGTCTGATGGTCTTTGGAGATGGGTTTTTTTTCGGGAAGTGGCTAGGGTTAGATGAACTCATGAGAGCAGGGCCCTGGGCTGAGGGAACTAGTGCTTTCATTCATAGAGACACTGGAGAACTTTCTCTCTAAGACCACTGTTTCTAAATTGGGAAGAGATCTCTCACCAGAACTTCCCAGCCTCCAGAGTGTGAAAAATAAATTTCTGTTGTTCAATCCGCTATGTCTGTGATATTCTGTTGTGGCAGCCCAAGCTGACTAAAGCTCTCAGAGAAAAACAAAACCATACTTCGTGCCCATTTTAATTGAAAGTCAGCCATCGGTGCCCATTATAAACTTTTGACAGTCAGCTTAGCAAAGGGTTAGATAATTCCCAAAGGTGATGTTTTTTTCTTCACTTGTGAGTCACCGTACACAGCCTTATCACTTTAGAGTGACTGTGCATGTGTGTAGGTGCATGTGTATGTGTGGGTTTCCCTTTCGTTTTACCACCAGCGAGAAAGTCTCTGCTGGTTCAGCCTGAGCCACGCTTTCTGCCTCCATTTCTTGGTGGGATGCTCTTTGGAATCCTAATTTTGTCGATGAGTCAGGTTTCGGCCCCACAGGATATATGAGACACACTCAAAGTCACTCACTACACAAAAATGGAATTCTGGGCTATGTCTTCCCATCGCTAGGCCCACAGTCCAGTAAATCTTCACCTTTGACCTCCGCTTACTGCCGTGTTTTTCTTCCATTTCTAGTCTACCAGAGATGTTTCCCCAATTTTTGAGTGAAGCTATATATGTGAAAATAGGTTTGGTGCTTCTAGGTAGAGATGAAAACAGCCACGATGAATAAAATATAAAAATAGAAAACCAAAAGGACATAGGCACACTTAAATATAAGAGAAATATCTCCACAGCAAAGAAATGAATCCAAAATGCAAAAAATTAGTAAAAGAGCTAAAGTTTCTGCCTTGCTGTGTCTGAGACTGGAATCAGGCAATGGCAGGATGATTTAAAAATCTGTTCTCTCAAAGGCTGCTGTTCAATGTGTGTTGTTGCAATGCTCCAGTGAACTTGATGCATGGGTATAGGTATATATGTGCAAGAATTTCTCTAGGGAAGACAGCTAGGAGAGAAATTTCTGGGTCATAACACAGGCATATTTTAAATTCTCAGTATAGTGCCAAATTCTTTTGCAAATTATAGTAATTTACACTCCCTCTGGCATAGTTGAGAATTTCTCTCTTTGTATCATCCTAACACGTGTTGTTGTTGTCAGACACCTCTCCACCCCAAGCACCACATCTAATGGAAATAATGTGGTATCTCTTTGTTTTGGGGTCTTTGATTACTGAGATTGAGCCATGTTTTATTTTTCCATAGGTATTTTGAGTTTCGTTTTCTGAAAACCTATCTATTTATACCTGTGGTCCATTTTCTGATTAGTTTCTCTCATGTTTTTATTTTGGGGGATTTTCCCATACTTTCTTCTGCCTACACATGTGTGACATTCCCTTCTGAGCACAACACTAAAGCTGCTTCTCTAGGTCACCTCTGTATTTCGAGCCCCACGTATGCTTCTTGGCCTTACCCCACTCAGAGTCTCCACGTCACTCACTGATTTGACTTGTCCCTTCTCTCTTGGCTTTTGTATCTCATTTTCTTGATATTCCTTAGAGATTGTTATGTGTTTTCACTTTATTTTTAATTTATTGAATTAATTAATTTTTTTGCCATACCATGTGGCCTGTGGGATCTTAGTTCCCCCATCAGGGATTGAACCCGTGCCCCCAGCAGTGAAAAGCATGGAGTCCTAACGCTGGGCCATCAGGGAAGTCCCATGTTTTCATTTTTGATTGCCAGTGACAAGAACATAGCCCAACACCTAGCAGCTATTAATGTTTAGTAATGATATGGACATGTACAGTTCTAGTGAATAGTTTCTTGTAGGGTCAAGATGTATCTTGTTGCTCTGGCCCTGGTTCTCTCATCAACTCGCAGGGGCACCTGTGCAATCCTCTAGGCTTTCATCCAGTTTCAGCTTTCTATTACTCCTCACAAGCATTGTTCCTCCCTTTCCTCTAAATGTATTCATTAGATGTTGCAATTAGTAGCCTTTTAAAAAGAACCTTGATCCTGACACTTGGAAACATTTATTATAATAAGCTCCTGGTGCAGACACTAGCAATTACAGTATGTAGATTATAGGGTAGCTGTGTGATGTGCTAAAATAACATCTAGAAGGTTATCACACTCCCTTTCCCTAGTGGCTAATATAGAAATCAAGGCCAGTTATCCACAGGCAAATACTTATTATATTTCCTACTGAGCTGTTTCACATTCCTGCACTGGAAAATAAAATTGAAAAAAAGAAGACTTATCAAGTATAAAACATTTTAAAGGACTAAACTCTTTTTTATTCTAAAAAGTAAAACTATTAGAAAATATGAGAAAATATTTCCCCCAATTTATTAATTAAATGACTATGATTCACCAGTGTTAGAGGCCTAAAATTTACTGTAGTAGTAAGGAAGTGGAAAATTCCATATTGATCTTCTTCCATGAGTATAAATTGTTAAAAAGTACTTTTTTTCCCCTATAGAAAATAAAAGTGAGAAATTTGGTTTAAAAGAAACTCAATAAATATATTGGGTTGGCCAAAATGTTCGTTCATGTCGGCCAAAATTTTCACTTCTGTTTTTCTGTAAGATATGGACCCAAATGAACTTTTTGGCCAACCCAACTGAAAAAAAAATCAATACTCTTTCTTTCAACTATAACTTGATTTGTAGTGCCTTAAATTCTATTTTAGCTGAGAAGTCAAATAGATGATATAGAAATAAATCGGAACCCTTTCTTTCTAATCTTCCTCTCATATTTCCTCTCACAACTCACTCAAAGAAGTATTGAATGGACAGTTTTCTTCTCTGCTATATGGAAAATTATTACATATATTAGGGATTGAGATAGATTCTTTGGATGTGCTCCGCTGTTACATTTTGGTGAAAAAAAAAAAAAAAAAAGAAATTGAAAAAACAAAACATTTGAGAACTCTATAAAAAACGTTTATGAGTTCTATGAAAAAAATTGTGAAATTGTGATGAAGAAATGGCAGGTAAAGGGGCAGCCATATATAATGATTGGAAACTCTAACTTTCCTAGTTTATCCAAAAAGGATACAGTTTTATTTCTTTTTTGGAGAAGTGGTATTGACAGTGGGGGAATGAAAACCACACTCAGTTTTTATATTTTAATCATAAATAAGGTGGAGAAATAAAATGGAAAGCCAGAGGAGCCCACTTCCGTAAGACAGGAAGCACCTTAACTTTCTTCGTGGCTAGCCTGTCTGTGCAGCTCCCTGGACATTTTCCATGACATAAGAGCTACATGGAACTCATTCCTTCCCTCTTACTCCCCGCCCACACCTGCTGCAATACAACCAAAGCCATGCAAACCCAAACTCATTACCACTTGTTGGCATGTGGGGGTACAGGGGGAGAAGAACTTTGGATTTCAGTTGCTGAAGAGACTGGCATCTCGGAAACATTTGCTACTCTGAAGAAACCAAAGGTCTCAGGACTCACTCCAGGCAAGTGGGAAGAGAGAAAGCAGGCATGCCACACTTAACACAAGGCAGGGATTGAGACTGATGCTTCAGTGGACTCTAGAAGCACCTCAGTCATACTGTTCTATGTTTATTAGTGTCCTGGATGTCATTCTTCAAAAAACTCTAGGTTTTACATCTGTATCAGGGAACTCCTACACCAAAAAAGAAAGGTGATAGACAGGAATGTAACTTAGTTTTCCACAAATGTAGTGACATTTTTACAGCAAATGAGGTTTTTTCTCTTTTATCATCTAGAGAGTTTTTGCAATTATAGTAATATTGCTGTTACTTACAATATTCCCAGAAATTCTTTTTGCAGTATTTCTCAGCAGAATTAAAAATTGCTCATTCTTTTGGAAATAATTTTATTTTTAAAACAGCCAAATCTACATTTTAAAGTAGCACTTTATGAATATTTTGAGCAATATGATTGCTTTCTATTTAAAAAATTATAATCATGTAATAATTATGTGGCTTATAAAATGACAAAAAGATTACCACTATGATGTGATCAAGGGTCAATATTAAAATTAGCTCACAGTATCAGAAGGTAGATACACAGAAGTGCAACATTTACTTAAATATATGACAATGGCACCCCACTCCAGTATTCTTGCCTGGAAAATCCCATGGATGGAGGAGCCTGGTAGGCTGCAGTCCATGGGGTCACTAAGAGTCGGACACAACTGAGCGACTTCCCTTTCACTTTTCACTTCCATGCATTGAAGAAGGAAATGGCAACCCACTCCAGTGTTCTTGCCTTTAGAATCCCAGGGACAGGGAGATGGGCTTCTGTCTGTGGGGTCGCACAGAGTCAGACACGACTGAAGTGACTTAGCAGCAGCATAGAGGAAATATATATATATATATGTGTGTGTGTGTGTGTGTGTGTGTGTGTGTGTGAAATGCAGTCATTTCATTTTAGTAATACAAGTCAAAAGAAAAATGATTCATTTATGCAACATTTCCTGGGATCCTGAGGATGATAAACAAAATGCAGACACAGCATTGTATTTGCACTTCTCTTTATTATAAATCAAATTAAAAAGCAGATGCAAAAAGAAATCCATTTTGCTTGAACTCTTAGCATGTTCCATTTATTCTGCATCTAAGGCTGAAAAACATCATTTTTAAGAACTTTCAAAATACCCCTCCCCCCATTAAAACTTAGAGGCTAAAATTGCCATAGACTGGTCATTTTATTTACAGAATTAGTGATGCATGATTCTCTTGTTAAGAAGGCATGGTGTCTGAACTGTTTTTCCAACATCAGTGATGGATTTATCCAGCCCGTTTAAATTCTGTCCCATCTTTTTCTAACCTAGAACTCACATTTATCAGACAGCTGCCTCAAATTGTGAAGAATATGTGTTGTAACTCTAGGAAATGCACAGGAAGTTGAACTGCATAGCGCTGGGTTGGCCAAAAAGTTTGTTCTGGTTTTTCTGTATGCTTGTATGGAAAAACCCAAGTGACCTTTTTGGCCAACTCAATATCATGCAACAGTTTGGCACTACATTTCTATGAGAATATCTGTGATGCCTATTTGAAGACAGAATCCATCACTCTTCCATAAGACCACATGTGGGAACTTGCTCTCCTGGGATGCTACTCTGGTGACCAGACAGGAGAGCCAGGGAGGAGGATTCAATTATCTTTTAATTAAGGGGTACCTAGCTTAGTCATGTAAATCATAAATTCACAGATTCATGTATATCACATAATCATGACTTTTCTTTTAAAAAAATGATTAGAAAATTCTTTGGGAGTGTCTTCCACTCCCAAAGTGGGACTGTAAGAGTCCCATTTATAGTTAGCAGCTAAAGAAGAAAATCAATATGAGAAATGTATTGATGAAATAAGTGAAGTGAAGTGAAGTCACTCAGTCGTGTCCGACTCTTTGTGACCCCATGGACTGTAGCCTACCAGGATCCTCAGTCCATGGGATTTTCCAGGCAAGAATACTAGAGTGGGTTGCCATAGGTTGCTCTCTAATAAGCATCTTAGCTACTATATTTACCCTATCATGTATCATTGGACATTTCCCCCAATTCAACTTTTGGATAATTTCTGATTATAATTTTAGGTTGAAGTTTTGAGTGCTTTCCCACAAAAATTTGGAATGTAATGTAAAATCATTTTAAAATAATTTTACTGTTTTAATAGATCTTCAGAATTCTGTGGTGGCACAAAACTTCACCATCTAAGAAATAATCTTGTGACTGCTGCACCATGAAATGGCAATTGTACAGCTGGAACCACCCCCTTCAGAGAGAAGAAAAGCATATGTCAAATTGCCTTAACTATAGATCCTTCAGGCAAAATGCATCCTTCTTTTGGCACTGTCAAGAACTTGAATAAATCAGAGATAAGTGGGTTAAAATGTCAGTACCCTTTGGGACTGAGCAAAACCTACAACTTTCCCACAATTCAGTAAAATATTAACCATAGTACTCCCAGTTCTTTGTGGGGAAGAAAATAATACCTTCACAGTCACTGGAAGAGATTGTCAAATTGCCAAAAGACTAGAACAATTGCCATAAGAGATTAAACGGGGTGATATGAATGATCTTGCTAAAAGGTTTTAAGTCTCTGTTTATTTATAGAAATAATCCTTTCCCATCTGTTTCATCAATCACTGTTTCTAAAATACCAACTGTTTGGATGGCAATTTAGATTACTACTGTGTTTGAAAATAGTTTGCTATTTTAAAAATCACCAAAATGTGATTTGGTGAATTTCAGTAGAAAATAATTTTCTAAGATTTGTGAGTAAACTGTTAAAACTAGGAAATTTGCTAAAGTCAGTAAGACAGCCCAGGACTGGGTCATTGATCACTAGTGACAGCAAACAGTGACCTCACACCAACAGAATGTAAACCTCCAAACTCATTGATAGCAGTCCTGACTCAGGGCTAGAATTCATGTTCTCGCTCTATAAACTGTTTGACTTAGACAATGAATGATGGTTAAGGTAATAGAGCAGCATAGCTCTGATGAAAATGTAGTTGGGCTCAGGTTATTTTAAGTCTGGCTTTCTTTGAAGGTCAGTGTAAATGTCTTGATATACTATAAGAGAAAATTTATTTGAATTGCCATGTCTTTCTTATTTCAGCAAGAAAAATTCACTTACTAATGTAGCTTTTCCTTTTGAGTCATTTAGTGAAAATAATTTTTAGCTTCCAATTTTTTCTTTTTAATTTCACAAGATTTATATTTTAACTACCTGTAGTTTACCATTATGTATTTTGACTAATATATTTTTAAAATGTGAGTTTAGCTACTGTTTATGCAAAAGCCTTAAGAAGTTTAATTTCTTTGAATGTTTTTACTTGTTAGATTACTACTGCTTTTGAAAATTGTAGTAGTAGTCTTTTTGTTTTGGCTACAGCATAGGTATTTCCAAACTGGTGAGTTTTCCAAAATTTTCCCTGTAAGTTGCTATTTCAAAAGAATACATTTTATTCTTTCAGGGTAATATATAATTACCTCAAAAGTCTCTCTTTTATTTATTCATTTTTAATTCTTCCCACAACATGAGAGTTCTTGCATCCTATTACATGGTATGTCCTTCTAAAGATGGGAAAAAAAGACAAGTGCATAAAAATACTGAAGGAGTAAAAAATAATTATATGTACATATTCATGAATTGTATCTACCATTTGTTGAGCAGTAACACGTAGAATACTTTTCACTAATGTTAAAACATTAAATAACACAGCTGCAAGGCTGCATGTTGTAGGTTCATGTCATAGCATCCATGCTAGGCTTTCAACTTCCTTACAGATGAGGAAACTGAGACCAAGAGGTCAGCTTCTGAAAAATACAAGTGTAGTATGGGGCATATCCATTCAAACAGAAGTCATGGGACAGTCAGAAAGGAATAAATATAAGCTTACAGACCAGGTAACGTAGGAGATCAGAGGAGAAAGCAGACATGATTATAATGTCTGTCGAAGGAATTATTGGTGCAGGAGGTGTAATTTGAACCATACACCAAAGATGGATATGCATGGATGGTGGGAGAAGGGAGAACAGGCTTTCAGATGCAGACCTTTTGGAGGTTAACATATTCCTGGAAGAATGGAATATTCTCTCTCTGAAGGTCCTGGAATGCTTTTTAAAGGAGAACACACTTTTCATTGTTACCTCACAGTGTGACTTGCACCCTTGATAGAAGAGTCATATTTTTTAATGAGAAGAAGGTAAAATAACTTTTTAGAGCCTTCACATTCTCTAAACAAGTTGAGAGAATCAGTTACCTAAGGAGTTTTCTTCAAGCCCCTGAATGTGTGTGAAAAAATCCCAGATAGCAAAATCTTCCAGAACAAGGTCACTGAGAACCAGCTGGAAGACTCGATGTCCCTAAGTGGTAACAACACGAGGCTGTTACTGTACTTTCTGGCTCCAGCCTCTCCTCTGAACTCGAGATATTATTGCCTATTTGATATCTCCACATGGGTGTCCACAGAGGCAACTCAACTTATACAATCAAAACCAAACTCTTGATTTCCCCCACAAAACCTACTCCATACCGCGAGTTCCTCATCTCCATCAGTGGCAACTCTGTATTCGTTCAGTTGATTTTTCAAAAGCGATGAACTTTCTTGACTCCCCTCTTTCTTTTCCTCAAAATATATTTACATTAGGACTGCTTATCATCACCTCCTCCAATATTATGTTTATCTAAACCATTACCTCTCACTTGCATTATTGTGGTAAATTCTGCACTGACCTCCCTGCTTCTACCTGCCCTCCCCACACCCCACAGTCTGTCCTTCATGCAATAGCTCAGAGGGATCCTCTTAAAATAAGTGGGACTGTATCATTTCTCTGCCCCAAACCTGTCAGTGGCTTTCCATTTCCCACAACAAAAGGTCTCTTCATGACTTGTATTCTCTGCTGCCTCTCACTCAGTGGGACCCAGACTCCCTGGGACTCACTCAGTGGGACCCTGGCTCCCTTGCTCTTCCGAGAACATACCTCTCTCAGCCTAGAATGTGCTTCTTCCAGAGATCTGCAGGGTCTGCCCCCTCCTCCCACAGGTCGCTGTCTAAATGTCACCTTATCCAAGAGTCCTTCCCTCAGTACCCCATGTTGAACAGTGCTTTCCCGCACATCATTCTCAGCAACACCAGCATGTATGGTGGTCCCAGTCGTGCCTGATAGATGGGCAGCCTGGAGGAGGAGGCAAGCCAGGACTGAGGGCACTCCCTGCTCTGCTGACCAAGCCCTGTCCTCCAGCTCCGTTATAAGTCAATCCAGAAGAACACCTTACACTTTTTTTTTTTTTTTACCAAAAAGGGGAAACTTTTTAAAATTTCAGAGTCCTAACAGTAGCTAAAAATCAGAAGTTAGGTTGATAGGTAATTACATAGATACATACATACATACACACTTAGACACCCATATACAGATATGTATGTAACTATACATATATATATGAGATATATAAACATACATATAGTGATAATATAATATATATAATCACCAGGGCTTCCCTGGTGGCTCAGATGGTAAAGAAACCGCCTACAATGTGGGAGATCTGGGTTCAATCCCTGGGTTGGGAAGATCCCCTGGAGGAGGGCATGGCAACCCACTTCAGTATTCTGGCCTGGAGAATCCCCCTGGACAGAGGAGCCTGGTGGGCTATAGTCCATAGGGTCACAAGTAGTTGGACATGACTGAGCGACTAAGCACACATGTGACATATGTATAAACATACGTATATATAATGATTATGCATATAATTGTGTATATAATCTTTCCCAACCTATGCACCCCTGACTAGAATGTAAGCTTAAGACGAACAGAAAGTTGATTATGTTCTCTTCCGAGTCACCCAGCTCCTGGAACAGTGCCAAGCATACAGTGTGTGAAAAAAAAAAAAAAACAAATTTGTTGAATTAACGGATAAGTCAATAAGTGAATTTATGTGTGTATGGGAAAGAATGTCATAAATGGGTTTGAGCATAGAAGTTCAAAAATTGTTTAGTATTTCCAGGCACTATTGTAAGATTTAAAACAAAATCAACACACGGAATGGAGATTCAATTGGGATGTTAAGGTATTTATTGAATGTGGTTGAAAAAGATAGGCTTTAGCTTTTGTAAAATTGCACATGCTCGTTCAAAATAATTGCTTTAAAAAATGTCTGAATAAGGCATATAATAAAATAATTTATTTGACTTAAACACATTTAACCGATAAATCCTCAAAGAAAGGGATATCTTTTTTTCATAGAGTTTTAATAAAGAGACATAATTCCTTTGTCTCAAAATTTTGTGGTCTGCAGTGAAGCAAATTAATCCATTTTCTTGAAAATTTGTATCATGTAGTCAATCTAAAGAATAATCTTATTAATAGCTGAACCGAATTCCAGAGAATTCCAGTGATTTGTCCAATTGACATGGGGAGTAGGGAGTGGATTCCACTTGAAGTGGAATTTGTATCTCTCCACCGAGTTCACTGGGTTTTAACCACAATGTGGCATCTTCTCCTTGGTGGAACAAATGCTACTGGCTTGCTGTTTAAACAAAATGTTCACCGTTACCTCTGAAAGCTCAGCCACCTCCTCCATCGTGTCCCTCCCACACGTGTCATCTGTAGCAGTAAATGAGCACACTTTGCAACCCCTGGGAAAGCCTTGTCTGTGGTTACTCTTCCTATCCCATCTACTTACCGACCTGAAGCTAACAGTCAGGAAAGTGCCAAGGGAAGCTATTTATCCTCTCTATGGTTTACTTCTTGGCTTTTCGCATTCATAAAAAGAAATCTAAACAGTCTCTATTGCTGCTGAACAGTCTCTACCCTGTTCAGCACAGGGACACCTCCGGAGCACGTTCAGTTTGTGAATGGCCAATCCCATGGCACAAGAAACTGCTTTACTTTCGTCCTTTGTAGTGAAAACTACTGTTCTTGCCTAGGTCTGCACAGATGCTCAGAATGAGTGGCCTCTATTGATGGTGTCAACTTTCAAACTGAGACAGAGCAGTATATATATATATCTAACAGGGAGTTTTCAAGAGCTGACTAGCCTTCTCTCACCAGTGACACACACACACACACGTGCACACACCCACAGAGCACTAAGCACTGAGTAAACACTTGGTGAACAGGAAGGTTAATTAATCCTCATTAGGGTTTATTATGGAAAAGCATGGTTGGCTGCAATACTCTTCCTAATCTGGCTTTATTTTAAATTTTAAAAATGTGATTTATTGTTGGCTGCGCTGGGTTTTCATTGCTGTTCAGTCTTTTCTCTGGTTGCAGTGAGCAGGGGCTACTTTCTAGTTGCAGTGTGTGGGCTTCTCATTGCAGTGGCCTCTCTTACTGTGGAGCACAGGCTCTGGGGTGTGTAGGCTTCAGTAGTTCTGACTCCTGGGCTCCAGAGCACAGGTTCAATAGTTGTGGCGCAAGGGGTTAGTTGCTTCTTGGCATGTGGGATCTTCCCAGTCCAGGAATCGAACCGTGTCCCCTGCGTTGGCAGGCGATTCTTTACCACTGAGCCCCCAGGGAAGCCCCTAATCTTGTTTAATTCCTCAGAAATCATATACAGGCCAATCATGAATGCTCTGCATCATGTAGCAGGAAGAAGTGCTTTTTGGAGCTATCATTAAAAGGCTGTTTATACCACACATGCAATTACATGCTTCCTATTACTAGCTCTTATAGGTGCCCAGGTTGAGGCAGCCCCTAAATGAGTTCCACATGTGAGTGGTTGTGCTGTAGTTTTATCTGCAGCTGCTGAGGACAGTGAAGTTTATCATTCTATTAACCTCACAATTAACCCTTATTACATGGCCTGTTCAGCACAGGGACACCTCCGGAGCACGTTCAGTTTGTGAATGGCCAATCCCATGGCACAAGAAACTGTCTTTATCACTGCTGAGAAGGATGTGCCAACCACATATGCTTTTGGTTTAGAGCAAGGATGGTTGCCTGATTCAATGGAGCAGAGTGTTTTCAGCAACGGAAGGTGAGCGGTAGCAGTGCACCCAGGCAGTAGGTGTCATTTCCAGCTCTCCTGTTCTCCACTGCAGAGTACTGGCTCTCCCAGCTGCAGCCATCTAACCACCATGCCTATTGCATGCCAGGTTAGACCCAGGCCAACCCACCCCTAAGATCATAGTCCTTGGCAGGAAACACAGGAGATGTCCTAGGTCAGGGGTCCCCAACCTCTAGGATCTAATGCCTGATAATCTGAGGTGGAGCTGATGTAATAATAATAGAAATAAAGTGCACAATAAAAGTGCTTGAATTGTCCCGAAACTGTTTCCCCCACTTCCTGGCCTGGATCCTCAGAAAAATTGTTTCCTTTTCCATGAAACTGGTCCCTGGTGCCAAAAAGCTTGGGTACCACTGTCCTAGGTGAATAAAGTTAGCAATGTAACTGGTTTTATACTGACATTTTACATATTTTTGCTGAAAGTCTTCAAATACTGTCTTCATTGTTCTATGCTGGCTCTCAAGATTGTAAACTGGGTCCTTTTAGGATAAATATTTTCCTCATTTTTAGTACTTAGTGGTGGTGTTGGCATTCGAATTCCCAAGCACAGTGCCTTTCTTATTCTATTTGATTTTTTGCTGTTGTTGCAGGTTCTTGGAGAAATAGACCTATGTTGACCTGACCCAATCCATGCTGTTAGGACAAAGACATTTTCTTAATTTGATGAGCAAATCTATAAGTAAGATTAAGTGCATCCACCAGTTTGGTGTTTAAACACTGTTTTTCTTTTGTTCTTAGGAAAAAAATGTTCTCTTCATCCCCATTTGCATTGTTGGATATGCCTCTCCTGAATGTGAAGAGAGGGAGAAACACATTCCTCATGGCACCTCACCCACAGCCATCACCCATGAAGGCCGATGGAGGCTGACAGGGTGGGACGCTGGATCTCTTGATTTGCTGAGAAGCCGGGCAGGGGAGCCTGAGAGTAGATACTCCCCAGCAGGAGGAATCAGACTTGGTGGCCGGTGAGTCAGATTTTGGTTTACCACTATTGCTTTCACTTCCACCAACTTTGCTGGAGTGGATTCATGAGTCAGTGCAAAGCATTCCTTCTTTATTTATCTCAGACTTCCTGACCTCAGTCAATGAAATACAGCCTTTGCTGGTCAGTGGAGCCCAGCATCCATGATCACTTCAGAAGGGTTAGTTCAGTTACCTGATCAAAGCTGACATCTCCCAAGTCATTTCCAATTAGCAGGACTCTGTCTTAGATTGCTGAGTCTGCATCCATGCAGTGGGGGTGTAATGGAAAGCATTGCATTGAGAGCCAGAAAATCTGGCCCTGCTAAGCCCCAAGCTATGGCCTTTTATCCAGTCAACTTAACCCTTCTGGACTTCAGTTTTCTCATCTGTCATTGAGGAAACTGGATTGGATCCTTTCCTTAGAAACAATAGATAGATGGGTAGATAGATTGTAATAAAGTGATAGATTACAATCTACATGGCAGTATAAAATGATGAACAAAATAGAAACAGACTATATTTTTATAGGATCTCAAGTCTAAACTAATACATGCAGGCTTAGAGATGATTACCTACTGTGTTACCTTCAGTGTCCTCTAAGAAAGGATAGCAGAGTGAGAGAAAAGTGAAAGTGAAAATCTCTCAGTCATGTCTGACTCTTTGCGACTCAATGGACTATAAGTCTATGGAATTCTCCAGGCCAGAATACTAGAGTGGGTAGCCTTTCCCTTCTCTAAGGGATCTTTCCAACCCAGGGATCAAACCCAGGTACCCTGCACTGCAGGCGGATTCTTTACCAGCTGAGCCACAAGAGAAGCCCACTGAGAGAAAAGCTCTCTCTTAAACAGAAATATGAAGAGGACAAAAGTTAGGCACAAACATACAGAAGGTAGAGGATGAGGACAGAGGAGTATGTCTATTGGTGAGTCTCAGGAACAGAAAGAGACCTTTGTTTTTAGAGATAGTTAGTGACAGAGGAGAGCCAGCAGCAAGCAGGTGAGGATGAATTCCTGCAAAGTTTATGAGAAGCCAAGTTAGACTTTTTAAAATGTAAGCACAGTGCAATGCAATGGAAGAACTGGAAGCAGGGAAGTGTGATGATCCAAATATATTTTAAAATAGAAAGTCAGAGGAGAAATTCAGAGAAGGACTCCATTAGAAGTCAGAGGAGGAGCTAAGGAAACAAGGTTGACCAGTGGAGAGGAGATGAATTAGTGTAAATACTTAGCCAAAAGAGCAGTGAAAACTTACAGAGACATGGACAGAACTTACACTGTAGAGTGATGTTCATTCTTTCAATAGTGAGAACAAAAGGAAGCCAGTGAAGTTACAGTGTTAGGAAAATTGTGAAAATCCCAGGACCAGTTGCCCCGGCAATGAGGCCCCACATTTTGATAGTGATGATGTAAAAAAAAAAAAAAAAAAAAAAAAAAGGAAGAGAAGAAAAGAGCAAAAGCCACTGAAGAAAATAGTAATTAAGGATAGAGCTACATACATCTGGACAGCTTTTCCCAGGGAAAGGTGGGTGCCTCAAATAAAAGACAGTATCATAAGGGGAAGAATTAATCATTTGAATAAAAAGGTTAAATTGAGTCTTCTGGCTCCTAAACTTCTGGTGGTACTGCAGACCAGCTTTTCTTACACTTGTAGGTTTGTTCTTAACCAATTTCAATGAAGTCAGTGGTTACACCCCCACCCCATCCACCTTACTCCCATCCCTAGCAAATTACAGAACAGACTTTACAACTCACTCTACTGCAATGTGCGGAGGTATCCCCTGGAGACCTGATAATGTAGATTCTGGTTCTGTGTGTCTGGAGTAAGCCTGAGAGTCTGAGGTTCTACATTTCTAACAAGACCCTGGGTGACACTGATGTTGGCCCAAAGACCACTCTTCTAGTAGAGCTAGGGAGAGTGAGGGAAGGATTTAAGGAGAAAGTTAAATGGCTGTGAGAGTAGTTCAAGTTGAAGATGACAGGATCATCCTGACTAAGGCAGTGACCATGAAGATGAAGACATAGGCAGTGACTGGAAAATATTCACTGGAAAATATTCTGTAGGTCAAATTAGCAAGATTGCTGACAGGTTAGATGGAAGAGAACAAAATGGGGAAAAGTCCCTTATTTCCAGTTTGAGCAAGTGATTGTGTATGTAGTCCAACTGGACTATACAGTCCATGGGGTTGCAAAGAGTCGGACACTACTGAGCAACTTTCACTTTCACTTAGTCTATATTACTTCACTTTCACTAAAGGTTACTGCTGGCTCTGAAATCCTAGGCCATAATGAGACTTCAGTACTTTCTTTGAATTCAAGATTTTCACAGGTAGTGTTACCCAGCTCTGGGAAGATGTTATGGTCCAGTGATAACCAGCATGATTTTGGAGTCAAACAGATTTTAGTTTCATCTAGCAGCCCCAAGTCAATAACCCTTCTGAGACTCACTTTCCTCACCCATATAATTTGAGTAACATACTATCTGCCTGTAAGCTTGCAACAGGAACAAAGGGAGAAAATATACAAGAGCTCAGCCTACTGGCCAGCACATAATAAATGTTATCACCATTATTGTATATTAATTGTTTAATTAGCTTTCTTTAAGAACAAAAAAGCATTTGGTTTGTATTATGTATTTTTTTAAAAAATATTTATTTATTTGGCTGTGCTGAGTCTTAGTTGAGGCATGTGGGATCTAGTTCCCTGACCAGGGATTGAACTTCGGCCCCCTGCATTGGGAGCACAGAGTCTTGGCCATAGAAAGTTCCTATATTATGTATTTTCTTTTCTTTTCTTCTTCTTTTTTTCTTTTTAGAAAATTTAAAGCTGAATCAAGATATTTAAAACATGAAGAAATGACTATAAAATATATTTTTTAAAGTAGATGAGTGTTCTCTTAAAAATAACATAAAGTCTTCATTAAATGAAAGAATTGAGATTACTTATCTTTTTCCCTGTTATTTCACTAGCACCTGTAAAAATAAATATAATCAACAGGGTATTTTTCTAAGACAAGAATTTTATCCCCTGTGTGTTGTGGGGCATTTCTCCTCTCTCTCCCTAATCTTTCCTTCCCCTACTCTCCCCTTCTTCCCCCACCCTGTCCCACTGCAAAGCTGTAATTAACTTCTGTGCAGTAAATGTATTTGTGTTCCCAGACCTGTCACAACAGTTGACTCTCTCAAAGTACCCAATAAATGCTTCTAAACGAGTGAATTAATATATGGCTATTAAATGAGCCAGGATGTAGCCCCTCATCCTGCTTGTCCAGAAAGAAGATTCTTTCCAGGTCTCTAGGTTCAGTTTGATAGGCGATAAGGACATAACAGCTCCAGGTCTGCTAGAAGATGTCTGGAAGATGCCTGTGGTCCCGCCAAATGACTGGATTTAATGAGTCCTAGCATCCTAGAGATACCACAGATAAACAGCTTCCTGTTACCCAGATAAAAAGTTCATTTGATACCTATCACCTAGTAGCATATACTCAAGCCAACTTGCTAAATAGAGCTTTGCTTCTATGGGCTGTTATATATAATATTTCCATTGATGTGTTGGATATAGATTTTTATCACTATGGATGAAATCTACATTTGATTACACCTAAGATTACAGCAGTCTCATCTTTAGAGGTGCTCTGTAAGTGGACTCTGTGGTCCTATAAATCACTCCCTGACTTAAAAAAAACATTCAGATGGCAGCACTTACTCTCAGTATGATGTGCAAATGGAACTCAAAACCAGTCACTGAAATATACTGCTGGCAGTCAAGGTGAACACTTTATGACAGATCACTATATTTTTCCCCATTTAAGGCTCTCTTGTTTATCCATTGCAATAAGAGGGTTTACATGTCCCTGGAAGTAAGACAATGCTTCAAAGTCTTTGCCATCCAAACGGCCTCCTCAGGTTGCTTCCTGTGGAAAATTTCAGGGGTAGAAAGGGTGACACGAAGTGGGTGTGCCTGTCCACCATGGGGGAAACTCATGTTTGCTGACTTAAAACTTTTCTTATCAGTTTGCTTTTATGATGTTTCATTGTACAATCAAATTATAGTCTGACAAGTAGTTTTTTGGGTTGAGGCAGGATTTATCAACCCCGCTGCTACTATTATAAATCTGCTGGTGAAGTAATTGAGTGTGAACAATATGTGTGCCTTTCAGAGACTATTTCTAACACATGAAGCATTTTATATTTTTAGAGTATTTATTTAACCAAAGGAAACACATGGAAAATGAGAGGAAATAGACATCAATTTGTGTTTTTGCTTACTTCCCCCACAAAACCTTTTGGATGACACAGTTTAAAAATATAATTAGAAAAATCTTGTAGGGAATTTCAGTTAAATATAGTAAAAAGTAGCTAGGACCCACCCTGTTTTTATTCATAAGTAAAATGTAATAAAATTAACTTTGGTGATTTATTCTAAACAAAATCTGCTTGAACTTTACTCTTATGTTCATTTAGAAAGAGGAAAGAAATTGGAACTTACTGTTTAAGTTTTAATGAAGGCTGGTTATCACAGAAACATGCATTTTTAATAAAGACAGCAGCTCATTTGGTTTTGAAGGCCTGGAATTTCATGATAGTAACATATACATGTAATAATGTGTTTTGTATTTTAATGCCTTTATCTTTCTCCAAACTTCTTAAGGAAAGGGTCTATGTCTTATCACTCTTCATATTCTCAGTCCTTAGCAGAAGATACAGAAGACTTCCAATGTAGGTTTAATAAGTGAATTAATGTATTTGTTTGCATGTTGATATTTTTATTATATAAAATTTGATCTATTTTGAGTAAAACATTACTCAGTAGAACTTTTCTTTGTAGAAACAGAGGTTATTTGGCTTCCTTGTGGCTTAGACAGTAAACAATCTGCCTGCAATGTGGGAGACCTGAGTTTGATCCCTGAGTTGGAAAGATCCCCTGAAGAAGGGAATGGCTACCCACTCCAGTGTTCTTGCCTTTTCATGGACAGAGGAGCCTGGTGGGCTACAATCCATGAAGTCGCAAAGAGTCAGACATGACTGAGTGACTAACACTTTCACTTTCACTAATGTGTTATAAATTTTGGAGCTCTCAAATCTACGCCATCAGGTTAGACTTATACCCTGAATTTCAAACTTACCACATTATATTTTTTCACCTGCAGTTCCTGTAATTCCTCACCCTGAGCGAAGCAGTCACTGAAGCTGGAAACTTGAGTTTCCTTCCTCTTCTCTTTCTGTGCTTCTTCCAACACAGCTAAGTAGTCAGTAAGTCCTACTGACTGTATCTACTAAAAGGTCTTCAATCTGTCTCCTCTTCATCCTTGCAACTTTCTTTTTTTTTTTTTCATTTATTTTTATTAGTTGGAGGCTAATTACTTTACAATATTGTAGTGTTTTTTGCCATACATTGACATGAATCAGCCATGGATTTACATGTGTTCCCATCCCGATCCCCCCTCCCACCTCCCCCTTGCAACTTTCTAAGTGGTCTCCCTGTAAACCATCTTGTCCCACTGCAACACAGCCACCATACATTTTAAACAGAATGTGGTGACCCAAGGACAAAAGAGCAGATAAAACCAAGGAGGGTCTTGGAATGCAGGAACGGAAAAACTAGACCCTTATCGTCCTTCCTTCCCCCGTGTTGTAACTATTAACAGATTTCAGGTCCTCCTGAGCAGTATAACCTGTCTACCCTCCTACCCCATAGGGAGAAGGTATTTGCCTTACTCTTCCCCTACCCAGTGTATGTGCCTCTTCCAATCAGCAAATGACCCACAAGACCCCTATCCCACTCCTTGTACCCTGGGTATGTAAGTAGACTAAGAACCCCTGTTCAAGGTCAGTTCTCCCTTGAGCTGGCCCGCTGTTCTAACAGTGTCTCCAGCTCTAATAAACTCTCATTCTGTCTCATTTCTGGAAATCCTTTTCCAACCTGTGCACGGACCATGACATAGAATACTATTTTAGAAGTGTCAGTGGCTTATCTTCAGATTTTTTGGTAGATACTCCTGACATAAGATTTCAGAAGCATCAAAATGCTTGTAGTTTCCTGAACATTTTATTCTTTCTTGCCTCCCTTTGTGTCTTAGAGGATGTAGGGCTGCATGCTGACTTCCTGCATTGTTGCACTAATGTCTTAGGGTTACTGTAACAGGGTTACAGTAATTACCATAACCTTAGTGGTTTTAAAATAATCTAAATTTATTCTTTTAACAGCTCTGGAGGCCAGTCACATTTTTCATTATTGAAGGTAATAATTACCAATTTGCGAGGATTAGAAAGTGAGTGTACATTTGAAGGACCATTTTATAAACCTACCACAACTGTTGCTTTACCGGTTGTACTGTGTCTCATTCTCTTTGTGTTACCAAAATGCAAGTGTGAGTATCTGACACAGAGTGAGCCCAAAGAAGCTGAATTGGCAGAGTCTGGCTCAGAGAAAGGTTTATTGCAGGGACACTAGGGGAGAATGGGTGGCTCGTGCCTTTAAATCCTAAACTTCCTTAGAGGGTTTCAGCAAAACATTTTTAAAGGCAAAGTGAGAGAAGGATGTGGTTGGTTGTTGCAAACTTCTTGGTGTGGAGTCCTCTGTTTTTGCAGCTGTCCATGTAGGTTCAGGTCATGATGTTCCTGTAAACCTCCAGGATACATGTTATTCTCTGTTCTGCAATTTTTTATCCCTGTATGAATAGACAAGTGTTATAGCTATATAGATCAGAGCCTTGAGGATGGACTATCCTGCGTATTTCATGCTATAGGCAACATTCTTAACTCCAAGCAAAGGCACTAGAATACAAAAGTTAAAGTAAAAGAAATAGATCTAATACTGAGTCAGATTTGTTCTTCCCAATTACGTTTATGTTTTCAATGTTAAGCATATACTAGTTTGTGGAAGGAATAAATATCAATGTCTGTTAGAAGAATCCTTTGGATATGGTGAAGGAATAGAGTAACAAACATCTTGGGCAACATGACATGAAAGTTGAGGCTTGAATTCTGGTTTCCATCAAGAAAGGTGGGGGCATGATGGTGTGGGAGCCATGACAAAATTGGGGGGAGCTAAAACAGGCCAAAGAGAAGATTAAAATAAGGTGCTAAGTTGAAGACAATGACCAGTCTTTACTTTCAAAATTCTCCAAGCCAGGCTTCAACAGTATGTGAACTGTGAGCTTCCAGATCTTCAAACTGGATTTAGAAAAGGGAGAGGAACCAGAGAACAAATTGCCAACATCTGCTGGATCATCAAAAAAGCAAGAGAGTTCCAGAAAAACATGTATTTCTGCTTTATTGACTATGCCAAAGCCTTTGATTGTGTGGCTCACAAGAAACTGGAAAATTCTGAAAGAGATGGGAATACCAGACCACCTTACCTGCCTCCTGAGAAACCTGTATGCAGGTCAAGAAGCAACAGTTAAAACTGGACATGGAACAATGGACTGGTTCCAAATTGGGAAAGGACTATAGCAAGGCTGTATATTGTCACCCTACTTATTTAACTTATATGCAGACCACATCATATGAAATGCTGGGCTGGATGAAGCACACACTGGAATCAAGATTGCTGGGAGAAATATCAATAACCTCAGATATGCAGATGGCACCATCCTTATGGCAGATAGTGAAGAAGAACTAAAGAGCCTTTTGATGAAAGTGAAAGAGGAAAGTGAAAAAGCTGGCTTAAAACTCCACATTCATAAAACTAAAATCATGGCATCTGGTCCCATCACTTCATGGCAAATAGATGGGGAAACAGTGAGAGACTTTATTTTTTGGGCTCCAAAATCGCTGCAGATGGTGATTGCAGCCATGAAATTAAAAGACACTTCCTCCTTAGAAGAAAAACTATGACCAACCTAGACAGCATATTAAATAGCAGAGACATTACTTTGCCAAAAAAGGTCTGTCTAGTCAAGGCTATGGTTTTTCTAGTCGTCATGTATGGATGTGAGAGTTGGACTATAAAGAAAACTGAGCACCAAAGAATTGATGCTTTTGAACTGTGGTGATGGAGAAGACTCTTAAGAATCCCTTGGACTGCAAGTAGATCCAAGCATTCAATCCTAAAGGAAATCAGTCCTGAGTATTCATTGGAAGGACTGATGTTGAAGCTGAAGCTCCAATACGTTGGCCACCTGATGCGAAGAATCGACTCATTGGAAAAGACCCTGATGCTAGGAAAGATTGAAGACAGGAGGAGAAGGGGACGACAGAGGATTAGATAGATGGTTGGATGGTACCACTGACTCAATGGATATGAGTTTGAGTAAGCTCTGGGAGTTGGTGAAGGACAGGGAAGCCTGGTGTGCTGCAGTCCATGGTGTCACAAAGAGTCTGACACAGCTGAGTGACTGAACTGACTGAGCACTCTGGGTGCAGTGGGAAGGACTTAAGTATGAGATGGAGTGGCAGGCAAAACATGATAAGGGTGAAACCAAGTTAATGGGATATTAAGGAGATGGGATTGATAGAACATGGCCATAGGGTGGTTTTTCTTGAGAAAGGGAATCTGAGAAGAGGAAGCTTATGAGAACAATAAAAATAACTAAGAGTGTGTGTTTATTCAGGTCTTGTTCCAAAATTTATATTTGGAGTTATCCATTTTAACCATATGACAACTGCATGAAGTAGATACTGTCATCTATATTAGGCTGAATAATGGCCCCAAATATACATAATACACGCTTAGTTGCTCAGTTGTGTCTGACTCTTGTGACCCTGTAGACTGTAGCCTGCCAGGCTCCTCTGTCCATGGGATTCTCCAGGCAAGGATAGTGGAGTGGGTTGCCATTTCCTTCTCCAGAGGATCTTCCCAACCCAGGGATCAAACCCAGGTCTCCTGTATTGCAGTCAGACTCTACTGACTGAGCTAAGTGGGAAGCCATGAACTCAGCTCTATAGTCATCCTGAAGAATCTGCTGGCCTCAGAACTTTGGCCCCCACAGAGAACCTCACCTTAATCTCTTAAATCTATTAATGTGGCCTTATTCTGAAAAAGGTTCTTTGGAGAAATGGTTAATTTAGGATTCTGAGAAGAGATCATCCTGGGCTAGCCTGCTGTGTCCTGAATGCCACAGGACGTCATGTCCTTGTAATACCGAAGCAGAGGACGTTGACACAGACAGAAGAAGGAGGCCTTGTGACCATGGAGATTGGAGTTATGTAGTCACTAGTAATGGAATGTCAGCAGCCAGCAAAAGCCGAAAGAAGCAGTGAACAGATCCTCCCCTAGAGGTTCTGGAAGGCGTGAAGCCACGTTGACATCTTGATTTTGTTCTAGTGATACTGACTTCAGACTACTGGCCTCTTGATCTGTGAGAAAACTAATTTCTGTCATTTAAAGGTGTGAAGTTTGTCATAATTTGTTGCATCAACCGCAGCAAACTAATTCATGGTGTGTCTTCATAATAAAATGGAAAACACTGATGTTACCTTTATGACATTGAAGGTTACCTTTAGTAAGCAGCAATGCCAGGACTTCAGCATAACCTATCTTCTTCTAGAAGCCAGAGCATTAAGCTGTTAGTTTGATGGTGTTAGGTCTGAGGTATTTATGAAGTATGAAGTTTAAGAGATAGTTGGATTATACCACTGTTCTCTCAACAGTTGACAGGATTTAATGTCTTTGGGGCTTGGGTAACTATTAGATTTATAGGGATTGATAAAATCACTCTGAAGGATACTTAGGTTTTGATGAAAAAGGTCCAAGGATAGAATCTGGATGTAAACACCTTGCTGGTAAGAATATTGAAAGAGAACAACAATAGAAGCTGAAAAGAAAGAATAAGATTGAATTAAGAAGAAAAGATAGAACTAAGAAGGGAAACCCCAAGGGAGAGAATTAAGAGAGAGAGAAAGGAGAAAAGAAGGCAAATAGGAATGTGGAAGAGGAAGAAGAGGAGGAGAAGAGGGAAAGAAGGAAGGCAAGTTGTAGTTTTCACTCTGTAAAAAACCCTGTCACTGTATGTTATAATTTGTGCAATTTTCTATATATGAAATTTTCTGTATACTTTAGTAAATATTTATTCTAGAGGGGTTGGATGGGGAGAGGAGAGAAGATCCAGGAGGAGGGGATATTTTATAATTTTGACTGATTCGAGTTGTTGTATGGCAGAAACCAACACAACATTGTAAAGCAATTTTCCTCCAGTTAAAAACAAAATAAAACAAAAATGCTACAAGAAACCTAAGGAAGGTAAGAACTGAAAAGTGTTTATTGGATTATCAATTGAAAGGCACTGGTGACCCTAACCAGACTGTTTAAAATCCTAATGTTCTGGGATAAAGACAAGTAAAGAGGAAACTACAAACACACGTGTAGGTCATTCTTTCAAGAACATTTTTATAGACTGTTCTGATGAGGTCTGTAAAAAGGGAGAACTTAAATTGTACAGGTGAAAGAGAGCCAATGGCTCAAAGTCCTTGTGAAGAAATGGATTAAGTCAGTAGCAAAGCCTCGAGAAGGGCCTGGGCCTCTCCTGAGCTGCAGGCAGGGCGAGTCTGAGATGATTGTGCGGGTGTGGGCTAGAACACAAGGGGATTGATTCTGTCAAGCTGCTTTCTATCTCCATTTATCAGCTAACTGCTGATCAAATACCTCCCTTTCCATTCAACCCTATTGTTAGCACTACAGTCGCCATGTGAAGAATTATCTCCATGATTTTCAGGGTCTTCCTTTGAATGTTTTTAAGATTGGGCTTGGGACCAGCATGCAGTGTTCCATGTGAGTTCAGTCTTCTTACAATGTGTCATTAAATGAGTTAGTGAATAATAATTTCACTGAAAAGTCTTATGATTCACTGGGAATCAATGATCTCTCTCTCTCTCTCTTTTTTTTTTTTTTCAGTCACAGCAAATTCTACTATGTCATTCATTAAGCTTTCGTATCTAGTTTTTATTTTATGGTGTACTTAATATCAAATTAAATAAAGTACTCTGTGCCATAGATGCACAATACAAAGTAATGTCAAGGGGAGCTGAGGTGAGGAGTAGATTTCATGAGTCAGGATGATCCCAGTGACTTCCTAAAAGAGGCATTTTGAATGGAAGGAACCTAAGTATTTAGAAGAAAGAATGACTCTTCCCTGTGTGTGCTCAGTCGTGTCCTACTCTTTGTGACACCATGGATTGTAGCCCACCAGGCTCCTCTCCATGGGATTTTTCCCAGCAAGAATACTGGAGTGGGTTGCCATTTCCTACTCAAGGAGATCTTCCCAACCTAGGGATCAATCTCGCATCTCTTGCATTTGCCTACATTGGCAAACAGATTCTTTTACTGACTATGCCACCTGGGAAGCCAACTCTTCCCTATGGACCAATAAATATATGAAAGAGTAGATATATGTATGAAAAAAAAAGTGAAACTGTTGGTTGTTCAGTCGTGTCCAACTCTTTGTGACCCTGTGGACTGTAGCTGTATAGCTAATTCATTTTGCTGTGTGGTAGAAACTAACACAACGTTGTAAAGTAACTATACTCCAATAAAAATTCAGTCAAAAAAAGTTAATGAAAAAAATAACCATTCATTTAGACAACAGGAAAAAAAAAAAGCCCTCAAATTCCAAAAGTAGAAAAGTATACATAAAATTACTTGAGGAAAATGTAATGACATTTTTTATTAAAAATGTAACTCTAAAAAATTGCTTAAACATTATGTAGATATCAGATATCCCAGGCATACTAAGTATTTTCTGTAGACAGATTTCAAAACAAACAAATAAATAAAAACAACAGAACTCTCCTTCACAAAGCTATGGAGTCATTGAACACATTAAAGAGTGTGCTTTGAATTCCTGGGGGGAAAGTACTTTGTAAACATCCAAGATTATATTTCATTTATATGTTTATTTTTCTCAGTAAATTAATGCCTTCCCCTTTATGTAAGAGCTTATTATTTTTTTACAGGCTGAGTTTTTTTTTTTTTTATCACCCACCTTGTATGCAGTTCAGGATTCCATTGTTCTCAAAATGTTCACAAATATCCTGTTAATGTGTGTTCTATTATTTCAAAAAGTATTAATGTCTGATTTGTAAGACAGTAATTTGCAAGTTCACTGTTTATTCCTATTTTAAAGCTTAATACAAGACTTTATTATTTCTCTGACTTCTTTTCCCTCTGCTATGTCAATGTGTTTCAAAAAAGTGGTAGGTGGTGAATCAGTTTGTTGCTTTGTGTATACTGAGGATGTTAATATTTTACATGCTGGGGTTGTCAGTAGACTTTCTTGTGCTGATTTATTCTCTTTAATTTTCATCTTTAAAAAATATTTTGACTATGATTTTATGGAATTAGTCCTCATATTACTTGGCTTTGAAACAGCCAGTTTGCTCATTGTATAGTACTCAAACACTATTATTTGTTTGAAGATATTTTTATTTTAGTTGTACTTCCTTTCCCATTTTTAAACATATACTTGATTCTTGATTAGGGCAAAGGTAGGAGTCTAGGAAGGCTTTCATTGGTGCGAACACATGTACGGAAGTTAATTGTTTTACTGCTATGGGGTATATATAGGAGAAGAAAAGGATTATTTCATACCTTTAATCAATGTGTAGAAACAGCCACCATACCTTTACTTTTTTGTCTTTTCTTTTATTTTCCCCTCCCTCCCTTCCTTTCTTTCTTTCATTTTATTTTTCAGTGTGAATTTATTTTTACGAGACAGTTACTGAAACTGATCATTAGAATCTGGCAACCATAACTCTCCCAAGAAACAACAACAACCAAAAAAAGTGTCGGGTTACTGTATAACATCATCAAGATTTCAGGAAAATGGATGAAAATTTAAATAGAGAAAAGCAAATTTATAAATGAATATGGACATGGTTACCATCTTAGTAATAGGGGATCAGTAATTAAACCTCTGAGTTGGTGTTTTCAGTGCTTGCAGTGATTTTTGAGAGGGGAATAAACACATTTTCAGAAGTGGAGCTGGGAGCTAGAAATGTAAAATACTCTGGCAGCTCAGACAAGAAGTAGCCAGGTCCTGGAAATTCAACAGACTGTGTTGATATACTTCTGCAAGTTACTGGAAGAAATAATCACAATTCATACTACATCTTTAGCCTTTTTAAGCAACATAATCCTCCATGTGTGTGTATGTATGTGTGTGCACGTGGATGGGTGTGAATTTTAAAATCCAGCGTTTAAGGTTGAATTGTTTAAAACACAGAGGGAGGTGGAGATAACCTTTAAAAACCTCTCCATGTCCTTTCTGTTCCCAGCACAGAGTAGTATTTGCATCTGTCATGATGAGGGAGTAGAGTGAGGATAAAGAAAGGTCAGAGGCTTGGGAACTGCAGAAGAAGAAAAATGACTTATCAAATACAAACAAGTTACCAAAATATATGCCATCTTTTCTGTGTTAGTGCCTAGCTAGTGATTGCTCAGGAACAAATCTAAAACATTGAGAGTATTTATTTTGAATTCTTCTTCAGTGAGAAGCTGAATATTAACTATAATTGAAAGATGCTTACTATTTGTCAAAAGTAACAAATAAGAAAAGGGATGCATTGAAGGATATCATGACTTTATGCTGGAAACAGCATTTAAAAAATATATTATCTTCTCTGCATATGTGCTGAATTTTCATTTTTATCCAATGTCTTATAAGTTGTATCAAATGAAATTCAATTTATCTGTCAAGTTAAGTTTTAAAAGTTCAGATTCTTCTAGAAAATAACATTATGTTTAAAATAAGCTAATGAAGAGATTTCCTTGATGGTCCCGTGACTAAGAGTCCATGCTCCCAATACAGGGGACCTGGGTTCAATCCCTGGTTGGGGAACTAGACCCCACATGCCACAACTAAGGATCTCGCAGGCTGCAACAAAGACTGAAGATCCTGAGTGCCACAACTAAGACCCATTACAGCCAAATTAAATAAAAAAATAAGGTAATGAAATTTTTCTGCAATTAATTATTGAAAAGGGAGAGGAGATAAAAATTATCTGAGCCACAGGTGGATGGAAGGAAAACCCAGAGTTCTTCAAGCAAGAATCCTGGAAGTTAAAACGGTGAGTAATTGAGAACAAGGATAATGGAAAATGCCAGCCACTGAGACCAGAGGCTCTCGTGGAACTGCGCTTCTCCTAAGAAGGTGATAGTGATCATGACTCTAGCTTCTATCCGACTAGTCGTGGAATAAAGAATCGAAAGACCAGGCCTTCCTTTATCTCACCATGTAGTGTTGAGAATGTCTAGCTGTTTTTAATTTGAGACATACTGATAGAAGTTAAATTTTTAAAGATGAAAATCAAGATACCATTATACTTTCTAATTCAGTATTTGTCTGACAACTATTTAAGGAACAAATAGAAATACTCTGAAAAGATTTTATTTATTAACCAGTAAAATTTGTTTTGCTCAAAGGTGATATCTGTGGTTGGGGATGTGGAAGGAAATCCGATTTTAAGCTTTACATTTCATCTATCTCCTACCTATGTCTGAATCTATAAGTATACGTTCTATATTTTACTTATTATTAACTTTATGATATTATTAATAGATATTGTTTCTTTTGCAAGGATAAAAAAAACTTTAGATTTGAAATATTTTCTTGTGAATAACTGAATATCATAGTTAATTTTATTCCTAAAGGCGATTTTACAGTCCTTTCATAGTTTGAATTTTCTTTTATAATGGCATATTTTACAAAAAAGATAGATTTGTGTTACCATTTTTTTTCTTAAGTATTGCTCTGGAAGAAAGGTCAACCTCTCTTCAACCAGTGTCTTAACATCTATTGAAGGAGCTGGTTGTTGCCTTATCTTGAGTATGTGGATATGAAGGAAAGCCCTTGGACTAGCCGACGTAGAAACCAACTAGATACGACATGGGCTTCCCAGGTGGTGCTACTGGGGAAAAACCTGCCTGCCAATACAGGTTAGATGTAACAGATGCGGGTTCATTCCCTGGGTCAGGAAGATCCCCTGGAGGAGGACATGACAACCCACTCCAGTATTCTTGCCTGGAGACTCTTATGGACAGAGGAACCGGGTGGACTGCAGTCCATGGGGTTGCACAGAGTCGGACATGACTAAAGTGACTTAGCACATTTGTACTCAGATATGAGATACTTTTAGCTTTTCCTGAGACTGGAGAGAGACCAGAAGCAAGGTAGCAGAGATTGATGTCTTAAAGAGAGAAGATGAGAGTGTCATTCTTGAGCATCTATACCTGAGGACAGAGAGGTGGGCCTGGCATGCAAGAATGGTGCCTCTGTGGACAAAGGCTTTGTCACTCTTGTTCTTTCCCTGGCACTACTTAAACTCAGAATTCAGATAAGATTCTATGCAGGGGATGAGACAAAACTAAAAGGACTGACACTGAACTTTACAACATTCTGGGAGGTTAAGCCCTAGAGGAAATTATATTTAATTCATAGTTCTATAGAAATGCGACTTCTTTCAGTGCACATTGCCCTGACCAAATTTTATAGATGCTGAACTTAAACAATGGATATATAGTGCTATATAGACTACTTATTTTTTCTGTATTTTGAGACGTATAATTAATATTTAAATAGACATAACTTTTGCCCCCGGGATAAATAGTTCTTAAATAGGACATGAAAATCTTAATTGTAACAGGGCAATTTTTAGGGGGCCACACTGTGCAGCTTGTGGGATCTTAGTTCCCCAACCAGGGGAACCTATGCCCCCTGCAGCAAAATCACGAAGTCCTATCCACTGGACCACCAGAGGATTCCCTGTAACAGGACAAATTTGATAAATTAGAATGCATTAATTGGAGAAAATTTGTCAAAATCACTATTAGGGTACTGAAGACGCAAGCAAGAAAATGTCAGAAGAGGTTTTATGTCTATATACTGAATAGCTAGAAGATTCACTAAAAGATAGACCATCAAAATGGAAACATGAGGCAAAAATTTGAAGAGACACTTCACAAATGAGTATTAAATAGTCAGCATACATATGAAAAGATGTGCAATTTTATTAGCTACCAGAAAAATGTCAATTCAAATATGACATTTCTACATTCTCATCAGAATGGCAGATATTAAAAAAGAAACATATCCTATGTTGGTTCAGAGACAGAACAACTGAAATTCACATACACTGTATTTAGGACAAACTTGGAAAATAAATGGAAATATTTACTAAGTATGTCCTGTGACACAGCAATTCCTTTGCCCAGGAGAAATGTGGACATATATTCACCATAAATATACTAAAATAATTACTAAAGAACTGTTAGTGTTAAACCCAAATAAAAAACTACTCAAATGTCCATGCACAGGATGATGGATAAACTATGCTATAATCACACATAATGCTATACAACCATGAAAAATGAACTAGAACTAGTCACAGCAACATGGATGCATTTCACAAAGAAAATATGGAGTGAAAGAAGTCAGGTATGAAGGAATAGTATGCAAAATTCCACTTTTAAGAAAGGGAAAAATAAACAAAACTAATCTATGGTGTTAGAAATTAGGGCATAGCTTTTGAGTGAGGCAGAGACTGAAGCTGGGTAGGAGGGGAAGGGAGCTTAATGCTGTTTCATAACCTGTATTGCTTTCACAGTTGTGTCACTTTGTAAAAATTCTTTGAACTGTGCACTTATAATCCATGTACCTTCTTATATTTAGGTTTTGCTTTACATAAAAATATTATCTTTTTTAAAAAGTTGTTTATGCTTTCAAATATCAGCCAAGTTCTGATCTGCAGATCCACAAAAGAGGATTAATTTTAAAAACTTGATATTTCTAAATTTTTAATGGAAATATACTCCTTTATTTCCCTTTTGCATACTCTGATATTCTTTTCCCCCATCAATAAATTTTGATGAAATCTACTTCAGGGATATGCCTTTAGTTATTTCTAGATAATGGAAACAATTAACTACTACTTTCCAGTAAACTGTCTAGCTGATCACCTCAAAACTATTCTCTCTCAAAGAATGAGACAGAGAGAGTGTGACAGAGAGACACACAGAGAGAGAGAGACCCCAGTCCTGATCATGTAGTCCCTTCTTTAAATTCAAATCAAACTTTGATTTGATCTGCTCTAAGCTTTATTAAATTGAATGCAGCTGAGTAGACACAAAGATGAATGCGGGAGGAGATAAAGTAGTAGAATGTCCCTTATTTCAAGCACAGTAAATAATTTCAAATTTGCCACCTGTGCAGAGCACTTTTCTACATTTCAGTTTTTCAAATTGTGGAAGATGAGCAGATTCTAGATAGGAGAGCCATCAGCAGGCAGCAAAACCACTGATTCTTGGAGAGAAAGGAAAAACATTATATTACAAATGATTCCATTAAGTAGAGTTTGACAGCTTCCTACTCCTCTGAAAGAGTTATTTCTTCTTTCTTTTTCTTTTCTTCTTCTTCCCCCCCCCCCCTTTTTTTTTAACATAACAACCATGGGGACTGTTTAGAAATCAGGAGCTACTTCACTCTAAAAAAATTACTCTTAAATAAACAGTTTGCAAGCCCTCTCAGTATGTGGCCAGAGCAAAGAAAAATAGATAAACATTTCTTAAAAGCTCTATCAAAGTATAAAAACTCCTTAAATCTTTCTCAGACATCTGAGTCCTCAAGGACTATTTCCCTCTTTTTTTTTCTTAGCCATTTGGAATCCAACTTAGGTAATCTTTGTCACATCCGAAAGTTTCTAGAGAGTTTTGTCAAGAGCCTAGGGACACTGAGCTTATAGATTACCATGACCTTTATAGTAATAAAGCATCAATAAAATACCATGTCGACTTTCATCTGTTTTCGAAACATTCACCTTTTTTTTTTTTTTTTTTTTACAAATTTGATTACAAAAATCTCAATGTAAAGCAGAATAAACTGGGGACAATTGGGAAATAATTTCTGTATAAAAGTACATTTTGCTACAAATTATTTAGTACATTTCACATGTACGTGCATTTGTAGCACATTGATGTAACCATAGAGAGAAGAATGCTTAAACTGTGAAACGTTAGATACATCTGGGCTTCATATTTTTATTTCACAATATGCTTCATCAGATCTTTGTTCTATGTAGGCACATGAAAATACTTCACAGAAGTGTTTGCCTATAGGCTGAGAGCAAAGGGACTCAGATTAAAACTCAGTCCTGGGACTTCCTTGATGGTCTGCTGCTGCTGCTAAGTCGCTTCAGTCGTGTCCGATTCTGTACGACCCCATAGACGGCAGCCCACCAGGCTCCCCCGTCCCTGGGATTCTCCAGGCAAGAACACTGGAGTGGGTTGCCATTTCCTTCTCCAGTGCATGAAAGTGAAAAATGAAAGTGAAGTCACTCAGTCGTGTCCGACTCTTCGTGACCCCATGGACTGCAGCCTACCAGGCTCCTCCATCCATGGGATTTTCCAAGCAAGAGTACTGGAGTGGGTTGCCATTGCCTTCTCCACCTTGATGGTCTAGCAGCTAAGATTCTGCACTCCCAATGCAGCCTGCCTAGGTTCAATCCCTGGTCAGGGAACTAGATCCCACATGCCTACAACAAAGATCAAAGATCTTGTGTGCCACAACTAAGACCTGGCACAACCTAAAGAAGTAAATAAATAAATATTTAAAAGCAAAACAAAAAAGCTCAGTCCTGCTAATCTCTGGACCATCAGTATTGGCTGTCTCCACCCGAAGCAAAAATAAGAGGGAAATAAAACATTATGATACAGTTTATTTGACACTGTGGATTTTAGTACATCTTTCCTTCTTTGACAGTCAGCGGGTTTCCTTTTAAGATCTAAAGAAATGATTTACCTCCTTTATTTATAGCTTTCTTCATCTCTCAGTTAGTACTCTATTCTAGCAGAGAGAAAGGATTTATGCACTGACAGAGTTGTTATACATCTAGGTTCTGAATACCTTGAAAGGAGAGTACTACCCAAATAAAAACCATTGTTATTCTTGGCAATTTTAGCAGAACCTTCGGTGGTATCTTGAGATTAGTTTTCTTCAGGAGCTCAGATGTTAATGTCATCAGTCAGAGATACTTAAGGGTAACAGAAGAGTTCCTCTAGAAACACTGCAGGAGGAAATTGGTGGTATCGTCAGGACTCTTTTCATTTCCTAAATCCAGGTGAAGAATGACAGGCTCCAAAAACTTGATAAGACATTTAATCCTGTTCCTTGCACCAACATTTCAACCCATGAATTATTGGCCTCAGTGCTATGACAGGAAGCCTGCATTTAAGAGGAAAGGAAAACAAGGAATTCAACAAGAATTTTCTTAATGAATGCTGGGTGCCTAGCACTGTGATTACACATTGTGATATGCACCAAAGCAGTACAAAATGCAGTCCTATTTATGCTGAGCTTAAAAGTATCAGTAGGAAGACAAGATGGACACATGTAAAATGATTTGCTATGGCAAAGCAAAAACTGACTAAATGTTAAAAATATCTGATTCAGTGATAAATATCAATAGGATTTCAGGAAGGAGAAAGGTCAATATAAGTTCAGTTCAGTTCAGTCATTCAGTCATGTCTGACTCTTTGCGACCCCATGGACTGCAGCATGCCAGGCTTCCCTGTCCATCGCCAGCTCCCGGAGTTTATTCAAACTCATGTCCATTGAGATGGTGATGCCATCGAACCATCTCATCCTCTGTCGTCCCCTTCTCCTCCTGCTTTCAGTCTTTCCCAGCATCAAGGTCTTTTCAAATGAGTCAGTTCTTCTAATCAGGTGGCCAAAGTATTGGAGTTTCAGCTTCAGCATCAGTCCTCCCAATGAATATTCAGGACTGATTTCCTTTAGGATGGACTCTTTGTATCTCCTTGCAGTCCAAGGGACTCTCAAGAGTCTTCTCCAACACCACAGTTCAAAAGCATCAATTCTTCAGCTCTCAGCTTTCTTTATAGTCCAACTCTTACATCCATACATGACTACTAGAAAAACCATAGCTTTGACTAGATGGACCTTTGTTGGCAAAGTAATATTTCTGGTTTTTAATATGCTGTCTAGGTTGGTCACAATTTTTCTTCCAAGAAGCAAGCATCTTTTAATTTCATGGCTGCCGTCACCATCTGCAATGATTTTGGAGCCCAAGAAAATAAAGTCTGTCACTATTTCCACTGTTTCCCCATCTATTTACTGTGAAGTGATGGGACCAGAGGCCATGATCTTGGTTTTCTGAATGTTGAGTTTTAAGCCAACTTTTTCACTCTTCTTTTTCATTTTCATCAAGAGCCTCTTTAGTTCTTCTTTGCTTTCTGCCGTAAAGGTGGTGTCATCTGCATATCTGGGCAAGCGGTCAGGAAGGAAATACAGTGTGCTTTTAACTTTATATGATCTCTTTGAGAGAGAAAAGCTTCATCTAAATTATTTCATCTGATTGATGACCATCATTTATAACTTTCTTGCTACTTCCATCTTGGGTATTCCTTTGGAAAAGGTGTATGGATTCATTACATATTTTAATGTATTGTTTATAGATTATAAGATAAAGTCAAGCATGTATCTGCTGATACTTTTTAAGTTGACCTGTCTTTATACTTAGAAATGTCTCTTAATAGTAGGCTTCCCTGGTGGCTCAGATGGTAAAGACCCTCTTGCAATGCAGGATCCCTGGGTCAGGAGGATCCCCTGGAGAAGGAAATGGCAACCCACTCCAGTAATCTTGCCTGGAGAATTCCATGAACAGAGGAGCCTGGCAGGCTACAGTCCATGGAGTTGCAAAGAGTCAGGCATGACTGAGCAACCATCACTATCTGCATACCTGAGGTTATTGATATAATATAGATGAGAGATTTTTAGGGGTAGGTTTTAGAAAAAGCACTGTGAAACTAGAGCTGTATCTATAAGACCTAAGAGAATTTAGAAACATAAAGGACTGTGATTCCTGGGAAAGTGGCTACTAGCTTCTTGCCTCTGACCATTACACATAATATTTGCTATGCATAAAATATACATTTTTTTTGGTCTCCCACATTACTGCTCCTCCTGATCCATATCTAATTCTAAACTAGATTTTAGGTAAAATATTTATTCGTGAAGACCATATCTAGTTTCCCAGTATAGATGTAGCATCACTATGTTATTATAGTCTCTGAATTTTATTAGATAGTACAATTCTGCAATTTTTAAAAATGTTGATCTCTTTTATTTGCATGTATGCTCCATGAGGGCAGGGTCTGTCTTGTTCATTGCAATATACCCAGTGTCTGATACTTATGGTTCCGGGACACATAAAGAATTAACACATTATATGTGCTATTCCTCTTATTTAAAGGAGGCATGCATGCACAGACAGGCGTAATGTACACTACCCAATGTTCTTTCTGCTCCAGCATGGTGCCTCACCCACAGTACTTGAGAGAAGGGATGCGACAAAGGGGAAAGTCTTCCTGAGGAGTGAATGGAAATTGTGAGAGATCCGTGCTTTTTTTGAGCACTCAACATTTACAACAAGGGTTTGGGGTGTGATGCATTAGGTGTATTTTCTAGCATGCGTGCTAATCACCCCCACTGTCAACTCCAGTCAGATTACCCGCCATCTTCCTTTAATACTTAAATCTGTTCTATTTTACATGGGAGTACAATCTTGTTGCTGCTACTGCTTTTAAGCAGAAATCACTTTTATAAAGACCTTTAGTGCAATAATTCAAAAGTTCTCTGATAATTATTCTATATTTTAAAAATTGGGGTATAGTTGCTTTACAATATCATATTAGTTTCTGCTGTGCTCCAATATTCTTATAGCTCATTTAATGCTGTTCTTTTATTCCACTTGGCAACAGAATAATGTACCTTGAGCTACATTGTTCTGAAAAAATAAAAACAAACCCTCTAGTTTGTTGTTCCCAGCTTTACTGAGATATAATTGATATATAACATCATGTAAGTTTAAAGTGTACAAGGTGATGTTGTAATACATATATATATATTGCAAAATGTTTACCAACTTAGGTTATATAAGCATTCTTAATCTCACATTACAGATGGTAAAAACATGAAGGCTCTACTCTTTTAGTAACTTTTAAGCACACAACAAAGTATTGCTAGATATCATCATGATGGGGTGCATTAGCTCCCTCAGAACTTAGGGGAAGATCATGCTCTGTGACTAGCATTTTCCCATTTCTGCCCCCCATAGCCCCTGACAATCAGTGTTCTACTCTCTGTGTCTATGAGTTTAATGTACTCTACTTAGATCCCATATATAAATGACATCAAACAGTACTTATTTTTTTCTGTCTGACATATTTCATTGAGTATCATACCCTTAAGGTCCATCCATGATGTCGCAAATGATAGGATTTCCTTCTTTTTTATGGCTGAGTTGTTCTTCACTGTAGATATCTATATATGTATATGTAGAACTAGATATACAGATATATTTCACATCTTCCTGTCCTTTCTTTCTGGGACCCCAGTGGTACCTAGAATGTCTCTCTCAAAGGTGTCCTGTATGTTCTCTAAGTTTACTTCGTTTCTTTTGATTATTTTTTCTTTTTGTTCTTCTTTATGGGTCAGTCCATGGATCTCCATTTCTTTGGGGTCAGTCACTGAAAGTTTAACTGTCTTCCTTTGGTGATGTCATAGTTCCCTGTTTCTTTGTGTTCCCTGTAGCCTTGCATTAGTGTCTGTGCATCTGAAGAAGCTCTCATCTCTTCTAGACCTTCTGCACTGACTTTTGAAGAGAAATACCTTCTCATGCAGGTGGGGGCACACTGGAGCATGCTGTGACCCGGGGTCTGGTGCTGTAGGGTGCCATATGCAGTGGTGTGTCGGGGCTCTAGGTCTAGGGAGGCTTAACTGTTGTTGGGGCAGGACACTGATGTTCACAACATCAAAAATTCTGTCATCCTTTTGGTGAGTCTGTGAGAATCTCAAGAGGCTACGAAGAGTGTGTGAGCCCTCAGCTGCCTCCAGGCCCAGTGTCTATGGACCAGGGCTGGTGGTGATGCTGGTGGTCAGGGTTTGGTATGCATGTGCGGACCAGATGTGTGGACCAGCTGGACTTGTCTGGCAAATACTAACAGGTATTATGTGTAGTGTTTGGGGCCAGTGCCAGCAAGGGCCAGCGTCTCTAGCAGCTGCAGGGCCCTGGCTGTCAGCATGCAGGCTGGTGCTTCAGGGCCTTCCCATGGTAGCCAACAACAGTGGAGTCCAGTGACAAGAGTGAGGTTAAAGGGGTGAAAATACTGCCATGTGGGTCGCAGAGTCCTCAGTTGTCTGCTGGTATGTATCCCTAGCTCTGAGACAGAGGTGTGGGATGGAGCAGGGAGGGACTCAGGTGGCCGGCATCCATGAACATGAATACTATGGGGCAGAACCCAGTGAAAGCTGCATAAGGTCCATGGTGGCTTTGCTGGCCATTGGATTCTTCAGTGGCCAAGTCTTCTTGGTCCTCTGCAGAGCAGACCACAGGGATCCAGGTTGCTCTTGGTCCTTCTTGGTCCTCTGCGGAGCAGACCACTGGGATCCAGGTTGCTCTGCTGTGTAGCTGACATTGATAGTCCCTGTTTTTTGCCTTCTCTGTACATTCCAGCTTTGCTGGTCTATGAAGGGAGTGAAACTGAAATGGGTCCTTCTTGAAGTGTCCCCAAAACCTGGGAAAGTTGGTCACTCACTCCAGGCTCCCTTTCTTTTTTTTTTTTTTTTTTCCATTTATTTTTATTAGTTGGAGGCTAATTACTTTACAATATTGTAGTGGGTTTTGTCATACATTGACATGAATCAGCCATGGATTTACATGTATTCCCCATCCCGATCCCCCCTCCCACCTCCCTCCATATATATGGAATTTAGAAAGATGGTAATGATAACCCTATATGCAAAACAGAAAAAGAGACACAGATGTACAGAACAGACTTTTGGACTCTGTGGGACCAGGCTCCCTTTCTTAGGGCAGCTCTTTCAACCTAGGGAGTTCCTTCTTCGGTCTTAGCAGTGCCATCCTGAGAATGAGATAATACAGGCAAAAACGAAGCTGTTCTTCCCTTTTGCTGTTGTTTATTTTCAGGTTTTTTGTTCCACTTGCTGCTGAAGCTTCTTGAATCGGTCCCTGAACTCTTGCAGAGCTGTGTTTATTTGTGGATAGCTGCCAAATTGTTTATATTCCTCAAGAATTGGAGGCTAGGGATCTCTTCATCTGCCTTTTGGGTGATACCACCTGCTTTTTCTTTTAAAACAGAATTCACATATGTGAAAATCTAGATCATTTGAAATTTGGAAATAACTAGGAATTAACACAGAGAAAATGCATGTTAAAATGTTGCAGGTTGAAAGGGAACAAAAACATTAGCTTTTCTTTTAGGTGTGTCTGAAAACTTTTAGTCTTTCAGATATACTGCAAGTTTGTAGAGATACTAAAGCAACTCAAAAAGAAGTAACACAAGTGAAAAATATCAGTTAAACACAGTGGAAAGAAGCAAGGACGAATTTCAAGGTTTTGAAACAGTATATAAAAAACCCAAAGTTTTCATCTAAATACAGAAGCTATGTGTAAATGTGCCAACAAGTTGAGGGATTCTTCATGTTTTACACATGCTTTTTTCCCTCTGTTCCCTGCATTTGCAGAAACCTTAAATGGAAGCTTCATTCCTTAGGGAGAATGCCATGTCACCATGAATGAATAGGCGGGAAGAGAGGTGGGATTTTGAGACCCCAACAAAGGGACTCCTATAACAGGAGGAGGGAAGAAATAAAAGTCTGATACTAAACCACTTCCTTTTTCAAACTGATAAAAATGTTCACACTTTCCTATTTTCTATTTTGACCTAGAAGTACTAAAAATAACTAAAGAAAACCTGCTCTGCTCATGAAGTTAATCGGACTGAAGGCAATCCAGCTCTTTTCCGGATTCTTAAAGAAATTCTTCCTAGGTGATGTGATTTTCTGTTGGATGAGCACAATAGGCACACCCAAAGGTCATGTACAACGCCTAAGTGGTGCTTGTGGGTCTGGAGCAGAATGGGTGGGAGTGGAAGTAAGGGCCGCCCGGAAATAAAGACTCCAGAGTGCTCTTGACAAGACTGACTCTCGGTGAATTTTCCTACATGCGGGTGTAAAGCATAATGTTACTCAGACCAAAAGATGATGAAATCAACATTAGGCATTAAGTTTTATGTCCTCCTTTACAGAAAATAGAGAGGTAGGATGGGATGAATAATATGCCATGAGAAGATTGTAATCATATGTGGTGCCTAAAAGATGCATATGAAGCAAGGTTGCTGTCATATCCATCCTGAAGTGTATGATGGCAACTAGTTAGTACATGCCTCACTTGGGTGTTCATTCTGAAAGAATTTAAGGAAAACTTACTATACCCAAAGCATTACAGGAAGTCCCTTACTTATGAGCCTTCAAGTTGTGAACTTCTAACGATGCAAATGTGCATCTGGTTCCAGCAAGGAACCAGAGCCTGTGCCATCAGTGTCTGGCATGAGTGAAATTGCAGCTTGCCCTCCATCTCCTATTGTTGATGATTCTTCATCTCTACCATCTCCCCACCTTCTTTCCCTCCTCCAGTCAGTAACTCTTCTTGCTTGTTCCCTCAATGCCAGCCCCTCTGTGCCAACTGTTGTACTGTAGTATAAGATGAAAAATGTTCTCTTTATTTATTTATTTATTTTTGTGTGTGTTTGTATTATTTGTGTGGAAAGTATTATAAACCTATTATAACCTATGTAGGCAGTTGCATTGGTTGGGTACCTCGGCTAACTTTGTTGGGCTTACGGACAAATTGGACTTAAAATGTGCTCTCAGAATGAAACTTGTTCATATGTAGGGGATTTACTGTATATAAATCCTCATAGGAAAAACAAATCTGACACCAAACAATGGTGTCTGATTGTAGGTTTGTGATATACTAGGTATTTTTTAGGCTTCTCAGGTGGTGCCAGTGGTAAAGAATCTGTCTGCCAGTGTAGGAGACACAGGAGACACAATAGACACAGGTTCGATCCCTGGGTCAGGAAGATCCCTTGGGAGGAGGAAATGGCAAACCACTCCAGTATTCTTGTCTGGAGAATCCCATGAACAGAGGAGCCTGGCAGGCTACGGTCCATAGGGTCGCAAAGAGTCACACACAACCAAAGCGACTTAGCACTCAGATATTCTCTGTACAACATTTTTCATTCTCCAGAACTAGGACATGCACTTTGAAAGTGGCCTTTCTATTTAGTTTATTTACACTCTCTCCTACCCAATTCCCATCCCAATCAGCACAGTTTTAAAGAAGTTAGGAACAGCTAAAAATGAAGTGTACAGCTTTTTAGAAAGCAGAAAGAAGTAGAAGACTGGGAATTAAAACAGGCACCAAAAATTCATAACTTTGTTTTTAAATATATTACCATGATCCTTTTTGTTGCAAAAGACAGAAACTCAAATAGATATACTGATGGAGAAGAGGGATATGAGAAGGAGAAGGTACTAGTCTGCTGAGTTCAAAGGAGGGGTTGAACCACTAAGAGCAGGGAAAAAGTTACTGATAAAACCTCAGGAGAAACTTGAACTATGGCCTCAAAGGTGACAGTGCCATCTTCATCTCTGCTGGATTGGTTTCTGTCAGCACTTTTTTTCTTTTTCACTGTGACTACGTTTATGTTGTGATTATCCGCAGGTTAATATTCTACAGCTTGAACCACCAAACTAATTACCCAAGTTCACAATCCAGAATAAGTTTGATCAGTTTCCTTCTAGCCCAATGACATAGTATGATCCAGGAAAAACACAGCAGCTTTCATTGCAACATCTTGGGTGAAGCAGAGGGTGACATACTTCTTCAAGGAAAACAGTCCCAGTCTGTTGGACCACTTGTTGCAAAGCAGTGCTCATCGTGTTAGTCCCCCATAAAAAGACCCATATCATGAGTCCTTTTGCTTTAAGACCAGAAAAGGATTTATTCCTCCAAAGCAGTTTGTTATTGGACAATGGAAATGACAGGGTCCATTACACTTCCTGTCTTTGCTATTGCTGCCATAAAGTTTAGAATTTAATTAAAACATGCATTTCAGTAACCAACTTACTTCAGGTTCATGGGATATTTTCCACTGTTTTCTATAAGGTTTCTTACTTTTTTTTTTTTAACTGTTCTTTTCCTTGCCTTTTGAAAAATAAGTCTTCTGATTTTTTTGGAAGCAGATGAAAACCAGTAAATAAACACCTAATCCAAAACATTGGTCTTATGGGCTCTATACTTGCTAATAGCATCTCCTCAAATGAATGCTATGGGCCATTTAGTATAATCTTAAAAGTACATGGAAAATTCTTTATTAGAAAAAGAAATAAGCCCATCTCATAGATATGGAGAACCGATTGTGGTCGCCAAAGGCAGACATGTGGAGGTAGGTGAAATGGGTATACGGAATCAAAAGGCACAAACTCCCAGTTGCAAAGTCAGTCAGTCCTGGGGCTGTATCGTCCAGCACGCTGACTACAGTTAATGCTGTAGGGCATGTGCAAAACTTGCTAGGAGAGTAAATCTTAAAAGTTGTCAAATAAGAAAAAAGTTTTGTAACTACATAAGGTTGAGGATGTTAACCAGACTTATTGTGGCGATCATTTCACAGTATATACAAATATCAAATCATTACCTTAAGGAGAGGACTCTGTGCTTTGGTTGTCAAGGAAACAGTAGTGACACTGGAAGACGGCAGTAAAAGCAGGAAGTGGCCAGTGTCCTGGTACATGTTGGTCCTTCGCATCATGTGCTTACTTTTATTGGTTGACGTCTCCCTGTAAATGACCAGCAAGATTTACTGCTTCCTGCCTAACTATTACCATGATAAAAACAAACCTTCCTTCCAAATCTCAGCTGGTGGAACTGTATAGTGGTAAATGGATTGAAGTCAATAAATTTTTAAACAAGAGGCAAATATTTTTAGAGGTAGAGTTTCCCCTTTGTAACAATGTCAGTAATTTGTGGTTTTCTTTATTGCGATGCACAAAGAGAATTGTGTAACAGAAAATATTCAAAACCCCCTGCTTTGTGTGACTTGCATGCATGTGTGCTAAGTCATTTCAGTCATGTCTCTTTGTGACTGTATGGATTGTATCCCACCAGGCTCCTCTATCTGTGGGATTCTTCAGGCAAGAATACTGGAAGTGGGTTATTGTGTTCCCTTCCAGTGGATCTTCCTGACCTGGGGATTGAACCTGTGTCTCCTGCATTGCAGGCAGATTCTTTGCTGCTGAGCCACTGGGGAAGCCCGTGTGTGACTTGGTTTTCTCATAATTTCCTAGAGCTTAGGATTTTGCCTCCACAAAAATGCCTTTGGATCCAAAGAATGAAAGAAGGTCTCTCTGTAATATGGATAAAATATTATTTGGGTTTGTAGAACAGCTGTCCATAGAAATTTTCACTAGTTCTTAATGATAAATTTTTCAGTGACACATTGCTCGGATATGTTAGCTGTTTAAAGCAAACTTGAGTAGCGTCAGACCATATGGTGGCACCAAATGGGGATTCCTTACCCAACCTTAGTGTAGTTGAGGGTTTCATGGCCTCTTAAGGAATAGCCTCAAAAGTTCCACGAAGTTACTTCTGGCCCATTTTATTAGTTAAATTATTTACACAAGCCTGGATCCAAGAGGTGAGCAAAAAATTATCACTTCTTGATGAGAGGGTCAGTTCAGTTCATTTCAGTTCAGTTGCTCAGTCGTGTCCGACTCTTTGTGACTCCATGAATCACAGCACGCCAGGCCTCCCTGTCCATCACTAGCTCCCAGAGTTTACTCAAACTCATGCCCATCGAGTTGGTGATGCCATCCAGATGAGAGGTGCTTCAGACTATTGTGGGCTGTGTTCTCATCCTCTACAAATTTTGATTTCCTTCTGCTTGGAAAATATGTTCACCTCATCCCATAATGACATCTGATTTGGGTTCTCTGATGGACATGCATTCATCTGATGGGTCAGCTCGGAAGGGAGTTGAATTTTATCCTTACGTGACTGTCCATTGATTTTTTTTTTTTTAATTTAGGGAAATAATGTCAACTTTGCATTTAAACAATAAACAGCTATTTTGAGTGGCTATGGAAAGATATTGAAAATTTCAGGAGTGTTTAGGTGGTGCCATCAGCAGTTCTTAGTGATTATTCAGATGTGTAGAGTGAGGAGGAGGGAGAGGAGGGAGACTGACCTGGCTCCCAGGGTTCCAGCTGCATGAATTGGACAGTGTTTTCTAAGTTGTGGGACATGTTGCATTTGAGAAGCCTTTGTAGGCAGCCATGTGAAAGACAGCTCTGTGGTGTGGAGCTAACTTTTCTGGGGGGAGGATAATTGTTTTATGATATCACTGAGGGAGACTGAATAGAGTGAGTCGAGAAGAGGGTCCAGAATAGCACCCTGAGAATGAACAGCATGAAACACCCACAAGTAAAAAGCAAAGAAGACCAAGAACAGTAATCAGCAAGTTGGGAGAAACATTTGAAAAGGGTAGTATCAAAAACCAAAGAGGGTCAGACACTTTATATGAAGAAGGAGTGAGAAGAGAACACTATCAACAGTACCAGAGAGATCAAGAACCATAGCAATGATGTGTTTAAATGTGGCCTCTTAGAATATCTAAAATACAAAGCACTCTTTTCCCTACCAAATTACATGATAATATAGCATAGTATGTTACTTTATATTAGATAATAAATTTATATTAGCAGACAGTATACTCTGAAACATCTTAGTAAAAAGTAGATTAGGTTATTGCAGCCTAAATATCCCTGCTTGACTTCATCCTGTGCATTGTGAAACTGCGAAAGATGTATTTTGTGTTTCAAGAAAACTAGATGCTAACAAAGGTTGAGAGTAAATTCAAAGTAAGACAATTCTGAGACTTCAGTTAAATGAAAGAAATGGGCAACCTAAATTGTACAGTTTCTGCTATCCATACTTTACCTAACTGAGGTTATATATCCCCACACATGCACACTCTTGAGCACATCCTATATGATCAAGATCACTGAGGGTATGTGACCAGGGACACAGGTAGTGGCAGAACAGAGGTGGCCAAATTAGTTAACCAAGAAATCACTACACTGACAAGGAAGTGATAAGTAGCTGTCCATATTCCTCTTCCTGTATTAACTGGGTCTTTCAGCTGCAAGTTACTGGGCTGTGAGAATCCTTATCCAGAGCCGACTCAAAAGATCGTGGCTTAGAAAAAAATGCCTGAAAGGTAAGAGAAGTGTCACACTTCTTATTGTAAATAGGATAATTTCTGATATTAGGTAGGAATATTTCAGAAGTATATTTATGGAAAAATATGTGCAGGTCAAAGCATTCTTCTTTGGGGGACTTCACTGTCACCTTCCCAGGAGTTCTGATGGACCATAGGGCCAGGTACAGAATTTATGCTGGACTATTCAGAGAATCTCCAAGCTCTGTCAACTGCTGGCTCAGAGAGGATTATCTGATCTAAGCAGAAATAAGCCAGTATTTTTTCCTAGGATTGTCTAATAGGATTGGGAAGGGAAAAAAGATAAAAAGCAACAGACAGTGAGAGAGAGTAGGAGAGGTGGAGGGGGAAAGAGAGAGAAAGAGAGTCTGTGTGCTGAACTTGGTAACTGGGAATGTGAGTCTAGTGCTGCCAAGAGCTACCTACATGCATATGAAAATAAGCCATAGAGAAAAAGCGGAGTAGAGACCCTGGGAGAAAGAGATAGACCTGACATTATTATTTTAGTTCCCGAGTTTCTCTGGGCCTGAAGATTCTCCCCTAACCCTCTCAGTTTGGTAAACCAGTGAATTCTCAAGCTAGTTTGATTTGACTTTCTGATACTTGCATGTAGGAATTTTTAATGTGACCGTGCAAATCAAATCAGACACAGATAACAAGCACTGGAAAAATACAACATAGTCCTACAGAAAATGTAGGAATTTCAGCTCAATATCAGGAAATGTTGGGTAAATTATATCTGCCCTAATACATGAGCAGAAACTTACAATTACGCCCTAGGCTCTTAGCTACATGTAATGCAAGGAAATATACATTCATATGAAATTGATCATTTACATTTTGAGCAGTTTGATTGTAGAACTGTCTCCTCTTCCTGGGTCCAGGAGTTATTCTTTGTAATGCTCAAATGTCATAAGGGTATAAATAATATAAAATGACAAACCTCACTCTTTCAAACAAGGATTACAATATAAATTTATGTGCCCATGAGCTGTATACACATTTACAACAAACACAGGAAGATAGAAAAAAACATACTCAGTCTTAAAATAAATCTTCTCTATATTTGTCAGAAAAGCTTAATCCAAAATCAAATGTGATCATTATAAATCTTTATTAAAACTTCTGAGAGCTTTCTAAGCCATGACCCAGATGAAGGCTCAGCAATCTCCTTGGTGACCCAACAAGCAGGCAGGGCGTAAGGAATTTCTTCGTGCCTTGAATAACTCTAAGGTAAAAGACGGCCCTGCAGGCAGAATGGACCTCATAAATGGAAGTGCTTATTTCCATTTCTATATTATTTCACCACCTGCAAGTAGAAACACACACACAATTTTCTTCTTTTGTTTCTCTCCTAAAATGTCCAGAAAAGACTACAAAGCTCATTTCCACAACATAAATAAAAAACATTTTGTTCCCTGACTCCTGTACCACAAGTCTCAATTCTTGTACCCCAATTAAAGCTGTCATTCAAGGCCTCAAACTCTTGAAAATCTAAATTATTCCATCTTCCTAGAACATAACTCTGACTCTAGGGCTTATGTCTACTCTAGGGTTTATGTCAATTTGCTGTTCAGTCACGTCTGACTCTTTGCAACCCCACAGACTGCAGCATGCCACGTTTCTCTGTCCTTCACTGTCTCCAAGAGCTTGCTCAGACTCATGTCCGTGGAATTGGTGATGATGCCATCCAAGCATCTAGTCCTCTGTCATCTTCTCCCCGTGCATTCCATCTTTTCCAGCATCAGGGTCTTTTCGAATGAGTCAGTTGTTTACATCAGGTGGCCAAGGTACTGGAGCTTCACCCTCCAATACTTGACTGTAAGCAATAAACACAAGGTATTACTGCTTTTTCAGAGGGGAAAATACCAGTAGACAACTTCAGCAAAAGTAATTACTGTATCTGTCTTTATGTTAATATAGCTCAAAGGAAAAAAATGACCTATTGGGCTTTTGTCATTATAAGAGAGGTGCTTTTCTTTAAGATTTCATACTTAGCAGTGAGCACTTTAAATTTCTTCTAACTGATCAAATTCTCATTACACTTGAACTACCAGGAAGCTGAAAGCCAGATTTATAGCACCTGGTATGCAGCCCTGGGTACCTCTCTATACACTAACTGTTATGGTTTGTATGGTATCCACCTGAAATTCATGTGTTGAAGTACTAACCTGAAGAACCTCAGCATGTCACTGTAGTTGGAGACAGGGTCTTTGAATAGGTATTTAAGGTAAATGAGGTCATGTGGGTAGTTCTTGGGCTTTCCATGTGGTGCTAGTGGTAAAGAACCTGCTTGCAAAGCAGGAGACATAAGAAACTTGGGTTCAATCCCAGGGTCAGGAAGATCCCTAGGAGTAGGGTATGGCAACCCACTCCCAGTATTCTTGCCTGGAAAATCCCATGGACAGAGGAGCCTGGTGGGCTACTGTCCACAGAGTCACAAAGAGTCGGACAAGACTGAGGTGACAGCGCATGTGCATGGGTGGGTCTTAATCCAATACAACTGGCATGCCAACAAGAAGAGGAGACTGGGACACAGACACACACAGAAGGAAGATGCTATGAGGACACAGAGAGAAGGTGATGTTGACCAGTCAAAGAGAGATGCCTCAGAAGAAACCAGCCCCACTCACAGCTTGGTCCTGGACTTCCAGCCTCCAGAACTGTGAGAAAATAAACATCTGTTGTTGAAGACTTGGCTCTCTGGTGCTTCCTCATGGCAGCCCTAGCAAATGACTAAACCAAACTTTCACAGCAGTTCCACAATTTCCCCACTCAATTTTCCTGTTTCCAGAACTACTATTTATTTTAGTTTTCATGTTATAGGAACCCTCATAACGATATTCCTCGACTTTCTGAAGTGAATTGATACCGAAAACGTTGACAGTGCCACTCCCAGTACCTCAGTGAACTGACGTTCGAGATCGTTCACCAGCAGCCTCAAGCTCTGGTGTCATCTTAAAGTCATAGTTTACTTCTGTTTTCGATGTGTCTCTAGCTAACATGTTGTCTGGCATCCTAGAGATACCAACACCACCTCACACTTGGGTTTATGTTGAAACAGAAAACTAATCTTGATGCTTTGTTTGCCCAGCCTGCAAGTAAGGTCAAGCTTGTACAGCTATGAAACAAAGAAGTGGGTTGTTGATGTTGCTAAGGAAGGTGAGTCCTAAGGAATGGTCCTTCCTGAATTTTGGGGGCAAAATTATTTAAATAAATAAATAATAAGTCATCAAGGAGAACCTGAAAACATTGAACCAAAAAAAGTTTTTGTGCTTAGAGCTAGGAAATCTATATCACCCATGGAGATTTGTTCTGCTCTTCAGTTCAGGATGGTTATTATCATCCCAAGTCATCAGTTGCCCATTTTTAGTGTTTTCTGGAGCAATTGTATAGAAGTCAAGATGAAAATTAGAGACACAAATGCTTTTTTTCATTTGCTTTTTCCCTCAAATTGCTGATTCATGTATCCCCTGGATACCTAACTATATATATATATTTTTTTTTTCTTCTATCTTTGTAATATATTGAAATGAATTAGAAGAGGTAATCAAAGAGTGAGAAGAAGGAAGGAAAAGTGGAATCAGTTCAGCTCAGTTCAGTTTCTCAGTCATGTCAGACTCTTTGCGACCCCATGGACTGCAGTACACCAGGCTTCCCTGTCCATCACCAACTCCCAGAGCTTACTCAAGCTCATGTCCATTGAGTCGGTGATGCCATCCAACCATCTCATCCTCTGTCGCTCCCTTCTCCTCCTGCCTTAAATCATTCCCAGCACCAGGGAATGGTCTTTTCCAATGAGTCAGTTCTTCGCACCAGGTGGCCAAAGTATTGAGGTTTCAGCTTCAGCATCAGTCCTTCCAATAAACACCCAGGACTGATCTCCTTTAGGATTGAATGCTTGGATCTCTTTGTTGTCCAAGGGACTCTCAAGAGTCATCTCCAACACCGCAGTTCAAAAGCATCAATTCTTTGGCACTCAGCCTTCTTTATAGTCCAACTCTCACATCCATACATGACACTGGAAAAACCATAGCTTTGACTATATGGACCTTTGTTGGCAAAGTAACGTCTCTGCTTTTTAAGATGCTGTCTAGGTTGGTCATAACTTTTCTTCCGAGGAGCACGTGTATTTTAATTTCATGGCTGCAGTCATGATCTGCCGTGATTTTGGAGCCCCCAAAATAAAATCTCTCACTGTTTCCACTGTTTCCCCATCTATTTGCCATGAAGTGATGGGACCAGATGCCGTGATCTTAGCTTTCTGAATGTTGAGTTTTAAGCCAAGTTTTTCACTCTCCTCTTTCACTTTCATCAAGAGGCTCTTTGGTTCTTCTTTGCTTTCTGCCATAAGTGTGGTGTCATCTGCATATCTGAGGTTGCTGATATTTCCTCCAGCAATCTTGATTCCAGCATGTGCTTCATCCAGCCTGGCATTTCACATGATGTACTCTGTATATAAGTTAAATAAGCAGGGTGACAATATGTATCTTTGATGTACTCATTTCCCTATTTGGAACCAGTCTGTTGTTCCATGTCCAGTTCTAACTGTTGCTTCCTGACCTGCATACAGATTTCTCAGAAGGCAGTTCAGGTGGTCTAGTATTCCCAACCCTTTAAGAATTTTCTACAGTTTGTTGTGATCCACACAGCCAAAAGCTATGGCACAGTCAATATAGCAGAAGTAGATGTTTTTCTGGAGCTCTCTCACTTTTTCAATAATCCAACAACAGATGCTGGCAATTTGATCTCTGGTTCCTCTGCCTTTTCTAAATCCAGCTTGAACATCTGGAAGTTCATGAGTCACATACTGTTGAAGCCTGGCCTGGAGAATTTTAAGCATTACTTTGCTAGCATGTGAGATGAGTGCAACTGTGAGGAGGTAGTTTGAACATTCTTTGGCATTGCCTTTCTTTGAGATTGGAATGAAAACTGACCTTTTCCAGTCCTGTGCCCACTCCTGAGTTTTCCAAATTTGCTGGCATATTGAGTGTAGCACTTTCACAGCATCATCTTTTAGGATTTGAAATAGCTCAACTGGAATTCCATCACCTCCACTAGCTTTGTTCATAGTGATGCTTCTTAAGGCCCACTTGACTTCTCATTCCAGGATGTCTGCCTCTAGGTTAGTGATTACATCGTCATGGCTATTTGGGTCATGAAGATGTTTTTTGTATAGTTCTGTGTGTTCTTACCACCTCTTCTTAATATCTTCTGCTTCTGTTAGGTACATACCTGTTCTCTCCTTTATTGTGCCCATCTTTGCATGAAATATTCCCTTGGTATCTCTAATTTTCTTGAAGAGATCATTACTCTTCTCCATTCTATTGTTTTCTTCTATTTCTTTGCTCTGATCACTGAGGAAGGCTTTCTTATCTCTCCTTGCTATTCTTTGGAATTCTGCATTCAAATGAGTATATCTTTCTTTTTCTCCTTTGTGTTTTGATTCTCTTCTTTTCACAGCTATTTGTAAGGCCTCCTCAGACAACCATTTTGCCTTTTTGCATTTCTTTTTCTTGAGGATGGTCTTGATCACTGACCCCTATACAACATCATGAACCTCCATCCATAGTGCTTCAGGCACTCTGTCTATCAGACCTAATCCCTTGAATCTATTTGTCACTTCCACTGTGTAATCAGAAGGGATTTGATTTAGGTCATACCTAAAATACTTAGTACTCCTCAAAGCTGTTAATTTCACACCTACCAGTAAAGAAATGAAATAATATGAATCATCACCCAGCAGTTTTGAATCACGATTTCAGCTATCCTGCTTTCCACATAAATGAAACACTGTCATTAGATCAATCTCCCCACTGCTGATAACAGAGCTGTCATACAGAGATGTTTCTGCAAATTAGCCTGTCCTCTATGGATGGCAAAAGTTACTTATGTCTATTCTTTCTTTAAAACACACACACACACACACACACACACACACACTCTCTCTCTCTCTCTCTCTCTCTCTCTCTCTCTCTTTCTAGTATGTGTAAATCTTTGTAAGAGTTATAAGAACAAGGAAATGAGTAAAAGCCCCACCCTTGCCCTCAAGCATGTCACCGTATGAAGGAGGAGTGATATGGGAAAGAGACCAAGGCTATTCAGTATTTACTATAAACCAAACACTGTATTGAGTGCCGGGAGTCAGACGAGTCACAGAGTGATGGAGTCATAGAGACTGAATCCGACAAGGAAGGAAAGTCTTTAATTATATTTGCATATAAGTGTGAAAAATATATGAGTAAGAAGTACACAGTATTATTAGATTCTATATCAGGGGTCATCTAACTGTAGCCTTGTGGACCGCATCCAGCCAACTGCCTATTTTTGTACAACCCATAGCTAAGAATGGATTTACAAATTTTAAATGGTTATTATATAGGTACCCAAATAATATCCTTGATTTGACCTGTTGGTCCATAAAACCTAAAATATTTTCCATTTGGATCTTTACAGGAAAAATTTATAGATTCCTGTTCTATACCACAGAAATTTGACCAAATTGGGATGATAAATATAAATCAACTAAAATTTACAAATATCTGTGAAATAAAACAGCTTAATAAATATTTTGTATCAGTTATTTCATAGAAAAAATTTATATATACTCAAAATTGAGGGCTGTCCAGGTGGCACAGCAATAAAAAAAATCTGCCTGCCTGCGCAGGAGATGCAGGTTTGATCCCTGGGTCACGAAGTTCCCCTGGAGAAGGAAATGGCAACCCACTCCAGTATTCTTTCCTGGAAAATTCCATGGACAGAGGAGTCTGGCAGGCTACAGTCCGTGGGGTCGCAAGGAGTCGGACATGAATGAGCAACTAAATGCACATATATGCACTCAAGATTAATCTGAAAATAGATGACATAAAGTTATATTATAAAAATATGCAGTAAGTGGAAGATAATGTAGTATATTGAGTCAGGTGACATGAGGTTTTGAATATTAAACTTTTCTCTATGTATCTATTGCAGGGACAGTTTTTATGGAAAAAAAATTTCACAGTTAGAAAGTGTCTGTCGTGGGCTCAAAGGTAGGTTGTAAAGCGATCTGGGACAAAGTTCACTCTGAAAATAGGATTAAAATCATAAAAGGAAAAAAAATATTTTTCTAGTTTCTTTTCAGGGAATAAAAAAACTCACATGATTCTTAAAGGCTGGAATGAGAGATGAGATTTTTGGATGGTTCCCATCAAAGTATAATATGTGATGACAGCAAGTGTGGTTGAACACAAGAATGGGGGGCTCTAGCTTGGCAACAAATAAGATTTTCTGCTTTCTACATATTTCTCTTGACTCAAAATTATAAAATTTAAAATTTTCTCAGTGTGGACAGAATCAGGTTATCCAGACTATAAGTAACTAAGGAGAAACAAAGAGAACTATTGTGATCTCATTGAGGACATTCAGAGAAAACCTACACTTTGCAAGCCAACTCTGAACAAGCCAAGACTGTTATCTTTGAAACTCTGACCTGTTCACTGTTATTAACTTCAGTTTCTTGAATGTCTAGGTTTGAGGGGATCCTTCTTAATGTTTTCATTGCTGTGAAGAAAAAATCTGACTCTACCTGTGTAGGTAGGGAATAACTTGTGAATCGGTATCATTGAGGTCATGGAGGTAGTTGATGCCAGAGGCATTGCTATAAATATGTACTATTTATCTGCAGTATGTAAAAAAAGCAACTTTTTTCAGGATGATGAAATCTGACCATGAATGACAGTAACAACAGTGCAAATGAAGAATCCTTTGTTTCAAATATACTTTACTTCCCAGAGGAAATTAAGTAAAGAGCAAATTTTAGAGCAGTTGATATCATGAATAACAGTTGTTAAATATAGTTCTACTTGTTTTGCTTGCAATTACTCATTTTTATTGTAGACTTTGCCAATTTTTCAGTGTGCACAAGATTTGTATTGTAGCCTCTTCATTCTCAGGCTAATCTCTGTAAGCAAAGAGAAGGCAAAGTCAACTTTAGCCTCAGAATCTTAGCAGTATAGTGAAAAGAGTGATAAATAAGTCGAAAGGATACTCAAAAGCATTGTAAAAAATTAACATATAATTAAACATGTAGTAATGATGGACTGAACTTAAAAGCTGTGGTACTAATAATAACTTCCAAATAGTTGCAAATTGTGATGCTTCCAGAGATTAAAAAACAAGTAGTACTTTTAATTGCGCATCCTTGTAGGAAAAGGTTCAGTGGAGCTCTTTTTTTTTCTAAAGGATACCATTGAGAATATTTATTGTAAGAATTATAATAAATATGTCATTACAGTAAATCCTAAATCCCTCAGTAAATATTGCTATATTTTAACAAAATAAGTAGATAGAAGAATGACTGAAATATAGCCTAGCTGCAGCTAGTACATAGGAATTTATGGCCTAGCTTTTCATTTTAATTTTTATTCTAACTTTATCTTAACTTTTTTTTCTATTCTGATCATTTTGAAATGGTAATTTATTCTCTTGACTATTTTTTTAAACTACTTGTCAGGCTGTTATAATCCTTGTTTGGAAAAGAGGGGGATAAATGATCAAATAAGCAGATAGATTATAAATCACTCTTTAACCCTTCTTTAGTTCAGCATTTAGAATACTGTGAGACAAAGAGGAAAGAAGAGTCATGTAATACTTGGCATGAATTTTTTTCCTTACATGAGTTGTATGGCCATTGCTAGTTTAGTAATGATTATACATATTCTAATAGTCAAAATGTCCAATTTCAACTTAGAAACCCAGAAGCCAAGCACCTATGAATACCATATCCATTTCTTTGATGTGTCTGTCATTTTTGCCCCGTTTCAGACATTATGCTACCCAGTAAGAAGGTAACCCAATGAAATAGCCTTCAGGTGTTTGTAGAGTTTAAAATTATTGCAGATAGATGGTAGATGTCAACTGAAATTGATACAAATGAACAGATCTGGACTTCAAGATTGACTGGCTCACTGGGGCAGACACTATCAATTTAAGACAGTTTGATATAATACAGGTAATAAGGAAAATAGATTTTTTAAAGCCTGTTAAATATTCCCAGTTCACTTGCTACAACAGAGGATCTAGAAATAAGAGCAGCATTTACTCTTTCTTCGTTTTTTTTTTCGCAGCATTTACTATTTCTGAATCCTTCCACTCTTCACTGAATTTTTAGCTTACACTTCTCAACGTCACCTCCACAGAAATGGTAAACTGTGGCACTACTTATTGTAAATAAATAAATATACACACACATATATATATACAATAAAAAATAAGCCCCATCATATACCTAATCTCAGTATGTTGATAGATGAGAAAACACATAAAATTAACAGAGATATGATTGTAGGAAAACCTTCCAGGTTGTGTAGTGGTTGATCAAAAGTAAGAATTTAAATTGAAATTGCTTTAGTTTTTGTTTGTTCATTTGACTGAGTGTTTTGTTTGCCAAGTGTGGTGGTAAATTTCATGTATTGACTTAACTGGATTCCAGGGTACCCAGATATTCGGCTAAGCATTATTTCTGGGTCTGTCTGTGGGGATGTTTCCAGATGAAATTAACATTTTAATTGGTAGACTGAGTAAAGCAGAGTGCCCTCCCAAATGTGAGCAGACACCATCCAGGCCAGCGAGGACTTGAATAGAACAAAAAAGCAGAGGAAGAGAGAACTGCTCTCTATGCTGGCCTGCATGAACAGGGACATCATCAGTTTTTTTCTGCCCTTCAGCTGGGAATGAATGACACTTTAGCTCCTCTGGTTCTCAAGCCTCCAGATATAGTCTGGCCTCCTGGGTCTCCAGCTTACAGATAGTGAATCACAGAACTTCGCAGTTTCTATAATCATGTGAGCTAACCCATTGTAAAAAAAAGAAAAATCCATTTATCTGTCTATCTACCTACCTATCTAGTTCTGTTTCTGTGGAGTTGGGAAGTTGGAAAAATATAGGTTTTTGCTGACTGCGTGTATGGAAATTCTCTGAAAAAAATATTGGCCATTCTCGGATAGAAACAGAACAGCATTTGAATCCTGGGTAGCGGTTTTCTTATTACTCAAAGAACAAAGATTATTACTAGTCATGGAGGGATCCCATTTATAAATTTTGTTCTTATACCTTTTAATGTTTCCTAGTTTATTCTTTTAAAAGATGCTACTAAGGGACCAAGCTGGAACACCCTAAGACAGGAAAATTCCTTGGTGAAATTTTTAAAATTCTGCAGAAATATTAACTTGCCATTGCTTTGCTTGGGACTCTAGGAAACTTTATTGTTTTCTGTTTTTACCCTCGGTTCTGTAGGACATTTAGTTTTTAAACTGTGGTTCATTCAGGAGCTAGTAAGTAGCAAGAGTGTTACAGTGTATTAGACAATAGGACTTATAGATAGAATTTTTATCTCTCCATTAATACTGGATCACAGAGTTGCCACACACTGAGGTTTCCAACTCTAAACAACAAATGATCAAAACACATGGATCACTCACTCAAGGGGGTCTTAGGAAAAAGAAAAGGTGGCAGAAGTGGGGAAAGGCTGAAACACTGTGACATCAAAAGATCAGATTTTTCTGAAAATTCATTTTACACCCAGCTTTTCAATTCTTTTCAAATATTGGTGTTTCTTGGCTGGTGATCACTTGATAAGATCACACAGATGAAATAACACTTCTCATTTTCTAGGCATAATTAAATTCAACAAAAGTAATATTCAAAAGAGAGAAGATTAATACACAATGGATAATTATGTACACCGAGTCCTGTCTCCCAGCACAGAGAACCTAATTAGACCTTAAGGGACAATGCGTCTCTGCTAATCATATGTGCCAGTCACAGCCCATGTGCCCTCAACTTCCAGCACACTGTCAATTGATTGCTGAATATTATTCTGTTGCTTGTTTCTCTCAGTACAAACTTCCCCTACTTAACTTTGTTTTGAACAGTTTCACATATTAATGAGATAATTTCAGCATTTAATTTTTTGGTTAAGTGCAAATGGTTTTAATTATCCTTCCAGAATTACATATACAAATATGCAGAGAAACCACACTGAAATTTTAAAATTTGAATTGTTTGCTACTAAGATGAAATAAAAGCTATTTCAACAGGATTCAGTGGGGGATTTTATTAGTGCATTATGATCATAAGCTCAGTTTACTGGTGGTAACTTACCATTTGTTCAAATTAAAGAATTTATTCTGTCCATAACTCGAAAGTCATTGGTTCTACTTTTTGAGGTCATTTCAATTAAGAAAATGAAAAGTGCTTGGCAATGCCAAACTATAAGTATTACTTCTGCAGTTGAAATTAGCCCTGTTTTGATCACCAGTCCAGGTTCGATGCATGAGACAGGGTGCTCAGGGCTGGTGCACTGGGATGACCCTGAGGGATGGGACGGAGAGGGAGGTGGGAGAGGAGTTCAGGATGGGGAACACATGTACACCCATGGCTGACTCATGTCAATGTATGGAAAAAACCACTACACTATTGTAAAGTAATTAGCATCCAATTAAAATAAATAATTAAAAAAAAGAAATTAGCCCTGTTTCATTCTTAACTTTTTTCATCCTATATTCATTAGAAATTTTATAATGCAATTGGCTTTAACTATTTTAAATATGTATTTTTTCAGACAGTTTCTTTGGTTTGAGGGGATTTGAATGAGTCTCTAAGACTAGATTGTAAAATAAAATGTTTAAACAAAATTCTATTACAGTAATCAAAACCCAGAGGAGACCTGTCTAGAATAAAGAATTTAAAGGAATTCATTATCAGAATGAAAACTGCTGTCAATACAGAAGAATGCAACTTTGGTGGCAGAAAATCTCCTCAAATACCTATTAGTTACACCCACATGACTATACAAATCCTAGTATTAAAAAGTCACTTAAGTTCATTAATTTAGCACAGTGATTTTCAACCACTGGTATTCATCAAAATCATCTGTAAAGCTTTTCTTTCCTTTCTTATTTTTAAATACACACATGCCTGGACCAACACATGGAGATTTTGACTCAAGTTTTGGAAAAGAGCATGTAAATCTGGAGGACTACAATCTCCAGCAATAATTCAGATTTATTTGGAATTGAGGTTGAACAAAACTATTTATAGTTTTAAAAAATGATTAAATCAATCAACTGCACACCTAAATCCTCCTCCCTAATTCTTTAAGAAGAAAAATAGTCAATAGAAGCAGACCCATGTACTGCTCATAAATTGGGATTATGACAGGAAATTTAAAATAACTATGCCAGATACATCAGGGAATAATGAAAAAGAAGTTGGCATGTTTAAGAGATGAGCAATTTTAGCCAGGAGGGGAGATAAAAGAAACAAACCTCAGAGAAAATGTAACTTATCAAAGTGAAAATGTTAGTCATTCAGTTGTGTCCGACTCTTTGTGACACCATGGACTGTAGTCTGCTAGGCTCCTCTGTCCATGGAATTCTCTAGGCAAGAATACTGGAGTGGGAAGCCATTCTTCTGTAGAGGATCTTGCTGACCAAGGGATTGAACCCAAGTCTCTCGCATTGCAGACAGATTCTTTACCATCTGAGCCACCAGGGAAGCCCAGATTATCAAACAGACACAAATGAAATGTCTAAATAGAATATAAACTATGTCTATATTGAAAGATATATGTTAAGTATTTTTACTAAACCACTGACATTTCTGGAAACCCATTCCTGTGAGAAAGTTCCTGAGCCTCTATTCTCTTATTTTACTGAACAAAAATTCACTGATCTAAAAGTATGAAATAATAAATAAAGCCAAATGTCAGCATTTAGGCCAAAGTAAAATATTAAGAGCTTCTCTGTCCATTAAAATGAAGCAGGATTTGATAGGAAGGCATACTTCTGGGTTGTTATTCATCTCTCTGAACATTCTTAGTCTTCATCAAGTTCATGCTGGGAAATCACCATAAGTCATAAATGGGATAAATACAGATGATCACCAGTGAATGGGAAATAATGCTTCTGGAGGAGTCAAGAAATATCTGAAGCATATGAAAACCAGGTTATGAAATAACTGTTTTCTGGGAATTCCTTAGGGGTCCAGTGGTTAGGATTCTGTGATCTCACTGCCAGAGGCCTGGTTTCGATTTCTGGTTGAAAAAATTACTGTTTCCTTAATCCAGACCTCAAAGACAGGAAAACTATATGAGAAACTTTTCCATTTCTTGGAATTTGAAGGTGAACACTTGATTTAATAATCTCTATGCACCTCAAATCTCCATGAAAAATAAGCTTATGTTATTAGATTATAATAAAACAAAGGTCCTTTTTGGTTCTAAATTCTATGGCCATAAGAATTTAAATAGAGAGCTGCTGCTGCTAAGTCGCTTCAGTAGTGTCCGACTCTGTGCAACCCCATAGACGGCAGCCCACCAGGCTCCTCTGTCCCTGGGATTCTCCAGGCAAGAGTACTGGAGTGGGTTGCCATTTCCTTCTCCATAAATAGAGAGCCATGATCCTGAAACCAGACGCTGAAATAATGTAAAGTGAGAATCACAACATTTTAAACCTCTTGAAATATCCACTTGAAAAATCAGTGGAGATGTTGAATTTACCATGATACTAAAATGATTTACAAAATGGAAGTATTTTTCCCTGGTAAATAATCTACTTACTTCATTTGCTTCTCTGTGGAGGAAATGCAATAAGAGGGAAAAAGTTCTAGGCAGAAAGACCTTATGTTGATACTCAAAATGAATTCTGAATTTGTCTCTCAGGGTGTGTCTTGGGAAATCTACCTAAACTAGGTAAGCCTCAGCTTACCCACGTATAATACAGGAATCATAACAGTCATTTTAAGATATTATTGAGAAAATTAGTGATAATATTCTTATCGAAATACTTATGATAGATGTTTGTGAATAAATATTAAGATATCCTGAAAATTAAATTCATTCAAGGCATGCTATTGTGGAAAACATTATATTAGCAGAACAGGTAGGTTCCCAATATCTTATTAAATGTAGATGCAGATAATCCACTTTACTGTGGAAGAAAGTTTAGAAGATTAGATGATAGGATATAGTTCAATTGGTTAAATTTAGGGTAGAAGATAGTAAATAGACCCAACTAAGGAGTGACTCACAGATTTTAGAGACTCCAAAATTTTTATTTTTCACATTTAATGTGAGTTAGTTGCCAAGAGATTCAACTATGTTTTCCTTTTCCTACTATGCTGTATCTGTCTGAGATCTGTATTTGAAATTATATTTGTAGTAAATCAGTTTAAAGTTGTAAATCTCAGTTGTTTTAAATGTACAATTCAAATACTAAACTTGAAACCTTGGCTCCCACAACCATTTTCTTACTCTCTAGAAGTCCCTTTCAGTCAACAGAAAAGAAGTTTTTGTGTTCTTGTCATGTTCCCCTTCTCTCTCCTTCTCACAAATTCATTTGTGAATGTCTCATTCTCTGTTTTGCCATATTGTTGCCTAACATGTGTTTGCTTCTCTCTTGCTCCCATGGCAAGAATTCATTTCAAGAAATGGTATGTAAATGAATAGCTTTCATTCATTCAATTTAAGATATGTGAGTGGGAGTGTTCTCTAATAGCTCAACCATCTAGGTTAAAAAATGACTCATTAAACTAAATGACAATTTTTGGCACAGTGTTTCAATTGATAAATAACATGATCAGAACTTATGGTCTGGGCCTAGAAAACACTTCTTAGCAAACAAAACCTACAGCACTAAGAGCCATTCCTACCACAACTATGCTCCCATGGTCACATTGGTTACATTCTACTGACCTCACAAAGTGGATATTCAAGCTGTGTGGGAACTGAATAGCAGATACAAAGAACAATTACCATAGAGGGGAAGAAAGGGTATTTCTAAGCACTAGTGTCCAGTCAGCATTGTGATTTAGTTTGCTAAGGTTAAAGTTATATGGGAGAAATTTTATAACTTTACAGCACTTAACCCATTGCCATGTTGGTGGAATAAATCCTTGTTTCAGTGTGCCTCCTTATTTAAAAAAAAAAAAAAAAAATGTAGTAGTTGTAATTCCATCATTCATCTTTGAAAAAGAGAAATCACCGCTACCCCATCTCCCATACACAGTGAAATATAGTGTTTTTGTTTGTTTTGCTACAAAGGTAATGGACTTGAATCAGATGTGTGGAGTAGCTTCAAAACCATTTTGCTTGATACCCTTACCTACCAGTACCTCATCCCAATGTGATGATAGTTCTGGCGGAATGAGAATCATTCTCAATACCATGTTGTGGTTGTTTAGTCTCTAAGTGGTGGCGACTCTTTTGCAACACCAGGGAACTCTAGCCTGCCAGGCTCCTCTGTCCATGGGATTTCCCAGGCAAGAATACCATTTCCTTGGGTTGTCATTTCCCTCTCCAGGGGATCTTCCCAGCCCAAGGATCAAACATGCATCTCCTACAATGGCAGGTGGATTCTTTAACACTGAGCCACCTGGGAAGGCCCTCTCAATACTATACTTTCCAAAATACACAGCTATTCATTAGAGAAGATTAATTTAGAAGAAGAATATATGAGATAAAGTAGATAATACGCTTCCCACACAGATGGTATTGAGCTAAAGTAGGAAATGAAAAGAAATATCATCAAAGCCATCCTGACACGCAGTTAGAAGTAATGAAACTTTGTCTTGGTCAAAAACTGACCCAAAAGATTTTCTAGTTACCAAATTATGGGGAGAAATTAATCAGGATGACTTCATTCTCAGGAATAATCCTATGTACTTCACTTCATTTTATGGTATCTGTCATATAATTCTACTAAATGACCTCAGTTCAACTCAATGTCTCATCTTCTTTTTGCTTCAAGAGTAAAAAGAGAGAGAAGGTGGGGAAAGGGATGAGAAACAATTCTCTTAGAATTTGGAACATAAATTTTATCTACCCATGAGTTATAAAACTCTTTGCAATCTTCACTAAGCTCAAAGGGTATGTAGTAAACAATCAATTAATTAAAAATCAATCTTGTTGTGCCCAGCTTCCCTTGGATCCTGCTCCTTTCACTGCTAGCTCCTCCGGGTGAGAGCAGACCTTCACAAAGCATGCCTTTTCCTTCCAAACACTCACTGTGGAGTTTTGAGGAAGATTACTGTCAGGCAAGGAGTCTCCCCCATTCTGCTGTATTGTAATTGACCAAAAATCTACTTCATGCCAACCATCTAAAGAATTGACTTTCTCAGAGTTCAGTTCTTGATTCCTGGGAGAACTGTGGAAAAAAGAGAACCTAGATCAAGCCCTGAGCCTTTGGAGTGGGAGCACTGACTCCAAGACCCGTGAGAACTCACACAAAGGAATCCACTGAAATACAAGACCTGGCATCACCCAACCACCAATAGCACCCTGTGCAGGACACCTCATCTAAACAACAAACAAAACGAAAATACAAACCCAATCATCAGCAGAGAAGATTACCACCTCACTCAGTCTTGCCTATCAGAGGAAAAACAAACAACCAAACAAAAGCTCAGCACAAATCTCACCTTATAAGAAGCTTACACAAACCACTGGACCAATCTTAGAGGACAGAAACCAAAATGAAGAAAGAATTCAACCTTGAAGCCTGGGAAAAGGAGACCTCTAACACAATAAGTTTGAAAAGAAATAATGAAGAGGCAGAGAAATACTACACAAATGAAGGAACAAACTAGAAACACTGAAGTCCAAATAAATGAAGAAGAAATAGGCAAACTACCTGAAAAAAAAATCAGAATAATGATAGTAAAGATGATTAAAAACCTTGAAAACAAAATGGAGAAAATGCAAGAATCAATTAGCAAAGACCTAGAAGAATTAAAGAATAAACATGCTGAGACAAACACAATTACTGAAATTAAAAATATTCTAGAAGGAATCAATAGCAGAATGTCTGAAGCAGAAGAATGAATCAGTGAGCTGGCAGATAAAATGGTGAAAATAACTTCTGAAGAGAAGAATAAAGTAAAAAGGATGAAAAGAACAGGATAGTCTCAGAGACCTCTGGGACAATATCAAACACACCACCATTAGAATAATAGGGGTCCCAGAAGACGAAGAGAAAGAGAAAGGGTATGAGAAAATTTTTGAAGAGATTATAGTTGAAAATCATTTCCCCAACATGGAAAAGGAAATAGTCAATCAAGTCCAAAAGGCACAAAAAGACCCATGGAGGATAAACCCAAGGAGAAACATGCCAGGACACATACTAATCAAACTAACAAAGACTAAACACAAAGAATATTAAAAGCAGCAAGGGAGAAGCAACAAGTAACGTACAAGGTAAACCACATACACTTAACACCTGATCTTTCAGCAGAAACTCTGCAGGCCAGAAGGGAATGGCAGGATATATTTAAAGTACTGAAAGGGAAAAATGTACAACCACGATTACTGTACCTGGCAAGGATCTCATTCAAAATTAATGGAGAAATCAAAAGCTTTTCAGACAAGCAAAAGTTAAGAGAATTCAGTAACACCAAACCAGCTTTACAACAAATGTTAAATGAACTTATATAGTCAAGAAATACAAGAGAAGAAAAAAGATTTACAAAATCAACCCCAAACAATTAAGAAAATGGCAATAGGAACATATATATCAATAATTACTTTAAAAGTAAATGGATTAAATGCTCCAACCAAAAGACACAGAGTGGCTGAATGGATACAAAAACAGGACCCATATATATGCTGTCTACAAGAAACCCACTTTAGACCTCAAGACACGTTTAGACTGAAAGTGAGAGGATAGAAAAATATATTCCATGCAAAGTGAAGCCGCTCAGTCATGTCCAACTCTTTGCGACCCCATGGACTGTAGCCTGCCGGGCTCCTCTGTCCATGGGATTCTCCAGGCAAGAATACTGGAGTGGGTTGCCATTTCCTTCTCCAGGGGATCTTCCTGACCCAGGGATTGAACCAGGATCTCCTGCACTGCAGGCAGACGCTTTACCCTCTGAGTCACCAGGGAAGCCTTATATTCCATGCAAATGGGAAGCAAAAGAAAGCTGGAGTAGCAATCCTCATATCAGACAAAATAGACCTTAAAATAAAGAAGATTACAAGAGATAAGGAGGGACACTAGATAATGGTCAAGGGATCAATCCAAGAGGAAGATGTAACAATTATAAATATCTATGCACCCAACATAGGAGCACCTCAATACATAAGACAAACACTAACAAATATAAAAGGAGAAATTGACATTAACACAATAATAGTAGGAGGCTTTAAGACCTCACTCACACCAATGGACAGATCATCAAAACAGAAAATTAATAAGGAAACACAAGTCTTAAATGATACATTAGATGAGATGGATCTCATCGATATCTTCAGGACATTCCATCCAAATGCAGAAGAATACACCTTCTTCTCAAGTGCACGTGAAACATTTTCCAGGATAGATTGCATCTTGGGTCACAAATCAAACCTCAGTAAATTTTAGAAAATTGAAATCGTATCAAGCAACTTCTGTGACCACAATGCTATGAGACTAGATATTAATTACAAGGAAAAAACTGTAAGAAACATAAACACATGGAGATTAAACAACACGCTACTAAATAACCAACAGGTTACTGAAGAAATCAAAAAGTTTCTAGAAAGAAATGACAATGAAAACACGACAACTCAAAAAAAAAAAGAAAAAGAAAACACGACAACTCAAAACCTATGGGATGCAGCGGAAACAGTCCTAAGAGGGAAGTTTATAGCAATATAATCCTACCTCGAGAAACAGGAAAAATATCAAATAGACAGTCTAACTTTACACCTGAAACAACTGGAAAAGGAAGAACAAAAACCCCCCAAAATTAGTAGAAGGAAAGAAATCATAAAGATCCAAGCAGAAATAAATGAAAAGGAAATGAAAGAAACAATAGTAAAGATTAATAAAACTAAAAGCTGGTTCTTTGAGAAGACAAAAAATTGACAAGCCTTTACCCAGACTCATCAAGAAAAAAAGAGAGAAGAATCAAATCAACAAAATCAGAAATGAAAAAGGAGAGGTTACAACAGACAATGCAGAAATACAAAGGATTGTACGAGACTATTATGAATAACTCTATGGCGATAAAATGGATAACCTGGAAGAAATGGACAGATTCTTAGAAAAGTTCAATCTTTCAAGACTGAACCAGGAAGAAATAGAAATTGTGAACAACCCAATTACAAGCACTGAAATTGAAGCTGTGATAAAAAATCTCCCAAAAAACAAAAGCCCAGGAACAGATGGCTTCACAGGAGAATTTTATCAAACATTTAGAGAAGATCTAATGCCTATCCTTCTAAAACTTTTTCAAAAAATTGCAGAGGAAGGAACACTTCCAAACTCATTCCATGAGGCCACCATCACCCTGATACCAAAACCAGACAAAGACAGCACAATAAAAGAAAACTACAGGCCAATATCACTGATGACCATAGATGGAAAAATCCTTAACAAATTTTAGCAGACAGAATTCAGCAACACATCAAAGAGCTCATACACCATAAGCAAGTTGGTCATGGTCATTTATTCCAGGAATGCAAGGATTTTTCAATATGTGCAAATCAATCAATGTGATATACCATATTAACAAATTGAAAGATTAAAAACCACATGATAATCTCAATAGATGCAGAAAAAGTCTTTGACAAAACTCAGCACCCACTTATGATTAAAACTCTTTAAAAAATGAACATAGAAGGAACCTATCTCAACATAGTAAAGGCCATATATGATAAGCCTACAGCAAACATTATTCTCAATGGTGAAAAACTGAAAACATTCCCCCTAAGATCAGGAATGAGACAAGGGTGTCCACTTTCACCACTATTACTCAACATAGTTCTGGAAGTCCTAGCTACAGCAATAAGAGAATAAAAAGAAATAAAAGGAATCCAGATGGGAGAAGAAGTAAAGCTCTCACTGTTTGCAGATGACATGTTAGTGTACATAGAAAACCCTAAAGATAGTATCAGAAAATTACTAGAGCTAATCAGCGAATTTATCAAAGTTACAGGATACAAAATCAATACACAGAAATCACTTGCATTTCTATATACTAGCAATGAAAAATCAGAAAGAGAAATTAAGGAATCAATCCCATTCACCATTGCAACAAAAAGAATCAAATATCTAGGAACAAACTTACCTAAGGAGACAAAAGAACTGTACACAGAAAGTATAAGACACTGATGAAAGAAATAAAAGATGACATAAACAGATGGAGACATATTCCATGTTCCTGGGTAGGAAGAATCAGTATTGTGAAAATGACTATACTACCAAATGCAATCTACAGATTCAGTGTGATCCCTATCAAATTACCAATGTCATTTTTCATAGAACTAGAACAAGAAATTTCACAATTCATATGGAAACACGAAAGACCCCGAATAGCCAAAGCAGTCTTGAGAAAGAAGAATGGAGCTGGAGGAATCAACCTTCCCAACTTCAGATTATACTACAAAGCTACTGTCATCAAGACAGTTTGGTACTGGGACAAAAACAGAAATATAGAACAAGATAGAAAACCCAGAAATAAACCCATGCACCTATGGGTACCTTATTTTTGACAAAGGAGGCAAGAATATTCAATGGGGCAAAGAAAGCCTCTTCAATAAATGGTGCTGGGAAAACTGGACAGCTGCATGGAAAAGAATGAAATTAGAACACTTCCTAACACCATACAGAAAGATAAATTCAAAATGGATTAAAGACCTAAATGTAAGACCAGAAACTATAAAACTCTTAGAGAAAAACATAGGCAGAACACGCGATGACATAAATCAAGGCAAGATCCTCTATGACCCACCTCCTAGAGTAATGGATATAAAAGCAAAAGTGAACAAGTGAGACCTGATTAAACTTAAAAGCTTTTGCACAGCAAAGGAAACTATGAACAAGGTGAAAAGGCAGCCCTTGGAATGGAAGAAAATAATAGCAAATGAAACCTGACAAAGGATTAATTTCCAAAATATACAAGCAGCTCATGCAACTCAATGCCAGAAAAACAAACAACCCAATCAAAAAGTGGGAAAAAGACCTAAACAGACATTTCTCCAAAGAAGACATACAGATGGCTAACAAGCACATGAAAAGATGCTCAACGTCACTCATTATTAGAGAAATGCAAATCACCTCATGCCGGTCAGAATGGCCATCATCAAAAAGCCTGCAAACAATAAATGCTGGAAAGGGTGTGGAGGAAAGGGAACACTCTTGCACTGTTGGTGGGAATGTAAATTGATATAGTCATTATGGAAGACGGTATGGAGATTCCTTAAAAAACTAGGAATAAAACCACCATATGACCCAGCAATCCCACTCCCAGGCATATACCCTGAGGAAGGCAGGGTTGAAAAAGACACATGTATCCCATTGTTCACTGCAGGCCTATTTACAATAGCTGGAACATGGAAGCCACCTAGATGCCCATTGACAGATGCATGGATAAAGAAGCTGTGGTACATATACACAATGGAACATTACTCAGCCATAAAAAGAAACACATTTGAGTCAGTTCTGATGAGGTGGATGAACCCAGAACCTATTATACAGAGTGAAGTGAGTCAGAAAGAGAAAGATAAATATATTCTAAATCACATGTATGGAATCTAGAAAAACTGTTCTGAAGAATCATTTACAGGGCAGCAATGGAGAAACAGACATAGAGAATAGACCTGAGGAGAGGGGAGGAGAGGGTGAGATGTGTGGAAAGTGTAACAAGGAAACTTACATCACCATATGTAAAATAGATAGCCAATGGGAATTTGCTGTGTGGCTCAGGAAACTCAAACAGATGCTCTGTATCAACCTAGAGGGGTGGGATGGGAGGGAGATGGGAGGGAGATTCAAAAGGGAGGGATATATGTATACCTATGGTTGATTCATGTTGAGGTTTGACAGAAAACAACAAAATTCTGTAAAGCAATTATCCTTCTATAAAAAAATAAGTAAAAGAAAATCAGTAGCGTCAAGAAGCTTCATGGTTCTGTCAATAGTGAACTGAGTGTGAATTTAATCTCTTTATCAAAAAATCTTGATCCATTGGCCTGATTTATTTTCTTTTTAGTCATTCCACATATATGGATGGTGACAGTGATGTATGAAGAAGACCAAATTGTTATTATTGTTTTGAGGGGAAATTGTAAGATGTATGCTTTTAGGTAGGCTATTTGTAAATTCTTTGGTAAAGCTGGTAAACCATTTAGAAGCTGTCATAGTTGAAGCATATTATGAAAAATGTTAATTTGAGCATTTGGCAATCAGTGCTATGTCTCTTTTGAGCCCAGAGGAACATAAACCTCAATCAATGCCTCTGTAAGCAATAATGGATCACGGTAGTATAATTATTATAGTATAATGTTCATTATACTTCTTTTTCTTTTTGGAGGATTATTATAAATGAAAGTAAGCATTTGCTAATACTCTTCCCAACCATTAAAAAATCCGCACAACAGGACGTCTCCTGCTTCCTATTTTTGACACCGACTTGTACGACACCTTTGACTTATATATTACGAGAAAATGGAAAATTAAAAGTATCCAAGTGAGGTGAAAATGAGTTCAGGAAATGAATATTACATAGCAAGCACCCTATTGTTATTAGGTTAAGAAGTTTCCAAACTCCAACCAAAATATCATAGCACTCAAAATTAGATTTTGCTTATACAAGGTTAAGTGAATATAAAAATTTTGAGGTAAGGAATCTATCAAAAGAAAGAACAAAGTTTCAAATGGTCACCAGAGGGCATAAAGCACTTTGGAATGACTGTTACAGAACACTTCAAATTTGCAATGACCAGATAGCAAGACCTACAAATGCCATAGTGTGGGCAGGAGGCTTCAAGCTAAAGATATTAATAGCCTCCTCTGTTACGGCAAAATATTTGTAGTTTGAAGCAGAACTTACAAGACAATTACCTGCTTTACCCATAGTCATCTTTCCCTAAAGGGAAATTTCATTCTTAAAGGGGCAAAGTAGGACTTCCCTGGTCGTCGAGTGGTTAAGAATCAGTCTTGCAATGCTGGGGACATGAGTTCGATCCCTGATTCAGAAAGATGCCACATGCCTTGGGTCAACTAAGCCTGTGAGCCACAACTACTGAAGCCCACATACTCGAGAGCCTGAAAGCTGCAACTACTGAGCTCTTGCTCTGTAACAAGAGAAGCCACTGCCAGCACACCACAACTAGAGTGTAACCCCTGCTCATTGCAACCAGAGAAAGCCTGTATACAGCAACAAAGACCCAGTGTAGCGAAATAAATAAATAAAACAAAAACTTTCATTAAAAAAGGGCAGAGTAGACTAAACATAATCAGTAGATAATGGCCAAACATTTACTTGACTTGAGTTTTTGGTCAAGATATTTCCAAGCTGTACTTAAGATAGAATTCTCATTAAAAACAATTAAAATGTAACTGCATCATTGATATGTAAGAATAAATAGAGAATGGATTTTTAGACCAATCAAAATTAGTTGTCTTATCTTTACTGAACTACATGGAATATCGCACTGATATAATTAAACCATCACCCCCTTCAAAAGTGTGATGGTTTACCTAGATCAGGATTCTCAAATTTTTTGGTCTCAGGAAACTTCTACGCTACTATGAACTATTGAGGAACTAGAAGGGACTTTGGTTTGTGTGGGTCTGTCTCCATTTATTATATTAGATATCAAAACTTGACATTTTAAAGACAAGAATATATGAATACACTTTCCCATTAAATACACCCACTAAATTCATTCTCATGAATACACCACTTTCCCATTAAAATAATGATGTCACTATATGCCATGTAGACTGTAGAAAACTCCATTGTACACTTGTGAGAGAATAAGAGAAAAAAATAAATGTAATGTGTTAGCATTTTTATGAAAAGAATTTTGATCCCATGAACGCCCAGAGTGCTGCAAACAACACTTTGAGAACTGCTGGCCTAGAAGACACAAATTCTTTCTATAATGTACTTCACAGGCTGTTTAGCACTTCATTTTTAGATCTCTTTCTACCCACAGTCTCTCTGTGTCTCCTGGAATATTCTGTTTTCTTTAACAGCATCTGTTTATTCATTATTAACATGGAATATTTACCACATACCTCTGTGTCTGGCATTGGTCTAGTCCAACAGGGAAGATCTTGCCTCCAAGATCTGAGAGCATAGGAGAATCTTGCCATATGACTGGTCAATCGTGATTGATTCATGCTCTTTTCTCCATCTGCCTTGCTCTCCCTACTTCCCCAAAATGAAAACTCTTACTGATCCTTCAAATCCAAGGTCAAACATTTCTTTCCAAATGAATTTCATCCCAATATTGTAATCAACTTGATGCTTGTTTATTACATTGTAAACCTTATAAAAATGTTCCATTACTCTTTTTATTTGTTTTTATGTAAAGAAAGTTAAAGAAAGTCATGACATAGTCTCTAAGAAATTAAAGTATCGAGGCACTGAAGACAGTTTAGTTGAGAGCAGATGTACTGTTTATGTTGTGTAGACTGGAGGCCTCTTAGAGACAACCAGGATGGTGACATTAATTGGTTTGGGTGGGTACTCTACTTTCCAAAGTCTCTTCTGTTTAAGGGGTTGGAAGGAAAAACTTGTCTGGATCATCTAGGAGGAAAAGAGCGATAAAGTATGGATGCTTCCACCCCCCTTCCCCCACTGCCCCCCACTCTCCCATCTAGACCCAACAGCCCTGATGCAGCTGGTGCTATTAGGAAAAATGAGTAGTAGGAAGCACAACTCTGAATATCTGCTTGTTCCTGGTCTCCCTTTGAGCTTTGGGGGGAAGAGTCTTGTTTACCCCTTGAAGATCCAGGATGGCAGACTGTTCTCCCCTGATAACTAGGCTCAAAGGAAAAATTTTCACTGGACTGTTAGTAGCAGTAAAATAATGTAATAATACAGGTTATTATCACTGGCTCTAGAACTAGTCTATGTGAGTTTAAATCACCCCTCACTAGCTATGAAAAGTGGGGTTGTTGTTTAAACTATTTGTGTTTCACTCTGCTCATTCATAACATTGGAATAATATTAATGCTTTCTTCACTGAAAAGAGTAAATCATCCTATCTATCTGTCTATCTAGTGTCTGATCTCCAGAATGAGCACTAAATAGTAATTAGTGTCACTGGAACACGAGGTTTATAAAAATAAACACTTTTGTTTTCCTAACTGTTCTGTTTCCAGCATCTGGAATAGGACTTGGAATATAACATCAATCAATGACATTTGTTAAATGAATGGATGAAGGCATCCACAGTCAAAATGGGTAGGGCCCATTATCAAAGGCAGTACCATTTTACTGAAAACTACGCTGCAGTTGCAGATCCACCAGTCTGTCCTTGTCTGTGAATGTGAAGTGGAGCTGAACTCCAACGCTAGGGCTGTGCCAATCCCTTTGACTTTTGATGCATTCAGAAGATGCAGGAATTCTCTGTAGAGATAAGGTTGGCATCAACTTTGAGATGTGGACTCAAATCAGTGTTAAGTTAATTGGGATAAAGTATAAGATGGCTACATTTTATCTCTGCTTTGTGATATAATTTTCACTGGTTATATCTCCATCACAACACTTATCACATTGTATCATACTTGTGTCTTCATCACAAAATAGCAAGAAAAATCTTATTAGGCTTAGAGATATCAAACCAAATTTTAAGGAAGTGATTTTACATGGAGTGTGCTATTAGGCAGTGGAATGAGTTACTGAGGACAAGAAAGGAGTCTTCTTTTATGTAAGTCTTCCAAAATAAGATATGCTTCAACCTGAATACTAAAAACTGATGTAGGCTTTTTAAAATATTCCTCTTGCCTTTTCCCTTGGTTCTCTCCACAATATTGCAGAAAGCTAGGTCATATTAGTAGGAAATAAAAAAAGAAAGGTTTTCAGTCTCTCCCTGACAGTGCTGTTTTTCATAAACATCAATCTTGTAAAGTATAGTGATCTTTTTTTTTTTTCCATAGAAGAACACTGGAAGATAAACAAGATCCAAATCCATATTAGATTTGGAAAAGGAAAATTTGTGGGTAGAAAAAAAATCTACAAAACCATTGCATGCATTATGCTGTCAATATATCAACCAAAAGGAAACTCAGCCTTTTATAAACACTGTAATGGTCTTGACAACCTTCCTATGTAAACAAGTGAAATGTCAGCCTTTTAGGGAGAAGAGTCATAGAGTTGCTTACTCAGGAAAAAAATAATGATTTAAAAGTGATTTTGGAATGAACTTTAGATTTAAAAAAGAAAGAGTTGGATTCAAGGATAGAGTAAACTAAACAGAATCATTTGAGATGGAAAGAGCATTGATTCAGAATGGTGAAATTTATGAATCATTTGCCCTTTCTTTAATTCACTCTATTTTTTCTTAATTTACACATTCTCTTAGGTACATCATGTTTTTTGTAAATTAGAAATGTCAGTGCCTTTCCTAGGGATTTACTATGTGCTTGTTGTTTCTGGGCTCACTATGTTTGTTTTATGTTAATTAAAGATTATGTATTTCTTTAAATATATTAATGAATAGAAATCAAGATCATATATTTCAAAAGTCTTGTGTTTTTACTTTACTGCCTCTATGATAATATATTAATGTAATAATAATTCAGCAAATGTACTCAGAAGGTTCATATTATTTATCTTATAGTATAATGATTATAGTACCTTATACTGAAATTCCGATAGGATATGATTAATCATATATTCTACAAATGAAAGAATGCTTTTTTTCTCATTTGAAAACTGCAGGAGTTATAAACATGCAAGATATTAATTACTACTGCTACTACTTTGAGAGAAACAAGTGTCATGGAAAAAGTTGCTGTGAGAAAGAATCTTTACATTCTGTAAATGAACATTGATAGAATAAAAGAAACATATCAGCCTTAGAAAAGCAAAGCAGAATTGGAGGCGAGTTTACCTAAACCCTAGTAAAGCAGTTATTGTGTTTTCTAGACGATCAGGTCTGACTCATATTCCTATCCACCTACAATTAGAATTTCCCAAAGGCAAAAGCCAGAAACTTGTTCCTGCTTGCCTTCCATCAGGGATTTCAATTCCCTGGTTGGTCCACTATGTCTGAGCTTATGGGGCAAAGCTCGACCCTGTGGCTCACCAGAGTACAAGGTAAGGCTTATATTCACTGTTTTCTCCCTATACAGAACTAGGCTGTGTTGGTAATAATTTAGAAAAATGCAACAAGGTGCAAAGATGATTAAGAAGATTTGTTCAGAACCTGATTCTCTTCATTACATTTGTGCCACAAGATGAAGGTGAGCAGAAAACCAGGGGACAGATAAAATTTGTTAATTAAAGTGTCCCTCCCGCAAGCTCTGGGGATTCTTCTGTGGCCCTAGTCTTTTTCCTGATCACTGGCAAACACACCTGTGAATGTGCTGTTCAGTCCATTTAACACCAATACCACACATTAATTTTCAAGAAGAGTGCTGCATCTTTTTTTTGGTGAGAAATATAATCCAATACACTCTTTTGAATAACACATAATTTATAAAGTAGCTAATGTCTTAGACAGATGTTAGTTCAAGGCTGACTTGTTTCTCTTCAAAAAGTTACAGATATGGACATATTAAACAGACATCTAAATTTTCAGAGGCTAATGAAACACAGATACTTTTTCAGCTTTCTAGGCACATAGCATAGGAAAGTTTTACATACTGTCAAATCAATTTGCCTCTTAAAAACAAAAGGCAAGAATAAGAAAGCACTGATACAGTTAGGTACAAGAATATGTTGCTTAATTTTTATATTAAAGATTACATTGATGAAATGTGTCCTTAAAGAAAATAAGAGATAAGTATGCTCCAAGGTTTGAGCATCTGGTTTTTGTTTATGTCATTTTTATTTTGTTCCAAGTTATTTTTCTTTGGTTTATTGGGCCTGAGAACAAATTATCACATGAATTACCACATGAAGGCAGTTACCTTGAAAGCTTCCTGGCATTCAGGATCTCTGCAGGGTTCCAGCTAGACCACCTGTTCAGCTGGAGCTGGTCTGTTTCCCAGGCCAAGAATTAGGGGGACAGAGTAAGACTGTGACAGCAAGTGAAGTGGTTCCCCATCATAAGAGGATGTGGAAGATAAATGACAACCATTTTGGTTAATGAGAATCTTCAGGTTTCCATTTTATAGTCTGTTGTATAATTTGGGATGCAGAGGGAGAAGATGTGATTGTTTCTGGTAAAAGTACATTGTTTTGGATATTGTGTACTGTAGCAGTAAAGTACAAATGTCTGAGGAGGGAGAGGGAAAGAGGAACATAGTACGCTATGTCTGGGAACATTGGGAGTACATATTGTTTTTGGTCTTTCCTAGACTTTCATGACACAGCAAGATGCCATAATATAATATTAATATAAAACCAAATTTCATGTTTAAAATGTGGGTTTATTCCCCTTGAGGGTTTTATATTTCTGGATTTAATTTCTTTATACAATCACAGACATGAAGTGAATCCCTACTGTGAGAACATTCTTGTAGTAGTAGGAGAGAAGTAAAACAGGTAGCACTTCCTGAAAAGTTAGAGGTTTGAGTAGTCTTCCACTATCGTAGCATCTATCAGATATCAGCACCTCAAGAGCCACATCCCATTTTCTTCAGTTTAAGAACCAGACACTGTTGGTGGGAATGCAAACTAATACAGCCGCTATGGAAAACAGTGTGGAGATTTCTTAAAAAACTGGAAATAGAACTGCCATATGACCCAGCAATCCCACTTCTGGGCATACACACTGAGGAAACCAGATCTGAAAGAGACACGTGCACCCCAATGTTCATTGCAGCACTGTTTATAATAGCCAGGACATGGAAGCAACCTAGATGCCCATCAGCAGATGAATGGATAAGGAAGCTGTGGTACATATACACCATGGAATATTACTCAGCCATTAAAAAGAATTCATTTGAACCAGTCCTAATGAGATGGATGAAGCTGGAGCCCATTATACAGAGTGAAGTAAGCCAGAAAGATAAAGAACATTACAGCATACTGACACATGTATATGGAATTTAGAAAGGTGATAACGATAACCCTATATGCAGAACAGAAAAAGAGACACAGAAATACAGAACAGACTTTTGAACTTTGTGGGAGAATGTGAGGGTGGGATATTTCAAAAGAACAGCATGTATGCTATCTATGGTGAAACAGATCACCAGCCCAGGTGGGATGCACGAGACAAGTGCTCCGGCCTGGTGCACTGGGAAGACCCAGGGGAATCGGGTGGAGAGGGAGGTGGGAGGGGGGATCGGGATTGGGAATACATGTAAATCCATGGCTGATTCATGTCAATGTATGACAAAACCCACTGGAAAAAAAAAAAAAAAAGAACCAGACACTGATAGCCACAGAGGGGGGAAATAGTGTTTAGACTCTGTAAGTAGATGATAAGCACTAAGATGAAGCAGCATCAGATGTATATTTTTTTATTGCTTTGTGATGTTTTCTGTAGCCTACATTTGCTACATAATTTCTGACTTCCTGCATGACTGAGATCACCTCTCTTTATTAAGAGAGAAGCCCAAATCAAAGAAAGTTTTTTAAAAAAAAAAGAAAGTTTTTTCCCCCTAATTTCCATGATAGAAAATGAAAAAAAAAGAAAAAGAAGAAAAAAGGAAACAAGCTTGAATTAGTTGGAAAAATATTTTTCTCACTTTAAAATGTTTATATCACTCATACAATTAGAAATGAAAATTAGAATTAGATCATACCTTGAAGAGGATATGTATTTTTCATGCATCATGAAATAGTCAATGTCAAATCACCCATATAAAAATAATTGAAATGATTGATAGAATAACATTCAATGATTGTAAATGAAATTTATGAGAGATGTGCCCCAAATTTTAAATGTATGTAATAGACTGATTCAACAATTCATGGGTAAATTCTCATTATGATAAATCCAAAAACTAATTGGAAAACTTTAATGGCCTAGGTAAACATGAAAACAGACTCACTGAAGCCAGAAGGGAGGAAAAAATACACTCTCTTGACAGAATTCTTACTGCTGACATAGTACAGTAAAATCAAGAATAGACCTCTCACTCCCAGCTTCTCCCAGAGTAGGTAAAGAGAGATCAGTCTGTGAAGACCAGGAGAGGTGATTGCTTTGTCTAATGTATAGAAAACAACATAGAGAGTCAAGGAAAGTGAAGTAAGTAAGTTCCAAACAAAAGAACACAATAAATCTCCAGAAACTGATATTAATAAGTCAACTAATGTCAATAAGAGAGAATTAAAACCACTGTCATACAAGATCAAGAAAATAATGCGTGGGCAAACTGGGAACCTCAATAGAGGTAGAAAATATTTTAAAAGTACTAAAGAGAATTCAAGAAGCTGAAGAACACAATAACTGAAATGAAAAATTCACGAGGGGTTTAAAATTAGGATAAACAAAAGAAAGGAGCAATCAATCTAAATATAAGTTATTGGACATAGTTCAGTGAGGGGAGCAAAAAAGAAATAGACTAAACAAAAGTAGATAAAGCTTAATTAATGCTCATCATAAAGAAAAGCAGTATGTGCATTATGAGAGTCCCAGCAAGAGACAGATGAGGGAAAGAACCAGAAAGTTTACTCAAATAATGGCTAAAAACTTCCCAAGTCTTAAGAAGGAAACATATATCCAGATCCAAGATGTCCAAGGTCTACCAAAAAGGATGAATCCGAACAACTCCATAGACCAAGATACATTATAATCAAATTGCCGAAGGTCACAGACAAAGAGAATTTTGAAACCAGTGAAAGTAAAGCAACTTTATATGAACAGCAGTGTCATATACAAGGGAACTTAAATGATACATTCAGTGTATCTTCAGCAGAAACCTTGCAGGTCCAAAGGGAATAAGATGTATATTCAAAGTGGGGAAAGAAAAGAGTTACCAACCAAAAATACTATACCTAGCAAAACTACCCTTTAAAAATGAAAGAGATAAAGACTCTTAGACAAACAAAAGCTGAAAGGGTTTATTATCACTAGATTGCCTTGTAAGAAATGTTGAAGGAGACAAAGGGATGCTAAAAACACCCAATATGATAGCATAAAGAAGTATGAAACTTGTTGGTAAAGATAAGTATATAAACACAAAATACTATAACACTATAAGTGTGAGTTAATCACTTTTAATTCTAATATAAAAGTTGAAAGGGAAAAGTATTAAAAGTAACTATAAAAATGTTAATAAATACACAATATGTAAATTGTGATAACAATAACATAAAATGTGGAGGAAGGAGAAGTAAAAGTGTTAGGGTCTTGAATCTACACTTTTATAAATTCCATGCTTCAGGAAAGTCCTGTGATCCAAAATACTAGGATAAGCAACTGGGCCTAATGCCTCTGGGTTTTGGGCATTTGTCAAGTGTGAAGATGGGGCAAGTCCTTTTCCTTTTTACTCCTATACAAGTATATATGCATTTCTTCTTGGCTTCACGTATTTTCTAGAATTTTTAAACTCTGGCTTTCAGGAGTATGACATCTAAAACAGATTGTCATCCTCATTTTGTATTCTGAGCCATTTAGTCAAGAGTCATCCACTTTTAGCTGAGGTTACATTTGGCTTTTAGCTGAAGTTAACATTTATTGAAAATTTTGTCTCTGTTGTGGCTCAGAAAATATACCTTCTCTTTGAATTTCTAGACCTTACATAATTCTAATTTCCAGAAAAGTTTTTCAAACGTCTCAGCATTCTGCTTCTTGATTATATTTACTCTGTTACATGTAGACATCACAAAGTCGCCTTTAATCAGATTATTTAATTCTGCTTAGACATTTTTTTTGGCTCCATTGGGTCTTAGTTGTGGCACATGGGATCTTTGACGCATTATTCAGGATCTTTTGTTGTGCTGAAGGCTCTCTAATTGTGTTGTACTGGTTCAGTAGTTGTGGCACATGGGCACCAGAGTGCATAGGCTTTAGTAGTTGCAGTGTGTGGGCTCTTTAATTGTGGTACTGGGCTCCAGATTCTGCTTAGACTTTTTATACAGAAATTTCCCAATCTCTCTTATCTGAAGTGTGCAATTTAATCAATGATAAATGCATGTTTTACTGTTATAATTATGGTAGTAAGAAAATCTGTTAAAAATAGATTAACTGTATATAAAAATAACGTGTGTTCATTGTAAAACAAAATAAGATGTTTGATTTTTTTGAAGTTAAGGACAGAAGTCTGTCATCTTCCTCCTCCTTCCTCATGTGCCCTTCATTGACCTCTACCCCTGAACCCCTGGTGGCTCAGATGGTAAAGAATCTGCCTGCAATACAGGAGACCTGGTTTCCATCCCTGGGTCAGGAGATCACCTGGAAAAGGAACTGGCAACCCACTCCATTATTCTTGCCTGGAGAATTCCACAGTCAGTTTGCAAAGAGTCAGACACAATTGAGTGACTAACACTTTCACTTTCAGTTTCCTGAACCTCAGCTTTCACAGGCTAGTGTTCAGCACTGCTCAGCAGTTTAAGTTTATGCTTCAAGACCATTTCCAGGCTTTACAGTATACGTGATAGGTGCATATACTGGATACTCTCCTAAGACTTGACTCATTTATTTTAATATCTATAAGGATAACTTGTACCAGCTTTTATAAGACATATACCCTGGAATCTCAGTGGCTTAGCACCATATGTTTATTTCTCAGTCATGTCCTAGTTTGATGTAGTTTTGCTGAGGTTCTTCCATATTTTAGGGCAGTCATCTGGAACACATGGCCTCAAAGGCCACTGCACTAGGGTGTAAGAAATACCACAGAGACATACCTGCTCTTACCTATCCTCCTTGGAGGGGACACACATCACTTTCACTGATGGTTCACTGGCCAGAAATAGGTTGACACATGGAGTCAGTCACTTGGTTTTTTGGTGAGCACTCATTGTCCTCCACCTTCACTTCACATCTTCAAGGTATCGCCCCATGTTAGTATACATGGATATTCCAATGCAATTTTATTATTTATTATTTTTGGCTGTACTGGGTCTTCGTTGCCTCACACAGGCCTTCTCTAATTGCTGTGAGTGGTGGCTATGCTCTAGTGGTGGTGTGGGGATAAGAATAGGGGCTTCTTATTGCAGTGGTCTCTCTTGTTGCAGAGCACAAGTTCTAGGGAGCACAAGCTTCAGAAATTGAGGCACATGGGCCTAGTTGCCCCACAGCATGCGGAGTCTTCCCAGACCAGGGATCAAACCTGTGTCCCCTGCACCAGCAGGTGGATTTCCTACCGATGGACCACCAGGGAAGTCCCCAATAAAAATTTTAAGTTAAATAAGATTTTATATAATATAAACTGCATTCAAGCATCTATTTTTTTTTTTTGCCCATAAGACATAAAATTCAATCATTAAAGTTCATTTTTAGTCATAGAGAGTGAAACAGCTAGACAATTGCTCAGATTATTTAAGGTTTTAAACAATATAATAAGTGGAGATAATAGGGATTCAGGACAAATATTTGTCTACTAAAATACTAGATTTACCTTTCTCATCACTGTGCCTGTGGAAATCAGTAATCCTGAAGTTAAAGGGCCTCAGTAATATTTTGGCTTTAGAAAGATAAGCTGAATAATGGCTGACTGATGAGGTACAGTTTTGAAACAACCTGACTTTGCTCTGTATTATTTCTGGCCAATAATGAGAATATTATAAGGAAAAAAGAGTCCTTTGTACCTCTGATCTCATAATAAGAGCTGTTACTCCTATACCCACCATATTCACAGTTTGACTGTTTTACCTTTCCATTAAGTAACAGTCTCATTGACATTTTTTGTCCTATTTAAGTTAGTTGTTAGTTGTTTTTCTCTGAAATGCTACAGTTACAATGTTATTGACAGGAAATTTCCATCACCAAATTTGCACAATTTGATTTAAAACTTAGAGGTAATTGATACCAGATCTTTAAAATAATTAATTAACTAGTTTGACTATATTGAGTCTTAGCTGCCGCACACGGGATCTTCATTGTGACACACAGACTCTGTAGTTGTGACATACGGGTTCCAGAGCATGTGGGCTCCCACTTTTCCTGCATTGCAAGGCAGAGTCTTAACCATTGGACCACCAAATCTTTTTTTTTTTTAATGACATTTAAGAATATAAGATATACTTCCTTACAGGTTTTATACTTTTATTAATTAATTTCTTGCCCATTAGCTGAAAAATGAACTTTTACTAGGACTGACATAACTTCATAGAAACCTGGCTTAGCACTGGTTATGAAACATATTTGATGTGGTGTTTCTATCAGGAGAACTATGGGGCATGTGAGCCAAATCTCATAGAATGTGCAGGTAACCAGAGGCTGTAATTTTGGCAATTATTGTGATGGTATTTTGAGAGATGGGATGATTCAAGAACTGTTTTTCTATTCCATTCTCAAGGCTCCTTTTAAAGTTAACTGTCTGATTCTGCTTAGTGTGGCTGACATAAATCTTTCCATACTCCAGAATATTATTTTAAATTAGGAATATGTCTATTACCACCATTGTCCAATCACAAGGAGAGTGCCATTTTCTTTCCCTCATATGACTACTAAATTTTACTGTCTATTCTAGAATAAAAACCTGGAGTATATACTTACTTAATGAGAGTTAAGTCACTTCTGTGTTATGACAGGAGGTTAACAGCAGAGGCAATCTCACTCCAAGGTCTTTAAATACTTGTGATTCTCATAACTGTATTGATTTAAAGTAATGGCAAGTGACCAAACATAGATACTATTGCTTAAAGATGGGAATACCAGACCACCTTACTGGCCTCCTGAGAAATCTGTATGCAGGTCAAGAAACAACAGTTAGAACTGGACATGGAATAACGGACTGACTCCAAATTGGGAAAGGAGTACATCAAGGCTGTATATTGTCACCCTGCTTATTTAACTTATATGCAGAATACATCATGAGAAATGCTGGGCTGGATGAAAAACAAACTGAAATAAAAATTGCCAGGAGAAATAACAATAACCTCAGATGTATAAATGATACCACCTTTGTGGCAGAAAGTGAAGAGAAACTAAAGAGCCTCTTGATGAAAGTGAAAGAGGAGAGTGAAAAAGTTGTCTTAAAACTCAACATTCAAAAAACTGAGATCATGGCATCTGGTCCCATCACTTCATGGCAAATAGATGGGGAGACAATGGAAACAGTGACAAACTATTTTCCTGGGCTCCAAAATCACTGCAGATGGTGATTGCAGCCATGAAATTAAAAGACACTTGCTCCTTGGAAGAAAAGCTATGACCAACCTAGACAGCATATTAAAAAGCAGAGATATTACTTTGCCAACAAAGTTCCGTCTAGTCAAGGCTGTGGTTTTTCCAATAGTCATGTATGGATGTGAGAGTTGGACCATAAAGAAGGCTGGGTGCCGAAGAGTTGATGCTTTTGAACTGTGGTGTTGGAAAAGACTCTTGAGAGTCCCTTGGACTGCAAGGAGATCCAACCAGTCCATTCTAAAGGAGATCAGTCCTGAGTGTTCTTTGGAAGGACTGTTGTTGAAGCTGAAACTCCAATGCTTTGGCCACCTGATGCAAAGAGCCGATTCATTTGAAAAGACCCTGACACTAGGAAAGATTGAAGGCAGGAGGAGAAGGGGACGACAGAGGATGAGATGGTTGGATGGCATCACTGACTCAATGGACATGAGTTGGGTAAACTCTGGGAGTTGGTGATGGACAGGGAAGCCTGGCCTGCTGCAGTCCATAGGATCGCAAAGAGTCAGACATGACTGAGCGACTGAACGGAACTGATGTGAAGAACTCACTCATTAGAAAAGACCCTGATGCTGGGAAAGATTGAAGGCAGGAGGAGAAGGGGACGACAGAGGATGAGATGATTGGAGGGCATCACTGATTCAATGGGCATGAGTTTAAGCAATGTCTGGGAGTTCTTGATGGACAGAGAAGGAAGCCTGGCATGCTGTAGTCCATGGGATCGCAAAGAGTTGGACACGACTGAGCGACTGAACTGACTGGATTCATAGAAATTTATCAATAATTAACACTGATTTGGATGAGCGTGTCTCTTTCTAGAACGCAGAGGGAATGTGACTTACCATTTTGAGTTAATGGAAATAAATGCTTCCAAAACATAGAATAGTAGAGAAAAAAATAGAGTTTAACATAATCTCATAATTGGAGAGCCTAGAAAATGAGAAGTATACAGGAAGTGAGTAGGCTTCCCTGGTGGCTCAGTGGTAAAGAATCCTCCTGCCAATGCAAGAGACCCAGCTTGGATTCCTGGGTCAGGAAGATCCCCTGGAGAAGGAAATGGCAGCACACTCCAGTAATCTTGTCTGGGAAATCCCACGGACAGAGAAGCCTCATAGGCAATAGCCCATAGGGACACAAAAGATGTAGGTGCAACTTAGTGACTAAACAACAGCAGGAAATGAGCAAGGTGGATACAGTTGCGGTCTGGAGATACCCTGAGAAAAAAAATATCCTATTACATAAATTTACACAGTATTCTTATAGTATGATGTCTCCACTAACAGTCCAAATGCCACCAATCAACAAACTATATATATCCAAGTAGAACCAGGCCGAATGATATTGGATAATCATTGTGGAAAGAGGGAGGTGAGTTGGAGCTAACTATCCCATTTGCCATAGGGGAGAAGAAAGCTAGAGAAGATTTTCTTTTTTTTTAAATTTGATAATTAGTTAAGCAATGTATTTTATGACTGACTTCTAAATATTGGCATCAGAACAATTGTAGAGTGCTTGCAACCATATGTTTTCACTAAAGATACAACTATTTTAGCAAATCCTGCTAGTGCATACCAGTCTAAACTTGATCTCCATGTGGAGCAAGTGGGGGCTCAGCAGAACCACTAGGCACCTTATGAAAGTATAGTTTGATGGGTTTCTGATTTAAGTAAGTCTTAGGATGTGTTCAGTCACTTCAGTCATTTCTGACTCTCTGCAATCCCATGGACTGTACCCTTCAGGCTACTCTGTCCATGGGATTTTCCAGGCAAGAATACTGGAGCAAGTTGCCATTTCCCTCTCCAGGAGATCTTGCCAACCCAGAGATTGAACTCAAGTCTCTTGCTTTAGCAGACAGATTCTTTACCACTAGCACCACCTGGGAAACCCCAGCATCTTAGGATGGAGCCCAAGAATTTGAACTTTAACAGGTCTCTGCTGCTGCTTTGGTGAACCACTGATGCAAATTTTCCAAACTGAGTGAAAATTATTAGCATGCCAACTAATGTAGATGATTTAATATTTGATAACATAAATTGAGAAACACTGGCTTGTTTTTCTTGCTGTGGTTGTTGATCTTTTAACCTGGAGAATTGAGTATCACATTCAATACTTGTATATTAAATAACAGCTATTCTGTACTTAAGTTTTGTCATGTGCATTTCAGGAAAAACTGAATAATATGAGTTTAAACAGAGCTGCTTCAAAATGTATATCTATTATAGGCTATGAAATTCTAATAGGATGAGTTGACTTTTAGACATTTCTGATGATCACAATGGAATGAAAAAAGTCAGAATCAATCCATGGTTCTCTATTGTTCTTTGAGACACATTCTGGATCAGCGACCACATAGAGGGCATTGCTTTTAAAATGAGGAAGCTACCATCGACACGATGGGTCACAATAGCTCCACAGGAGGCAGTATCATCGGCCATGTCAATGATCCATACAATACAATTCTGTGCCTTATTGTGTTGGTGAACTAAAGTGAGTGGATCAGTCATATACCTAAAACCTTTGAAATCATATATGTTCTTTTTTTTTTTACGTTTAAATCGAGGAGGAAGAGAAATGAATCATCACAACAGAACATTAAAATTGTAAACTAAACTGCTGTGAAAATAAGTTTACTCTTGATTTAAATTGTTCGTGTATTTGCAAAATAGAATATGGCTTGCTTTATTTATTTGAGAGTCAATAAGTATGAGTGGAGTATGCTGTGAACATTCTTAGGCTTATGAGTTTAATGGCATGGAAAGCAACTGCCACATATTCTCACCTAACATCCCCTGGGGCCATTGTCAGAACACAGGCACTGGGGAGCAAGGCCACTGGTCTCACCCTCCTGGTATTGTGCAGCTATTCAGGGAATGTTTTATGTTTTATGAGTAGTACAGATATTGATACTAACCTTCATTTATAATTATATGGCTTTAAATAATTTAAAAAGTATATTCAATACATAATCCCTTGTAACACGGCTATCTTGTGAGGTAGGCAGAGCCATCCCATGACCAAAGCGAATCTCATTTTCTGAAATAATGGAAGTTCTAACCTAATTGCTATAAAACTGACACACTTTGTTGTATTTCTTTGCCTCAGCCCTAGAATCACCCATTTCACTATGGAGCCCTGGTTCTTTTTAATGGAGAATGATTTTCAAGAAAGAAAATCTTGAACTGGAATTGTATATATACACCCGCGATCAGCTGTTATGTTTTTATGCTTTTATGTCTATAGCTATATATTGAAAAAATGGTGCATTCACACTGATACTGGTGATTCCAGTTCAAAGCTGAACTGTCCATTTTAGTTTCTCCCTTTTTCATGTATGCAACTCCCTCTGCAGCGAGAAACATGTCTCCCATATCTTTGGTGTGTCTGCTACTTGCTCAGCTCCTGTTTGTAATGGATGGCTGTACCTGGTTGGATCAGCACTCTCACGCAGACCCTGCTTTCCAGTGGCTCCTTCCCTGCCCTCTGCCCCCCTTTGCTGGGCTGCCCCACCTCCACCCCACCCCCACCCCAGCCAGGCTCTCTCTGGGATGCTTGGTCACTGTCCTCTTGTCATCCTGATCCCAGCACTCCCACATTTTCCCCCACTCTTCTTCTCACTCCAGAGTTTTGGGCTGGATTTTCAAGGAAGAAAGAAAGAAAAAAAGAAAGAAGACTTTGTTGTTCTCAAACCTATTTTTTGACTCCTTCTTGAAGATACATTACACTTTGCTACAGTGTCCCCCCCAAATATTGCTTATGTGGTAAGCATTCCACTGCACACTTCCGTTAAGGAGTTCCGCTCCCATTGCTTGTCAGTAGGCTGAAATCAGCATGGATGGAGAGAAATTAGACTGATATCTGTGAATGAACATAATAAGGATGCTATTCATTGCATTTCCCACAAGAAAGAGCAGTTGTCTGGGAACTCACCCCGTTAATAATCCACTTAGCCCCAGACTGGCAGGAGCCCAGGTCATTTGTAAACGTATTTCTGTGGCATACACTACAATACCACAGATGTCCGTTTAAACTAAAATTACTAGGAAATCCTAATGACTTGACGACTCTTCCATGTGTCCCTAAATAACCATCATACTATTTAATGAGCTTTTTGATCAAATGAGAGTACTTATGGCACTAAAAGAAAGAATATTTATATAGTAATGTAACGTGACACATTATTATATATTTAAGAATCAGAAATCTGGCCCATAATAATGATGTTTTGTATTTATATTGGATCTAAATTTGTTTTTAAAAATTCATCTTGTAGCTTGTAGTAGTCTCCCCATCACGTTCATCTATTCCTTCAAAAATCATTATTAAAATCGTCTTATAATAAAATAACTTTAGGGCTAGGCTACATAGTATTGGCAGAAGGTTTTATTTTATTTTTCCATAGATATTAGCCTCAGAGTTTATTTGGGTTGGATATTTGTGTGGGGGTTTTTGTTCTGCATGTTTGTTTCTTAGAAAAAAGAAAGCAATGACACCCCTTCCAGAATATTCCATGTAAAGTCTGATGAGAGTCAGAGAGCGGTTCAACTGAACGGTTGACACCTGTGTCCTTCACTTCTTGTTTCTTGTGTGTCCTTTGTGATATGGCCTCACTCCACATGTTCCCTGAGGCCGCTCTCACTACTTTTGCAGACTAACATCCATCCTGAACCCCACTGGACTTGGCTTCTTTTCACTTTGCAGGAAACCTTTTAGTTTTAGGAAGCTGTTGCTCCTGATTGCACTCTCCCATGGTGGCTGACCTCCAACCCTGCTACCATGTTTTCCTACGTGGCACTGAACGTTATGGATCCACAGTCTCTCTTCTTGTCTTTGTCCCTTCTCACTCACCATGTTTCTCACGAGTGCTTTTATCTACTTCCCTGGCAGTTGATACCATATATCTGCTGCACTGAGGCTTCCACAGATATATCTAAAACATAATAAATGATATGGGGCTTCCCTGGTGGCTCAGCTGGTAAAGAATCTGTCCACAGTGCAGGAGACCTGGGTTCGATGCCTGGGTTGAGAAGATCCCTTGGAGAAGGGAATGGCTACCCACTCCAGTATTCTGGCCTGGAGAATTCCATGTTCTATACAGTCCATGGGGTCACAAAAAGCTGGACACTATTTGTGACCCCAGGAAGATCTCCTGGAGAAGGGAATGGCTCACCACTCTAGTGTCCTTGCCTGGAGAATTCTGTGGACAGAGGAGCCTGGCAGGCTACAATTCATAGGGTCGGACACGACTGAGCGACTTTCACTTTATGGGCTTCCCTGGTGGCTCAGATGGTAAAGAAACTGCCTGCATTGTGGGAGATCTGGGTTTGATCCCTGGGTTGGGAAGATCCCCTAGAGGAGGGCATGGCAACCCAGTCCAGTATGCTTGCCTGGAGAAACCCCATGGTCAGAGGAGTCTGGTGGGCTACAGTCCATGGGGTCACAGAGAGGCAGACATGACTGAGTGACTAAGCACAGCAATATGATGCGAGACCTGAACCATGTCTCATGATCTTTTGTATCTTCAACAGAAATGAGGGCACACATAGCAAACATTTATTAACTACATGAACATTTCAAGTCCTCTTTTCCGAGAACATAGTCACCCTCTAGTGTTACTTACCTTACCAAGTCAGAAGGACAAGTGCAGAAGCATAGTGGTTGTTACGACATCATGACTGACTTGCTGATCCATCACAGTCCACATCCAGTCTGTGAACAGCTCCATTATTGCCCTTCTGCCCACAATGCTGCCGTCTTGCAGCCCCTTGTCCTCAATAACCCAACTTTTTGCAATAATCTGTTATCTGTTTTTTCTACCTCCAGTTCTGACTTATTCGTGCCATGATTTGTGTTCTAAAAAGAAAATTGGGTCAGCCTATTGCTTAATTTAAAAATCTTCTAACAACTTCCCTTTGCAAAAGGACAAAGTCTAAAGTTCTTGTCCTTAGAAAAACAAGTCTGTTTGTAACTTTATGTCTCTGCCTCTGGCTGTTCTTCCACACACTCTCTCCCTTTCTGTTGCCCACCAAGCCAGCAGCCTTTCGATGGTTACGATATACAGATCCATATTGCTGTGTTTGGATACATGCATATATGCTGTGCATGCTTCTTCCTCTGACCCTGGATTCAATCCCTGGGTTGGGAAGATCCCCTGGAGGAGGGCATGGCAACCCATTCCAGTGTTCTTGCCTGGAGAATCCCCATGGACAGAGGAGCCTGGTGGGCTACAGTCCATGGGGTTGCAAAGAGTCGGAAATGACTGAGCAACTAACCACAACACATTTGTCATTTAAGGGATCCAATTCAGAGAGAATTTGTAATATGTCATGCAGGCTAATTTGTGTATTTTGGTTCAGTATTGACCCCAAGGCAAGCTACTTTCATGAATGAGATACAAATTTCTGAAGAGCTGATACTTTTCCAACAATACCTGAATCATTCACTCATGGTGATGATGCCAGGGCAGGACATTTGTGTATAGGTTGTATAAGTCTCAGTGTTTAAGGAGGAAGACCCTGGAGTCAAACCACTCAAATCTTAATCATAGCTCCATTCTCTACCAGGTTAGTATACATAGTCCAGATGATAAATTCCCCATTTTTTACATGAGGATAAAATGAGTATCTACCCTCAAAGGTAATTTCGAAGTTAGATAAACCATGTGAAGTACTTAGCTGTAATATCAAGGAAATTTGATAAATATCAGCAATTTTAGAAATAAACAGTTTGAATTAAAATTATCAAATGAATCCTTTCCATCTATTTTTTTAAAAGTAGAGAACTACCTTTTTTAAGCAGTTGACTGCTATGCAGTAAAAACTAAGAATTTGCTCTTTATTGAATAATATAAAAATATCAATAGATCAAATCTTTTCTGTTCATAAAAGATATTATAGCTTCTCTTTTATTATTTAACTTTATTCCAAGAAATTAAATTAACAACATACTTTAAGAACAAACATTTTAATAAAATAATAAGAAAAATAGTACTATGAACTGAAATGAATCAATGTCTATAAAGAACTTAATTCCCCTTCATAGAAAGAGATCTTTACTAGGAAATAGCCCACAAATTTATCAATTAAATTCATCTTTGAAATTGATAATAATTCCCATGTCTTTAGTATAAAGGAAAGCTGTTATCTGTGATTTGAACTTGAGAAGACTAACTTCATTAGTAATGAAATTAGTGTTGCCTTCCCAACAAGAATTCCAGGATTTCTAGAATTTCTACTTGTTGATTTTACCTACATCCCCTAATTGCACTTAAGGCAAAGTTTTAAAAGTGATGGCATGCTGAGGAGTAGACACATGTGTACCTAGAAAAGGTAATTTCTGTTGACTACATTGCTTTGCAATTAATGCAGCATAATATTATCCATGATTTGTCTTCTTCTCTAATATTATGGTAAAGAATAAAATTCTTTACTAATAGTAACCCTCAATTTTGTTTCTATTTTAACCACTTCAGTATTCTTGTCTTGAACCCCATGAACAGTATGAAAAAGCAAAAAGATATGACACTGAAAATTGAACACCCAGATCTGTAGGTGCCCAATATGCTACTGGAGAAGAGTGAAGAAACAGCTCCAGAAAGAATGAAGAGGCTGAGCCAAAGCAAAAACAATGCCCAGCTGAGGATGTGACTAGTGATGGAAATAAAGTTCAGCACTGTAAAGAACAATAGTACATCAAAACCTGGAGTGTTAGGTCCATGAATCAAAGTAAATTGGAGGTGGTCAAACAGGAGATGGCAAGAGTGAACATTGACATTTTGGGAATCAGTGAACTAAAATGGACCGGAATGGGTGAATTTAATACAGGTGACCATTATATCTACTCCTGTGGGCAAGAATCCCTGAGAACAAACGGAGTGGCCCTCATAGTCAACAAAAGAGTCCGAAACGCAGTACTCGGGTGCAGTCTCAAAAACGACAGAATGATCTCTGTTCGTTTCCAAGGCAAACTATTCAATATCACAGCAATTCCAGTCTACGCCCCAACCACTAATGCCAAAGAAGCTGAAGTTGAATGGTTCTATGAGGACATACAAGACCTTCTAGTACTAACAGCAAAGAAAGATGTCCTTTTCACCATAGGGGACTGGAATGCAAAAGTAGGAAGTCAAGAGATACCTGGAGTAACAGACAAGTTTGGCGTTGGAGTACAAGATGAACCAGGTCAAAGGCTAATAGAGTTTTGCCAAGAGAACACACTAGTAATAGCAAACATGCTCTTCCAACAACACAAGAGATGATTCTACACATGGACATCACAAGATGGTCAATACTGATACCAAACTGATTATATTCTTTGTAGCTGAAGATGGAGAAACTCTATACAATCAGCAAAAACAAGACTGGGAGCTGACTGTGGCTCAGATCATGAACTCCTTATTGTAATGTTCAGACTTAAATGGAAGAGAGTAGGGAAAACCACTAGGCCATTCAGGTATGACCTAAACCAAATCCCTTATAATTATATAGTGGAAGTGACAAATAGATTCAAGGGAATAGATCTGATAGAGAGAAAGCCTGATGAACTGTGGATGGAGGCTCATGACACTGTACAGGAGACAGGGATCAAAACCATCCCCAAGAAGAAAAAATGCAAAAAGGCAAAATGGTTGTCTGAGGAGGCCTTACAGATAACTGAGAGAAGAAGAGAAGCAAAAGGAAAGGAAAGATATACCCATTTGAATGCAGAGTTCCAAAGAATAGCAAGGAGAGATAAGCATTGATCCTCAGTGATCAATGCAAAGAAAGAGGAAAGCAATAGAATGGGAAAGACTGGAGATCTCTTCAAGAAAATTAGAGATACCAAGGGATTATTTCATGCAAAGATGGGCACATTAAAGGACAGAAATGGTATGGACCTAACAGAAGCAGAAGATATTAAGAAGACGTGGCAACAATACACAGAAGAACTATACAAAAAAATCTTCATGACCCAGATAATCACGATGTTGTGATCACTCACCTAGAGCCAGAGAGCCTGGATGTGAAGTCAAGTGGGCCTTAGGAAGCATCACTATGAACAAAACAAGTGGAGGTGATGGAATTCCAGTTGAGTTATTTCAAACCTTAAAAGATGATGCTGTGAAAGTGCTGCACTCAATATGCCAGCAAATTTGGAAAACTCAGCAGTGGCCACAGGACTGGAAAAGGTCAGTTTTCATTCCAATCCCAAAGAAAGGCAATGCCAAAGAATGTTCAAACTACCTCCTCACAGTTGCACTCATCTCACATGCTAGCAAAGTAATGCTCAAAATTCTCTGTGCTGGGATTCAACAGTACATGAGCCAAGAACTTCCACATGTTCAAGGTAGATTCAGCAAAGGCAGAGGTACCAGAGATCAAATTGCCAACATCTGCTGTATCATCACAAAAGAAAGAGCGTTCCAGGAAAACATCTACTTCTGCTTCATTTAATACATTAAAGCCTTTGTGTGAATCACAACAAACTATAGGAAATTCTTAATGAGATGGAATTACCAGACCACCTTACCTACCTCCTAGTAATCTCTATGTGGTCAAGAAGCAACAGTTAGAACCAGACATGGAACAACAGAATGGTTCTAAATTGGGAAAAGAGTACTTCAAGACTGCACATTATCCCCCTGCTTATTTAATGTATATGCAGAGTACATCATGCGAAATGCTGGGCTGGATGAAGCACAAGCACAAGATTGCCGGGAGAAATATCAATAACCTCAGATATGCAGATGGCACCACCCTTATGGCAGAAAGTGAAGAAGAACTAAAGAGCTTCTTGATGAAAAGTGAAAGAGGGGAATGAAAAGGCTGGCTTAGAAGTCAACATTCAAAAAACTAAGGTCATGGCATCTGGTCCCGTCACTTCATGTCCCATAGATGGGGAAACAATGGAAACAGTGACAGACTTCATTTTCTTGGGCTCCAAAATCACTGCAGTTGGTGATTGCAGCCATGAAATTAAAAGACACTTGCTCCTTGGAAGAAAAGCTATGACCAACCTAGACAGCATATTAAAAAGCAGAGACATTACTTTGCTGACAAGTCTATCTAGTCAAAGCTGTGGCTTTTCCATAGTAGTCATGTATGGAAGTGAAAGTTGGACCATAAAGAAGGCTGAGCAACAAAGAGTTGATGCTTTTGAACTCTGGTGCTGGAGAAGACTCTTGAGAGTCCCTTGGACTACACAGAGATCCAAGCATTAAATCCTAAAGGAAATCAGTCCTGAATATTCATTGGAAGGACTGATGCTGAAGCTGAAGCTCCAGTACTTTGGCCACCTGATGCGAAGAACTGAGTCATTAGAAAAGACTCTATGCTGGGAAAGATTGAAGGTGGGAGGAGGAGGGACGTCAGAGGGTGAGATGGTTGGATGGCATTACCAACTTGATGGACATGAGTTTGAGCAAGGTCTGGGAGTTGGTGATGGATAGTGAAGCCTGGCATGCTCTAGTCCATGGGGTCGCACAGAGTCAGACACGACTGAGTGACTGAACTGATCTGAATTTTATTGACCACTTATTAGCTTGTAAATTCTGATTTGCACTGTAAAACCTTATGCAACTGCCAGAAAACTTTCTTCCCCTTAATATACAAATAGAAATAACCTGTTGCCTTCCCGATCATTGCCCAAAAGGTACCAGCTTCAGAAAGTGAAAAAAAAAGTGAAAGCTCCTCAGTTGTATTTGACTGACTCTTTGTGACCTCAAGGACCTCAATCAAGGTAACTGCCAGGTTCCTCTGTCCCCAGGATTCTCAGGCAAGACTATTGGAGTGGGTTGCTATTCCCTTCTCCAGAGGATCTTCCTGACCCAAGGTTCTAATCCAGGTCTTCTGCATTGCAAGCAAATTGTTTACCATTTGAGCCATCAGGGAAGCTGCCAGCTTCAGAAGCACATCTTTATTGCTAATGGACCAACTTATCTTGCAAGTAGTGAAGAAATGCTCAGCCCAGTGGGAAGATGCCCAGAGGCCTCACCTTCCCGCCTGGCTCATTAGGTTCCTGAGGTTTTGCACACTGTCCCATCTTGTTCTTTAAGAGATATTATTTTGTGAAACATTTCCCGATTTAGCTTAGGAAGAACAACAGTCTAGAGATGCAGATGAGGGCATGTGGGGAAAATGCCTTCTGGTTACTTCTCACTGACAGTACTTGGAAAGTTGCATGTGCATTATTACTGTCTTACAGACCCTGAGAAGTGCTGCATTAAATCGGGACAGAAATGGCCTGGAAGCGAGGTCCAAGAGGGAGGAGATACATGTACACATATAGCTGATTCACTTCATTGTAAAGCAATTATATTCTAATAAAAACCCCAAAACAGGCAAAAACATACAAGTTTAACTTCTTTACTTAGTCACTGCAACAAGTATTATTAGGCACTGTTTTGAGAAGCAGTGACTCCAGAACTTTGGGGGATCTGCATTTTGACCTGAACCTAATCGGTTATCTCTAGAAATCCCTTAATGAAGAGAAGGCATGATTCCGGTGGATAAGCTTCTATATCCCAAAGCCATAATTCAAAGAGAAGGCCAGTGAGCCATCTCTCTGAGAAGTGGGTGCTTTTAAAACAAGACATTTTAGAGTTAATTTTCCCACTTATATTAATCATTCTTAATGAGCACAGGGAGTGTACCAGTGTGTTAAAATATTGTCATAACTCTAAAATACGTCACAGACGCACTGCACTGTACTAGTGGCAAAGTCATGTCCAACTATTTGCGACCCTGTGGACTGCAGCACGCCAGGCTTCCCTGTCCTTTACTATCTCAGGAAGTGTGCTCAGATTCATGTCCATTGAGTCAGTGATTCTATCTAACCATTTATCAATTCACTCAAAAAGAAGGAAAATAAAGCCTTTTAAGGAATAAATGGTTAAGAACATGAACATGTATATATATCTATACAAAATAAGAAAAAAAAAAAACAGATAACAAAACAAAACAAAACAAAAATAAAACCAGATAAACACAAGTGCCTCTTCTTGTAAAGACAAAAAGGAGGTCAGTTAAATATTTAGGTGGACTTTTCTAGAAAACTTAACTTCATTTTGATTCTCTGTCTCAAATGACTTATAAACCAAAGGTAAAAGAATACTATTATCTTTCTAATTTTAATTTTATTTTTAAATGAAACCAGTGAAAAGATTGACCAACAATTGGTGTAAATTTCCTATTTAGTGTTTCCATTGGCCATTTATAAGGTCAAAACATATAGAAACAGGCCTAAGGAAGCAAATATCAGATAAACACAGGAAGTAATTATGCAGCAGGAAAGGTTGAGGGAAATCGGTTATTTTTGCTTGTTTTGTCTGTCTTCCCTGGTGTTTCTTAAGGCTTGAGGCATCAGTGGTAATGAAGGAAATAATTTGTAATTGCAGGATGGCTGCTGTTTACATAGTGTTGGAATTAAATGTTGCTCACAACATGTTTGTCTTTAACGACAGAGACAGACAATACTTTGAATTGAGTTCCATTTACAAAAAAATTTGCCTTCAAAATCTATAGATTCTACCTTTTAAAAAAAATTAACATAAGGAAGAAAATTCTATCTGAAAAGAAGGTAAGGATTTTAAATCCTGGGTTGTACCGCTGGGGCTTTAATACCAGTCTCAGAACAAAAGGTACCTAAGTATTGTAATATCTTTCATAGAAGATCTCTATTACCTGAGCAAGATAAAGTCAAGTGGTTAAATGGTTGAAATGATTTGTGGTGGTGGTTTAGTCACTAAGTTGTATCTGACTCTTGCAACCCCATAGGCTGTAGCCGGCCAGGCTCCTCTATCCATGGGATTCTCCAGGCAAGAATACTGAAGTGGGTTGCCATTTCATTCTCCAGGGGAAAATGATTCGTTAGGGAAATTATTTTGACAGTAGAAGAAAACTAAATTTGTCATGACATTTAAAAATTACCTAATATTTAGGATTTCCCTGGTGGTCTAGTGGCTACAAAAATTACCTAATATTTTTCATTTTCTCTTCATATTTGAGTATTCTTCTGTGTTCGTGAGCTCAAAATATCCCCCAGTGCTCATATAAGTAGTCCCCAGGAGAGTGTGTGATCCATGTTCACTCATTTTCAGAAAGGAGTTAGAATTTTGGGAAATAAGGTGTTCTTTCCTCAAGAGGATAATTATATCTGAGGAACCACCAGATTTGAGCACTAATCTGGTGCTCAAACAAGCGACCTCCTTAATGTGAGGTTGGATGGTAAACAGCCAGAGAGAACTCCGCACCTGACCAAGGGGCAGGGCAGGTGCATTGCAACAAAGGGCAAAGAGCCTGCCGTGGAGTCAAGTAGCCCTGTATTTTACATCTGAGTTCTGTACTTACTAGCTCTCATCAAGCAAGCCTAGGTTTTCTCACCTGGAAAACAAGGACAGTAGTCCAGTAGAGCTGTAGTAAAAATTGAATGAAATAATGGATAAAGTACCTATTAGTGGTTGACACATGGCTAGTATATCTTAACTCATACTGGCTGCAACATTAGAGAATTTTGTAAATAATATCCATGTTTTCATCTAATAATAACTATGTTCTCAAAAACCCTGAGAATTACAATGAAGACAATTGTCTTATAATTTATTTCCTGTATCACATTTCTGTATTTTCAAATTGTGCCAGAACTTGTAAGCAGTCAGCCAGTGACTAGAAATTCTCTTCTGAAATTTAGTTCTGTATAAGAAATTGGACCAGGCTGATCAATTCTTGTATTGAGTAAAACTGCCTCTGGTCACATATATCCCACCCTTTTGATTACGGTTTTGTGGCCCCAGAAATCTCTAGTTTGAATGAAATTGTTCCCATGGAGTTAGCATTAATCAACTATGAAACATCAGTTTACTACATGTTTTTCAGATTTCTTTTCATCATTACATATAATTCAAATTACAGTGGGGCTCAGAACAACAAAGTTTGATTAAGGCAGGAAAACTCCAAAAAAAACAGTGTTAATAAGATAATATAGGTCAAGCTGAGGACACCAGGCAAGCAAAGGGCCAAGACCCGTATAAATGAAAGGTACAAAAAGAAGGGAACTAAGGGCCAAAGAGAAGCCATCTTGTTCCATTATCCTGGAACAATTCTGCATTAAGTATAACAGTTAGGACAAGGCAGTTGAGTATTGTGTGTGTGTATGTGTGTGTCTGAGACAGAGAGAGAGAGAAGAGAAAGATGGAGGGCAAAAGAAGACTTGTTCTACTTATTTCTCTTTGTAGGATGTGCTGTCTTGCTATTAATATTAAACTGGGAGAGATAAGGAAATATTGTGTAGAATTATTCTCGAAAAATTCTTGTACAGTGTTTGCTTTGTCTCACTGGTCTCTCCTGAGATTATAAATCACCAGGAAAAAAAAAAAAAGTCATCTGAAATAGAAGGATATGGAGACATGTACATCTGAAGGTGACTTTATGCTTTCTAGAAATGAGGCTAGAAATGAGTCAGAACTATACCCCATTATTTGGAGGAGTGCTTCTAAGTTTCAAATAAGGAAGGGGTCTTGAACAACTTGTATCTTTCAATGAGAGCATTTATATATATACATCTGAGTTCTGTACTTACTAGCTCTCATCAAGCAAGCCTAGGTTTTCTCACCTGGAAAACAAGGACAGTAGTCCAGTAGAGCTGTAGTAAAAATTGAATGAAATAATGGATAAAGTACCTATTAGTGGTTGACACATGGCTAGTATATCTTAACTCATACTGGCTGCAACATTAGAGAATTTTGTAAATAATATCCATGTTTTATGTATGTATATATGTATGCATACATATATATGTCTATATATTAAGTATTAGGTCAATACATTTTCTATTTTACAGAATCATGTTCTGTCCCCTGAATTATTCTAGAAGACAAGCCAACTTGCACCTTGAGTTGACATGGTGAAATATTTATGTTGTCACTGGATTTGATTATTAAAGTGCTTTCTGCTCTTCCTGCAGGCAGAGTGTCTGTGTGTGAGTCATTCTGAGCTGGGGCAGACCTGTGGCTTGCTCTAGCAAGGTCGCAGCTGAGCACTGTAGCAGCACAAGGCTGAGGCTGCTTTCTGGGCTATGCTTTGAGTAGATTTTGTTCTGTGGAACATTTATTAGGCAGACAAGTGTTTTGGTGATCTGCTCCCACTGCTCACTCTTTTGCCTCTAGCTATCTTTTAAAGATTTTACAAATCTTTTGCCTCTGGGTTCTTCATGCTTGTTTGTGACTTTCAGAAAGTTTTCCTGCAGATAATGTGTTTTCTCTGAAAATCGATAATAGTAGGTTATTAGATAATGGCATCAACTGCAAAAGCTCTTGTTAAGGTTAAAGTTACATCAAATAAGTAACAGAAAGCTCATTACTTGTATCTTTAAAAATACCCTTTCTCTCATCCATTTCTACTCAAGGCTTATCTAACTTTGTATTTCAGCTGTTCTTTTGAATCAAAATTAAATTTCTTCCTCATACTTTAAAGTAATGAAAAATCAGCAGTTTAATGTTCAGTTCAGTTCAGTTCAGTCGCTCAGTCCTGTCCGACTCTTTGCGACCCCATGAATCGCAGCACGCCAGGCCTCCCTGTCCATCACAAGCTCCCAGAGTTTACTCAAACACATGCCCATCGAGTCAGTGATGCCATTCAGCCATCTTATCCTCTGTCGTCCCCTTCTCCTCCTGCCCTCAATCCCTCCTAGTATCAGGGTCTTTTCCAATGACTCAACTCTTTGCATGAGGTGGCCAAATTATTGGAGTTTCATCTTCAGCATCAGTCCTTCCAATGAACACCCAGGACTTATCTCCTTCAGGATGGACTGGTTGGATCTCCTTGCAGTCGAAGGGACTCTCAAAAGTCTTCTCCAATGCCACAGTTCAAAAGCATCAATTCTTCGGCGCTCAGTTTTCTTCACAGTCCAACTCTCACATCCATACTTGACCACTGGAAAAACCATAGCCTTGACTAGATGGACCTTTGTTGGCAAAGTAATGTCTCTGCTTTTCAATATGCTGTCTAGGTTGGTCATAACTTTCCTTCTAGGGAGTAAGCGTCTTTTAATTTCATGGCTGCAATCACCATCTGCAGTGATTTTGGAGCCCAGAAAAATAAAGTCTGACACTATTTCCACTGTTTCCCCATCTATCTGCCATGAAGTGATGGGACTGGATTCCGTGATCTTAGTTTTCTGAATGTTGAGCTTTAAGCCAACTTTTTCACTCTCTTCTTCCACCTTCATCAAGAGGCTTTCTAGTTCCTCTTCACTTTCTGCCATAAGGGTGCTGTCATCTACATATCTGAGGTTATTGATATTTCTCCCACCAGTCTTAATTCCAGCTTGTGTTTCTTCTAGCCCAGCGTTTCTCATGATGTACTCTGCATAGAAGTTAAATAAGCAGGGTGACAATATACAGCCTTGAGCTAATCTTTTCCCTATTTGGAACCAATCTGTTGTTCCATGTCCAGTTCTAACTGTTGCTTCTTGACCTGCATACAGCTTTCTCAGGAGGCAGGTCAGGTGGTCTGGTATTCCCATTTCCTTCAGAATTTTCCACAGTTTATTGTGATCCACACAGTTGAAGGTTTTGGCGTAGTCAATAAAGCAGAAATAGATGTTTTTCTGGAACTCTCTTGCTTTTTCGATGATCCAGTGGATGTTGGCAATTTGATCTCTGGTTCCCCTGCCTTTTCTAAAACCAGCTTGAACATCTGGAAGTTCTCGGTTCAGGTATTGCTGAAGCCTGGCTTGGAGAATTTTGGGCATTACTTCACTAGTGTGTGAGATGAGTGCAACTGTGCAGTAGTTTGAGCATTCTTTGGGATTGCCTTTCTTAGGGATTGGGATGAAAACGGACCTTTTCCAGTCCTGTGGCCACTGCTGAGTTTTCCAAATTTGCTGGCATATTGAGTGCAGCACTTTCACAGCATCATCTTTCAGGATGTGAAATAGCTCAACTGGAATTCCATCACCTCCACTAGCTTTGTTTGTAGTGATGCTTCCTAAGGCCCACTTGACTTCATATTCCAGGATGTCTGGCTCTAGGTGAGTGATCATACCTTCATGATATCTGGGTCGTGAAGATCCTTTTTGTACAGTTCTTCTGTGTATTCTTGCCACCTCTTCTTAATATCTTCTGCTTCTGCTAGGTCCCTACCATTTCTGTCCTTTTTTGAGCTGATCTTTGCATGAAATATTCCCTTGGTATCTCTAATTTTCTTGAATGCATCTCTAGTCTTTCCCATTCGATTGATTTCCTCTATTTTTGCATTGATCACTGAGGAAGGCTTTCTTATCTCTCCTGGCTATTCTTTGGAACTCTGCATTCAAATTTGTATATCTTTCCTTTTCTCCTTTGCTTTTTGCTTCCCTTCTTTTCACAGCTATTTGTAAGGCCTCCTCAGACAACCATTTTGCTTTTTTGCATTTCTTTTCCATGGGGATGGTCTTGATCTCTGTCTCCTGTACAATGTCATGAACCTCCATCCATAGTTCTTCAGGCACTCCGTCTATCAGATCTAGTCGCTTAAATCTATTTCTCACTTCCACTGTATAGTCATAAGGGATTTGATTTAAGTCATACCTGAATGATCTAGTGGTTTTCTTCACTTTCTTCCATTTCAGTCTGAATTTGGCAATAAGGAGTTCATGATCTGAGCCACAGTCTGCTCTCGGTCTTGTTTTTGCTGACTCTATAGAGCTTCTCCATCTTTGGCTGCAAAGAATATAATCAATCTGATTTTAGTGTTGACCATCTGGAGATGTCCATGTGTAGAGTCTTCTCTTGTGTTGTTGGAAGAGGGTGTTTGCTAGGACCAGTGCATTCTCTTGGCAGAACTCTATTAGCCTTTGCCCTGCTTCATTCTGTACTCCAAGACAAAATTTGCCTGTTACTCTAGGTGTTTCTTGACTTCCTACTTTTGCATTCCAGTCCCCTATAATGAAAAGGACATCTTTTTTGGCTGTTAGTTCTAGAAGGTCTTGCAGGTCTTCATAGAACTGTTCAACTTCAGCTTCTTCAGCGTTACTGGTTGGAGCATAGACTTGGATTACCGTGATATTGAATGGTTTCCTTTGGAAATGAACAGAGATCATTCTGTTGTTTTTGAGATTGCATCCATGTACTTCATTTCAGACTCTTTTGTTGATCATGATGGCTACTCCATTTCTTCTAAGGGATTCCTGCCCACAGTACTACTACAGTATATAATGGTCATCTGAGTTAAATTTACCCATTCCAGTCCATCTTAGTTCGCTGATTCCTAGAATGTCACGATGTTCACTCTTGCCATCTCCTGTTTGACCACTTCCAATTTGCCTTGATTCATGGACCTAACATTCCAGGTTCCTATGCAATATTGCTTTTTACACATTGAACCATGCTTCTGTCACCAGTCCCATCCACAATTGTGTGTTGTTTTTGCTTTGGCTGCATCCCTTCATTCTTTCCGCAGTTATTTCTCCACTGATCACCAGTAGCATATTGGGCACCTACCGACCTGGGGAGTTCATCTTTCAGTGTCCTATCTTTTTACCTTTTCATGCTATTCATGAATACCACTTCAGTATTCTTGCCTTGAGAACCCATTAACAGCATGAACAACATGAAAAATTTATACTTAGAATTCATCAGTTTAAAGAACAAAAATTAAATATCACTTGCTGTTAGTGGTGTTTTAAATGTATAGGTCAGTAAAAAATTAGGAGGTGACACAAAGAGTCAAAGGAAGAAGTCAAAGAAACAAACGAAAACTAGTACTGAGGTTCCTCAAATGTATAAGCAGGGAGAGAAAAGGGAAAGATGAATTTAAAGTATCTTTAACATTAAACTCCTCAGTGATCAGTGCAAAGAAATAGAGGAAAACAACAGAATGGGAAAGACTAGAGATCTCTTCAAGAAAATTAGAGATACCAAGGGAACATTTCATTCAAAAATGGGCTTAATAAAGGACAGAAATGGTATGGACCTAACAGAAGCAGAAGATATTAAGAAGAGGTGGCAAGAATACACAGAAGAACTGTACAAAAAAAGATCTTCATGACCCAGATAATCACAATGGTGTGATCACTCACCTAGAGCCAGACATCCTGGAATATGAAGTCAAGTGGGCCTTAGGAAGCATCACTACAAACAAAGCTAGTGGAGGTGATGGAATTCCAGTTGAGCTATTTCACATCCTGAAAGATGATGCTGTGAAAGTGCTGCACTCAATATGCCAGCAAATTTGGAAAACTCAGCAGTGGCCACAGGACTGGAAAAGGTCCGTTTTCATCCCAATCCCTAAGAAAGGCAATCCCAAAGAATGCTCAAACTACTGCACAGTTGCACTCATCTCACACACTAGTGAAGTAATGCCCAAAATTCTCCAAGCCAGGCTTCAGCAATACCTGAACCGAGAACTTCCAGATGTTCAAGCTGGTTTTAGAAAAGGCAGGGGAACCAGAGATCAAATTGCCAACATCCACTGGATCATCGAAAAAGCAAGAGAGTTCCAGAAAAACATCTATTTCTGCTTTATTGACTACGCCAAAACCTTCAACTGTGTGGATCACAATAAACTGTGGAAAATTCTGAAGGAAATGGGAATACCAGACCACCTGACCTGCCTCCTGAGAAAGCTGTATGCAGGTCAAGAAGCAACAGTTAGAACTGGACATGGAACAACAGATTGGTTCCAAATAGGGAAAAGATTAGCTCAAGGCTGTATATTGTCACCCTGCTTATTTAACTTCTATGCAGAGTACATCATGAGAAACGCTGGGCTAGAAGAAACACAAGCTGGAATTAAGACTGGTGGGAGAAATATCAATAACCTCAGATATGTAGATGACAGCACCCTTATGGCAGAAAGTGAAGAGGAACTAGAAAGCCTCTTGATGAAGGTGGAAGAAGAGAGTGAAAAAGTTGGCTTAAAGCTCAACATTCAGAAAACTAAGATCACGGAATCCAGTCCTATCACTTCATGGCAGATAGATGGGGAAACAGTGGAAATAGTGTCAGACTTTATTTTTCTGGGCTCCAAAATCACTGCAGATGGTGATTGCAGCCATGAAATTAAAAGACGCTTACTCCCTAGAAGGAAAGTTATGACCAACCTAGATAGCATATTGAAAAGCAGAGACATTACTTTGCCAACAAATTTCTGTCTAATCAAGGCTGTGGTTTTTCCAGTGGTCATATATAGATGTGAGAGTTGGACATAAAGAAAGTTGAGCACTGAAGAATTGATGCTTTTGAACTGTGGCATTGGAGAAGACTGTTGAGAGTTCCTTGGACTGCAAGGAGATCCAACCCGTCCATCCTAAAGGAGATCAGTCCTGGGTGTTCATTAGTAGCACTGATGTTGAAGCTGAAACTCCAATACTTTGGCCACCTGATACAAAGAGCTGACTCATTTGAAAAGACCCTGATGCTGGGAAAGATTGAAGGCAGGAGGAGAAGGGGACAACAGAGGATGATATGGTTGGATGGCATCACCGACTAAAGGACGTGGGTTTGGGTGGACTCCGGGAGTTGGTGATGGACAGGGAGGCCCGGCATGCTGCGGTTCATGGAGTCGCAAGGAGTCGGACACAACTGTGCGACTGAACGGAACTGAACTACAAGTTTTATTCTCTATTTTATCATTTCTGGTTTTTAGCTGCTGATCCTAAGTCATTTATTTCAATTTATATCTTATCTATACATTTATCATGCATTTTTAACATCTTTATATTTTTATACTAAAATTGCAGTTATCTGAAGAATTTCAATATGATTTTGAGAACTAAGGTTATGTAGTTTTATTTTCAAATACAAAAAACTTTACGGGGATTCTTGGGAACGTGGTATCATTTTCCGTTGGAAGTCCTAAATGACATTAATGAATAGATTAAGAGCATGTGCATTGTGCACAGTTAACATGTACAATTGGTAATTTAGTATACATAAGCCACATATCTGTATCTTAATTGACTTCTTTTTCTAAGTAGTAATTCACTTCTTAATGTACTTGTAAACTTTCATATAAAGTACTTTTCTTTGCTAGAATTCACATTAATGTGATTTTCTTTTCTTGAATGTGTGTAAACAATATAATGATCTTCTGTTAATACAGTTCTCATTTTCTGTACTCTTTTTGGCTTTGCAGTAGAGACTGCTAGGCAATAACTTCACTTACTCCCTCTTCTTTGGGGCCACATGGTAGACTGCAATTCCTAAATAAATGGGGTCATGCATCTGAGTTCTAAGCAATGAAATGTGAGCAAAAGGGATGTAAGTGCTGTCCTAGCCTGACCCACTCAACCAAAAGTGAGGCTCCCTGTCTCAAATATCTGGGAGGGAGACACCACAGATCACAGTTTCAAGCTAAGGTTTTGGAAATGGAGCAACAATGTAGAGGGGATTTTTGTTCCTTCTGAGTGGAGAGTTGCCTAAATGGGAACATTCTTCTACTGCAGCTGGAATTACTTTAAACCAAACAACATCCAGAAAATAGGGCTGCTGGAATAAAATTATATTATCTCTTGTTAAATGTGAGTTTTAGATAAGAAATGAGTACATGTTTTAGTATAAGTATGTTGTCTTATATGGGGCTTCCCTGATAGCTCAAATGGTAATCTGCCTTCAATGCGGGAGACCTGGGATAGATCCCTGGGTCAGGAAGATCCCTGGAGAAGGAAAGGACTATCCACTCCAGCATTCTTTCCTGGGAAATCCCACGGACAGAGGAGCCTGGTAGGGTACCGTCTATGGGGTCACAAAGAGTTGGACATGATGGAGCTACTGACACCACACACACCATGTCTCAGACAATATTTGTAACATATTTATACTAAAAAAAATTGTAATTTGTCTAAAACCCAAAGTATTCTGAGTGTCCTCAGTTTTTGTCCTCAGTGTCCTCAGGTTAATTTGTGAAATCTGATGACTGGACTCTAAAAAGATACTATGCAATAGGAGGAATATTAGAACTCAGAGGGCAGAGATTATGTTTTCCTCCTTTTACCCTGCTTGATTTTCTAGTTTTAGGCACTTAGAAAATGCTCAACATACTTTCTGTTTCAATGCAGCAGGAGAAAAATGGGAGAAAAATATCACTATGATGAAATTTCATAGCAGTTGTTTTACTTGTTTCCAATATTTCCCTGCTTCAAAGTTTTCTCCATTTGTTACTAATATCTTCATATAGATAGTACTGAGTGATTACACATTGGTTAACTCATTGGTTGATATGAGGGGAAATTAATATATATTTCTATTTTAGAGTCATTATAGATATTAACTTTATTTAATGATTACTCATATGGCTCCAAATATGGTGGGGAAAGACTTATTACCAGGCAAAGTGTGCAGCTGTTGAAAAGGCTACAAGATCAGGCCTCATGCTTGACTTATAAGGATGACACCCAGCCCCCATATTTGATTTATGTTAACATACAGCAATAGTAAAATAGTAAAGTTCAATTTATATTCCTTGTCAAGGCAGAATTGTATAATTCTGCTAGCTATATCAATTATATATTTAACACAAAGAGCATAGCTATAATAGACAAAACCACATGTTGGAGAATGATGGTCTGGGTGCCTGTCTTTTTGGACATGTCATCAAAATAATTCTTTAAAAAGAAATCTCTTGTTAGTAGTAAAAGTATTATATGAACTCATTGTTTTTAACTAATATCTCTTGCTTTCTCAAATATTTATGATTCTCAACCCTAAATAACTTCTCTGAATGAGGTAAATCTCAGCTTTCTATTAGCTGCGCTTGACAGTCTTAACTGGTTTAATCGTTTTTCGTCCCATCACAACAATTCCTGACTTACATAGTCCTGCATTTAATAAATCGGTTTTGCATAATCCTCTCATTGAAGCCATGTTGACAAGATGCATTGAATTCCAGAATTTCTTGATGACTACTTTTGTCACTAGATCCTAAAGTCTCACACTTTGCAAGTTCATGTGGTAGGCCTCCGGGGAGTCCAGAGCTAAATAATTCAGTGCTGGGACCTACTTTATGACCATATCGTCAAGTCTTGTCATGAGTTGGTATCAATGGAAGCATTTTCCTCAGCGTTGAACTCTCACCCTGCCCCATGTGTTCCCCAACCATATTCAATTCACTTAAGACAGGAAACATTCTGCAATCACAGGAAAAGATTTGCTGTCAGTTGACTGAGACGGGGCTGTAAATAGCAGCCCATAATTTCAAGTGAGAAAGATGAAATTAGAGCCATTTTCCATTTTCTCTTCCCCCTTGAGGCCAGTTTTAAGTAATATTATGAAGTAAATTTCAGCAGCTCCCAGAATTCCACTTCTGACCCTTGCTCTATGGTCATAAACAGAGCAACTTCCTACAGTTTATTTTATAACTCTTCAACCAAGTCTGTGATTTGGAACAGGACACCCAACTTAGCACACATTGTCTCTGTGTTCACGGAGTCCCATGGCTTGATTCCAGAGATAAAGATTGAAGAATTGATGTTGTCTTGTGTTCTTTGCTACTTTAGAGCCTGTGGTGGCATAATTGATGCTGCCTTCATTGCTGGTTTCTGCGGTTAGGTTCTTGGTGCCCATTTTATCCTGCTGAAATGATGCTATGGTGCATGATTGCTGGTTCTGTAGTCCTTGCCAGCCAACATTTTTTCATAGCTATGGATATTCATTTGATGATGCTGAAATTAAGAAATTAAGAAAAATTATGATCGATAAAACAAATACTATATATCACAATGTTGGCTTGGTGCAGTGCACTTGTGTGCTATTAAAACTGCAATTAAACTCCATCTTTTGGACAACTTGATTGTTTTAATACATCAGTAAAAGCAACTCTCCTTCCTGGAATAGAGGAAATGAGTAGCTGTGTTGAGGTTCAGAGAGTTTAAATTTCTGGTATTTCAAATAATGGTCCATTTTCCTATTAAGGAAGGAAATCACTTATGTGCAACATCTCCACCCTAAGGGGAGGTTACTGTGTAGCAGATCTTTTCTTTCATGGTTAGAAGACCCACTTTTTCTGATAATGTGTTTTCACCTCTGTTAAATCATATAGTTGTTTAGTTTAATTATCAAAGAAGTTTAAGAAGCTACTAAACCCAAGCCAACTTATAGACATGGTGAAGACAGAGACTATGAAAAATGTAATCTCCAGGGCCTTCAAAGCACTTGCAAGTTAGAGCAACAAATCATAAAATAGGAAAAGTTGAATAGTGCACAAGTTAATTATGACTCAACAGTAGGAGGAGTATTACAAGGCATTCGATAATTAATTGACAAATGGAAGATGTCAGTTATTGCTTTCACTCCACTTTGGCTTAGATTAACAAGTAGGAGTAAAACACACTGCATTTCTCATTGAATTCGCTTGTTTCTTATGTATAGAACGCAGCTGTGGTAAACAAAACCACATGTTAAAGAATGATGCTATGGGTGCCTGAATTTTCCATTTTTCTGTAATTTATGGCTGTTTTTAGGATAACAGCTCTAGGATTCCAAATCTTCTAAGCCTCCCAACCCAGCTCTGCAATCCTGTAACAAGAAACTCCAACTGCTTACATGAAAAAAATTTTCATTAGAATCCAAGCCCAAATTTAGAGCACTAATGTCATGATTATTCTAATGGTTGATTCTTTGCAAGTTGTTGGATTTCAGATTTGAGCAGAAGAAATGCTTACTAAAACCTTTGCCATTGAGTTTTACTTTCTATAATTGAAGTGCAGACATTCTAATAAATGACCAAGGTATAATGCAACAAAACACTGTGTTTATATTTCCTTTTTAAGTGAAGTTATCAAACACCACTTGAGAATTAGGAATTGGCATTCACTTCAAGAAGCTTTGAACAATTTAAGACACTAAGTATTTAGGGTTATGTCTATCTGACACTAAAATGTAGGGTGAAATTTTTAAACAATAATTTGGACATTCTTTCTTCATATGCCAAATAACGGGAATTTCCAAATATGATAATAGTTTGTTTTTAATAAATACTAATGAAAAACCTCTCATGGTAATGTTTCTGGTATGAAAAATAAACTTTAGTGTCTCTGATAATGAACCCACTTTTCTAATTAAGAACAACAACCTTCTGCGAAAATGGAGAGCTGGATTTACACACATTGTCTTTAGAAAGCTGACAATTAAAAATAGCTGAAACACATAACATTGTTAGCAGTCACATTAACAAAAATTAGAATTTCTTAGTACAGGTTCCTGGAAAAACCTCTTGTTTCTGTATAGGTAGAAGGTTGTGCTTTTTGGTTTCATGGAGTGGGGTGAAGGGCGGAATGAAGAGAAGGTGTAATTTACAGTCCCCTGCAAAGAAATGTGTTTATGTTCTCTCTGTAATTCTCCCAGGGTTTCCCTCCCACCTTTACCGTTTCTACAAAGGCAGCTGCTTATAGCCAGACAAAGTAGTAGTGACCAGGATCTGTCAGGATATACACAGGAGATGTCTAGTCTAGCCTGGTTAACCTGCCAAAGAGTTTATGCACCATCCTTAACCAAAGCAAAGGATTGCTATAGATGCAATTCCTGCAGAGCTGAAGGTGGACCCCTCTAGGGCCAGTGTATTTGCTCTTGGGAAGGTACGTGTTTTATTGTCTACAATAGAACAGAGTGTTCTCGTAACACAATGCTACTGCTTTAGTTTTTTTAATCTCCTTTTTGACTTTATTTCTTTCTTCCTCCTCTTTTTTTTTTTTCTTTTTTTCTTTTTATCCCCTGAAATTTACTGTTGGTAGTGGCCAAGGGAGAGAGAAGGGCAAAAAGAATCCTTCCAATTTCATTTTTGCTTCTGAAAAAGACATATTTCCTTACACTGTGATTTTATAATGTTGTGTCTATGTTTAATTTCTTGGAAATTGGCTAATAAAATATAATATTTCTTTTGAAAAAATCGCTCCTGACATGTGGACTCAAGGGACAAGGAAATGCAAAAAAAAACAGGGGGTTGGGGAGGAGGGATAGAATGGAGTTTCTTGCCCTAGGCATCTTTCAGTTTCTGTTCATGAAGTAACTAAGAAAAATAAACACTTGCATGTTTCACTTGGCCTCACAGGTGGTCTCTCAGAATACAAAAGCACCACTGCCAGTATTTTTTCTGTTTCTTACTTGATAAAATGTTACATGTGTGCTTCAGATGGCAGAGGATGAGGGTACCACCTGCGTCTTCACACACTTCCTTTTCTTGATGCTGATTGCATGTGGTATTCCATAGCATACCCAGAGTTCCAGTCTGACTCCCAACACTGGTCTTCACTGCCCTGTGTGTGCCCATGAGGAGATTTTCCAGCCACTGGTGACCATGCCAACAGGCAGAACCCCTGCAGCTGCCTGTGAGCCTGAAGTTGACCCTGACCCTTGCTGCTTGCTCTGGCTATCACCTACTACAACTGAATCATGAAAAAATAGAAAATCTGAAGAGACTAATAATGTGTATGGAAATTGAATTAGTAATCAGAAATCTTCCAAGGTAAAGCCCAGGATTCATGGGTAAATTCTAGGAAATATTTAAAGAAGAATTAACATCAATCCTCAAACTAAAATGCATCTACACAGTAAATAAACAATTGACAACAAAACAAAGGCAACACACAGAATGAGAGAATGTGTTTGCAAACCAAACTATTCAATGAGGGGTTAATATACCAAAACATAAAAGGAACTCATATAATTTAATACCAAGAAAATAAACAATCTAATTAAAAATGGGCAGAGGAACTGAAGGGACATTTTTCTAAAGAAGACATATCAATGGCCAACAGGTATATGAAACAGTGCTCAAAATCACGAATCATCAGGGAAATGGAAATTGAAACCACAGTGAAATATCACCTCATGCCTGTTGGCATGACTATTATCAAAAGATAAAAGTTCTGGCAAGGATGTGGAGAAAAGAAAACCTTGATGGGAATGTAAATTGGTCCAGCCATTTGAAAAAGTAGTATGGAAGGTCCTCAAAATATTAAAAAACCCATACAATCCAGCAATTCCACTCCAGGATACATACCCAGAGGAAATGAAATCGTTCTCTTAAAGAGATATCTCTACTCCCATGTTTGCTGTAGCATTATCCACAATAGCCAAGAGTGAAAACAGCCTAAGTGTTCGTTGATGGATGAATGGATAAAGTGTGCTACAATGCAACATTATTCATCCATAAAAAAGGAAATGTTGCAATTGCAACAGCATAGATGGATCTTGCTGACATTAAGCTAAGTGAAATAAGTCATACAGGAAAAGACAAAATACTGTATTATTTCACTTATATTTGAATTATATAGACATCAAACTCACAGAAACAAGGAAGAAAATGGTAGTTGCCAGGGGCTGAGGGGTGGGGAAAATGGGGAGGTGTTGTTCAAAGAGTACAAAATTTCAGTTATAAGACTAACAATTTTAAGAATCTAAGGTACAGCATGGTGACTATAGTTAGCAATACCTATATAACATACTTGAAAGTTGCTCTAAGAGTATATCTTTAATGTTCTCACCATAACAACAATAACAACACAATTGTAATTATGTGAGGTGAAGAATGTGTTAACTAACTTTATTGTGGTAAACATTTTGCGATATATACGTGGGTCAACTCATCATATTTTATACCTTAAAATTACACAATGGTATGTCAATTATATGTCAAAAAAGCTGGAGAACTATTTGACTTTGAGCACTTAATGCAGGTTTTAATTTCTGAAATAGTTACTAATCCTTTTAGAAATAGAATTTTAATTTTAAAAACCTGTGGGAGGGAAATTAGAAATTTAAAATATGCAAAAATATTCAAAAGGATAAAGACATATGTACAAATCATCCAAAAGGAAAGATGATGAAAAGAAGTGTCGAACAGGTGAAATAAATGGCAAGGACAAAATAAAAATGTTTACTTAAACTATAGTTAAAATAACTGAATATTCCAGTGAGCAGACAGACATTTCTTAAACTAAATGTGTGCTGTTCAGAAGTATATAAAATGTGCAGAGACAGAGATGTAAAACAGTGGAAAGGGTATGACAGCCTTATTTTAATATCAAAAAGTAAATCTCCAAGCAAAAAGCATTATTAGAAATTAAGATAGTTTTTAATGATCAGTGGCAAAATATCTTTATCATATTAGAATGATAGTAATCATAAGTAAATAAATAATCATAAATAAAAATGTTTTAAGTCACAGAGAAGAAATAACTTTAAACTTGTGTGTGTCTAATGCCAGATACTCAAAATACATATAAAGTACAATTTGACAAACTTTAAAGCAAAATATATAAGTCCACAACCATAATGAGAGATTTTAATAACCTTTCTCAGGAATTAATTGAACAATAAAATACCAGGAGACTGTGGAAAATTTAATCTACATGATTAACAAACTTATTTTTGTAAACGTATCTAGAATGTTGCAGCCGATAACTGAAGCATTGTTGTTTAGTTGCTAAGTCGTTTCTGACTGTTTGTGACCCTATGGACTTCATATTTTTAAGTACAAATAGAACTTTTACAAAAATTAGTTTGTACTGAACCATTGAGCAAGTCCCAACAAATTTCTAAAATTTTACTCCTGGAAAGTATGTTTTATCAGAATGAGTAATCTAAAATATAACACTTCATGTAATCCTTAAGTCCAATACAGAGAGGATTTAAAAAACAAGCTGAAAAACTGGATGATGGAGAAGAGAATTTAGAATTTAGATTTAGAGAAGAAAACAATAAAAATTAGAGCTGGAGAATGGAAAGAGGATGCAGATGTTTCTTTTGTTAAAATACATACATGCAACATGTATATAAACAGGACACAATGCTAGGTATAAAGTTAATTAAGCAAATAAATGAACAAATTAGTAACTGAAAAAATTGCATACATATACAGGAAGTCAAACGTAATCAGTGATGATGACCACTGAACATAGATTTAATCAGTCTATGGCCGTCTATGGCAGTCCTGGGAAAGAAAGGGAAGAGCTCTGTGTGTATGTGTGTCTTTTGACACTGGGTGGGGGGGATCTGATTATAGAAAGCTGAACCCTCTCAAATGTACATTAATTAAGACAGCCAGGTGATTACATCTTTACCTTTCTTTTGTGACAATCATACAAAATGCTGATTTACAATCGATCACAGCCTAGAATGGAACTCAATGCCTATTTGGAGCTACTTCACAACAACCACTTATGGCATCTACTTAGACTCTTTCAAAAGAAGAAATGCTAAGAGCATGAAAAAGACATTTATACAATCATCATCAATCATTACAAAGAACTGTTGATTTTCCTATGTAGTTCCTTTGTAAAGTTTGATATTGATTCCATCTGTTATTTTAGCACTTTGTCCCTAAGCAAGCACTGATAAATTTGTTCTTTTTAACAATCCTGTATGGGAACTTAGGATCACAGTTGATCCTAAACATTGCTTCCAGGAAAGAGACTCCAAAACGGACAAGCCAAATAAAGATTTGTTTGTTTTTAATGCCTTCAAATGGTAGGAGTATATTCAAACTGTGTGAAATTCAGGCCAAATTCAGATCTGAAGTGGGTTTTTCCTATAATCTCTGAGTGTGTTGATGTTTTGAGAGAGGGGTCAGAAAAATTACAGGAATAGACTCAAGCTTAACCACAAGTCAAGCTACTTAATGAGAGTCATTTGAGTATAATTCAACTGAATTGAATTGCTCTTCTTTTTAAAAAACCTTCACTTAGAATGTGGAAGATGAAAGGCCAAAGGAATTTATAACATTATTTTATGATATTTTATAAAAATATTCTAAAATATCAACCTCAGCACAGAAATATGCTTCCGAAACTCCATTCCCAGATAAAAGAATAACTTGTTGGGTCTCCATTTTAATCCCATATAAATGTATAGGGTAATTTTACTAAAGATGGAAAAAGACGAAAGTAGAATTCATAGTATATTTTGCTCAGAAAAATTAAATCGATTATGATTAATTCCTATTGTTTTACTGATTTTAAATTGACCAAGGATACTGGTTTTACTTTGCTTTGGTCAGGGGGGAACCTACATGATTCACCAAATAGGATTTTTGACAAATTTGATGCAGTTATATGTCAGTAAGAATCTTCATAAAGACTTGAATTGCTATCTTTTGCAGTGTTATTAATCTAGTGATTAAGTAATAGAATTGACAACAACATTAGTTTTATTTCGAATATAATGTTTGTATTCAGTAGTTCTTGATTGAATCATATTATTTTCCTCAATTCACTCTTGAGTTGTAATTCTTTAAGTACATATTGATTTCCTTTTCCAAAACAATTTAAAAAAGAACAACTGTGGTTTGCTTTTAGGGCTTTGTGCAGTTTGCTTATTACTATGGAGTAACTTATAAGAAATAAACATATGTAGTCACTGATGTTTCAATATGATAATTTTAATCTTTTATAAATAATGAGTACATAAAGATGTTATTTTCTGTTTTTGAACACACTCATATTCTCAGTGGGAATTCTAAATGATACTGATGTTTTGAAAGTTTAATTTAATTCCCAGCCATAGGATTTTGAAATGATGACTGATATGTCATATTAACTAAGATCAATGGATATGAGTTATAGCTTCTGAAATCAGACTTCTGAAGTAATTATTCCTCTTAAAAATTATATGCATTAAAATCTTGGATAGAAAATAGCTAGTATGCATAAAAGAGAGTTTGAGGATTTAAAACCATCTGAGAATATCCTGAATTTCTGAAAATAAAATGGAAACTTGAGTATTCTTAGAAAAATTAGTTAAAAGAAAGGATGAAACAATGAAGAAACAAAGGAAAAATAAAACATAAAATAAAATAAAATAAATAATAAAATAAAATAAAAAGGAAAAACAAAAGCACATGGATGGTTTATTTCATAAATTAATTTAGGCAAGATTACTTTTTTGGACAGTGATTGATTTGAAGGATTAGTACAGTGTTTGGTACATAGTATGTGCCTAAGAAATATTTGTTGAATGAATGAAAGTAACAATACAGTGATGATTACAGTTTTCTGAAACAGTGAAATGCCTTGGAATTTTAATTAATACTAAGCCAGATTCACCCAAAATAAGTCCTGTAGGAAAATTTGTCACCCTTATAATGTACATTTACATTATATGAAATGTAAATAAACTTAAGGAAATTAAGTGCAGATTTCAAACATCTATAAAATTAACTTCATAAATAGGGGTTTTGGGGACAGTTTTAGATGAATTGACTTAATATTGCTGACTACATGTACATTAAAAAAAGTTATCAAGTGCCTGTTATATGCTAGACACTATGATTGTTTCTCAAGGGTAAAAGGTGGTTGAGCAATCTCTGCGTTTAAAGAGCTCACTTATTCTGAGAGACAATAACACAGAAACAGGTGAATGAAACAGAGAACAAGATTTATTCACTAGAAAGATGTACCATACAGAGTGTGTAATGCATCTGTTTGAAAGAAATCAGGAAAACTTCCCAGAGCAAATGATCTCTGAGGTACACACTGGAGGAAAAGTAAAAGGTCAACAGGTGGACAGGGCAGATTTGTGGATTCAGGCAAACAGAACAAAATGGGCAGCAGCTTTAGAATTGTGATTGTGAAGTTAAAGGTGGTTCTGTTATGTTGTGGGATTACAGGAGTTTGATGACAGTCATCCATTGTTTATCTGGTAAGAGAGGTGGAAATAAAAACAGGAAGGGCTTTATACCATTTAAAGATATTTGGATTTGCCTTCAATGTATAAAAAGAGAGTAAACGAAGGTGTTTAAGGAAAGGATTCACATGATTAGATCCATAGACTGAAATAGTATTTAAGTGGTTGAACTGGAGAATGGAGAGACTGGAAGCAGGAACTTCAGTAAGAACCCATCAATATCACCAGGCAATAACTATTGGAAAGCCAGGATTAGCAGACTGTCAGGAGACCATAAGAGAAATTGTATTTTCATTAAAATAAAGAAGATTTGGAAACTGATTTGTAGAGACAGAGGGTAGAAAGAATAAAGGATGCTTTCATGTTTCAAGAAGGATGTGCATCAGTTAGCTGTTGTTGAGTAACAAGACACACCAAAACTAAATTATTTAAGACAATAATAATTTATTATTGCTCGTAACTATCTTAGTCAATTGGACATTTCTGCTCAACTGGACCAAGATCAGCTATTGCTGACTGGGCTTGTTCATGTAACTGCAGTCAGTTGCTATATCAGTTGGGGGACTGGCTGATTCTACTGTAGGTTGAGCATGTAGTCTTTTATCCATCATCAGGCTAGTCAAGACTTTTTCACATGGAGTCTGGGTAGGATTCTAAGATAATTAACCAGAAGCATACAAAAACTATATTCTTGAGGCTCAGAACTAGCACACAATCACATTCTATTAGTCAAAGTGAGTCATAGGGCCAAAAATGCAAACAAATGAACAAAAGCAAGTCAAAAGTTGGGGATAGACTATGCTTTTTTGGTGGGAGGAGCTGCAAAGTTTTATCACCCAGGATTACTGATTCAGGGAGAAGAAAAGCTGCAGCCATTTTTGTAAGGAATCTACCACAGAATGATTCATTATTAGAAAGTAGAAAAAGTACATTCACTTGCAAAATAAAGATAAGATCTTTAAATATATAAAGTTTTATATATAGAGTTCCAGGATCTACCTAAACATCTAGAAAAATTCAATGAGAAATTAAATTCAGGAATGGTAAAACTACATGCACAATATTATTAATATACAAAGTATATAAATTATTATATACTCTTTATATTATATATATTATATATAATATATATTATAAAGTATATAAATTATTAGTATATAAAGTATAATATACTATACTTTGAAACATGTTATACCAAAACTCTGGCTCAATCTTCAATCCAATATTCTTCCTGCAAATCTACTTATTTATTTAGAAGAGACTTCGAGAAGACCAAATAATCAATTACTTCTTCACTTTATTTACTATTTCTTGATATTCTGTTTCCTGTCCTTCCTTTCTCTTTCTTCCTTTCTTTATTTCCAGTATTATTGTATATCTAATATGTTCTAGATGCTATAGGCACAAACAGATGAATTGAACTTTACCTTGTCTCAGATTGGTTACTGCAAATCAGATTACAATATAATTAGAAAGAACTATGATTACTTTCTTCACCCAGGAAGATATTTATTTGTTTTGAACTTGGTGGTAATCTAAGCAACCAAATTTGTTTGTCTCTTGACAAATAAATGAATACCATCAGGTAGACCAAATGTAACTAACTGCAAACTGTCTTTTGTAATTTAATTAAACATTCTGCTCCTACAGCAGGAATTTGAATCTTCTGTGTGTTTGCTAATTAGAGAGCGTGAATCCTATTTTAGTTGGCTAATCAGAAGAAAATGAATGAGAGAGTGCTGTTGTTTACCACTATCACAATAGTTTTAATGTAGATATGCTTAATTTCTCAAATGAAATGAGTTTTAAAATTGTAATATTTCATCAGGTCTATATATGATCTTTTTTTCTTAAACAAAAATCATCTTGTCCAATAAAAACAAAATGAAAACAAGTTAATTAAATTTTAATATTCTTTTCAAACATGTGTAATGCTTAGTTAAGAAATAAAATCCACAAACTCACTCCTGGCTATGAAATTAATTCATTTAGTGGCAGGTAAATGCTCAGATCTTAGTCTTGAGTGAATGATTGGTGAGGATGAACTTTCAGATTTCTTTCTGTTGAATATTGTTGTCTAACAAGAAACCCGTAAAGAGAAGGTAAACTTGGCTCTCTTACCTGTACTATTAAAAAGTTATATCCTCAAGCTCAGCTGAAGTTATTGAAGTTTATGCACTGATGTTATGCAAATTCTGTCTAGATTACTATATTCTTGGTGATCCTGTTACTTACAAATATCTATTCCAATTATGTTTTGAATATTTCAGTTACATTTTAACAATCAAATGTTTATATTTGATGCTTATATTTAAATGTAAAATTTTTGATATTTGGATATTTAAATTGAAGCAGGAATACAAATGTTTCCAAGTAATAATTTCACTTTCATCCTCTAGTTCTGGTTAAATTAAAACATATACTGAAAATAAAAATAGTCAAATGAGAAAGGAGCTGAGCATTATTTAAACATGAAATATAAATTCTGCACAATATTTATATTTTACATTCCTTGCCTAGCATATTTTGTTGAGAGATTACTATGGTGAGTGAGTGAAAGTTGCTCAGTCCTGTTGGGCTCTTCATGGAATTCTCCAGGCCAGAACACTGGAATGGGTAGCTGATCTCTTCTCCAGGAGATCTCCTTCCCAACCCAGGGATCAAACCCAGGTCTCCCCCATTGTAGGCATATTCTTTACCAGCTGAGCCACAAGTAAAGCCCAAGGATACTGGAGTAGGTAGCCTATCCCTTTTCCAGCAGATCTTCCCGACCAAGAAATCAGACTGGGGTGTCCTACTTTGCAGGTGGATTCTTTACCAGCTGAGCCACAAGTGAAGCCCAAGGATACTGGAGTAGGTAGCCTATCCCTTTTCCAGCAGATCTTCCCGACCGAGAAATCAAACTGGGGTCTCCTACATTGCAAGTGGATTCTTTACCAGCTGAGCCACCAGGAGAGCCAAGAGATTACTATACTTTCCTTACAAGGCAGAGAAACACATAGTCCTCCTACTATATCTGCCTTGTCCTTTTAAATTATATATCCAACTATGTTAATATAGATCTAAAACCTGTTGTGCACAGAATATTTTTAGGACTTCTTTCAACCTGTTTTTTTTTTTTTTTTTTTTTTTAATAAACTAATCTAAAAGATGATGATGTGAAAGTGCTGTACTCAATATGCCACCAAATTTGGAAAACTCAGCAATGGCCACAGGACTGGAAAAAGTCAGTTTTCATTCCAGTCCCAAAGAAAGGCAATGCCAAAGAATGTTCAAACTACTGCACAATTGCACTTATCTCACAGGCTAGCAAGGTAATGCTCAAAATTCTCTAAGCCAGGCTTCAACAGTATGTGAACCATGAACTTCCAGATGTTCAAGCTGGATTTAGAATAGACAGAGGAACCAGAGATCAAATTGCCAACATCTGTTGGATCACTGAAAAAGCAAGAGAGTTCCAGAAAAACATCTACTTCTGCTTTATTGACTATGCCAAAGCCTTTGACTGTGTGGATCACAGCAAACTGTGGGAAATGCTTAAAGAGATGGGAATACCAGACCACCTGACCTACCTCTTGAGAAATCTGTATGCAGGTCATGAAGCAACAGTCAGAACTGGACATCGAACAAGAGACTGGTTCCAAATACATCAAGGCTGTATTTTGTCACCCTGCTTATTTGACTTATATGCAAAGTACAACATGAGAAACGCTGGGCTGGTTGAAGCATAAGCTGGAATCAAGATTGCTGGAAGAAATATCAATAACCTCAGATATGCAGATGACACCACCCTTATGGCAGAAAGCGAAGAAGAACTAAAGAGCCTCTTGATGAAGATGAAAGAGGAGAGTGAAAAAATTGACTTAAAACTCAACATTCAGAAAACTAAGAGTATGGCATCCAGTCCCATCACTTCATGGCAAATAGATGGGGAAGCAATGGAAATAGGGAGAGACTTTATTTTTTGGGGGGTGCTCCAAAATCACTGCAGATGGTGATTGCAGCCATGAAATTAAAAGACCCTTGCTCCTTGGAAGAAAAGCTATGACCAACCTAGACAGCATATTAAAAAGCAGAGACATACGTTGCCAACAAAGTTCTGTCTAGTCAAAGCTATGGTTTTTCCAGTAGTCATGTATGGATATGAGAGTTGGACTATAAAGAAAGCTGAGAGCCAAAGAATTGATGCTTTTGAACTGTGGTGTTGGAGAAGATTCTTGAGAGTCCCTTGGACTGCAAGGAGATACAAACAGTCCATCCTAAATGAAATCAGTCCTGAGTATTCATTGGAAGAACTGATGCTGAAGCTGAAACTCCAATATTTAGGTCACCTGATGCAAAGAATTGACTCATTGGAAAAGACCCTGATGCTGGGAAAGAATGAAGGCCGGAGGAGAAGGAGACGACAGAGGATGAGATGGTTGGATGGCATCACCATCAATGGACATGAGTTTGAGTAAACTCTTGGAGTTGGTGATGGACAGGAAAGCCTGATGTGCTGCAGTCCATGGGGTCACAAAGAGTCGGACACGACTGAGCGACTGAACTGACTGACTGAACTGAACCCTATTGTTTGGCATCTCTTATACTCTTGATGGACATTTAGCCAGAGTAGCCGAGCTTGGTTGTCAAAGCAGAATGAGGAGAACCTAAAGGAGTTCTGCCTGATGCTGGAGCCACATCCTGCCCTGAGCATTTCAATTGCCTGTCAATTAACTGGAATAATTTTAATTAGTCCCTAGCGAGTTTTTGTTTTCTGTTACTCACATGAGGTAAGACATATGCATTACAGTTGGATAAAAGATTGGTGGGTAGATGATTTACAGGTATATAACCAAAAAGTTTCAAATCTGAATTAGCAGGGAGGAGGGAAGAGAAAAACACGTGGAGAAGGAGATGAAAAGGAGACTGAGGAAGAGCAGGAGCAGCCGGAGAAGAACAGGAGGAGAAGAAATGCTGTATTTCATGAGCTGCTCATTGTGCTTTTAGCCTCCAGCTACATGACTCATGTGATGGGGGAAGGGAATCTTCCTGGGAGGTCCAAGAGAGCTACAAGAATCTACAAAAACACTCGTAGTAGGCTTTGAGTCGTAACAGGAAAAATCCACGTTTTTACTTTATGATTCATTCGTTTGACACTAAGCATATTTTAAAATTTCAGCCCAGAAGGGTGTTAACTGCTGTATTATTTAAGATTACTGAATTCTTCCACAACAGATAGGAGAAACAAATTAAGATGACAGATAAAACTAAGAATAGATAGTAAGTAGCTTGTGACAGTCCTTAGATATGGATAAATTAAGTTCAGCCTATACGTTCTGAATGTAGCTAAGAAGGGAGAAAAAGACCAAGTAATGAAGCTGAAGCTCCAATACTTTGGCCACCTGATGTGAAGAGCCGGCTCATCAAAAAGACCCTGATGCTGGGAAAGTTGAGGGCAAGAGAAGGTGGTGACAGAGAACGAGATGGATGGATATGAGTTTGAGCAAACTCCAGGAAATGGTGAAGGACAGGGAAGCCTGGTGTGCTGCAGTCAATGGGGTTGCAAAGAGTCAGACACAACTTAGCGACTGAACAACAACAAATTGTGCTGAGTATAGCTAAGAATGGACAAAAGGACCAATTAAGTCCTAAAGAGCCATGGGACCATAAATAGTCTTTAATGTTCTGTGACACGGAGTCTGGCCCCATGTATCTCCTACCTGAGATACACACGTAAAATCCAGAGCTGCTCAGTCAGTCATTAGTGACCGGCAGCTACTGGCTGGGAAAGCTTGACCAGTGCCTCTCTGATGGAGGAAGTGGGTGCTGGCTTCAGGGCTCTTGCTGAACCCAGGTCTGCCCTACGCTCTGGTCCTGGAAACCACACCATCATCAGGGAAGGCTGATACCGCAGACACAGGAAAATGATGCGTGAATGCTGTGTAACACTAGATCCAAGTACTGTGGCCTTTCCATTCTTTTTGCTCTGGTTCCTAAGCCAGTGAGCTCACCTCCTCTCCTTCCCCTTGAATTTGCCATCATTTATCAAAGCATGACCTGAGCATCTTTCTCTGGTTTGAGGACATTTCCATTCCACTGTTTCAGGGATGGTTTGCTTCTTGCACTTGGAGGTCACTGGCACTTCAGGAACATATCCCACCAACACAATATAAGTGAGACCACTTGGTGATGCTTCCAGGTCAGGTTAAAAATACCAAGTGGTTTCTCATTTTATTATTAGATTATAATCTCATTAGATTATTTTAGAAAAAAAAAAAAAAAAAACTTCAATTGCAGGTTCGGGAGCTGTTGCTGGTGGACGATACTAGTTGCTTGTCTTTTATTTTGTTTGAGTCAGTTATCACCAAACTGTCTCAGTTCTATTTCTAGCTCTTGGAGTGTCAAAATGTTTGCCCTCTTTGGACATTTACCACTGCAAAAGTCCCATCAAAACTTCACGACCTTAAAGCACTCTCTCCTTCTCTTATGTGAAATGCTTTCCCAGATGCTCTAGTATGAATATTTTGAAGGGGGCAGTAGTCTTATGTGTAGCCTAGAAAGCAATGGCGCTCCCAGTGCTGCAGGCTGTTACATCCCCAAGAGGAAAACATAACTTGGCCTTTCCCTCTTAGCCTCTCCTCCTCCCCACATGCTCCCAGGACATGGGATTACAGATGGATGTGAAATTTTTCCTCACTGTGTGTAAGTTTTGTTCACCAAGTCTGACATGTACAAACAGGAATTGCTGGAACACTAAGTCACATATGAATAATGAGAGAAAAGTCAAGTTTCCAGCTAAATCAGACAATTCCATTATTCAACTAAGCAGCTTTGCAGGCAATGAAATTTGTGTTTAGAATGCTAAAATAATGGATCTACGTTGCTCTGGACTTCTGAAAATAACACATGCAAAATAAATATTTTAGATCCCCAAGTGATGTGATTGATTAGGTGATTAGGCAGAAATAAAATCAACCATCAAGTGAACACATTTTGTTTTTAAATAGAGTCTTCATGAGGAAACTGAGGATTAGAGCAGATAAATTAAAACACTGAGCCTTGGATATTTGGTACCCTATTGTCTCCTCAATTAAACCTTGGGAATATGATGAAAATTTTCAAATTGAGAAATAGAGAGCTGAATATCTTTGACCTCTATGTCGTTCATGTCTACCTGTGAAGTTTTTTCCTTAAGCTCTTCCTAAGAAAGGGTAGACTCACAGCAGTAAGGAATGAAGGGACTCTCCAACATAGCCAAATAGAGAAGCCAAATCTCCATCTGCACTCAAGGGTGGCAGCTATGGCTAGGTGGCCCATAGGTTAAAAATATAAAGTAAATCAATTTCTTTGATTTGTTTGCTCACCATGGAGATATTTCCAGGCACAGTAAACCTTTTATAAGTCTAAATATTAGATGACAGCATTGTCACAGGTTCTATAGTTCCCATGTTACATTAGACTTTTTATATGCACATAGTAATTTGGTGGAATAAAAAAAATCATTAGGTGTATGATGATACCCTAGCTATACATCAATAACTTAAAAAAATGTTCTGTTACATATTTTGACACCATGTAGACATAACATTAGCATCATTAATTAGTAAGTGTTTTAATTAATTAATTGATTGATTGATTGATTAATAAGTAACCTGATGGGACCAACCTCCACCAACAAACATGCAAACATCTTGTAAAAGAACTTTCTCTTCCTATTACTTGAGAAAAAAGGAAAAGGATAGTAAACAAACAAGATCTACTGTGGATCTAGTATGTACAAGGCCCTATGTGAACCTCTTTCATGCACCTCTTTTCATGTAATCCTTATGTATCTCATTTTATCTCCTTTCTTCTCTTTGCTTTAGAGCTTCCTTCCAGTGTACAGGTTACCATGAACTGACCATTTCACCACTATTTACTCACTATCCTCAAACTCTGGAAAAGCTCAACTGACACTTGACTGGGGCCTTGATGAAGTGACAAGTGACCTGGTGATGATGATGTCATACCTTGATGAAGTGACAAGTGACTTGGTAATTATGACGTCACACCTGGGCACACCAGACAGCATTGTTTTGCTTTTTATAGGAGAACTGCACAAAGACATACCTAAAACATAGACAGTTAATGTCCATTGGGTTGATGAAATGAATATACCATTTACAATTGAAAGCCCCAGTTACAGGACTAAATTACATGTAAATTTAGAAGAAAAAGAAAACAAATTATAATCACATTCAAATAAAATAGTTTACCGCTTATAAGGGCTTCCCTGGGGGTTCAGATGGTAAAGAATCTACCAGTTATAAAATATGTTAAAATCTAAGATTTATTGGATATGTATTTTCCTTCCACTGATTGGTGATGAAATAACACTTCATTTTAAAATATGGAAATTGGTTTTATTATCAGTTAAACAATCAACTGTTATTTATTAAATGCTAACTACAGGTATTATATGTTTGAAATAGCTCAATTTTCTGACGTACCTATAAGTTTCCTAATTGTTCTGTGAATAAGTAGTATTATTTTTAAAGACATTTTAAAGCTCTAATTGTCTGATATCTCTAATACCTAACAAGTCTTGAAAAAATACTATAAAACACCATTTAAAGATGAACTTTCCCTTTAATTAATGTTTGCACAGCTACAGTGGAAACAGAAAAATTGAAAAATACATGGCAACAAGGTACTGATTCAGTTCCATCCAGAACCGGATTCAGGTACTCTAGGGAAATCTAAGTAATCTAAGCATTATTCAATATATTTTTAGATCAACTGACAGGTGACTCATAATTATTGTCAATGAACCTATGTAAACTTTCATTCTGAAATTCATTCTGAAATATATTATTAAAAGTAAATCCCTTTGAAAATGAATTGAAGTGTGAATCTGGGATTCACAGATTTATACATGGTCACTCTGATGACTTTATTCATTTTAGAGAAGGCCATTGCACAAACATTTCATTCAGTGGCCCTTCATTGTTCACAGAAGGAAAAAATCAATATCCTTTTTCTGGTATCCAAAGACCACCACATTTTGGATTCAATGTGACTTTAAACTTTTTTTTTCACTATTTCAGTTTAAGTGCCCTGTGCTAGAAATAGAAAGTGTTAGTTGCTCAGTCATGTCCAACTCTTTGGGACCCCATGTACCTGCCAGGCTCCATTGTCCATGGATTTCTCCAGGCAAGGATACTGGAGTGGGTAGCCATTCCCTTCTCCAGGGGATCTTCCCAACCCAGGGATCGAACTTGGGTCTCCCTCATTACAGGCAGGTCCTTTACTGTCTGAGCCACCAGGGAAGCCCACCTTGTGCTAGATCAAGCCTCAAACAGTGAGTGGTCTTTTGAGTTTTCTTTTAAAAGACTTTATTTTTTTAGAGTTGTTTTAGGTTCATAGTAAAACTGAGTAGAAGGTACAGAGATTTCCCACATAACCTCTGTTGCCACATACACACAGCTTCTTCCACCATCAAAACACTGCACCAGATGGTGCATTTGTAACAACTGATGACCTAACTTGGACATGTCATTTTTACCCAAACTCCATAGTTTACATTAGGGTTAACTCTTGGTAGAAGAAGAACTGAAGAGCCTCTTGATGAAAGTGAAAGAGGAGAGTGAAAAAGTTGGCTTAAAGTTCAACATTCAGAAAACTAAGATCATGGCATCTAGTCCCATCACTTCATGGCAGAAAGATGGGGAAACAGTGGCTGATGTTATTTTTCTGGGATCCAAAATCACTGCAGATGGTGACTGCAGCCATGAAATTAAAAGACGCTTACTCCTTGGAAGGAAAGTTATGACCAACCTAGACAGCATATTAAAAAGCAGAGACATTACTTTGCCAACAAAGGTCCGTCTAGTCAAGGCTATGGTTTTTCCAGTGGTCATGCATGGATGTGAGAGTTGTACTGTGAAGAAAGCTGAGCGCCAAAGAATTGATGCTTTTGAAATGTGGTGTTGGAGAAGACTCTTGAGAGTCCCTTGGACTGCAAGGAGATCCAACCAGTCCATCCTAAAGGAGATCAGTCCTGGGTGTTCATTGGAAGGACTGATGTTGAAGCTGAAACTCCAATACTTTGGCCACCTGATTCGAAGAGCTGACTCACTGGAAAAGACCCTGATGCTGGGAAAGATTGAGGGCAGGAGGAGAAGGAGATGACAGAGGATGAGATGGTTGGATGGCATCACCCACCCAATGGACGTGGGTTTGGGTGGACTCCGGGAGTTGATGATGGACAGGGAGGCCTGGCATGCTGCAGTTCATGGGGTTGCAAAGAGTCAGACATGACTGAGTGACTGAACTAAACTGAACTAACTCTTGGTGTGGTTCATTCAGTGAGTTTTGGGAAATGTATAAAGACATGGGTCTACTACATGATACTATCATACAGAATGGTTTAGTTGACCTAAAATTCTGTTTATATTCAACCCTCCCTGTCTCTCAACTTCTGGCAACCACTGATTCTTTTGCTATCTCCATAGTTTTGCCTTTTTCAGGAGGTTGTATAACTGGAATTGTACAGCATGATGTCTTTTCAGATTGGTTTCTTTCACTTAGTAATACACATTTAAGCTTCTTCATCTCTTTTTATGGTTTGATAGCTCATTTACTTTTAGGATTGAGTAATATTCCACTGTATGGATGTACCAGTCTATTTATCCACCCACTTACTGAAGCACACCTCAGTAACTTCTAAGTTTTGGCAGTTATGAATAGAGCTACTGCAAGCATTTGTACAGGTGTTTGTGTGGACTTAGGTTTTCAACTCCTTTGGGTAGTTACCGAGAAATCATGGTTAGTTGGTCATATGGTAAGAGTATGTTTGGTTTTGTAAGAAACTGCCAAAGTGTCTTCCAAAGTGGCTGTACCACTTTCTATTCTAACTGGCAATGAATGAGAGTTCCAGTTGCTCCACATTCTTGTCAGCATTTTGCTGTTGTTAGTTTTCCAGATTTTAACCATTCTATTAAGTATCAGCGATATCTTGTTTAGTTTGTGTGCTTGGTTGCTCAGTCGTGTCTGACTCTTTGCCACCTTGTGGACTGTAGCCTGGCAGGCTCCTCTGTCCGTGGGGCTTCTCCAGGCAAGAATAGTGGAGTGGGTTGCCATCCCCTTCTCCAGGGGATCTTCCCAACTCAGGGATCAATACCAGGTTTCCTGCATTGCAGGTGGGTTCTTTAATGTCTAAACCACCAGGGAAGCCCCTTCCTTAGTGTGAAGCAAAAGTGAGTCACTAAGTCATGTCTGATTCTTTTCAATCCCATGGACTGTGTCTCCAGGCCAGAAGACTGGAGTGGGTAGCTGTTCCCTTCTCCAGGGGATCTTCCCAACTCAGGGATCGAACCCAGGTTCCCCACATTGTTTGTGGATTCTTTACCAGCTGAGCTACCAGGAAAATCTCCTAATGACATATGGTGTGGGACATCCTTTCATATGTTTATTGGCTATCTGTATGTATTCTTTGGTGATGTTTTATTCAGGTCACCTATTTTTAACATGTTTAAGAGATCTTTGTATATATATATTTTTTAATGGATGAGTCCTTTTTAAAATATGCCTTTTACAAATATTTTCTCCTAGTCTATAGTTCGTTTTCACATCCTATTGATGTGCCTTTTGCAGTGCAGAAGTTTGCCATGTAATAATGATGTCCATATAACCATTTATTTTTTTTCCCATGGATCTTGCCTTTGGTATTGTGTCTCAAAGTTTGTTGCCATACCTAGGGTCATCTGGGTTTTATCCTATGTTTTCTTCAAGGAATTTTATAGTTTTGCTTTTACATTTAAATTAATGATCCATTTGGAGTTAATGTTTGTAAAAGGGAATAAGGTTTGTGTCTAAATAAGTTTTTTTATTTTATTTTTTTGAATGTGGATCTCCAGTTGTTGCAGTACCATTTGTTAATAACGACTGTCTTTGCTCCATTGTATTGCTTTTACTGCTTTGCCAAAAATCATCTGGCTATATGTATATGGCTCTATTTCTGGGGTCTCCATTATATTTAAGTGATCTATTAGGCAGAACTCAATAGTGGCCTTAAAGCAACCCTCTAAAATACTAGTCATCTCTGCTCCCTGGTCTTACTCATGTCTCAAGGAATGTTCTTGTCAATGTGTATTCAAAGCAACACTTCAGTTCTGTCACTTCCCCTCTCTCCATCTGAAAACCTGCTGGAGTTCCTTAAAGCTGTGGTCTCTAATGATTTTGGCACCAGGAACTGGTTTTGTGGAAAATAATTTTTCCATAGACTGGAGTGGGAGAGATGGTTTTGGGATGATTCTCATAAGCAGCACACAATCTAGATCCCTCCCATGTGCAGATCACAGCAGTGTTCCAACCCCTATGGGAATCTAATGCCTTTGCTGATCTGACAGGAGGTGGAGCTCAGGTGATAATGCAAGGGATGAGGAGTGGTTTTAAATCCAGATGAAGCTTCGCTCCCTTGCCTGCTGCTCATGTCCTGCTGTGTGGCATAGTTCCTAACAGGCCAGAGACTGCTACTGGTCCACGGCCTGGAGGTTGGGGATCCCTGCCCTAAAAGACTGACCATTTCCCGACTTGCTTGGTGTCTCAAGTCCTAATCCCTTGGAGGCTCCCATCTGGACTTAGTTGCCAGTTGGTGAAGAAACAATGCTATTCCTTTTGCTGTTTTTCATCGCCCTTCCCCACACTCAACGATGTAAGTGAAAGCTTTGAATTCCTGAGACAAATGAGAATGTTGCCCTTTAAATAAATAATCTGTTATTTCTACCTGGAAGAGATTGGTTCCAAATTACTGTTGCTCTCTGAGTTCCCACTGGTTGTCCAGTGTTGCAAGACTGTGAATCTTCACTGGGGCTCCTACACTTTACAGGACTGATGTTACTCTATAAAGAGACAGAGGATTTATCTTTCTCAGTTTGAACATTATCTCCAACTAGGCTAATAACAAGTCCTACCGTGACCTTAGAGATATAGGCTAGAATATCTGCCTCGAGGTAAGAACCTTACATTTCTCAAAAAAGTTTTTTTGTTGTTGTTGTTTACTTTTCTAGATCTTCCTGAAGTTCATCAGGTCTGTCATTCCGCTTGAATTAGGGATGTGTCCTAAGCGCCATCATTAGATACATATGCTCCCTGAATGGTGATGAACATTAGGTAATCATTTGTTACACTTCTGTATTAACTATGTTGAGAAATAACAAAAAGTCTTGTTTTAGAAATGTATAGTAATGGGATGACATTATGAAAAGGTCTGAAAATCAGGTCCATTCCATCAAGATTTTTCAGACAAAAACAACAAAATGATAGAATTAAGATAGGATTATTGCCCATATTTAATAACACTGGTGATTAATGTGAGGATTTGATGCAGCCAATCCATTTGATTTAAAATAAATATGCTATTATTTAAAATATGTGAGCACTGCATTTCCTGAGGTTTCTGTTGAATTCACTCAAGGAGAGTCTTGAGGCTGATTTTGAGATACAGTGTAAAAAACTTGAGATAGGAGATATTATTAGGAATCATCATTTCAATGAAGTTTAATTTACAGAATGGTTTACTGCTCTGTGAAAAAATGAAAAACATGAAATGTCTTTGACTACTGAGCTGTATTGATATACCACCCCTCTCAGTGGACAAGAATTAAATCAGTTAACTGTGTCTTTTTAAAACTCCATAAGATTTAATGTGGCCAGGACATTTATGCTTCCTCCTCTATTAGGTGTGAACTCTACTAAAGGCTTATAAAGGTGTTTAGGGAGAAACAGAATACAATCTTTGCCAACCTGACTGAGTAAAGATTTATAGAGGAGGATTTGTATAACTTAAGTCAATAAAGTCCCCGAAAGGAGTAATTGGAACATCTGGAATCAATAATCTCATAGGACTAGTTTCCTCTCCTCAACTTCTCTTTTCTTTTGCTTGCTGGCAGGTTATCCAGCCAATAACTCTAGGAAGTAATATTTGGTTTGAGAATTGAAATATGTGTGGAGATGCAGCTGCAAACATCAGTTTAGGGTCAGAATGAGATCAACCATTCAGAGATTTAGGAGATGGGAGTTGGAAATAAAATCATCTTGTGTGTACTCTTCCAGCTACAAAATATATAAGACCATTGTGAGAAATAGGAGCATTATAAAAAATCATTATTGAAATGAAGCACATACATCTTCTATAGAAGTGAATGGGTTTGAAAAGTCAAGATCATGTATTAACTGGATTTATCTCAATGAAGATCCGATTGCTGAAATACAAAGGAGCATTTTACTTTATCTCACAAAATACTTTAAAAGTGAGCTCAGGAGTCAAAAAAATTGCAAAAACAAAAAAGAAGATTTGAGTCCTTTTCTCCCTTCTTTTTTGAATGTGGTATCACTATCTATCCAGCTGCTGAAGTCAGAAATGTGAGAGTCATCCTAGACTTGTTTCCTTACCATGCATTTTTCTAAATATAATAAATTAAACTGGGAGTTTGGAGATTTTTTGTATTTAGTTCTGTTTTGATTTTGCTTCTTGGGTTAGTAGACTTAAAGTCAAGGAGGCAGGGATTTCTGCTTGTTTTTTTCCCATTGCCTAACATCATACCTGAGTACCTGGTACTCAAAAATATTTGTTGAAAACTGGATAAGATTATAATCTCAGTGACATCATCAAGCAAGAAAACATGCAATAAAATCAATCTGTATTGATGACAATATGGGAAAAATGCACAAGATTTGTCTTTTTTGGTGAGTTATCTAGCCTTCCCAAATCAAAGTTTTCTCACTTGCAATGAGGTTAACAATAACACCAACACGAAAAGATGAATGTACAAATCATTTGTGCTCAAATCCTCTCCTCTCTCTTTTCTCTTTGTCCTCATAATAGATTCTCATTGAAGAGGAGAAAGCAAGAATGATGGCACAACCAAGGGAAAACAGCTTCCCTGTGGCATAATTGAAGTAAAGATGGCAGTGGAGGCTCAGCGGAGCAACTGGAGTCCAGGTGAGATGGGATTAGGTGTGGGTGAAAAGTACCCCCACAGTGTGGGTGTCAGAGAATATGTTCTAGACAGGAACCATTCCTGGAAAATAATGATCTAAGAAAGTAGACCCCTATACCTCACCCTAAACAGATGCATTATTCAATGTAGGGTGACTAAGTGGCCTGGAGGGAGTCCACAGACCTTGGTTTATCCTTGTGCTTGTTTGGATCAGAAGTTTTATCAAGAGTGCAATCAGTTGAAACTGTGATTGATGATGGGTCCTAAAGTGGCTGCTAACTTAACACTGTTTATAATAGCCAGGACATGGAAGCAACCTAGATGCCCATCAGCAGATGAATGGATAAGGAAGCTGTGGTACATATACACAACGGAATATTACTCAGCCATTAAAAAGAATACATTTGAATCAGTTCTAATGAGATGGATAAAACTGGAGCCCATTATACAGAGTGAAGTAAGCCAGAAAGATAAACACCAATACAGTATACTAAGGCATATATATGGAATTTAGAAAGATGGTAACGATAACCCTATATGCAAGACAGAAAAAGAGACACAGATGTATAGAACAGATTTTGGACTCTGGGAGAGGGCGAGGGTGGGATGATCTGAGAGAACAGCATCGAAACATGTATATTATCAAGTGTGAAGCAGGTCGCCAGTCCAGGTTGGATGCATGAGACAAGTGCTCAGGGCTGGTGCACTGGGATGACCCAGAGGGATCGGATGGGGAGGGAGGTGGAGGGGGTTTCAGGATGGGGAATACATGTAAATCCATGGCTGATTCATGTCAATGTATGGCAAAACCCACTATAATATTGTAAAGTAATTAGCCTCCAACTAATAAAAATAAATGGAAAAAAAAAAAAATAAAGTGGCTGCTAACTTAAATCATTTAACACAAGTCAGAGGTAGAGGGTGACATCACTTCTACAGCCTGAAGTGACTGCCACTGAAATCAATAAAATGATTAAAGCCCTTTTACTAATATACAGCACTGTCCACCCAAAATGACCATTACCTGCTGGGAACTAAAATCTCTAGGGATATGACAGAAAGGAAGGAAAAAGGGAGCAAAAGAAAAGGAATATATATTCTTGTAAAATTACAAAATATCAGGCTTTCCAAATCTCTTGATCAACCCCAGAAACACATTTTCAAAAGCACATAAAATTAGATATTTTCACTCTGACAGCAAAGCCTATTTTGTTATTAATTACAATTTAAATGTTCATTCCAAGAGCAGAGGAAATTGCTTATTCATTAGCTACTTTAGTTATTTACTTATTAAGAAGTCTTTTAAAAGGGTTTCCTTCCAACAGAATTTTCCTGAATTCTGGTTCAGGGAAATTGTTGGTTCTTAGAAGGACATGCATATTCTAGAGCTTTCATTCAACTCAGAAATCCAAGTTAGTTGTGCCAAAGTAATATAACATAAATTCTGATTAATGAGTGAGTATCAATGTTGTTTTACAAAAAGTCATTTTAATTATGATCAAAGTATGCAGTCACTGTGCTTATGCTTAAAATATATAAAACCTTGTTGTCACCAGTTATTTATTGCATAAAAGACGCTTGTGGAGATTGATTACATTTGAATTGCCTTTTATTTCTGTTTACAACCCAGAAAGTTAAATGAGAACGCTGTCAGCATACTCTTTAATGAATTTAGAATATGCTCAAGTTTTAAAGATTCCCCCCAATACTTTGAGATAGCTAGTAGGTATGGGGTATCTGTCAACAACGTGAACAAATCAATATGTCAGTTTCATAAATTTGAAATAAACTTCACTCATTCTGTTTTATTATGGTCCAATAGTCTTAGAAAACATGTAGTTTTGGATTTTCGTCATTTTTTTGTGTTGTAAAAGCTCAATAATGAATTGTTAGATTAAGTAGTTGTACCTGGAATCACTTTTAGCAATTTAAAATTTTTAGAGTAGTTTTATTTTGGAACAATTAACAGAATTATTGCAGAGATAATGAGAATTGTTCCCTTATATCCTATATCCAATTTCCTCTACTGTTAATATTTTATATTAGAATGGTACATTTAAATTTAATTTAAAGTAAACTTTGATCACCTGGCTGAGGTTTGTTTGTTAGTTTTCTCTACTGTAATGTCAGTCTTATTTCCCCTTTTCCATAATACACTCTTTGGAAGAAAGCCATTATGCAAAACCCACCCTAACAGAATGGGGAGCCATGCTCTGCTTCCTGCTAGGCAGAGGATTTACATAAATTATCTGGAATTCTTCTATATAAGAGATATGTCTATTCTCTTCCATTTTCAAATGTATTCAATCATTTATTTATATCAATAAGGACTCTCAGGGAAATTTATTTTATATTTTGGATTATAATGTGTATGCTTGAGCACTCAGTCCTGTCTGTCTCTTTGCAGCTCCATGGACTGTATGGACTATAGCCCACCAGGCTCCTCCATCCATGGAATTTTCCAGGCAAGAATACTGGAATGGGTTGCCATTTACTTCTCTAGGGGATCTTCCTGACCCAGGGATCAAACCCGCCTCTCCTGTGTCTCTTCCTTTGGCAAGTGAGTTCTTTACCAGCTGAGCCACCAGGAAAGCCACAATACTCTTATTTTCTTACTCAGATCATTTTAGCTTTGGCTATTGGGGGATTTTTCAATTGGATGTTGTATCTGTTTGACATTTATCCCCATGATTGTGGATTTTTTTTTCCTTCTTTGGAGCACTTTTCTCTTTATGGTACTACTTGATGGTCCAGGCTCGTCTTCTGGGTTAACTGTCCCAGTCCCAGAATAAGTCATTTCTCCAAAGAGACCTGGTTTTTCTTTTGGAGAGTAGCATTAGACACCAAGATCTAGGTGCATCATTGCTACCAGAGTGTCATTGATTCTAGGTCTTCTCTGGTAACTTAGCAAGGAATTAGATGCGTATACCAGACTGTACGTATACACACATCTTGGATATGTCCATGTGTAGCCACTCTATCTGCATTAAGCTAAATGTGAGTTCATACTGATGTTTCCACTCTAATCCATTCTTCACTGGTCATCCTAGTCTATTCCATTGCTCATCTATAACTTTCTGTTAAAAGAGGAAGAAAACTCACCGTTAACCTTCTATTTATTTAATTGTTAATTTTCAGCATACAATAATTTCAGAATTGTTAACCTATAACCCTGTGGGAACCAACACTAGTAACTAGACTAGAGTGGTTTTTGTCCAATTCGCTTGCTCCTGGTCTAATACAATGCACTCATTTCTAAAGTTACTTAGGTCAGCACATATCCCTATATTGCCTAAAGTGATATTTGTTAAGACATTTAAATTACTTTGTCACATTGTCCATTCTATCCATTGTATGGATGCACCAGTTTTATTTATCCATTTACCTACTGAGAGGCAACTTGTTTGTTTTCAGTTGTTGGTAATTATGACTAAAGCTTCTACAAATATTTGTGTGCAGGTGATTACGTGGATACAAGTTTTCAAACCAGTTGTGTAAATCTCTAGGAATGTGATTGCTGAAATGTGTGGCAAGATTATGTTTAAAGTTGTAAGAAACACTCAAGAGGGAGAGGATATATATATACTTACAGCTGATTCATGTTGCTATATGGCAGAAACCAACACAACACTGTAAAGCAATTATCTTCCAATTTAAAAAACAATGTACTAAAGCATAAAAGAAAAATAAAATTGTAAGAAACAGCCAGACCATCTTCTATACTGTCTCTACTATTGTGCATTCCCATCAGCAACAAAATGAGAGCTCCTTGTTGCTTTGTTTTCATACCAGAAATGGCACTGCGGGCTTTTCATTTTTGATTCTTTGCCATTAGACTAGGCCTGTACTATTTTTTTCAGTGTTGTTTTCTTGCAATTTCTTGATGACAAATGATGTTGAACAACTTTTAATTTGGAAGTTGAAACCACAAGTAACCTGGATTCTAGCAAATTGCTATGTTTCATGCCAGATTGAATTCATGAAAGTTTTCAGTAATAACACTTTAAATCTGATTTAGATTACAGAAGATTATAATGACACACAATTGATAAGGTCATTTGATCTCAACACAGGATTCATCTGTCAACATTGTGTGCTTTGTAAAATCCTACTTAGTGTCTGATTAGAATGCATGATATTGCTGAATATAATGAATCTGGGAGCATACCACCATTCCTCTCTACAGTGAGTCAATAATATGTCCAGTTGGTCACCTCCGAAGATCATGGAACTTCTAGTTATTAGAGTAAGATATCTCTAAGAATTTATCAATTACCTAGTTAAGAGAATGTGGAATGCACTCCCGGAATGGATGAATATATTATTATTATTTTACCATTTTTTGTAACCCTAGTAGCAAATATATGAGATAGTTTAGGAAGTTTATCAATGATGGTCTCAGAGGTTTGATAGACACAAAAATTGAAATGTTACTAAAATGACTGAGAATTACAATATGAAATGAATCTTAATTTTCAGGATCTTGACAATCTCTTTTTCAAATTACAAAAATATTTTTATTTTGAAATAACCATGTAATTTTAACAGAATTTAGATTGTTAGAAGGCAGTTTTTACCACCTGTTTTGAACTGGCATTACATAAAACCACACTGCACCACATCTCAAGTTTTCACAAGGCTTTCTTTTTTTGTTGAGATATAACTGACATATTGGAGAAGGAAATGGCAACCCACTCCAGTATTCTGGTCTGGAGGATCCCAGAGACAGAGGAGCCTGGTGGGCTGCCGTCTATGGGGTCACACAGAGTCGGACACGACTAAAGTGACTTAGCAGCAGCAGCAGCACTAAATAGTGTTATTTCATATGAGCTGAAATGTTTGTTCATTGTTACCTGGGTGACTCTACCAAGCTCTTATAAATTAGTTAATAATAATGGGGTTATATAATCCTTTCTAAAAAAAAAAAAAGCTACAAGTCTCTTATTAAGAAGTGTTTTGAAATCATCTACAAAATGAAAAAAAAACCTATAAAGTGGGAAAAATATCTGGAAATTGTATATATGATAAGAGCTTAATATCCAAGATATTAAAAGAACTCATGCAACTCAACAGAAAACGAACGATCTGATCAAAAAGGAAAAAGTGGACAGAGGTACTGAATAGACATTTTTCCAAAGTAGAAGCACAGATGGCTAACAGTTACATGAAAATGTATTCAGCATTATTAAACATCAGGGAAATACAAATTAAAACCACAGTGAGATATCACCTCACACCTGTTAGAATGGTTATTAGCAAAATGACAATAAATAACAGCAAGTGCTGGAGAAGCTGTGGAGAGAAGGTAGTCTTCCTGCATTGTTGGTAAAAGTAAGAGTGCAAATTGGTGTAGCCACAATGAAAAACAGTATAGAAAGTTCCTCAAAAAATTATAAATATAATTATCATATGATCTAATAGTTTGACTTCTGAGTACTTATCTGATGAGATTGGACATGTTAAAGATGATATGGCCATAGACAAGAATATTTATCAGAAGGAAATGAAATTACTGTCTCAAAAAGATTTCTGTGCCCTGTTCATTACAGCATGATTCACAATAGCCAAGATATGAAAATGATCTAAATATCTATCCATGGATAAATAGATAAAGAAGATGTGACCTATATAATAACATAGTGATAATCATTATAATTGTATACAAAATAATGTACCATGGAAAATTGTTCAGCCATTAAAAAATGGAAATCCTACTAGTGAAAAAAATTGGCTTAAAGCTCAACATTCAGAAAACTAAGATCATGGCATCTGGTCCCATCACTTCATGGCAAATAGATGGCGAAACAGTGGAAACAGTTTCAGACTTTATTTTTGGGAGCTCCAAAATCACTGCAGATGGTGATTGCAGCCATGAAATTAAAATACACTTACTCCTTGGAAGGAAAGTTATGACCAACCTAGATAGCATATTAAAAAGCAGACACATTACTTTGCCAACAAAGGTTCATCTAGTCAAGGCTATGGTTTTTCCAATGGTCATGTATGGATGTGAGAGTTGGACTGTGAAGAAAGCTGAGTGCCGAAAAATTGATGCTTTTTAACTGTGGTGTTGGAGAAGATTCTTGAGAGTCCCTTGGACTGCAAGGAGATCCAACCAGTCCATCCTAAAGCAGATCAGTCCTGGGTGCTCATTGGAAGGACTGATGTTGAAGCTGAAACTCCAATACTTTGGCCACCTGATGCGAAGAGCTGACTCATTGGAAAAGACCCTGATGCTGGGAGGGATTGAGGGCAGGGGGAGAAGGGGACCACAGAGGATGAGATGGTTGGATGTCATCACCGACTTGATGGGCATGTGTTTGAGTAAACTCCGGGAGTTTGTGATGGACAGGCAGGCCTGGTGTGCTGCGATTCATGGGTTCGCAGAGTCAGACACGACTGAGCGACTGAACTGAACTGAACCTTTTGTAACCACATAGATGGACTTTGAGGTTATTATGATAGACAAAATAAGTCAGACAGAGAAGACAAATTTTCTATGATCTCACCTATTTGTGGAATCTAATAAAACATGCATAGATACAGACAACAGTTTGGTGGTTGTCAGAGGCAGAGGGTGGGAGGTGGACAAAATGAATGAAAGAGGTCAAAAAGTACAAAAGTTTAGTTATAAGATAAATAGATTCTGGGGATGTAGTGTATAGAATGGTGACTATAGTTAATAATACTGTGTTGTATATTTCAAAGAGGTTAAGAAAATAGATCTTTAAAGTTCTTATCAAAAGAAAAAAATCACATCATCACTTGGTGTGATGATGGACTTATGTGGTGAGCATTTCACAATTTGTATAGTGTACAAATATCAAATCACTATGTTGTACACCTAAAACTAACGCAATATTATATGTCAGTTATATCTCAACAAAAAAAGAAAGCCTTGTGAAAACTTGAGATGTGGGGCTTCCCTGGCTGTCCAGTGGTTAAGAATCTACATTTCTACTGCATGGGGCATGGCTTCAATCCTGGTCAGGAAACTAAGATCCCACAAGCCATGTGATGTGGCAAAAAAAAAAACAAACCAAAAACAGTGAGATGTGAGATGTTCAGATATCAGTGGCAAGCGACCCAAGAGGAAGGCATCCAGAATAGACATGTAAGCACCAACTAAGACATGTATTTTCCAGGGAGACGGATGAGGTTGGCACAGGACTCTGAGAAGACAGTACATCAAGTCTATGGATGGAGAGGTTGTCAATATAACTCAAGAGAAAACCTAGGATCAGGCCGGCGGAATTAGGTTAGGAAGCTGAATTTTCCCCAAAGACCAGCTAGAAAATTCAGTTCAGTTCTGTCACTCAGTCGTGTCTGACTCTTTATGACCCCATGGACTGCAGAACGCCAGGCTTCCCTGTCCATCCCCAATTCCCAGAGCTTGCTCAAACTCATGTCTCTTGGGTTAGTGATGCCATCCAACCATCTCATCCTCTGTCATCCCCTTCTCCTCCTGCCCCCAATCCCTCTCAGTATCAGGGTCTTTTCCAATGAGTCAGTTCTTTGCGTCAGGTGGCCAAAGTATTGGAGTTTCAACTTCAGCATCAATCCTTCCAATGAATATTCAGGACCAACTTCCTTTAGGATTGACTGGTTTGATCTCCTTGCAGTCCAAGGGACTCTCAAGAGTCTTCTCCAACACCACAATTCAAAAGCTAGAAAAGCTAGACAAAATTAGGAAAGCTAGAAAAGGCCAAGTTATAAATGTATGTGGTCCTTCTAACTGTCCATTTCTTTTATGAAAGTGAGAAACATCTAAACAAAAGCAATAGCAATAACCATACAGTCTTTTCTTCACTGAGTCTACATAATTTTTGAGGGTGAAAAATTAATTTCTAGTATGTAATAAAACACAGAAAATTATAATAGATATATTTTATGTTATAAGTGAACGTTCTCTCTAAAATTTAATCTAACAGTTACATCATGTTAAAAGATGGTCAGTTTCTACTGATACATGGGAACTAGGAATAAGCAAAAAAAAAAAAAAAAAAAAAAAATTAAATAAATAAAAACAACCAGAAAGAAGCATGGCAATAGCTTGAAATGTTTTCACAGCTGCCAATATCATTCCATTCTGTCACAAAAACCCTTGTTCTTATGTGCTAGGCACTAACCTCAGGAACAATTAGGGAGTATGTTTCTTTGAGCTGGATAATTAAATGCCAAGAAAACTCACAACTTGATATGTAATTCACTCAACATCTTGTTGTTTGAAGGAGCCAGTGTTCCTATGTAGGATGGATTGAATTCCTAACAACATCTGGCGTGAGCAGTGGACTTGGCCCTCACCATAATAGCATTACATTCATGGTTGGAATGACAGCTAAATGGATGGATGGAGCCTGTCTCTAACAGGGCAGATCCATGGCTACGGCATAATGAATCAGAATGTTATAACCTCTGGTCACATACACCCTGGCCTGTTGCTCCTTACAAGCTCTGTCAGGGGACAGGGAGTAAATTCCTGTTGTCAGATCTAATGGTGAAAAATTCTGGCTTCTAACTTACTGGGAAAGCAAAGTAGAATTTCCATTCCAATAATCTGGATCAAAACACTTTCTGATCGCTGTGGTCAATTTATTCTGTCACTTAATTAAACCCAAAGCATTGCAAATCGCGTAAGTAAGCAAAGGCAAGACTGTCTCTTCAACCTTGAAACCCAGTCCTTAAGACAAATATCTTATTAAGTTAGTTAAGTTCTAGGACATGCATTACAGGAGGTTTTCTCTAGGGCTTTTTCGGGGGTTAAATAAGGATTAAAGCAAATGGCAAACAAAGTCACAATTAAGAGTTACAAGAGAAATTGAAATGCAAGAGCAAATTCATACAAAGTGATAAAAAGCAAAAATTCCCACCAAAGAAGCTCTCCCACACACACACAAAAAGATCCAAGTTCTGAGAAAAGGAATAACAAAATAGCTCACATTATTTAAAATTTTCCTTAAGCTTGGAAAGTAAAGTATATATTTTCTGAGTTGGAGATCCTTGAATGTGGGGAAAAATAATAGGATTTCATTTTTCTAAAGTTTCAAAGTGTGCTCATTTTGCAGTATATTGCTTTCCTTTTCTTCAACATATGCAAGCTTTAGCAAAGTCCAGAATAAAAGAAAGGAGAACCGCAAAAACCATGTGCCCTTTGTTGATGGTTACTCATCACTCTTAGGTGCATTCAAAATCAGTATTTGTTCATGACGGTGAAATGCCTTTGTCACCCACACGCTGTCATGATTTAGGCTGCCCTGTGTTCTATGCACTTCCACAGGGAGAATTACAGCCAGGTCATGTTTGCAAACATTTTTAGGTGTCTACATGGAATGAATAGTTCCATACTGCCTTGCACTTTTCATTCTTTTGGAGTTTTGAAGACACGATGATATGCCCCAAGAGAGTAGCTGTTTCCTGATGAAATGTGTTTATTAAGGAAACGTGCATAAACTCTATGGGGAGGTAGACAGCTCACTTTCAAGGAGACTAACAGCTTAGAAGAGATGGCATAATGATGGTTTTCTGCCGCACAGAGCACAGTGTCTGCTCTGTATTTTTTGAAAGGACTGAAACTATAATTTGGGTATTTTTCAGGTTAATTTGCAATAGTTCCACTAGAAGGAAATCATTCAGGATGCATTATACAAATTGTTACACAATTGAAAAATGTACATGAGGGTTTTAGTGTCCTACAAGTTGCTCTAAAACACATGTTCTGGAAAAATTCTGTAGGAAAAAGAGAGAGAGAATGAATCTCTACTCATTGTTTTCCAAAGAGTTAAAATTAGGTAGATTCAACAAGTGCTTATAAAAAATGATGGTTACATAGTTGTAAAAACTGTGAAAGTGCATCTTAATTTTTGCTTTGATCAGTTAACCTAGCATATTTTAAAGCATTTAAAATGTTTAATGTGCTGTGCTCAGTTGTGTCCGACACTTTGCAGCCCCATGCTCCTCTGTCCTTGAGATTATCCTGGCAAAGTTATCCTGGAGTGGGTTGCCGTTTCCTACTCCAGGGGATTTTTGACCGGGGGTCGAACCCACATCTCTTTTTGTTTCCTGCATTGGCAGGTGGATTCTCTACCACTGTGCCACAAGAGAAGAGTCTGACAGTTTGGGGTAAAAGGTAGTTGATAGTTATCTGGGAGCACTATTTAATTTCTCTGTTCTGTGTGTAAGAGAAGGTTTTGGAGCAATTGATTAGATTTTGGAAAATAAGAAAGTGAATGAGCTGTAACAAGGTAACCACAGTGAGAGCGAAAGTATTAGAAGATATCAGTGCTGGAGAAATTCCAGATTGCAATGAAGCTCAGGGAGTAGGTTGGTACAGTGGAGTGGGAATGGAGACCATCCACATGGAGGAATTCAGTGGTTACATTAGGGAGTTGAATAGAAATTGGCCAGGGGTTGTAATAGGCTGGAAAGACATCCTTGAGGCAGGGATAAAAGAAGACCAAAAGGTAGGGAGATGGCAAAAAAAGATCCTGTCATGCCAGACAGAAAAAAAGAGGTTGTTTTATTTGTTCTTTTTTTTTTTTGGTATTTGTCCCAGCTTACTAGTAAATAACTGAGAAGTAGCAAATGTAAACAAGAAAAGTGATAGCTCTGTGTCTTATTATTTGGAAAGTAAGATAATAAGTAACTTATATTGGAAAGGGCTGCAGGGAAGTACATGTTCCCTTGTAATAGCCAGGTTTCTGCCATAGAAAAGACACAAGATGTAATAAAAAGTTAGGATATAGAGCAAATTGATTTCAATAGGAGGGATATTTAGGTGAAAGGCTTGGTTGGACGTTAAGCAAAGGAAGAAATAGTTTGGGGAAGAATAATATTGCAGAATTTGAGTAGAAATATAGAAGAGGATTTATTCTTGGTTTATATTTTAGTGGTAGCCCAGGACAAAGGCAATGAGAAGTATGGTGCATTTTAATTCTAACTTTAAACCATGACATGAAAATCCCTCTCCCCCTACAAAGATGAATCTACTGGATGATGTCAAGTCATCAGTTTTTGTAACTATAAAAAAATTATTTTTTTTCAACAAAGCTTAGACTTGTTCATTCTTGGCTAAGATGTAAGAGGACCCAAACTCACTTGCCCCGGAAGCACATATAGGCATTGAGAGCCACTCATTTGCATGTAAACAGTGTTCTCAAAGTGCTAGTTTCTGCACTTGACCTTAGACATTTTGTGGGTTACTTTTTAGTGAGTCAATCTGAGGACCACACTGCCATTTGACATTGTTTCTATCTAAACATTGATTAGCATTTCAAAACATCTGATCATGTAATAAATTTTCAGAAGCTAACTCATTAATAAGCTGAGGATGTATTGTAGTACCAAGATTTGTGGTATTGGTTATGAAAAAAAGGAACCACACTAAACTAGAGAAGTCAATATTGATATGTGTTGTGGAGGAAGATTCCTCAGTGAATTATATCCTTCTTTTCTTTGGTGTCAGAAACTCCCTGTGGAATGATCTTTTCTTGGATGATTTGTGAGTAATTTAACACATGATTTTAAACAATGGGCAATTCCTTTGATGGGCATAAGATGCCTTCTGTGATAATCCTAGTGTGTGGACAGTTTAGCCTTTCAAATTTCTTATGTCTTGATTTTCTCCAAAATAATTTCTTATTTATCAGTTATCCCATGACCTTCCCAGCACATGAGTCACTTATTATGACTTACGTAGATGGGATATTGTAGGATTACACGACTGTCCAGCCGTCTGTGTAGTTTTATGGTAATAGCAAAAAAAAAAAAATCCCCTGAAGTCAGCTAATATCTCCTCTCCAGTTTGTAGCAGTGCTTGAAATTCCATTGTCAGAGATATATTGCTTAAATTCATTGCTGCTTAAGTGTAACTTAAAATTAGTTTATATGGTACTAAATTATTTTGATAAATAGCACAGAACAGTACAGTGGGGCAAGTGATCACAATGACAGAATCTCCCAGGGTAGCAGATTTCAAGTATTGCTTCTCAGTGTATTTCTTGGCGATGTTTTGATTTTGATGGCTCCATAAATGTCACATTTAAAGTTTTTATCATTTGTATAGATACTTGTTTTTATAAAACTCACTTCTCTGACCCTGTGGCATGAGGCCTGATATCATGAGGTCTATGTATGTTAGTCTGGAAAAAGAAAGCAATATAGATTTTTAAAAAATGATTTGCTTAACCTCATCTTCCTTCTTCCCTAATGTTTATGTTTATGTAGGGAATTCAGGCAAGGAGAGCTTGGAGAGGGTGCTGCCTTGTCTATGCTCTGCACATAAGGGCCCTCACTTGAGATCATCCCCAAGTGATACCTTAAGAGGAAAGATAGAAGTGTAGCCTGAGACTGAATTTCTATGTAAAGCTAAAAGAATAATGTGTCTGGAAGGCCAAGGGGCTGAGAGAGTGGAGTAAATGGAAATGGATTAGGTATGACGCCAGAACAGTAGAATGAAGCCACTCATTCTTCAAGAAGTGGTCATGTTCTTGTCACAGGACTTCCCTGGTGGCTCAGAAGGTTAAGAATCTGCCTACAATGCAGGAGACCTGGCTTTGGTTCCTGGGTCGGGAGGTCTCCTGGAGGAGGGAATGGCAAGTCATTCCAGTATTCTTGCCTGGAGAATCCTGGCAGGCCCCAGTCCATGGGTTGCAAAGAGTCATGTCCGTAACTGAACGCTAACCCTTTTCATGTTCTTGTCAGAAATATGTTGATATGTTAGTAATTGTGAAGATTCATCATCATAGATTGTAGAATTCTATGGATAGGATTAAACAGACGAGACATATAATCCATCACATTTCACAGATAAAAGAATAGAGGTATGGAGAGGCTGCTCCAATTTAATTGCATTAAATACATAGATGTATTTAAATAATAATATACTTAATATATATTCTTAATATATTTAAAAATAATATTATACACTGAAGGGGAAAAATATCAAAAAGACCAGGTTCTTTCCTGGAGCTTATTATGTCATGAGGAGAAGAAGAAAAGCACAAAGACAAATGAAATGGGTGCTACAGCGGGAGAGCAACAATTGTGAGGAATCTCGGGATGGAGAAGCATAACTTTGGACTCCAGGGGCCCAGGGAATCACAAGGTGTCTTCTGAGCTGAGTTTAAAAGACAGAGACTGCAAAGGGTATTTCAGGCAGGATGATTTGGGAGGTACCATCCTCCCTCACTATTAGCTGATTTCACCAGGTAATCAAATTCCCTCACTCAAGAGTTTTCTCCACTCTTGCTGTCTATCCAAACACATTTTTCTGTTAGTGTGCCTCTTTCCTCTAAGATTGGCCTTAAAAAGTTTATTCTAATAAAGAAATTAATGCTTCGTGTTTAGATTGAAGGGATAAAGGGAATAGGGGTTGGTTTTACACTTGCAGCAGAGTCTGAATCATAGGTAATGGCAGAGCATAAGGAAGAGAGTGAAGGTGATGAAGGAGAAAAGTTTTAGGGGAAAAAATGATGTGTTTGCCCATATGGAGTATATGTATTCAGATGTATCTCCACTTCTGTGATTACTATAACAGTATTTACTGTTTTGGTTCTTCCTTTGTTTTTTAGTACCCCCAAACCTCTTCTCAATATTTAGTTTCCATTCAGTAGCTCAACATGAATCACTTCATTTCAAAATATATTGTTCTTCCATCTCAGTAGTTTTCTTCATATGTTGCACCCATACCTTGACCAGAAAACAAAACAGAACTGAAAATAGTGTTTACTGCATTCAGATCCCTGTCATGTTTCTGAGAAAAAAGTGTGATTTTTTTTGCATTATTCTCTTTTGCATTATCCACAAAAGAATAAATATGTGATTATCAGACAATCATCACTTTAACAAAATTCTAGACACATTGGCTGAATTTGGTTAATTTTTGACTTTCCCTAAGTAGAAAACACTTCTGAATAACACTGCTAGTTCAACTGGGAGTGTGAGAGGCACTCTTGTGCATGGCTTTTAATCCTCCTTGAAATCCGCAAATTAATTTTTAAAATCAACAAAATCTGTCACCTTTAACAGAGGCTTTTTAGGATGCTATTAAAAAAATAGTCAGTTTTCTGTTATAAGTGGTCTTCTAGTTTACCTAGGTGTTTAAAGTAAACAAAAAGCTTGCCAAATAACAATTTATCTTAATGCTATTGCATTGAGAATGAAACCAAGGGTTTCATTGGCCCCTGGAGCCTGCAGGAACCCACTGGCTTGAGGGACCAAGGTGTGATCCTCAACCAGTGAAAGTCTTGTGTCAGTATTTAAATATCCCAGTTTTCTGGCTCCCTGAGGGGAAGATGATTACAGATTTCTTAGAGATTCTTCTAAGAAATTCTTAGAAGAAGCACATCAATTCTTCAGCACTCAGCTTTCTTTATAGTCCAACTCTCACATCCATACATGACTACTGGAAAAACCATAGCTTTGACTAGATGGACCTTTGTTGGTAACGTAATGTCTCTGCTTTTTAATATTCTGTATAGGTTGGTCATAGCTTTTCTTCCAAGGAGCAAGCGTCTTTTAATTTCATGGCTACAGTCACCGTCTGCAGTGATTTTGGAACCCAAAAAAGTAAAGTCTGTTACTGTTTCCCTTGTTTCCCCATTTATTTGCCATGAAGTGTTGGGACCGGATGCCATGATTTAATTTTCTGAATGTGGAGGTTAAGCCAACTTTTTCACTCTCCTTTTTCACTTTCATCAAGAGGCTCTTTACTTCTTCACTTTCTACCATAAGTGTGGTGCCATCTGCATATCTGAGGTTATTGATATTTCTCCCAGCAGTCTTGATTCCAGCTTATGCTTCATCCAGCCCAGCATTTCTCATGATATACTCTGCATAGAAGTTAAATAAGCAGGGTGACAATATACTCCTTTTCCTATTTGGAATCAGTCTGTTGTTCCATGTCCAATTCTAGCTGTTGCTTCCTGACCTGCATACAGATTTCTCAACAGGTAGGTCAGGCGGTCTGGTATTCCCATCTCTTTCAGAATTTTCCACAGTTTGTTGTGATCCATACAGTCAAAGGCTTTGGCATAGTCAATAAAGCAGAAGTAGATGTTTTTCTGGAACTCTCTTGCTTTTTCGATGATCCAACAGACGTTGGCAATTTGACCTCTGGTTGCTCTGCCTTTTCTAAATCCAGCTTGAACATCTGGAAGTTCATGGTTCACATACTGTTGAAGCCTGTCTTGGAGAATTTTGAGCATTACCTTGCTAGAGTGTGAGATGAGTGCAATTGTGGGGTAGTTTGAGCATTCTTTGATATTGCCTTTATTTGGGATTGGAATGAAAATTGACCTTTTCCAGTCCTGTGGCCACTGTTGAATTTTTTAAATTTGCTGGCATATTGAGACCAGCATTTTCACAGCATCATCTTTTAGGATTTGAAATAGCTCAACTGGAATTCCATCACTTCCACTAGCTTTGTTCATAGTGATGCTTCCTAAGGACCGCTTGACTTCGCATTCCAGGATGTTTGGTTCTAGGTGAGTGATCACACCATCATGGCTATCTGGGTCATAAAGACATCTTAGTTCTTCTGTGTATTATTGCCACCCCTCTTAACATCTTCCGCTTCTGTTAGGTCATACCATTTCTGTCGTTTATTGTTTCCATCTTTGCATGAAATGTTCCCTTGGAATCTCTAATTTTCGTGAAGAGATCTCTAGTCTTTCCCATTCTATTGTTTTCCTCTATTTCCTTGCTTTGATCACTGAGGAAAGTTTCTTATCTCTCCTTGCTATTCTTTGGAACTCTGCATTCAAATGGGTATATCTTTCCTTTTCTCTTTTGTCTTTCACTTCTCTTTTCTCAGCTATTTGTAAGGCCTCCTGAACAACCATTTTGCCTTTTTGTATTTATTTTTCTTAGGGATCATTTTAATCACGGTCTCCTGTACAATGCCACAAACTTCCGTCCATAGTTCTTCAGGCACTCTATCAGATCTAAGCCCTTGAATCTATTTGTCACTTCCACTGTATAATCATAAGGGATTTGATTTAGGTCATACCTGAATGGTCTAGTGGTTTTCTCTACTTTAATTTAAACCTGAATTTGGCAATAAGGAGTTCATGATCTGAGCCACAGTCAACTCCTGGTCTTGTTTTTGCTGACTGTTTAGAGCTTCTCTATCTTTGGTTGCAAAGAATATAATCAGTCTGATGTCGGTGTTGACCATCTGGTGATGTCCATGTGTAGAGTCATCTCTTGTGTTGTTGGAAGAGGGTGCTTGCTATAACTAGTGGGTTCTCTTGGCAAAACTCTATTAGCCTTTGCCCTGCTTTATTTGGTACTCCAAGGCCAAATTTGCCTGTTACTCCTGGTATCTCTTGATTTCCTACTTTTGCATTCCAGTCCCCTATAATGAAAAGGACATCTTTTTGGGGTGTTAGTTCTAGAAGGTCTTGTAGGTCTTCATAGAACTGTACAGAGACCCAATTTAATAGAGCACTCAGTTGATAGTGATGATATTCTGTAATTGTATATTTATACTTTGGGACTTGGCCCTTATTCAGAAACTTTAGTATAATTTTTCTTCTAACAATATATTGAAATGTGCAGGAACTTAGCCTCTGGAGTCAGAACAGCATTGGTCCAAACCTTGGTTCTACACTGTACCTTAGGTAACTTGGTTAAACTCATGGACTCTCAGTTTCCTTGATGATATAAGCGGAATTGTGAGTATTCCTACTGTATAAGATTGTAGCAAGGGTTTAATAAAAACATACACATGAAGCAAGTAGTATGGTTCTGAGCACATTGACAATGAGAATTAATATTGACTACTAATTTTATCTAAAAATTCGAAGCATCCTTCATCATGAATGTGTAGAATACTTCAGAACACACTGATTTCAATTCTAAGAGTTTAACTTAAAGTTGAAACGTAGAGCTTACATGTTTGGATGTCTGTATACACTCAGCACAATGTATTCTTCAAAAGCATGTGACAGATTATTTGAAGAGGATAGTTGATAGTCAGGGAAGCCGCTGTGCTGTGCTGTGCTTAGTCACTTGGTCGTGTCTGGCTCTTTTTGACCCCATGGACTATAGCCTGCCAGGATCCTCTGCTCATGGGATTCTTCAGGCAAGAATACTGGAGTGGTTGCCATGCCCTCCTGCAGGGGATCTTGCTGACCCAGGGATTGAACACAGATCTCCCGCATTGCAGGCGGATTCTTTACCACTTGAGTCACCATGGAAGCTCACGAATACTGGTTGTGTAGAATTCTACAGGGGATCTTCCTGACCCAGGAATTGAACCGGGGTCTCCTGCATTACAGGCAGATTCTTTACCAGCTGAGCTCCCAGGGAAACCCCAGGGAAGTGGAGGGCCCTACAGATCCTGGGCAGTTTCGGAAAGCCTTACAATTATTGTTAAGATGCACAACTTAGTAAAACAATTTTGTTACTATATTACATATAGTAAATATTTAGGAATCTAGTTAATCATTGGCATTTTGAGATTGAAATGCCTGACGCTACAATTGAGATTATAAAGTATGTTTAAGGAAATATTAGAGATTATTTACGTCAGATAAATTTTTTCCACAGAGACATAAGTTAGCTAGAGATTTTTTTTTCATGGAAAAAGGGATTTCATTTCTTTTTCTTTTAGTAGTATGAATTTTTGGTCCTTTTCTGTTATTATTTCTGGTCCTTCTCTCTTATTATTTCTGGGTAGGTACAGAGCTCATGATTTATCTAAGAAGCTATTGGAGTTTCACAGGAGAAATTGTTGGAAAATATTTCAGTGTCTAAAATTGCTGCAACAGCATTCATAAAAAAGATGGATTTTAGTAGAATTGAAAGATTTTCTTATTTCCACTAGATACTTTAGTGAAAACTTCACTGGTTTCATGGAAATTAGAGAAGCCAAGATCTCCCATGTTGTTTCTGTGGTCTTTCTACCAACATACCCTGAATATCTCATCAACTTTTTCTTGATTTTTAGTTCATGCTGTCAAAATACCTCCTTTTTCTAACTTCACTTTAATACTTCAGATTCTGCTATAACTATGATTGCTTTCAAAACATCCTGATACTAATAAATATTTAATTTTTACTTCTCCCCCAGCAAACAGGAAAAAGTAACCAAGCACTGGCATCGAGAATCAAACATATGGCTAAACTGTTGCTTCTATGGTCAAATATTGAGAAGAGTTCGAGGTAATCTAAGATAGTCCCTAACCATAAAGAAATAAAATATATATACTTAAAGGATCGAAACGTCAAAAAAGACCCTTTTTGGTCCCAGTTTTTCCCTGTCATGGATATGTGCCATGGGCATGCTGACGGCAACCAGAGATATCAGACCCAAGGAGAGGAACATGGCACTGATGACATTTTTTGCAGGTGGCCAACCTCTCCCCACATGTTTTGTCCAACTGCTCTAGACTGCTCTGCTTACGTCATCTGTTCTACAGGTGTTGACCTTGGAGTCAAAAGAATTGGGTTCGAATCTGAGTCTGGCAGTTCTTATTTGTGTGACCTTAGGAATGAGAAGTACCTCTTGGAGCATCAGCACGTCCATCTGTTAAAAATGGGGCTGATCGTCTGCTCACAAATATATGGCGGGAAGGAAATGAAAGGATGTATAAGGGACTAGAGCAACACTGGCTGAAAATAAATATTGGTTGTCTTCTCTGACACACCCACCATGGAACAGAGTGTCCTCATGTAACATTTTATTATGTTCTCTCTCTGAAGAGAACCTGTTTGCAATTTTCATGCTTCACTAATGCAACTAAGAGATGTTAGAGAGTAAATGTCTCCATTTCTGATGTCAGATCCTACTGCTTTCTTGCATCCTACCATCCTTATTTTGAAAAAGGCAAGTTTAACCAACAGTAGATTTGTCATCGTTACGCAAATATTTTAGTACAAATCGTGTGATTGTGCAGAAAGTAGCTGGATTTAGAATATGATATCTAAATCAAAAGTTGTATCTTGAATTATCTAAGCCTTAGTCCCCGTCTCTTTAAAATGAGGATAATGTTTTCTTTTTCTTCCCCAGAGAGTACTTCTTGTACCAAATTAAATCTTTCTGTAGGAGAACATTTTACTATATCTCAATGTACAAACATAAAATTATGAAATTTACATTTCAAAGCAAACCACATTTGAGTTAGCCTATGAAGCTGTCACACTTCAACAGTGTGAAAATAGGGCAGGAATGATGATTTTTAATAACAAAAAATGAGAGTTTTGAGTATAAACAACTCAAGCAGTGAAAATGTGAAGGAAAGATGGATTGTGTGACCAATGGACATTCCCTTTGGGTAGTCATTTGGAGTCCAGAAGCAACTGTAGTTCAGGGACACATAAATTGATAATAAATATTAAAATTCAAAGTAATTTGCTGGCAATGACCTCATTGTCATAATCTAAAACTGATTACTCAAAAATCACAGTGATCATCTCTCACACGTTATGGCTGCCACAGGTTCTCAGCAGCAAAAAGGCACTTGTGGTTACGACACCTGGAGAAGATGGAAGCTTTCTGTTGATTCTCAGTCACTGTCTTTATTTTTTATAGCAATCATCTGGATACCAGCAGTGCTCACTGGTCTCAAATTCTTTTCTTTTCATCCATATCATTAAGGATAGAGGAAACACAAACACACACACACCTCACTTTGAGTAGTTCTTTTAATAAAGTATGTTAAGAACTGCCTACAAGAGGAAAAATAAGTGGAAAACATGCTCCGTAACAGTTTCTAGTCCAGGCAAGAGTGCCAGACCACCAGGCCTTGATGTGTTTGGACAATGCCAGAACCAGCAGGTCAGAAAACAGAGCTTTGCTGAGATATAAAGAATGAGAGGGGAATAATTTTTCAGTTCTGGAGAGTCAGAATTCAGCCTAAGAACAAAGAAGTAATGCCAATTTATTTTCAGAAATGTCCTTTAATGATCCTACTCTTTTTCTGTTATCAAGGAGAATCAGGAGGCGGGATGGGAAGAGGGGGTTAGAGGTTGGCAATGAGAGAAGGGAGAGGTTGGATATGAGCTTTAACAGAAATGGCTTTTGATGGAAGAAATTTCATCATTTTGGTACATGCTTAATTTTTAAAACCAGCCTCAATCAACCATTGAAGACGTGCCATCTTGTGTTTCCTCTATTGTTGGAGGTAGAATTGTATTTATTCATTCATTATCACAATAAACATTAACACTTTGACATCACATACCAACCTGAATGTTAGAAAAGCTATTTTATTTATTTTATATATTTTAGCAGTGGGAAAATGCCTTCACAAGCAACATATTTTCCTGTGTTGAGTTCTTTCAAAATTAAATTTATGGACCATTCATACATTCCAAAAGTGCACGGTCACTGTAGTGTCTGAATGTATCATATGACTTCAGGAATTTAGACGTGGCAATTCTTCCTACTGAGGCATTAATTGTATAATTGGCAAGTTTAAATATAAAAATCAGTATATTTATCTGGATTTTAAAATAAATGTTGTGGGTAATTTTGCTTACTGTTAATTTTAATGCTTGAAGTAGAAAAGGGTAGATATTTTTGTGAACGAGTTTGGGGAAAAAAAGCCAAAACCACTTTGTAAAGTTACCAAAAGGGATAGCAGTTTGGTATAAGATGTCAGCTTCCTGGCTCCAACTGGTCTAAGTAGAGAAGGAAAAAAAAAAAAAAAAAAAAAACCCACACAGATACTGCCTGAAAGGAAAATAGTCTTGGTCCTGCTATTAGCTGGCTATTGGATTTTATGCAAATCATCTGCATTTCCCTGCCTGGCAATTTAATATCCCCATATCTGTTTTACCTCCCTTGAACAATAGATCTGCAAACAAACTAGAAACATATAAAAAGACCTTGAAAAATAAAGAGTTCTACCAAGAGAAATTTCTATTATTATTATTTGGTTTCATGACTCACACGAATCATGCTCACAGTGGCTTCCCTGGCAGATTTGTAACATTTTTCCTGGTTCTAAGCCCACTTTCACTTGGATTCTTTACAGTCTGGGTTTTTATGGAGGAGACATTCTGACTCTAGGTGAAGTGAGTTGTGAATTTGGATTTTTAGCAGTTTTCCACAGAAAAGAATTGACCTTTCCCAAGCATCAGCTCTGTTCATTGGAAAAAAAAGAAGGTATTTCTTCTTCAGTGAGACATAATCACCTTAATAGGTAATAAAGAATGGCAGCATGATATTGTATCAAGAGATGGAGCTCACACTTGATTTCCTCAAACAGGTGACAGAAGTCGTTGTAAAAAATCAGATCACTTTGTAAGATAGTCAGCCAAAGAAATGAGAACAAAATTAGGTTATGTTGGGCCAGTGAAAGACCTGGTAATATTTAGAGAATAAATAAAAGAAGAAAATGAATGAACCCATCAAAATGAAGCAACATGGAACACAGCAAAAACTGAGTTTTATTTTCCTTCGTGCACTTCTCTTTATCCATGTGGGTATGGACGTGAGAGTTGGACTATAAAGAAAGCTTAGCGCCGAAGAATTGGTGCTTTTGAACTGTGGTGTTGGAGATGACTCTTGAGAGTCCCTTGGCTGCAAGGAGATCCAATCAGTCCATCCTAAAGGAGATTAGTCCTGAGTGTTCGTTGGAAGGACTAATGTAGAAGCTGAAACTCCAATACTTTGGCCACCTGATGCGAAGAACTGACTCATTGGAAAAGATCCTGAAGCTGGGAAAGATTGAGGGCTAGAGGAGAAGGGGATAACAGAGGATGAGATGGTTGGATGGCATCACTGACTCAATGGACATGGGTTTGTGTAAACTCCGGGAGTTGGTGATGGACGGGGAGGCCTGGTATGCTGCAGTCCAAAGAGTCAGACATGACTGAGTGACTGAACTGAACTGAACGTCCCTTTACTCCTGGTCAGCTGATTGACCTTTACTGGGACCAGTGTCTCTGGATTCAGTGAGCCAAGTTGAGGTTAAGGAGTATTTTTGATGTCTTGCCTACTGTTCTCTTAGTTTTCAACTGGGATTTTCCCTTCCAAGTGCATGCAACCTAACAACAAAATCTTTATGATTCCCTCAATAGGACAGTGTATTCCACCACACATGTAGTGAATAGTAATAGTTTAAAAGGCATTCTTATGATGTCATTTTTATAAATTTTCTCATAGGCTATGATCACTTTAAGAGAAAGTGACATTATTTTTATTTATTTATTTTGTATTATTTTTTGTATTCCCAACACCTAACAAGATATCTGGTATGACAATAGAAGTTAAATCAATGTTTGTTGATATGTGAATAAACCCTTAGAGGCTATACTGTGTGCAGTTGTTCAGTTGTGTCCAATGTTTCTTGACCCTATTGACTGTAGCCTGCCAGGCTCCTCTGTCCATGGGATTCTCCAGGCAAGAATGATGGAATGAGTTGCCATGCCCTCCTCTAGGGCATCTTCCTGACCCAGGGATTGAACCCCCATCTCATGCATCTCCTGCATTGGCAGACGGGTTCTTTACCACTGAGCTCACTGGGAAGCCCAAAGTGAAAGTGAAATCCATTCAATTGTGTCTGACTCTTTGTGACCCCTTGGACTATACAGTCCATGGAATTTTCCAGGCCAGAATACTGGAGTGGGTAGCCATTTTCTTCTCCAGGAGATTTTCCCAACCTTGGGATTGAACCCAGGTCTCCTGCATTGCAGGCAGATTCTTTACCAGCTGAGTCACCAGGGAAGCCTATGGTGAGTATTACTTACACATAAGGCGATGATACCAGGTGCCCATAGAGGAGCTGTACCTACATCTTTGTGTTCAGTACCTTTATCTATGAAATAAGGATGTTTGAATGTGTTGTAGCTACACATAGGGTAGATCTGAAAACCAAAATAAGAAATCTGAAAGGAAGTTTCTTGAAAATAAAAGATGCTCTAAGACAAAATGTTTCATTGCTAAGCATCTATGTGACCACGTAATGAATCACATTCATGTCCTCCCAAACCTGATTTCCTGTGTCAAAGTTAATTCCCATGGATGTGGATCCTTCCCAAGACAATACTATGTGAAAGAGGTTTTAATGTATTTTCTGTTCTTAGTTTCTCTATCAGTTTGTTCTAAAGGGCAAATCTAGAGCTGAACTACTTGCCCGTTTAATCATGTGGAAATGTAAGATGGCCTGTGTATACAAATTTGCAAATCATAATGTTTACCAAATGTGATGCCACAGGAAAACTTTCAGGAAGTGTGAAAATAAGATAGGGTAAGGAATGCCAAAGCAAGCAATCAGCTAAAATGAAGAGCACTTGAGGACAATAGAAGAAGAACGAAGTATAGCAAGTCCTCTACACACAAACTTTCATAGATGGGAACAAATTATATAACTATGACAGTACAGTAGTACATGGCCAGTTGTGTTAGTTGGGTATCTAGGCTGACTTCATTGGACTTAGGAACAAATTATACTTAAGAACACTCTCTCAGAATGGAACTCATTTGTATGTAGAGGACTTACTGTATCATAATGTGACCTCTTTAAGAAAAAGTCTAAAAAGTAAATAACTATATGGCAAAAGCACCAGAAAACTGAACAACATTTTATTTCTTAAAGAAGTAATTTACTTAATAATTTAACAACAGCCTAACAGATGCCAAACACTGATCTTGGCTCAAAGGAAACATTTGCAAATATGACAGTCCTTATCCTCCCTCAAGTCTGTTGAGGGACACAGCCATC